>NC_139030.1:31440519-32171547 GCF_964662115.1 Mustela nivalis | reverse complement strand
AGGCAGAGGCTTTAACCCACTAAGCCACCCAGGCACCCCAAGTGATAATAATCATAAAAAGTCACACATGAGCACTTATAAGTCTAATGTATCCTTTCTTTATAGTATTTTCTTATGGTTTGAGGACAGAGTGTGTGGATAATGTGCATTAGCAAGGGTTGAGGTATCGAAATAGAATTGGTGAAGAGAGGTGAGCTGTGGGCTTTGAAAACTGACTTCATAATACTGCCTGGGCTCTGAGCAAGTCTTTGGAGTCATTAATTCTACCAGGGAATATTTATTAGATACCTACTCTAAATTCAGTAGTGTGTTCAAAATTATCTGCCATTTTCCTCTCCGTTGGACCAAACAGATTCTCAACTAAATAATTAAGTAAGACTCTAGAGATTGTGAATTAAAGGGATCAAGATAATCCTTTGGGAAACTCTCTTGCCCTTAGATCCCTGAAGTGGGCCTCGTAGCATTAGGCCTCTATTTTGTCTTTATAGAAATAAAAAGATAAACCCCTTTATGCGTACTGTTAGTTAAAACTAACAATTTTTTATAAGCTAAAAGTCTACATTAAACCTGAGGCTGGATAAATAAATATAGTTTCTACTTGAGATCCTAGAGCCCAAGAGACTTTCAAACTTTAGGCAGGATAGTTAAGCCTCACCTTCCTCATCTGAATGATGAGGTTACTCTTTACACCTTCCTCATGTGGCACTTGTGAGGATTTTACATAAGACAAAGATGTATTTAAAGGTTTTGTATAGAGTGCCTAGGACAAAGGAGAAAGCACCCAGTAAATGATGGGTGTTATTGTTACCTAGATTGGCAGGGAGAGAAATACAATGTGGGAAAATATATTAGGGAGTAAGCACCTGATCTAGCTGAGGAGTGAAGAGGTCCTAGTTAAGGTAAAGGCTATGGAAATGGGAATGATTTTTTTTTTTTTAAAGGAAGAATTACTTATCATACAAACAATGTCACAATAATAACGGGAAACCAAAGCAAAGCAAAAATTACCCCCAATACAATTGTTACCTCAGGTTCTAGCAGTCCTTTAAGATTTGTTCATGTTACTCATTCCTTGTTTATACGCACAGATTAAAACATAACCATAATACAGATCTGATTTTGCATTCTCTGGTTTTTCCCTTCTGTAATTACATAATCTGATATTAGACACTGAGTTGTTTCTAGATCTTTTTATTATAATGATTCTCCTGGCAATGAAAATCTTTGTGCTTGTAGTTCTACATTTTTCAGACTGTTTCCTCAGAAGGAATTTCCGGGATAGAAAGACAGGGCAAAGGATATGAGTATTTGCTGTTTTTAAGGGTTTTGCCAAATGGCTTTCCAGAAGGGTTTCCCAGCTTGTGCTGCCGCTAGTAGAGAATGACTGAACGTAGAGTCGTTCTGACAACCCTCCTGACAATGTTAACAGTATCATTATTTTTCATTTATCCTCAGTGAAAGATGTAAAGTACCTTTTATTTTTTTTATTTATTTTTTTTAAAGATTTTATTTATTTATTTGACAGAGAGAAATTACAAGTACACTGAGAGGCAGGCAGAGAGAGAGAAGGAAGCAGGCTCCCTGCTGAGCAGAGAGCCCGATGCGGGACTCGATCCCAGGACTCTGAGATCATGACCTGAGCCGAAGGCAGCGGCTTAACCCACTGAGCCACCCAGGCGCCCCTGTAAAGTACCTTTTAATCTGTATTTGTTGGGTACCTAGTAAGGTTGAATATTTTCTCATTTTTGCCCCTAACTGTGTTTCCTCCAATATAAAAGTATTTCCCCCCTTTGATGTTGGAGCACTTGAAGGGTAAAGAAAGGAACCCACTATGCTCCTGCTTTGTTCTTGGCATTTTAAAAGCACGGTCTCATTAATTTACATATGACTTCAGCAAGGTTGCTGTTCCTAACCGTATTTTATAGATGAGAAGAGTCTTGAAGAAATTAAATTTTATGCCCAAAGTTGAATTGCTGATAAGTGGCAGTCGTTAGATATTTTTTTCTCATCATTTTATATGAGATTTTATGTAATATAAATATTAACTCTTTGGGGAAAATATTTTCAACAAATATGGATGACAATCTGTTGTTTTCTTTTTTCTGAAATTATGCTATTTTTGCTCTGCAGAAGCTTAAAATTTTTTCATGAAGTGATCGATTGGAGAGATACTGGGATGGTAGATTGGGCCTCAGCTTCTGTTTTATTTTGGTACCAAGATCAGTTCAGTGAGGATTAGAAGCAGCCAAGAGACAGAACTGTATGTGGATCATTTGCTAATGATTCTATAACAGAAAGTGTCTCCCAGCCTCTCCCATGATTTCTCCCAGGATGGAAGAATACCCCGTAAGCCTGCGAGAGGCCATCTGTGGATGAGCTGTGCTCCTCAGCTACTCGCTGGGTGGTCTTCGAGAGATTGCTGTGTGGTCACTTCTCCACTCCCGCCAAGAATATAAAGAGCCCCATGACAGGCCACATATAAGACTGTTGGCCTTCCCAGTAAGACCAACAAGGATATGTGGCTGGTATCCAGTACAGAAGAGGTCAGTAGCTATGGAGTTTAGTATTATTTCTGTCCAGAGGAAGGACGGAATCTCACTGAAATGGGTGGAGATGCTAATAGAATGGAGTTACGCTGTTAGGAGCATCATCTGGAAGTTTTTCAATGACCTGGCCTGGAAATGAATGGTTTGGATCGGGGTGGGGACAGCCCTGCCTGAGGATGTTTTGGAACAAAGGGATGATAAAGGTCTCTTTCTAAGGCAGAAGGCTTCTATGTTACATGGCTATTTGGAACATTCCAACATATCACTCAGTCTGGTCTGCCTCATCATGCGGTTGATTCCAATACAGCTGACAGAGGGCGTGATGTCATCTCCCAGGCCTGGGCCTGGTAGGGTGGGAAGACCCAGCAGCCTCCCCATCTAGAAGTCTTTATCCACAAAACTAAGAGAAAGAAGTCTTTTGAGCAGGGGGAAAAGTGAACTCTGGAATGGCAAGCCTATAGCTGACATTGCTTGGGCTATTAAGGTATGCCCAGTTCAGCTGTGCAGACACTGTGGCAAAGTGAAAAAGTGAACACTGAAAAAAAATGCATTGGCTCACATCACAACTCAAAATTTTTTTCTGACCAGTGAGAAAAGGCGGCAGGTTCTTTAACTCTCCCTGAAAGAGCCATTACAGCTCCACCGTTACAGCATATAATTTCCAGTACCCCAACCACTCTTTTTCTCAGGAAAAGGGACCAGGGGCTTTTGAACAAATGGCAAATGAGTAGAAATGTGTTTTAGAAATGTCTTTTTCCCTGGTGTCTGTGTTACCTACATACCTAATCAGACTACTCTGATTGCATGGTCCAGGTGGGCTCTGATTACAGGAAAGGAAAGGAGGGGAGAGGAAAGAGGAGGAGAGGGAGGGGGAGGGGAGAGGTGGAGAAGGGTGGGTAGGGGAGAAGAGGAGGGGAGGAAGGAGAAAACGAAAGAAAGAAAGAGAGAGAGAGAAAGAGAAAGAGAGCGAAAAAGAAAAGAAAGAAAGAACACTTGAGCTTGTAGAAGAGTAAATTAATACAAAGTTGAAGTGGCTGGAATGACATCCAGAAATCTGACACAGCTACTGAGATGAGCTGGCCTGTGAATCCTTCCAGTTAATTGTTGGGTGGCTGGCAGTTAGGACACTCTCTGGGCTCCCTAAAGGGATTGGAGCCACCCCCTCCCCCATAACACTGCTTAATCATGTACAAATTATAACTTTGTCTTCATATTCTGCCTCGCAAAATGACTTGTCTCCATCATTTGCCCATAATATATAGTTATTATTTCAATTAGCCAATGTGTTCTCAACTTTTTTTTTTTTAAATATATGTATGTCAAAGTTGGTTTTCTCTTTGAGAGTCTTAGTTTCTCCACACTAGAAGTCTCATTTGTTTAACATATTTGTCTTAAGCAAAGTGCATGTGACTTGCACTCAGGGGCTTTCTAACTACCTTTGATGATAATGACGGTGACTGCTGGCCAGCTGTCCCGGCACTCAAAGCCAGAACCCATCATATTCTGGAGGGTAAACATCTCAAGGCCTGCACATCATACCATGGGCTGATTGTATGTAACCTTGGGGCTGGTTAATCCCTAACACTGTCCAGTGCAAACTCCTCTCCTGTTACTAAGATGTCCCTTTCATCTCCCTACTTCCTACTTCCTGCATTCCTGTTATTTATAGTATCCCAGAAACAAACCACTCCCAAATTTCTCAAGAGGATTTACAGTTGCTACTTGCAATTCCTCACCCAGCTCACGCCTCCATGCCTTACAGCCCGTGTTCTGCTATCACCCATCTGCCCTCCCAAAGGTGAACAGTGACATCTTTGTTCCGTACAAAGACCTGTTTCTCAGTCCTTATTTTTTGACCAGTCTTTCCCTGTTGGTTCCCTTTGCTCTGACTCGTGCTTTCTGGGACAGTTTACTTTTCTCTCCTTCCTTCTCTAATGGCTCTTTCTTGCTTCTCTTTCCTCTTGCTGCACTAAACCATGAGCGATCCTCAAGCACTTTTCTCTGAACGTGCTTTCTCAGTGATCTGAAGCGGAACAGTGTGAATGATTACCACCTCCCTTTGGCTAATGCCCATATCTCTACTTCATCCTCAAATCCTTCAAGCTTCAGATTCACATGTTCAGTCTTTGGTTTGCTCTTCCCTGGCAAAATCTGCTTGACACTTTGAGTTCTACGTGCCGGTCACTGAAATCACTTTTGACCCTGACCATGCGCCCTTCTGACTCACCCATTTCTGTTGATCCTGCAACAGCTCCCAGGTATTTCAGAATGAAGTTTCTGAGTCCTGTTTGTGCAAAGTCTCTTACACCCATGTTTATTTCCACTCTTACTACAATATTTCACCTCCTTTTTTCATCTTCCCTGGCTGTATCAACTTTTATTCTCCATCCCAACACTTCTGAGGCATACAGCATACTGCAAAGATGGCTTGCAAGGCACCAACTTTCAATTATCAGTAGTGAATGGAGCGGGGTGGGGGGCGCATATTGTCCAATAGGAGCCACATCAAAATCTTTAGGTAAAAGTACGCAGTTTGAAAAAGCCCTACATGTAGCTGATTTGTATATGCCCCAATGGAGAGGCATACATCTCTCCCTCTCTGCCTCTACTGCCTTGCACATCATTTTTAAGAAGATTTTATGTTCACTTTCTGTTCTTTTTTATATGCTGCTGACAGATTAATTTTCCCAATACTCAATAAAGACTAAGGTACAATTCTTTCCCTGCTCAAAAACCTACAATGGTTCTCTGTTGCCTACTAAAAACTCCAAACTTCTTAGCCTTGCATCCTTGATTAAAACTTATTATTATAACTTCTCAGTTCTCTTCTATGCCTGTCCTGTGTTACAGCTGAAGTTAGGAACTTCTCTGAACATTGCCATGTTGTTTCACCTCTGTTTGAAACACACCACCCCTCTATTTGGAATGCTTACTTCATATATCTTCACCTGGTATGGTCCTACCTGAATCCAATATCACTTCCACAGGGTGTCTTCCGCTCCCTGGGTGTGAAGGACCACAGGGGGCCTTGCGATCCCTCACAGGACTTACTTTGCAGCTCTCTTTCAGCACCTGTGTTAAACTTACTTGCAGAGGCATCTCTCTCCTGTAACAGAGTATACATTTCTGGAAAACAAAGATCCATTCAAAATTTTCAGTATCCAGGACTTAAGCTAATTATATTTTGGCTGTGTATAATATAGGGTTTCTGAAGCTTGTTTCATTATTTATAATGTATTCTTATTCTCCTCCAGTGAAATATTTCATAGTGGCTACTATATTAAACATAAACATCTCAGAAAATTAAAATAAAAATTGAAAACCAATACTAGAAACCATTTAGATGAGGGCTTAGCAAGTTATAGCCCATGGCCCAATTCAGTCCATAATATATTTTTATAAATGAAGTTGTATTTGAGTACAGCCATGCTCAGTCGTTTATGTATTGTCTATGGTTGCTTCCATGCTACCGTGGAAAAGGTGAGTAGCTGTTACAGAGACTGTATGACCCGCAAAGAGTAGGAATTTACTCTTTGGCCCTTTACAGCAAGTTTGCTAACTCCTGATTGAGATCAATGATTCCTAAGTGTGATAAGGTGAGAGAGAGAACAAATAAATGGAAAGGAATGTGTGGACTCAGGATGGCAAGAATATGGTGAGAATCCTCACTTTTATAACCAGTTAATGATGAGAATATTCTTTTCTCTCAGGGTGACATATTTGCTCAATACATAGGCCCCTTTTCGGTACATTTTAGTCCTTTTGGGTCTGTGTCTTACACTTGTTCTGAATCAGTGTTACTGATGAGGTTGTGCCATATCTTTCTAGTATAGGAGGGTGGGAAAAAATGGGAAAAAAAGATTTAGAGAGGGGGAGAAATTATTATACCAGGAGCTCTCAGTAAGCTAATTAGAGAAATTTAACAATAAATTTAATTCTTTGATTCCTAGCTGCTTAAGCAAAAAGCAAACATGGCAAGTTAGGTAGTTTTCCTTGGCTAACACAGAGAAATATACCCATTTACAATAAAGGACAAATTTTTCAATTGCTAAAATCAAGAGGAAATTTATTGAATTCTCTCTGAGAGTCATGGGAGACAAGATGTTCAGCTATAGATTTGCAAAAGATCTAGCCAATGTTGAAATGGCCAATTCTCATTACATTAGCTTGTAATTCAGGAAGTAGGTTAGTACAATCCAGGGACATTGGTTGTTGATGCCCTAACTTGTTATGGGAATAGAGCTCAGAGAATCTAGAGAATTGGTAGTTAATATGTTTTTCCATTGGAACATTACTTGGCTCTGGCAGGCCCCAAATATGGGTCAGGTAGGTGTAGAGTTTCAAAGATTGTTGGAGGTGCAGGTTTTCTGGCATAAAGACTACAGAGCAATCCACAAACTAGAGGCAGGTAGCAAAACTGATACTTTGGTATTAAAATAGAAAAGCTCTTCACATCTTTGCCTGGCCAGCTGACCAGCACAACTCCACAAAATGGTAGAGAGTAGAGACAGGCACCAGAGCAATTTTATATAATTCTGTGGAGGTAGTAAAATAGTTGAATGAAGTATAATGATGGCAGTCAATAAATCATGAACTATCACTTGAATTTACATGGTTATTAACAGCTGCAAAAATCTTCCTTAAAAAGATATTTTGAAGCTCAGAAAATTGTGAATGATATCATGCATTGTACCTGACTAATTATTGAAGATAGAGATTATAGGTGGGTTTGGTTTTAAGGAATTAACATTTGGCAACTTTTCTCTAGCCTCCAAAAAGTAATGCAAATTACAAATAAAATAAATATACATTTTCCTGTATAAATAATTTTGAAGAAAGAGTCTTATTGTACATTCATTGAAAATACATATCTTGAAATGATAACTGTTTTTGAAGGCTTATGAGAGGTTTCTGTCAAGTGAGTGTAAAACTTGAATTTTCTTTTCTTTATGTTAGGGTGCTCCAAGGTAGCAAAAGTATTTGTTGGTTATTGAATAGGAGAATAATTTCATTTTAATGATTTTTAATTATTTAAGACATCTGGAAAAGATGACTTAGTAATAGCAATTGAGTAATTTAGTGTACTTTGTGTATTTTGGATCATTTCATGGAAGGTTAGAGTTATAGTAGTTAAAGGGATATGTTAATGAAATGGTTTAATAAATTATCTATTTAAAAATGATTAAATGTCATTTTTCATTCTAGAAGATTCATATTCATCTTATTTACATGATATTTGCTCTTCCAAGCACACTGAAGGCAGGGCTGTGTTAGGCTGGTTCTTCATGGGGTTGGTACGTTGTCCTCTTGGCATGATCCATATGGTGACAGAAAAAGATGACAGTAGTGTTCTGCTCACAGTATAGCTCCATATATATATCACCTTTCAGTTTGTGTGAAGATATTATCTTAAGTATCATTTAACCCTCCATGGAAAGTGTTTATGTAAGGAAGTGACATGATTGGAGATGCATTTAGAAGCACACATTCCCTGGGGGAAAAATGGAAATGGAAGTGGGACACGATTGGAACTGCCCAGGTAAAGGATGTTCATTATTGGAATTCGATTATTAGCAGCTGTTGAGAGGAGAGAAGTGTATTCTGGAGATAAAGTACACAGACTAAATGTGGGGCCTCTCAATTCAAGGCTAACTTTGATGCCACGGGCATGGAATATGAGTATATATATATATATAGTAAAAAGTCAAGTGCTGAGGTGGAGTATATTGAATTAATGGAAAATACAAATGAGGAAGGGGTATCAAAAGTTGAGTTTGGACTATTTTGAGATAGCTGTGTGTGCATAGTGAAACAAGAGCAAACCCCAAGTAGTTAGTTTGCAGTTCTGAAGCCTTGAAGAAGAGGGTGGAGGGAAATATAAATTTGGGAGCCATTTCACATACTTGGAATTTAAAACAATGGGTGTAAATGAGATTGCCTAGGGAGGGAATATAATTTGAGAAGAAAGAGTGTCCAGGACATTTACTGTCAGATGGAAGAGGAAGAATCAGCAAAAGAGATGAAGGAACAACTAGAGAGATGATAGCACAAGTGGGGAGTGAGGTGTAATGTTAAAGAAGCCAAAAGAAAGAAGAAAGGAGCAAATAGTTTCATGTCTTGAATGCTGCTGAGAAGTTGAGAAGGATGGAGAGGAAGAAAGTCCCATTTAATCAAGAACTGCGAATATTTTTTTTTACCAGGAGGATGTTTTTTTAGTGTAGGAAGGTACCTGATTGGAGTGGATTGCAGAGTGCATGAAACTAAATAAGTAGAATCCAAATATCTAACTTTGAGACTCTTAGGTGCACAGGGTCCTAGAGGAAAGATGATGAAAGATGATGTTTTCCCCCAGACTTCCAGGTGATCAATACTAGATTATATTTGGGTGTTGATGGACAGGAGCTTGAAGGCTGATGACACTGCAGAAAGAGAGGTTTGTTAATAGGGTTTCTGGAAGGTTGGAGGGTGTAGGATCTAGAGGCCATGTATAAATCTTGGCCTTTCGAAAGAAGAGGGACATTTCTTTATTGTAATTGAGAAACTGGGCAAATGTTTGCAGATATAACTTTCCGTTTTAGAAGGGTGGATTTATTTATTTATTTATTTATTTATTTTAGAAGGGTGGATTTAAATGCACATTGTGCAGTATTTATGAATAAATACTTATGTTACAATCATGATTCATAAACACCAGTAAAAAGAGGAAGAGTGGCAAAGTGTAAATTAGAAGTAATTCTATGTAAATATCAGTTTGGATGCTTCTACTTTCACATTTGCTTCAAACAGAAATATCTTAAAATTAAAACAAATGGTTCTTTTCTTGCATCTGTACTTCTGTTGAGTGGTTATTATATTGTTGTTGGTTCCACTTTTCTCTTTTGCATCTGATCTGCAATACATCACTTTTCTATAATCCTACCGGATGGGAGAAAAATCATTCTCCATACACAAACTTTCAGTGCCCATAAAGATATTCATTTATAACATTAGAACTGTCACATTCCTTCTCCTTCATCTAGCAGTGCAATTTACCTTTACCTGTACTTGTAAAAAGGAACAAACTTAATTTTACTCTCCACTTTTCTGACAGTTTTAAAGTTACATAAAAGTAACCTTGCATTCTCTGGCAGTTCCAAAATGTTGTCAGGCAACCAATCTGTCAAGAGTAACGAGACTGTCTTTAAATTCAAATGATTTTGTTTCATTCATTTCTGTAATGGCAAGACAGCTGCAAAATGATATCCTAATTTCAGATCCTATTGGGTACAGTCTTTTAAAGTACTCTTTGCTCCTCCTTCCCATACACAGGTGGATCTGATCAGAGCAAAGTTACATTCTAGGGCCCCCTTCCCCGCCTCACCAGCACCACACATTCAGCCGAATTATTTTCTGTGTCTCAATCTGTGTTCTATTGTCTCCAATTGTCTTATACGTCATGACAATGGTAATTATTAAGATTATTTGAATAGCATTTTATAGATTTACAGTTACAGTTTTTAAGGCCCTTTTCCATGTGTCCTTCTTAACAGTCTCATGAGGGAACATGAGTAGTGATTATTATTTATCCCCATTTTTGAGATAAAGTTACTGAGGCACAGAGAAATGAAAATGGTTTGCTCAAAGCTAGCAACCTATAACTGCTAGGGCCAGGAGTTGCATCCAAATATTCTGTTTTCCGGTATCATCTGTTTTTCCAATAACATGATGAAAAGCACAGAAACTTTGGAAACAAATAGATCGAGATTCAAATTCTAGTTTGGACTTTCTGAGCTTCAGTTATTTGGCCTAAAAAGTGGAAAAATATACTGGCTTTATATGATTTTTTTCTAAGGAATAAATGAGATAATGTGTATAAAGTTCCTTGTAAAATGCAGATATACAATAGGGCAAAATAATCTTTTGTTATCATCTTAATAACAATTGAACTGATAGCACTCAGGGGCTAAGAAAAATCAATGTAGAACCATGGGTAATTGCATTCAAATATACCTCTTGGGAGGATTCTGACTTTAACCTCCTTTTGAGCACTCTGAGTCAGTTTCCCTATGTGAAAACCAGGGATAATTGGATGTAATTATGCCTATGCTTTGGCATTCCATCAAAGATGAAATGATCCTGGCCCATTTCAAACAAGTAGTAGATCTCTTTGCAAGGCAGCCAAACATCCAAACATGTCTCATTACCTCACGCATTCCCTTACCCCTTTCTATCATTTCGAGCAGAAGTGAAATTAAAGAGCTGACATTTTTCTCTGACATTTGTAGAGATTGTTGGTGTAGTAAACATTGGAGATTTGTTTGAATTCCGGTCACTCCCCCCTGTACACAATTTCTTTTTGGATTATTAAACCCCTTCATGAGTGGTCTTGGTGGAAGCATTGTTTTTGGTTCCTGATTTTTACTGTGGAAGCTGAAAGGTCCAAACTTTTCCTCTCCCTATCTCCTGGTCCCTACACTTGACCAGTCTGCCACACTGTGGGTGGGTGAGGGGTCTTTAAATCTTTAACATGTGGCATTAGATAGAAAGTGCAGTTGGATGGTTTGTTTACCATGGCAGTGCTCAGACTCACCGTGTGCTGGGACCATGACTGTGAAGCCTGCCTCCCAGCCCTCCACAGTGCCTGTGCATTCCATATGTTTTCAAGCCTCCTGTCAATCCTGCAAGCCCTCTGATATTTTTCTAATAAGTTCCCTTTATGTAAAGCCATCTTGAGCTGGACTCTCACTGAGAATCGTAATTACGTTTTTCATGACTGGTGGAGAACATCTGATCACTCCATAGCAGTATTATAGAAAGGGGAAAAAAGGTGTTAAAAAGAAGGAAAGTTTGTAACCATAATAGTTAGAATGTGATCACAGTAAGATAAGTTACTGGGATTGCTTCTTTGATCCATTCAGCATGATGCTGTGGAAAGAATCAGGGGACCTGTACATGAGTCCTTTTTCTGTCAATAAGTAGCTCTGTGACTCTGGACAAAGCTCATTACATCCCTGGGTCTTGATTTTCATACCCATAAAATGAAGGACCAGAAACAGAAAAGCTCTAACTTTTCTTTTATTTAAAAAGTCTATGATTCTAAGCAGTGCTTGAAGATTGACTCTGCATCAAGTGTGTATAAGGCATTGCGTTGGTTACAGAAGTAGTAAGGCCCCAGGAGCTAACAGTTTTATTGAAAGGACATCATATAATTATATGAAGCCAAGTACATAGTATTGCAAAGAAGAATATGAAAATATATGCCAAAATCAGTGGCCCTGGACGTGCGCACTTTATACATTCTGAATGGCAGGCATTTTGAAGGACCTCAGAGAAAAGCACCCTCTTTGAATTAAGCTTCCAAGGACAAATCATGTATGTGGCTGATATAAAGGGAGACAGAATCTCATTCTAGGGAAAGCATGGCTGAGAGTCAAGAGTGAGCCAGGCATGTTTAGGCACAGAAGAGAAGATCAGCTGAAAAGTTTTCTGGGGACTGGAGCTAAGGAGGGCTTTTGTGGTTGATAACATGTGGGCTATATTGTGAAGTTTTTGACTATAGTATCAGAAATTTAAGCTTTATCCTGTGGCCAGCAGGGAGTAAATTTCTTTTCTTCTAAAGCAGGACAATAGCATGGACAGGTAGGTATTTTGGTAAGATCAGTTTGGCACTTCTAGTGGATGGATTGGATCTTGGAGAAATTGGGGGCAGAATGCAAGCTAGAAGTCTGTATGATGAGATGTAGGTAAGATCTAGAATGTGGCTGGAAACAAAAGAATAGATACGTGGAGAAGAATCAACTGAATTTGTGAACCGAAGATGAAGAATACAAATATGAGAGAATTAAAAGTGATTTTAATTCCTATCAGTTGGGAAATTCTTGAAAAATATAAAGCAGATCATGCCATTTCTTTTCTCAAATAACTTCCAGTGATACTTAGCATTAAATCCACTTTTACCATGGCTTATAAGAAATTACATGTCTGGGCCCCTGAATGCCCCTTTGATCTCCTTCCTACCACCCAATTTCCTTGTGATTCAGCTACATCAGTTTCCTACAAAGTCACCTTCCTTTCTAAGGGCTTATCTCCTTCTCTCTTCCCTTTGGCTGGAGTGTTCTGCCTCAGATAATTGCATGGCATTGCTGTTTTAGCCATACAGGTTTCTACTCAAAAGTTACTTCTTCAGAGAGGATTTCTCTTCTTATCCTATGTTACCTGATCTAATCTGATGCTGCCCATCCCCTTACCCTACTTTACATATCTTCATAGCAATACGTTTGACAACACAGCCCCTATTAATTTATTGTTTATTTTTTGTGTCAACTCAATGAGGAAGATCTTGTCTGCTTATTTTCTAACTATGTGTGTCACTTTATAGGTGCTCAATAAATATTTATGAACGAATTACTGACTTCTTAATTGGTGGGTGCCAATTAAGTTGCCCAAGAAAACAAGAAAATCGATCTGAAGGTGGAAGATCCTGACTTTGATTTTGTGAATGTGAAATGAGACTTTGGTGCCCAACGGTCTAGGGATTTTTCTGTATTTGAAAAGGACTTATTTTTTTCTCCAGCAAATTAAATCCTCTCTGTTTCCACTCCCCACCCCTGCTGAAAAACAAACAAACAAACAAACACCAAAAAAAAACCTCTTAAAAAGTATATTGATGCTTGTAGTGGAAAAGCACAATGCTTTGATTCTAATCAGGGATTGGGAACTTTCGAATAATTTGTTAAATTTATTTTCAGTGGTGCCCAGAGCGTCTCAAGAGGGGGTTAATTTGAACCAAAAGAGATAAAAGTGAGGCATATTAATTGAATGTCTTATCTACCTGTCCATTTTAATATAAAAATCAATTTCTAAAGTACAGTTATAAGGGAAAGTGATTTGCCTAATTTATAGGCCAGACTGTGTTTCCCCGAAGCTGACACCACCTCCACTCCCTCCGTTTCTTGGCAGCCCTGCTCTCTGAAAGGGCCAATTCACTCATCTTTCTGGAGACATTTATGTCATCAAGGCTCCCTCACTGTCATGGCAGCAAACAGCACATATATTTCCTTATCACTTAAAATATAAACATACAGAACATCCTCTTGTCAATTTGCTGCATCTAAGCCACAAGCATAGGTATTTGGCAACCCTGGAAGCAAGCGTAGATCTCACTCTATCCTAGTCCAACAAAATCGAAAGAAAACCACACTGTAGATGGGTACAACTCATGAAGTTGTACTGTAAAGGATAAGTTGGGGAAAAGTCTCTCAAGGTGAATGAAATGGTTGGTCTCTGCCCAGTACAATTGCCTGATCCCCAGTTGCCAATACCTTGGGTCAACACAAGATAGCAGTGTGTCAGTGAGAGAACAAGGAAGGGGAGACACGGCTTCTCTGTTTCCTTCACTATCTTGAGGTCACCGAACTCTGACTTTGGGAAAGCCAAAAGTAGTGGTGTGGGCTGCAAGAGTTGCATGTCTAGGGTTCAGTGGGAAGTAGAAATGGCAATCATGTGTCAGAAAGATTTTCAATGAGTCAGATGGATCATGTGTTCAGGTCCTGCTCAGGATGTGATAGTTGTATAAACTTTAAAACATAGATTTAGTCCAAGGATAATAAGAAAATGGATCTGAGAGTCCTTAATTTGGGAGGTTTCTATTTTCACTTGGGGATGGGGTGGGAATAAAGATCTTTGTTTTAACAGATCCTGAACATCCCCCACATTAGCGTTCAGAGTACTCTCCCCTGTCTCAAAGGAAAAACTTTGCAGGTGCTTCAGAGAATGCATTCTCTGTGGGGTGCTGGGCAATTACATTCTCAAAAACAGCAGGGTTCTTAGTAGGGAAGGAGTTGTATCGTTAGGCTAGAGGGAGGGAGGAAAGGGAAGTTGGTTTTACATTCCATTGAAATATAATACCATCTGAGGATTTGAAGGACGAATTCTTTTTCAATATAAATAGATAAATGTTTGCCATGTTGTAAACATTTGCCCTTAAAGTATATGGCCTAGGGTGGCACCTTTGCATCTTGCGAACTGTTGGAGGTGTCAGGAATGGTAGGGTGATGTTTACTTTCTGTAGACACTGTAGCAGTTTATGGGCCGTATTCATGTTCTCAGGTCTATAATAAAGGCTTGGTGTAGGAGAAGGAGTCCCAGGCTGGAGGGCTTTGGGCTTTACGGAGGGCTTTGTCCTGGATCTTCTCCACTAATGAATGACTGCTCTGACAATGTTTAGTTGTCCTAACATCTCTGAGCCTCGATTTACTCATTTGCATTAAGGGTATTGTTTTTCAACCCTCTTGCCAGGTAAACCCAAAAAAGAATTTGATGAAGTTGTGTGTTAGTCACACATATGCAAACAGGCATGGGGTTTTTCATGGGACCCTAAAGTCCAAGAGGACTCAGGTTTAGAGCCTCTGGATTGTATCATTCTTTTCCCTTCCAAAACTAGCATGGCATCAAATACAAATCACATATATGAACCCAAAACAATTTTATTGTTTATTTGTAACCTGCTATCTTACAGTTGGACTTCAAACAAGATTTTCTATTCATTATTAGTAAGACTGATTGTTTCATGAATTAGGCAGAAAGGAAGGATTCCCAATTACCCAAGGGTCCCAGGGGACTGATTTCTATGGAAGTTTATTACATGTGCAATAGATATGTTACAATATAATTAAATGGAAGGTGAGTGCTTCTCCTTAATTTTGTGTATCCACACTTAACGGTTGTCTAATATCTGTCATGACCAGAATTGTCTTGTTTACACACTTTCCAATAAGTTAATTGATAAGCAAAGAGTTTACACATTGATTATTGATTAATTAATGGCCATTGACAAACATACTGCTCTTGAATTTCATTCAATCAGCATTTTTATAAGATTTACTCCTGGTAATGAAAGGATAATGATTTACTTAAAAGAATAACCATTAACCTCTAGAATTAGAACACAACAAAGAGAGTTGGAAAGCTCACCAATTAATATCACAGTATAACAGATAAGATACAAGGCTTAGAAGTCTTACAGATCTGGGATCAAATCCCAGTTATACCCCTTCCTAGCTCTGTCAAGTTGGGCAATTCTCTAAGCCTCTCTTTCCCCATCTGCAGAATGAGACAACAGTAATATATCACTTAGAACATTGTGATGAGGATTAAACGAGATAATACATCAAAGTGCTTATCACAGTGCTTTCAATACAATCTAGTTACTAATACTTTTATTGTTTATTATTATCATATCTGCAATCCTTTTATTATTATTATCTAAAATAATGAAAAAAAATCCACACACTGACACAAAGAAATCATTCAGCACACAATTGTTTGCTGTCTGCTATAGACTACACCCACAAGATATTGTCATATAGCACCAGTTTTGTTCCCAAGAACACACACTGAACTGAAAAGATTTACCTGCACCATGATTTCTTCTACCTTACAGTGAGGCGTTTGAGGGTGGGCACCCTGTCTTATTTGGCTTTCATCCTTAATTCAGTAAACAACTCTGGAACTTCTTGCCAGTCGCTGTAAGGCAACATCCAAGCTCTATCTCAGCCACTCTTGAACTAGTCCCTGCCTATCTCCCGGTCATTTCTCCTCTCTTTTAAGAGTCAGAATGGCTGTCCCAACATCTTGATTTCAGATTTCTAGCCTTCAGAACTTTAAGACAATAAATTTCCATTGTTTTAGGTAGTTTGTAATACTTTTTTTAGGAAGCCATAGGAAAGGATTACCTACTATATTCCAGAAATAGAAATTTCTAGGTAGAAATACAGAATCATAAACTTTTAAAATAAGAATGCACTTTGATGGGCCACTTGGGTTGCTCAGTTGGTTAAGCGTCCAACTCTTGATTTTAGCTCAGGTCATAATCTCAAGGTTGTGGGATAGAGCCCCGAGTCTGGCTCTGTGCTAGGGATGGAACTTGCTTAAGATTTTCTCTCTCCCTTCCCTCTGCCCCTCCCCTCCACTTGTGCACACACAGGCACTCCCTCTTTCTCTCTAAAAAATAAAAATAAAAAATAATGCACTTTCATACCTTCCTTCTCTTATGTATGAATTCAGAATGAGGACACACACACACACACTCTTCTTGCTTTCTGTCAAGGGGGTGAGCAAATAGCAGGTACCACAATACCTACATACTAATGGGTGGAGCTAAAGCAACATGGGTCTGTAACACAACCTCTGGTTACAAGCCGCTAACCAGCTGAAAAGCCAAGGGAGTCTCTTTAATTCTCAATTTTTGAATCTGTCAAAGAAAGGCCTGGGTTGGTGGCCCAGGTTTGTTTGTTTGTTTGTTTGTTTATTTTAATGCAAACACTGTACGATGCTATGTTCTGGGTCAAATGTTTCAAAATTGTGAAGCTTTTTTTGAAATAATTATGTTTTTAAATACAGTTTTAGGAAATAATAGAGAGGTCCATGAAAACTTTACCTCATTTCTCTGAATAATCACATCTTTAAAAGCAGTTTTAATAGAAGCTATACTTATTGCAATAAAATGTTGAAGATGTTTTTCACATCTGTTTACCTCCCCGGCTTAAATAGGATATAGAAATCTGGCCTCATCATTTCTATGATAAAGTCTTTGGTCTCTTTGCTTTAGTGACCATTTCACCCATTGGCCTTTGTCCTGCTTAATTTAGCTTTGATCAAGGTGATTCTAGGAATGGAGATATTGCTTACTTTTTTACCACTTTCTAGAAAAATGGGCCTGATAGCCCAGGTATATATTTTCATCATAGTCTGCTCCATTTTTAGTAATAATAAAAGGATAATATCAATCGTAATAATCAGGACTTCTTGAGTGCTTGGTGTATGTCAGCCAGACTCAGGTTAAGTGCTTGAGAATCATTATCTTAGTTAAGTATCAATCCTATGAGGTGGATACTATAATTACATCCATTTTACAGATGTGAAAGCTGAGGCCCAAGGTTTGCTGTAAGTTGGATTTGAACATAGATGTCACTCCAGAGTGTGACTTAACTGCCATGCCACAGTATCAGTGAATAAAGGTGAACACATTCACAATTGTTAGTCTTTTTAAGTTTTCGGACTGAGCCTAAGACTTCTCACTAGGTTTTGCTCATATAGAGACAAAGTTTGGGGTTGTCACTGCATAGGCATAGTGGGATACTTCCCTGCTGATGCCCCAACATGAGAACAGAGGGAAGTCCATTGTTCCATTCAGGGCTCTGGACTCAGCAGTGAAGCCCGGGACTGAGGAAACAGAAAAGGGGAGGGGATAAGTGTGTGGTGCTAGCAACCTCTTTCCTCTCTTCAGCTTGGACTCTGTTCTGCCCACAGTGTTACTTTCCTTTTCAGAATGGAAAGAGAGAACCTCCCTGACCTCAGTCTTATTGGTAATCAATTATGCCAAAGATCTCTTTCTTTCAAAGGTCATATAAAGGAACCCCAAATCTAAGTGTAGTAGATTTGCCTAAATTATTTGTTTGGTTTGTGTTACATTGTATTAATGACCTTGCTTGTTAAAAACACCATAAAATGACTCATAGGGTGGTGTGCTGTTAAGGATCAACTTATGCTAATTAGCCACTTTTGTTTTATTTATCAACATGGTTCAGAACTGGGGCAAAAGTCAACCCACTTTAAAATGCGTGTATTTTTCCTCTTGGTGTTTACATTTTAAAACCTTTATTCATTTGCTCCATGGTAATTCACAGACACTTACCTCTCTTCTTTCATTTTCTTGACATTTCTTTTCTTGTTCTTGATAATTCCCTGTCATTTAGCCTGGTCATATTTATGCACATTTTGTGCCTAACATTTCTGTGTGTTTTATCCTTGTAAGTCTAAGAAGAAAATGTAACGACCAGGTTACAGGTTACATGTCCCACAGTGTGTGTCCAACCTAGTCTTAATTTAAAATACACATAATGTAATGTCAGAATGCCTAGTCCTCCATAATGTGGCTGGCGTTAGCAATCCCCCACTTGGTATCTTTGGGAAGATCTCAAAGATGTCATCTCTTGCATTCCTCATTTCCAAGTGTAACTTCAAACTCCAAGAAGCAAGAAGGTTATCTCTGAGGTCTAATACATGGAGAGTCAGCAGGCACCAACTGCTGTATGGACTGGTTAATGAATAGCTAGCATGTCCTGGCTGTGTTACAGGAAATGGGATGAGGGAGCAGAGTGTTTGGATGGAAGCAGGGAGGCCTGAGATGTCGTTGTCAGCACTGTGTGGGAATACCTGATGACATAGGCACATGGGGAGGAACTGGAGAAACATAGAGGGGGGTAGCCAAAGGCCTCCACCTGACTGTCCCTTCTGCCAAGAAAGAGTACTAGCCCCAACAGTCCAACGGGTACTTCTCAGCTATGTCTTTTCTTATTCCCTTCATCCTATGT
Source organism: Mustela nivalis (assembly GCF_964662115.1). Lineage (NCBI taxonomy): Eukaryota > Metazoa > Chordata > Mammalia > Carnivora > Mustelidae > Mustela > Mustela nivalis. Next base: position 32,152,649 of record NC_139030.1, on the reverse strand, counting down.
GACTCCATTACTATAGTATCCCTGGAATTTCACACCTTGCTTTCCAGTGCAGCTGTGGGAAGAAAAAATCTGCCTTAACAAAGGCTTATCCACTGCCTTGGATAGCTGAAGTAAAGACAACTGCTTTCTTACTCAGCAGCTGAGTGAAGGCAAGATTGCTTTAGAAGTCTTGTTTTTCTTTAGTACCGGCACGAGGTAAATAGGATTGTTAGCTTTAGGTATATTTCTAAGGTGATCAAGGCTGTGTTTAAAAACTCGGGTATCTCCTGAAGGCTGTGTTTTAAGCATTTATTACAATTAATTCTCCTGTCAAACATTCAAAATGCATATAGGACTACTGGAATAAAAATTCTTTTTATTTGTTAAGGTGTTATATAGGGCATATGCTCTATTTGTAAACGTTAAGGGGAAAGTCTAGATCAGGTCTGGAGTAGAATCTGATGTCATTCAATAATTTTCAGCTCTTCTTGGGATAAGATATTCAACATAGGAATTATTAAGACAGTTCTTTCTTCCCCCAAACCGGTGCTAGTCCCTAGGTTATGACAGATCCGAGGTAATTTACACAGTGTGATGCATAAAGCTTACTAATGGTTATTCATTTGGATGTGCAAAATACAAAAGACTCTAGGTTAAAGCAATGAAGGTGAATCATTTATGAGATACCATCTACTGAGATGGATTGTTACAGCTGGAACGTTTTTGTTGTTTATATGATCTCATTTAATTTTGTTTATAGTATTCAAAATGAAAGAAGGATTAGGGCAGATAAATGAGGGATTTTTCAACTCACAAGTAACTAGAGTTAGCAGTTTTCTATATAAAAGGCAAGTGCTGTCTATGTGTCCTGGATAAACCACAAAATGATTAAGCCCCAAAGAACAAGAGCACAAAGCACAAGTTATCCTCTGATGTAAAGTCTATCTGCTTTTGGATTCTTTTGAGCCCATCTGGGAGTTGTTATTTTCCTTCCCCTGATAGGAAATAGACCTTTTGTATGAGATATACTGTAGGAAGTGTGATCACTAAAACACATGGTACAGAGTAGAGAGCCCAGATATGAACTCTCAGCTCTATGGTCAAATAATCTTTGACAAAGTAGGAAAAAATATCCAATGGAAAAGAGACAGTCTCTTCAATAAATGGTGCTGGGAAATTTGGACTGCTATATACAGAAGAATGAAATCCAACCATTCTCTTACACCATACACAAAGATGAACTCAGGAATCCACCAAAATCCTTAAGGAGAACATAGGCAGTAACCTCTTTAATATTGGCGCAGCAACTTCTTTCAAGACATGTCTTCAATGGCAAAGGAAACAAAAGCGAAAATAAACTTTTGGGACTTCACCAACATAAAAGTCTTCACAGCAAAGGAAACAGTCAACAAAACAAAGAGGAAACCCACAGAATGGGAGAAGATATTTGCAAATGACACAACAGACAAAGGGCTGATTTCTAAGATCTATAAAGAACTTCTCAAATTTAACACCCCAAAAGCAGATAATCATGTCAAAAAATGAGCAGAAGACATGAACAGACACTTGTCCAAAGAAGACACATGAAAAAGTGTTCATCATCATTAGCAGTCAGGGAAATTCAAATCAAAACCGCATTGAGATACCTTACACCAGTTAGAATGGCAAAAATTGACAAGGCAGTAACAATTAGTGTTGGAGAAGTTGTGGAGAAAGGGGAATGCTCTTATACTGTTGGTAGGAATGCAAGTTGGTGCAGCCACTTTGGAAAACAGTGTGGAGGTTCCTCAAAAAATTAAAAATAGAGCTACCCTATGACCCAGCAATTGCACTACTGGATATTTATCCCAAAGAGACAGATGTAGTGAAAAGAAGGGCCATGTGTACCCCAATGTTCATAGCAGCAATGTCTACAATAGCCAAACTGTGGAAAGAGTCAAGATGCCCTTCAACAGACAAATAGATAAAGAAGATGTGGTCCATATATACAATAGAATATTACTCAGCCATGAGAAAGGATGAATACCCAACTTTTGCATCAACTGGGATGGGACTGGTGGAGATTATGCTAAGGGAAATAAATCAAACAGAGAAAGCCAATTATCATATGGTTTCACTTATTTGTGGAACATAAGGAATAACATGAAGGACATTAGGAGAAGAGAAAAATGAAGGGGGAGAAATCATAGTGGGAGACAAACCATGAGAGTCTATGGACTCTGGGGAAAAAAAAGTGAGAATTTTAGAAGGGAGAGGGGTGGGGGAATTGGTGAGCCTGGTGGTGGGTATTAAGGAGGGCACAGACTACATGGAGCACTGGGTGTTATATGCAAACAATGAATCGTGGAACACTACATCAAAAACTAATGACGTACTGTATGGTGACTAACATAACACAATAAAAAAATTATAACAAGTGCCAAAGGGGGGAAAAAAAGAAATACACTATAGGAACTGGGAAGTCTGAAAATCATATAGGTAAAAAACATTTCTGTGTCCAATGCTAAATTCATTAAATGAGAGACTAAGACCACCCACCATCAAGTTTGAACTGACTTTCTGATTGAAGTTCAAAGTGTCTGCTTAGACAACAAGCTGGTTACTATTGGATTTCTCCCAATATTCAATGAGGAAGGGAGAATGCCTAAGAGAATAAAACCTGTTGGCATGCAGAGACTGGCTATAGGTTGGTAACAAAGGTGGAAGGTACAACAGGTTGAGGCAGAATGTATGTGTCCTCCTTTGAATTCTTAAATATTTAGCTTCTCTTCCAATAATTTGTAATTACTGGAGGCCAGAGGCCTCCTTATATTATTCTTTATTCTTTGTAGGAGGGATGGCTGGACATCTATTAAATTCTCAATATTAGCTAGCTCTTGTTTTTAAAGATAGCAACTTACATGACTTATTGCCTTAATTTAATTGTGGAATATCTGGAAAAAGTTTTTTTATTCGGTACTTTTTGAGATTTGTTCCCCTGACTAGTGCTCAGTGGGTTCCAGCCATTTCTAGGCTTCTCTCTGCCTCTTTTCATGCGTCCGAGCAATCATTTCATTATACAGGTGTGAAAGAAGAAGGCCTGGGTGACAGCAAATGTATTCCACAACTGGAAAGTAGCCTCAGTGCACATTGCACTATTTCTTCTTTGTATTGACATTAAACAATTGGTACCTCCTGGGTGAACAGCCTACAGGGATGGACAAAGATACTGGAAGATACAGAATACAGACACCACCTTTTTTGAAGGAAATACAACGGAGAGCTGCACATTTGAAATTAAGATAGTGGTATATGCAGTTTATCCTTAAGTAACTGAGAAGAAGTAGACATGTGTCCTGAAGAACGGGGAAGGATAAGAGCTCAAGCTAGAGGTTCAACAGTAATGACTATACCAGAGGGGTTTGAGGATATAGGATTGAGGACTAGACTGGTTGGAGAATGCCCTCAGTCCCTCTGTTAAGAGGTAGAGACTTGACTTCATAGTATTCTAGGAGGGAGGAAAGGTGAGTGATGAAGGCATTAAGAAAGTAGGGAGGATATGCGGTGGGCGGTAGAAAGTTTGAGCAGCAAACACCAAAGAAAGCAAAGTGATGGAGTCAGGGGATGAGTTCAATGAGGAGATGGGGCAAAGAAACAGCTGGTTTAAGGTGCAAAGGTCACAAGGCTCTATTATAACTCCGAAATTGCAGATTAGCAAAGGAATCTAAATCTGAAACCAACTCCTGACTACTTAGTTTTTGGAATGGGATTGTAAAACTTGAGCCCTTGAACAGTTGTATCTGTGTTTTAAATTTTTTAAATGGGAGAAATTTGACCTCAACATCAGACTTAGGAATGGTGAAAATTTATTTAGAACATTGTCTCTCCATTTGCTGCTGTGTGGGCTGCACTCAGGTATTTTGCCATGTTTTTCCTCCATGGTAGTTATAAATGTGTGATGCAGGAGTGGAAATGATGCCCAAGCAATTTAAATAAAAAGTAAAAGGCTTTTGTCTGAGCATTGATGGGTTTGAGTAGATTAAAAAGACAAAGCTTTTACCCTCAAAAATCTTGTCTTCTACAGGGTGATGTGAGAAATGCACATTAACTATAATTAGTGGTACAAAAAGATCCACATTCCATAAAAAGTGTGAAGCAAACCCTGAATGAGGGCAAATGCATTTAAGATACTGAACATGGAATATGCAACAGGAAAACTGGGATCTAAGCCCTGACTCAGACAGTTACAAATCAATGCTCTGGGTGACCACTGGAAGAGATTTTGAATGGGCCCTTCTGAACATCTGAAACTCTATTCTCACAAGGCTCATACCTTAGTAAGGACATGTTTTTGTTATTATTGTTGTTGTATTGTTTGTTTGTTTGTTTTTTAAGATTTTATGTGTTTATTTGAAAGAGAGAGGAGAAAGCAAGCACAAAGGGGGCAAAGAACAGAGGAAGAGGGAGAACTAGGCCTCCCACTGAGCAGCCGCCCTGAGATGGGGCTCGATCCCAGGACCCTGAGATCATGACCTGAAGCGAAGGCAGACACTTAACCAACTGAGTTACCTAGGCACCCCAAGAACATGGTTTTTACATAAGCCTCTCACAAATGGAGGTTATCTATTAGTGAAAAGGGAGTTTCCATATTATACCACTAAAAACTCAACAAGGGGTGAACAGTGTAGATGCTAAAAATACTGAGGTAAGTTTATAAAAGATAATGAGGTATTATTGTCTTTCTGGAACTGTTGCCTTTTGATGAATAAAGTGCTTCCTTTTTTTTTTTTGCTTTATGTGTGTATGTATGTACATATGTATTATATTCAGTTAGGCAACATATAGTACTTGCTTTTCAATGGTGGTATTTGTATTGGCAGTGGGATGTGTTCCATTTAGCTTTTACATAGGACATGTTTTGGGAATAGGCAGATCTGTATTTTGGGGAGATGAGCATATATATCACTTAAAGGTTAATATAAAGAGGAGAACCCTGCTTTTCTGCTGCTTTATTAATTATTGCAGTGACACCTTTTCCAATGGGAATATATTCCTCTTCTTTAAAAAAAAACAAAAACAAACAAACAAACAAAAACCCACTAACAATGCTGCGAGAAGGAATGCAATGCCATTTGTAATGGCCACTTACTCTAAAGATACCTTTACTGCCATATTGCTGTAGGAACCCACAATGAACGTTTTAGCTGATCTTATGGGTTGAGGTGTTGAAACCTATGTTAAACTGCATGTATTACCTGAAAGTATAGAGTCATCAGTCAGAATGCATTCAGTTATGAGAATCAAAAAGCCATTTAACCATGGCTTCAACCAAGGAATATTTATTATATACAAGGATCTGGAATTTAGGTCACCTGAAACTTTGTTCACCTACTTAGGAGTATTATAAGGCTTTTCCTACCTTCTGGATTGTCATTCTTATCATATGGGCTTTATATCTTGCTAACAATGATTCATGGTTGCAAAGTAGTGGCCATGACTTCAACCACTTAGTTCTCACACCAAGTCAAGGCCAAGAAACCAAGCAGTAAGAGCCAGGGGGATTTCCTTTTAACAGCTGCCCCCCATCTCTCATGGGGGTTGAATCAGTCACATGCAGGGGGTGTCTGGGAAGTTGTGGATGTGAAAGAAGGAAATGATGGAATATAGTCATGATTCATACAACAAACTGGAAGGAAGAAGGAAGGATGACTTCAGTACAGAGGGATAATTTATTATCCTTCTTAATTCACTGTCAGGACTTTTTTTTTTTTTGACAGCATTATTCTTAGGAAATGAATACAAGATAATTGAGAATGATAGCATGCGTCAATGTTTCTGCGGGACCATGGCATCAGAATACGGGAATGAGGGGTACCCAGACAAGAAGGATAGAGAATGCAGAAACCAAGACTGAAAAGGTTGAATTCAGTGTTTTGAGGTTCCTTCTAGTTCTCACATTGTGTTTCAACAAAGTGAAGAGGCACTAAGTATTTTTTTTCTATTTTCTCATTTTGCCAGTGCCTTGTAGACATTGACTCTGTGGTCTGTATGGCTGTTTAGGAGTAATTCATAAAGGGGCCTGTTTCACAGTTCATTTTGGACCCCTGTTTCTAGAAGCTTGGAGAGTAGATTTTTGGAAGGATATATTCTTTTATTTTATTGAAATCTTGGCAGCCAAGAAAACTGGAAAGTATATTTCAGGGTGTCTCTACTTAAACATGTAGGGCTTCGAGTTTCATTTGGCTAGGGACTCCAGATTCTAGCTGCAGCTATGCTCTGAAGACATCCTCCCCTCCCCGCAAAAGGCAGGTGGTCTGACTTTAGGGTGCTCCTCCACATTCCTAATTTCTGTTTAGGGCAACCAAGTCTTAGACAAAGAAATGTGTGCCAAGGTCAGGTCATCTTCTCTGTTTCTTTCCCTGTTCAGTGGAAAAACTTGCTATAATTACCTCAAGGGGTTGTTGTGAGAAGAAAATGAGATAATGTATGAGACAATTCTTTTGCAAAGCTTCATGGGTGGCATGCAGAATGCTAAAATTGCTGCTACCAATTCAGAGTATTTGCAGAGCTAGACAGTGACAGGTTTGGGGTACCACTGTCTATTAGTTTAAATTGAATGTTCAACTTTGTTTTTGTAGCTTTCATTTTCTTTTCCATTTTGGCCTCAAATGCTTACTATCGCCAGGCACTTTGGGCACTAGAAAAAGCTATGTGGACACTCTTGCTTTTTATAATGACTCTTGATTTGTTTTTATTAGCAATTTCATTTACAATATGGGAGAGAATCAGTGACATCATTTGATGGAAAAGCATGGTGAGGAAGTTTAAAGATTTACAAGATGAAAAAAGCCATACTCTTGCAGATGAAAGAGTTATATCTTTGGAATGAGTGAGGCAGATTGGCTGCTGTTAAGATAAATATTTCCCTCAGAAAATACACAGGGAACCCTGAATACACCACTGGACCAGGAGTCACCAGGGTAGGTAGAATGCTGACTCCAATGCTAATGTTCTGGTGTGACTTAACAAGTCCTGGGCCTTCCATGAGCCTCAGCTTCTTCATACACAAGATGGAAAATTCTCAGAGTGCTGATTAAAAACAAGGAGAGAATGCATTGTCAACCAGATGATCTCTAAGATATCATCCTTCCAAACTGAAGACTCATGGTCTTTCCACTCTTCTAATCTTTATGATTGTGAAGCTACTCTGAATCATTTGTGAGCATATCCGACCTGAAGAGGCCTTAGAGATCAACTGTTTAACCTCTTCTAGGAAGTATTCATTATCATAGAGACTACAACAAAATGTCTGGACTTCGAATCAAGAACTTCTGATTTCAAGTCCATTGTACTTGTCATTATACAAAATCAGGTGGACTTTTTCAAAGGAGAGATCTTTGGGAACATGAATACTTTTTTTTACAGAACATATGTAAATTTTAAAAATTGCCCTCTAGAAAAACTAGTAGAAAAATGGAAAGGAAATCACCATATGTGTAATGGTATGTGTGAATCTATGCATTAAAAGGGTTATTTGAAAGGGCATGACAAATGTTTACTAATACGAGAAAAATCCAGGAAATTGTAGCACATCCCTTTAATAGAATATTATGCAGATTTAAAGATGATGTTTATAAAGATTATTTAGCCAAGTGAAAAATGCTTATTTTACAATATTAAATGGAAAAAGGCATGAAATTTTAAAAATACTTTAATTACAACTATGTTAAATATGTATCAAAATTACTGAGAAGCAATATATTGACATTCTAATGGTGTGATGGGATTATGGATAATTTGGTAGTTTTTTGCAGCATAGTTTTATTATACTTATCATAGATTTTTAAACTCAATTTTACATCTTTTTTTTAAAGGAAAGACAATGTTACTAAACAAACAGGCTTTTAAGTCAAAATTTCAGCAGAAGACAAATGGCATACTGAATTTGGAATCATTTGAGGAGGGTTTAAGAAAAGAACTGTGTCCAAATGTAGATACAAGTTAGTGATACAAGTTAGTGCCCTGGGACTGGTAACATGGAGGCCTAGAATGCCACAGGACAGTGTCTTCTGGAGAGTGCTGCCATGTAAAAAAAAGCTGTGATATTAACTGAGGGATAAAATCAGCAAAGATAGTTGACATCACAGGGAGGAACCAAGGGAATAAGTATGCCAGCTTCACTCTCTTACCTCTCTCCAATAGCTTTCTAAGGATCCCCATTAACCAAGCTGAATTAGAAGCCAGAGGGCATGGGAGCCTCTTGATATAGTCCATGCAGGCTCAAGGCATAGAGCTGGGTGGAGAAAGGTGGAGATTGTAATAGGATAGGTAAACCCAGCATAGCCTGACACACAGGAGAAGGGCTTGCCTAGTCTCCTAGATTGTCACAGGATTGGTTTCAGTGCTCAGATCTTAACTTCTTCTAAAACAGATTGACCATAAGGGTCTTCTGATTCAGAATCCCTAGACTGATAGCCCATAGATAGAACCATTAATAGATCATTCTAAGACCTCTGATATATATGTACTGCCCTCAAGAACTAGACACACAAAGTAGTAATGACTTGATTCCTTTAGAAGAACAGGACAACAATCAGGAGGAAGTGAAAAGGAGCTGAGAACAGATTTTTCAGGGGCCAGGAGGAGAGGAAATAAGACAACAAAAGACACTAAATCTCTGAGGCACATTAAAATAATACTTAACATTTACTGAATACTTATTCTGTACTTATGCTTTATTTCATTAAATCATCACTGTATTTTTGTGTGAAATATATCATTATTATCTCTATTTTATAGATATAGAAAGGGAAGCTAAATAATTTAGCTTGTGAAAAGTCATACCAACTAGTGAGGGGCTGACCGAGGATATGAGTCAGGTTGGTCTAGATTCTAGAGACTGCCTCCCAGGAAGCAAGAAAAGAAGGAAGAATGGCATATTGTAAAAATCCAAGGAAAAAGAAAATTTTGGGACAGAGGGAAAAGAATGTTAGGTGTTCAGCAATGCTAAATATGGCAGAAGTCAATCAAGGAGGATGATAGCTGAAAAGAGGTCATTTTAATTAGATAATCTCCCAATCTATTTGTAAATAGTGAATGCAGTATGACTAGGTCTAACATGGTTTTGTTATATTTGCTTTTTGTCTTTATCCCGAATCTAAAATTTGAGGTCCACAGATGTTATATTAAAATTTTATTATTTTTATTTTGAGTAGAATCTCAAATTTCTGTCATAAGTTTTTTATTTTTTTCCCAAGCTTCCTTTGTAGTTTTTGCCTTGAAAGTTTTGTTTCTGATAAACCTTGATAAGTTAAATGCTGGCTTTATGAATGTGTCTATTGTTTAAGGTTACAATTTTGTGTGTTTATGAGGGAATGAGACCCAAGCTGCTGAGAATTATTCCATTCACATATGTAGACAGGAAACAGCATGTGTATTAACAAACTGATTGGAATAGGAGTTATATCTCATACTCTGAAACATTTGACTTGGGTGCCATCAGGCATTAAGCTGTTACCACATTAGAGCGCAGTAAAAAGGCAAATTTAGGAAATTCCTGAAAAGATGATTTCTCCTATGATCTGATGATGGTACAGTAAATTCTTAGTTTGAGAGTATAGATGCCATTTCAAGTTAAGTATATGCAATTTAAATTAAAGATGCTCAGATGTTAGCTGGCTGCCACAGCATATTGGCAACAGCATGTGTTTGAACTAGAGCAGATAATTCAAATGGCTCGTTATCCACTTACATTCTAATCATCTGTGAGGTGGCTTCTCTCTGGGCAGACTCAGCATGCTCTCAGGGAGGTTTTATAGCTTCTGAACTTATAGAAAGGGAAAAGGAGTTTTTCTGGCTGTTGTGACTCAACCAGTCCCATCAAATTTCTGAACTGCTTTAGCTCTCTCATGTGCTATTAGAAAAACCCAACCCTTCTTTGAGCTTTAATCTTGGTGTTTGCAGAAAGTGGTTCCTGATCCTGTTTCCAGGATGGGTGTTTCAGGTACTAGTGCTGTATAACAAATAACCCCAAAACCTAATGACCTAAGAATAACAATAATTTTATTATTATCTCTCATGCTTCTGAGGGTTGATTGGGCTTATTTAGTTGGTTCTTTCTTGGAGTGACTCATGTGATTGGAGTCAGATGGTGGCTGGAGCTGGAGCCATCTTGAAGGCTTCCTTATTCATGTGTCTGGCGGTTAATGCTGGCTGTCAGCTGGAACCCCCTATGTACCATTTCTATCTGGCTCCTTGGCTGCTTAATAATCTAGTTCCAAGAGTAAGTGCCCCAGGAATACCAGGCAGAAGTTGTATTACCCTTTATAACCTATCCTTGGAAGTGACATAGTCACTTCTGTTGTAGTCTAAGACCTGCCCATATTTGTGTGTATTTGGGGGGGGGGGGTGGATATGGCTCATCTTTTTTTTTTTTTTTATAAAGATTTTTTTTTTTTAAATTTATTTACTTGACAGAGATCACAAGTAGGCAGAGAGGCAGGTAGAGAGAGAGGGGAGAGCAGGCTCCCTGCTGAGCAGAGAGCCCGATGTGGGGCTCAATCCCAGGACCTTGAGATCATGACCTGAGCCGAAGGCAGAGGCTTAACCCACTGAACCACCCAGGCTCCCCTATGGCTCATCTTTTAATGGTGGGGGTGTCAATGTCATGTGGACAAAAGAACATGTGGAATGAGAGTTTGTGTAGGGCTACCTTGGGAAATATCTGTCTCACTAGGGAATTTTCTATAGGCATATCCCTAGGCAAATCTGTGAAGCTCCAAAGTAATTTTCTCATTTCCCATTTTAGATGTCTGTTTGTTTTCAGCAAGCTTTTCTTAACTTGTAGTTTCCCCTGGGAAGCCAGGATTCCATCTTGTCAGAGGCCTACAACTTGTGACACCTAAAGAGTGACCCATGATCAGGTTCTTTCCTCTAGGTATCTTTTCATCAAAACTCACCTTTTCTTGGCACTCAGGGCCCAAGGTCCCTTCTCCCTTCCTTATGAATGGCTGGAATGTGTCTGCCTATAGAAATCCTCCTATGTAACATATGTGGCCTACTTTTATGAGAAGAAAAAGGAGATTCTTAACCAACATGTCCCATTTTAGAGGTATTTTAGTAGTTTGAGCCCAAAGGAGCTACGAGAGCTCATATTAGATAGGCAACTAGCCCTTTTGTGGAAGAAATTGGCCTGTGTGGGATGATTGCAGGAGCATCCTGGTCTGCTTTTAATAGTCCAATAAACTTACATTAGGATTGAGTTCTGTTCAGGCACCCGTGCCGGGTGCTTATAGAACACATATGAATGAGATATAGATTCTACCCCAAAGACACTATCCATTGGCATCAGTGGCTAGAATTCCATAGTAAGTTGTGCTTTGAGTTAAGCATTAAGAGCCCATGATGAGTTGGAAAACTATTATCTTTAAGAGATGACCTGTTAAGCCATTTTTGTGTGTTGATCTCTGATGTGGAGTCTATGAACTAGCAGATATCAAGACCTTGAGGAAATTAAATATCATATGCATAAGCTTTGGTAAGTGAAAGGGGAGGTAAGAAAATGTCCTAACTTGACAGAAGGAAGGAATGAAATGACCTGTTGGGAGAGTACATAGATAGACTTTCTCTGCCATATGGTTTGTTGGTTTGTGGGTAACAGATGAGAGACTATAGACTGTGGAAGTTAACTGCATGGACCTTGAGGCAGACTGGCTTACTTGGATCCTTTCTCTTCTGTTTACTAATTACATGGTCTTTGTAAGTTACTAAACTTTTCCAATGCCTCATTTTCATCATCTGTAAAGTAGGGATAGTAATAGTAAGTGTATCATAGAGTTGCTGTGAGCATTAATCAAATGCACTAATACTGACTGAATGTTTTGCTCAGTGCCTAGGACATAGAAGATACTCTTCTCACATTGTTAAATAAGCAAGGAGATTACTTTGTCTTATATATTTTGTTCCCTGTTGTCAAATTAGCTAGAGAATTGACATATTCCCACATTGGTCATGTCAGAGTATTGTGTGTGTGTGTGTGTGTGTGTGTGTGTGTGTGTGTGTGTGTGTATAATTGTTACCCTATTCTTGTCTTGTCTATTTACAGCATAAGTTGGTATTATCCTATGGCCATATATTTGGGGAATTTGATTACTTTATAGATTTTTCTTCTTCAGACTTTAGTATGATTAGGAAATTATTAGGGGTTCAGTAGGCTTTCTGTTCTGGGAACTCATCAATTTAATGTGATTCCATTTGACAGTTTTATATTCTTCTGTTCTTCTATTCTCTGCCAGTTAACCTATCTGCAAGGTGAAATTCTTGAACAAATTGTCTACCCAAAGCACTGCTCTCTATAAAATAGATGATGTGCCTGGAGTGAGTGTATTCTGTTGAGTCATATGAATGGTCAAGGTTGAAGAGGACATGGGGAGCTCCTATTTAAAAACAAAGGAGAGGAAACTGGTTACAATATTTGGATGATCTTTGTGGTGATATTGCAAAATTGTTTAGACCACCTGTGTTGTGCCATCTCCTGAAGGTATAGATAACATTTTTTCATGAGAACTTAAAACTGTCACCATCCTTCTGCTTGGATCCTTGGAAAGATGGAAACTCATTTGCTTCTCATCTTTTAGAAAACCCACTTCCTGAAGACTAGAATAGACCTGTGGTTCTCAGCCTTGTCTAAGCATCAGAATCACTTGTGGGGCTTAAAAAATTACCCAAGCACTCACAACTCCGTGAAATTCTAATTTGGTAAATCTGGAGTGAGGCCAGGGCTTTTTTGTTTATTTTTTTCTTTTCTTTTTTAAAATACCTTCTTGGATATTCAAAATCAATGGAATAAATACTAAGGTAAAGAGCAATTAATCCATGTGATATCAACTTAATAATACTATATCAATGCAAACACTGACATTTCTCACATATTTTTTACATGATTACCATACTTTAGATTTTGCAATCTCTTTGAAAACATTTCTATTAATTTGGATTTACTGCCATTTTCAGACTAGAGTTTATATAGCTAGAGACCTTAATCCACAGTAATGGAGGGTTATCTCTTTTGTTTTTAAGTTATAACTTAGATTCAAAATGGTGGAAATATTCCTTTAGCATCATTATGCCCTGCAAGTGGACCAAAGAAATTCAGGATACACAGGAATACATATTTACCCCTTAATTTTTAAAAATTCCTTTGGATCGAAGGAAATAAAATAAAACAAACATCCTGGAAAGTATAGTGGAAGAACATTAAATGATGTCTGCCAAAACCTCTCCTGTGTTATTCCAGTTGTGGTGCCAAAGGCCAATTACAACTTGTTTCGTGGTAAGAGATGTGTCTGATTTAGACAATAGAAGATTATAACAGAATACTGAGAATTTATAGTAGAAAAAAGAGCACTCTTTCAAGGTATTCATAATGCAACAGAACACTTTCCTCCAAGGTTTAAACTTGCACATGTATACAGTGCAGCCATTGTTTCTTTCACTTCTCTCTCTGTTTCTCTCTCTCTCGTTCCCTTGCTGGGCTACAAAATGTCTTATAAATTCTAGGTTTTATCACTCATGACTGATAGGGAAACACAGAAAAAGGTTTTGATGCTAGCTAGAAAAATGGGCACAAATAATATTTGTTCTACCAAATAATATTGCTGTACTTCAAAAGATTCAGTTTTATCTTTTGTTACTGCATGGCCTTATTTGTGCACCCTTCCCAATGCAAAGGGAAATAAATGCACTTCTCTTAGATAGCATTCATTTCAGAGAGTATGTCTGTTTGAATAAAGGGGGGGTTATGGATATTTTAGAATACTTCTTAGCATTATTTTTGTGAGATGAGGATGGTCACTCCCATGCAGAGAATGGAAATAAAATGTCAGACCACGATTCTCTCCAGATCAAAGCAGATAAACTCTTGGTTCTAGAAAAAAATTGTATCCAAGACATGGTCTTCCTTCATGCCTCTGTCTGGGAGCAAACAACTATTTCCTTAGCATCCTACGCCAACTACTATGATCTACAGAGATGAGAACACACCAGCTTGTCAAATTTCCCCATTTTCTGGCTATTTCTTCAATGTTAATTTCTGAGATTGAAGCTGGAAGAGGATTAGGAGTTATTACTATCTTTCTAATCTTTATTGAAATGGCTCTTGAGTGATAGTCTGATTTTCTCCCTGAACCACAAAATAAGATTACCTTGGTTCCTTTCTTCTTGTCTACTGCATACAGTTCTAATGAAGTTCTCTAATAAACAATCAACAAATTTATATTAAATTGCCTGTATATAGTGACCTGTTTCAAATGAATTATCTTGATTCTTTTTTATTTCTGTATTTCTCCAACATTCTCATTTCCTTGATGATGGACTGTGTCATGTTCATATTTGTGTAATATCTTATATAATGTTCAAGATGTATTTATTGTAGTAGAAACTTCACAAGTTTCCACAAGGTCAGTTGTTTTTGGGAGTCCTGGCATTTCTATACTTGCTTTTGATTTTTTTTTCCCTTTGCTGCGGGTGGGGGATGGCGGGGTAGGGTGGGGGTGAGGTGGGGAGTGCAATAGCAGGTGGGAGGGAAGTATAATGAAAGAAGTGGGAGGGTTGTTGCCCGGAGAGTTCATCCAAAGGTTTCATTGGTAGTTTGCCTGGGACTACCTATTTTAGATTCACCTTGAGAGCAGATGGTAATATGTGCCTCCTGAGCACATATTAGACCCAGATGAGGAAAGGGCTGATTGTTGCTGGACAGGTAAAGCTTACAATCATTTGCAGAGTCATTTCACAGCACATGAAAAATGCTTTCAGTTTTCTTTTCACCCTACAGGCTGACACATGAGCCCATTTAAAGTCATTAGTGTATTGCAGACATGCTCTTTTTCAAGCACTTTAAACTGTGATAATGTTCCAGTGGAAGAAGTAGGAATTTGACTCATGGCTCATCGATTACCTCATTACAACATGCATGTTGCCATGATCTGCTTTTGGCAAGTGTGTTGTTTGATTTTTTTTTGTCCCCAAATTCCTGTTTTTGCCCTGCTGTGTTACTGGTGGGATATAACTACTCTTTGCTGAGTTTTGCTGAGAGGGTAAACAAACTTGTTCTGGGTCGGTAAATAGGGCACATGGAGCTGCTTCATGCAGTTGAAGGATTTAACAGAGACTAGGATTGGAAGACCTGGCTTTTAGTATTGTCTCTGTTACTTTATTGATGACTTAACTATTGTAATTCCGCCATGATTTTTTTTTTTTTTTTCTTCTTACCTTCACTTCTTAAAAGGAAAACAACCAGTATTATTATTTTTTTTTTTTAGAGACTAACTGTACACATGCCCTGGAATCATGCTAGGGAATAGCACTTCTGCCTAGATTTCCTGAATGTAAGCTTCTTTTCCTGCTAATTCAAGAACTGTTGACTTTACTGCTGTGTGACATAAGTGAGGAGTGTTTCTGCAAAGAAGGGAGAATTATGTGGTCAGCTACCTTGTTTTGTAGAATTCCATAGGCTGCATCACTGTATCCCACTCTAAAATTTTCTAATCATCTTCAGAGAGAAAGGATGGGAGAGATCTGACTCTAGCCTAAGATGTGGATTGAGTTCCTGAGATTTATAATAATCAAAATATTAATGAAGTAGTCGATACAAATGCTGTTTGTGTAGAATGCCTAAGTAACCGGTTGTGTAATATATCAGGAAGAGATCCAGAGATGAGCAGAGGCAGAGCATAATAAATCAGGTCATTTGTTTTGCAATAATGGAATGATAATTGTGATAATTTCAGAAGTCACTATCATCCTGCAGCGTGAAAGAATCTTTTGCTGGCTTCCCATTGTTTAAATATTCATGTGATGTCTATGAGTGACTTCCTGCTGAGAAAATCTTTGCATACCTCCGCTGGCACAAGGACTGGAAATTGTGCTTTGCTTTAACCTGGGAAGGTTTTGCAGGAGGACTCGTGCTCCCTTGGTTTGGGGGGGGGCGGCGGTGGTGAGTAGAATGTTCCTCAAAGAACAAGTCTTTCAGTGAAATAAAGGCCCATGTTACTGAATTATTTTCCAAATGCCTTCTCCCAGCCAGCAGCTGTGTGAATTTATAAGCAATCACCTCTGCCCTTTTGCACTGAGTGATGAGACAATGGCAAAAATAACCATGCTAGTTTATAACCCAGTTATGCTATAGATATACAAACATAGTTAATGACCCCAGAGAAGAAAATCTGCAGTTGTCACCCATGCTGGCCATCTCCCCCTCCTCCAGCCCCCAGCTTTTTTCTTGGGAGTGGGTGAATAGGGTTGTTTTAATTGAGTTATCTAAATTTGGCAGGCCATACACCCCACTCTCATATCCTAGGACTTAGGTCCACCTGTTGCCATTATCCCCTAACCAGCACAGTAGGAGATCGACAACAAATGCTTTCAAATTCCTTTTCTGTATAAAACCCCAAAAGAATTGCAGTGAAGGTTTTGGAATTATTTGGGTACTACTGTGAATGGGAGTACAGGTTCTTTTAAAGGGTTATTTTAGGAAGAGCAATATTGTGCTACTACCTTGAGCAAATTATATCATTAGAATGAACATTAGACTGTATATGAGATACTGTATTTTAGAAGGTACCAGGGTTTGGTGTTCTGGAGATACTTAGAATTTTGGTTTTAGGAGCCATTCTCAAGTGACTGATTGAGAGGAAAATAGAAACAATAAAGAGGCAATAGACCTTTTCTAAGCACTCAAGTGCTATAGGCTGATTGTTTTGTTAAGCCTCCTAATTCTTATCCAGCATCAAGAAAGAATCACAATTCTCTTTAAGGAGAAAAAAAAAAAGGCAACTGAAAGATGAGTGTAAGCCCAGGGCTGTGCAAAAACTGAAGGTGGAACTGGATCTCTATCTCTGATAGAGCTCTGACTGCTAGCTGAGTTTCCTTCCTTCAAGAGTTAATGGCCTCTAATGGTGGTTTGATTTGAAGGTGATTATGCATCTAAACTACCTGATTAAAAAATATGTTTCCAAATGTGGCTGATTACCTATTTACATATTGCTAGGGTTTAGGTGGAATTGTGAAGTTTAGCTAGGTAGTGATTTTCTGAGAAACGGCAACGTGCGGGAGCAAATTCTGTTTTTAGCTTCATGATTAGATTGGACACCAGTTAATGTTTAAATTGATAGTCATTTTTCCACTGAGTTAAAAGGAGCCAGTCCTGCTTATATTCTTTCAATCAAGATAAAAGCAATGACAGCAATTTCTGGGTTAGGCGGAGGGTTGTCGGCTGGGGCGCAGACAGGGAGGGGCTCTGGTAAAATCACAAAGACCAAGGGGAGATATCTGCAGCATCTGTTTAGCACTGATCTACCGACAGCAGTGGGCTGTACAATGACATTGGGATCCACTTAATTGGTGGCCCTTTAATATTTTAGAGCCTAACGCCAATCCTACCAGGGTGGGATAGTCCTAAAGAGAATCAGGACACTTAAAATGGCAAGTAAATTGAATAACAAAGCAGGAATAGAGTAACCTTACATATACAAAAAAGGGTTGCTAGGTAACAAGTGAGGGGGTGTCGTGGCTTCAGATCAGAGAGGGCTGGTTAGAAAATAAAATGTCATCCTCTCTTCTAATTAGTCCTTCCCAATCACATGCATCAAGATAATTTTGCAGTTTAGAGCTTTAGCCTGGTTTGCAAAGCCCAATGCTGGAATTGCTTTCTTTAATAGAACCATTTCACTTTCTGTGTTTTAGACTTGGCCCATCGGCTGCTGTTTGCTCCCTGCAGACTGCAGCAAAGCCCGTTAACTACAAGCAGAGGTGTTTGGTGGTGATAGTCCACTCTTCAGATTCAGTTTTCTAAGGAAATGTTACCAATTTGGTCAAAGACAAAGACAGCATATTTGTCAATATAGATAGACAAGCAGAGCTAGCCATACATTTAAGACCTTAACTAAAAACTCAGTGGATCGGTTCCCTAAATTAATTTGAGGTTTTTTTTCCCTGCACATAATTTTTAAGAAAGAAGAAAATATTGCAATATGCAAATTTAGTAAAAACAAACGAACAACACTTCTGTGCTATATTCAAGGAGTTAACCAATCTCCTAAGCAACGAACCTCAGGATCACCAGAGGATTTTTTTCTAGACCACACATATTCCAGACTCTCAAGTGGGGATGGACATATGTAGTTTGAAAAAGAAAAAAATCTTTCTGGTGATTTTTATACATTTACCCCTACTGAGAACAGCTGTCCTAAATCTTTGCTATATCTGTATCACCTCTATTGATGTGGGATTCTTATGTCCTGAAAGATCCTGCATTTTAAAAGGACTGGCCACTTATGTCTAAACACATGAATTTACAACAAAAGGAAAATACTAATTCATCTTATAAAATTTATAAAAATTTTAAAAATATGGGGAAATTTTTTCATAATGAGGCTTGAAAACAGTAAGGAAAACTTGATTCTATTCAAACTCACCAGAAAAAGTGAATTAACTAGCTTTATTTTTTTTATTTTTTAATTTTATTTATTTATTTGACAGGCAGAGATCACAAGTAGGCAGAGAGGCAGGGAGAGAGAGAGAGAGGAGAAAGCAGGCTCCCTGCTGAGCAGAGAGCCAGATGTGGGACTCAATCCCAAGACCCTGGGATCATGACCTGAGCCAAAAGCAGAGGCTTTAACCGACTGAGCCACCCAGGTGCCCCAATTAACTAGCTTTAAATAAGAATACATTATGGTCTTCTGATAAATTGAGGGTTTATTATTTGAGATTGAAAAGAAGCTAAAATATACCACCTTCCAATGACCTTATTAAATTATCATACTGGTTCTGTGCATTTGTTGTAGTATTTTACAACCAGAAAGACTATGGTGAAAGTACTGTGTTTTTTAGTGCATATTTTAATAATTTCTAAAAATCTAATACAGAAAATGGCAGACAAAAACATTTTAAAAATTATTTCTCTACAGATAAAAACCAAGAAATACTAAGCAATGTTGACATAGTTGACTGAGCTCTTTTCTTGTTGTTGGTCCTATGCTTATTTTTGATTATTGACATGAAATGAGATCTTATGTGTTAATTTTATGTCTATTCCTTATAACTTACATTACTGTATATGCCTATTTATAAAGATATTTTTGAATCTTTAAGTTGTGATTATGATGAAATGGAGAAGAATTTTTGGGGGACAGCTGCTTTTTATGACAAATGATTTATACCTATAAAAAAGTAGAAAAAAGTGATAAAGAAAAGGAGTCCTTTGATTCGTTATTGTAAATAAAGGAAAAATGATTTGTTAAGATAAAATGCATATGAATTTTACTTTAAAATGGAATTAATGTGTCACCTGGCACTCTTAACTTTAGAGCCTGTTCAAATTGGGGTGTGATTACTGATATGGTTTGATGTAGGTCTGGGGAAACTTCTATTTAGTTCATCACCCCCAATCCTTCTGGACGTGGAAAGAAATGAACATAATGCTCCTTTCTCTGCTCAGATCTATCTTTGTCAAGTTCTTTTGCTTTTTACAGGCTATTTCTAATCCAGGTTCTCTGTTGTCTACTAATCTGCCTTGAAGAATGACAATATTTCTGTTCTTGGGCTTTCTTCTTTGGATTTATCAGAACTTCAAGTTTAAGAGAGGATTTCTGTCAGAATAAGGACCTACAATTATATTACCTCTGCCAGGATGTTTCTAGAACATGGGAGATGGAGTGAAAATCGAAGAGGCTAATCTATTCCCCACTTTGTGAAGATGCTGCTCTCGTATTTAGCTGTTACTGGTTGAGAGTGTAGAGAAAAGCCATGATTTCCAGACTATGCCAACCATTGTCATTAACTAGTGACTTTATAGGTTAGGTGTCTGTATTAAAGGTGTCAACAGTTGGGTGAGACTTTGTTCAGGAAAGGCTAGGTAACATTTATTTATGTCCTACATTTTCTAATATTTAATTCTTTTAGCTAAAAAGGCTCATCTAAAAAATGTTTTCAGATCAATCTAGTCATTACAGATTCAACTTCACAGGATTATTACATTTATAAACCTGTTTTGAACTGGCTGAATTTTATTTGGTGTTAAAAATCATTGAGAACTTAGCTGCAGGATATTGGAGATGATAAAATAATCATGACAATAATAATTTTATTTTTCTACTGTCTATTTCTGACAAGTTTACAGCTGTTATATACTCATAAAATTATTCACTAATAGTAATCCCTGAAAAATGTCTATGATGATGGCAAAAGTATTTCTCTATTTTTTCCAATCAACATTTCCTCTCAGACCTAGTGTGCTATAAATATACATAAAATTCTGTTTAGATAAAATTGCAACTGGTGAACTCCACACTCAGCAAAAGATTCTAAAAACTCCTTGTGAACAGAACCCAGTCCTGGAGAAACCTATCTATCATCTATCTATCTATCTATCTATCTATCTATCTATCTATCTATTTAAATGTTAGAAATTTTGTGTCTTGCAAAATTGCACTATAAACAACAGTAGCTGACGGACTTAAACTAATCATACCCAGGAATAAGAACATGTCAGTCAGGTTAGATTAGGTTATGTCGCAATAAGAATCTCCAAGTCTCAGTGACTCAAAACAACAACGTTCCATTTCTTGCTTACAAGACATGTCCACTGTGGGTAGCTGGGCACTCTGTTTCAGGTTTCCTGCATCTGGAGCCAGGTTGATGGAACCTCTAAAGATTAGAGATTTGGTCCTTTCGTTGATGGAAGCCTGAAAAATACCTGTTTCTTAGTGGTTTTGCCCTAGAGCCATACACATTGTATTGGCTCACATCTTTGCCCAATTTCAAGGGGACAAGGAAGTGCAGTCTCATCCTGGGTCTAATAGAAAATCTCAATATTGGTGAAAAGCCTTAGTATCTACTACAAACAACATTGAAAATGCTAAAACACTATTTACCATTGCCTCAACAAATCTACAAGTAAAAATAGAATTTAAGAGCTGAACATATAAGGAAGGCACTTCCTTAACCTTTCTTCTTTAAGAAGCAAAATGACACCCTCTCCCCACTGTACCCCCCCCAGTTTTTCTTTCTCCCTCCTGTATCTGTCTTTATCTCTTTCTCCTCTCTCTCCTTATCTCTTCCCTCAGTCCCCTCGCCTTTGTCTTTCTAATTTTCAGGGTCCTCTGCCTTGGGGAGGGTTCACTGCTAATGGGGCCTCAGCTAATGCTGCAGCATGTAGTTGTACTTGGGCTGTAGCAGTCTTCCCTAACCCCGGGCAGGTATTTCTCAGGTACACATCATTGGCCATGGCAGAAGACTATCACAAATCCATCAGCACTCTGGGATGAACACCCAAAGTATACATTTTAGAGGTATCGGTGAGTAATTCCATCCTTCCACAGAAAGGAGAGCTAGTCCTATTATGGCTGGGGGGCCTCTTAAAAACACAATTGGGCTTCTCAGTTCAAGTAACTGGTCTCCTACTACATATTAAATTGTGTAGAACCCTATTTTCCATGAATCATTCCACTGCCTTAGTGAAAATCACCCAAAAGATCAACGAAGAAAAAAAATATGACATCCCGGAAGGTGTGCAGTAACCTGGGGATCATGACCTGAGCTGAAGGCAGAGGCCTTAACCCACTGAGCCACCCAGGTGCCCCTTTCCGTGAAGAAACAAAGGAGCCTCAGTGATACTACCTTCCTTTTTGTAAAATGTGGGCAGGTTAATGCCCTGGCAGTAAATGCCGCTGCTTTGAAAGCCCCACCCTCTTATATCAAAATGCAGATTTCAGAGTATTTAATAGATGGATTCTAGACCAATTAAGGAATCAATTAATCCACAAGTCTTTACTGACTGCTTTTTATAATTGGAATCATTCCTGAAATAAGTAAGCTATGGCCTGGGAGTTGGGCACTGTGTTGTGTTGCCTATAGAACATTGTCTTAATGGGGTTTGTCATAACTGCTTTTGGCTTATAAAATGTTTTCTGTAGGCAGTGTATATATAGGCGCATTTATGATGGTGCTTGAGCAAATGATGTAACCCCTGCCAAGGAGAGCAGAGGGCAGAATAAAGCCATTCCTCTTCGGTTTGCCTGATGGCTCATCAGCCAGAGCCCCTGGGGGAAAATCCTGAGCACAATAGCAAGGCATCCCAGTTTCCTGGGAGGCCAATGAATACAACAACTGTTGTTTTCCTGACAGGCACAGAAGCAATCCCTCTCTCTCAACACCAGTCCGTGATAGTGCTGAGTGTTAAAATGGATACTCCGCAGTGGTTTGTGCCTGGAAGCTGCATTAGGCAGCTGCTTGAGGTAATTAGGAACTGGAAGGCAACTTTCTAAAGGCATCCAACTAGAGAATGGAACTTCCATAGGAGGAAATGGTTCTTGGGATGACAGAAGAGCAGGCTGAAAGGAAGGCTGGGTTTCCTGAGGGAATTGCTGCTGGTGTGTAAAAATAGACACTTGTAGCTTATGTCTAACTGCTTATGGTTGAGTTACAAGTTGTCAGATGATTTGAGCATCAACACCAGACTTCAGCGCGTTGACAAAAATTGGAAAAGTTGGGGCCAAAGGCTGGGTTGCATTGTGGGGAAGCTTTTCCCTAGTTCCCTGACTCATTCTTTTCCATAGCCTCTGCTAATTTAGCACCTGAGCTCTCTAAGTTATGCATTTCTTCTGTATTTGGTTTTTAAATATGTGCCAACACTCTGAATTCTGAAAAGTGCCTGAAGGGGCACTGAATATTCTTTGACTGTAGTATTATTCTTTCCTGACAATCCTGATAAGATTATCTTGAATACAGACAAAACAAAAAAGTTATATTTTTCTTGTATGATCTATAATTTAAAATGCTGGGATGGTCTGTACATGGCTTAATAATTATTTTTCACTGCCCTTAAGTCAATAGTATGTTATCATTGGGGTGGTAATATGAGGCGGATTCTTACAAGAGCACCTTCCCTTGGGATAAACGTCTTCTGTCATATTACAATGCAGCAGGGAGTGGGTTTAAGGCCATTTCGGCTCAGGTAGCCCAAAGGAGACACTAACATAGAAAGCCTCTTAGTAAGGCTTTATCCTGACCAGGACCTGCCCAACCCTCACCCCATACACCTTGCTGATCAGGTCCTTTGCTTCCCTTGAGTAAAGACTAACACTAGTAATAAATCCAGCTCCACTTTATGACATGAATAAATTCCCAGAAGAGCCTCTGCACTAATTTCCCTATGCCTAAAGTTTCATGGGTAACATGTACTCTGAAGGTAATGTACTGGTGGAAAATTAACCGAGCTGCCTCAACCCAGGTGGAGTTGAAGTTGATCTGGTTCATACATTTATTTAAACAAACTCATGAGAAAAATCACCTGTTGTAGGGCACCCGGGGTAACAGGGAGGGATACTGGGTCTCAGAAATCAGAGGGGGGGCACCTGGGTGGCTCAGTGGGTTAAGCTGCTGCCTTTGGCTCAGGTCATGATCTCAGGGTCCTGGGATCGAGTCCCACATCGGGCTCTCTGCTCAGCAGGAAGCCTGCTTTCTCCTCTCTCTCTCTCTCTGCCTACTTGTGATCTCTCTCTGTCAAATAAATAGGTGAATCTTTAAAAAAAAAAAAAAAAAAAAAAAAAAGAAATCAGAGGGTTTCTGGGAAATAAGAAATGTGTGAATACCCCAGTCAACATTTTTGGAGTATATGGTGCTAGGCAGGCAAACTCCCCAGGTGCTGTTCCATTTCATCCTTCCAGTAGCCCTTGGTGGGGTAGGTGCTACCGTTTTTCACTTGTGGCGCTGAAGACGCTGAGGGTCTGTTGTAGCTGCATGTGATTACCTCAGGCTATTGAAATTTGTGTCTGAACCAGATTATGAACGAAGGTCCATTTTATTTTGATGCAGTCCACTTTGCCTCTGCCCTGCAGACTCCCCTTATTTTTAGTAGAGCAACAAAACAGAAGCAGGTGTGATTGGATTCCCTCTGGCCTGGATAAAGCAATCAGCCCATTGTACTGTCCTCGTTACTTGGCCCCTCCCCTTTACCCAGATGGAAATCTTGCAGAAGGGGCTGGATCTCACTGTTCTTGTCTCCCTAACACCTAGCCCAGAGCCTGGAAGTAGAAATACACGCTGCTAAGTACATATTTAAAGGAATGAACGGAAGCTGAATGAATATCTCACCAGGATGCTTAGGAGGAAAGGGGAAGAGGGAAAGGGCTCTAAGTCATTCACAATACCTATGTTCCTGTGTCAATGGGAATGATCAGTTAACACTGTCTTTGTGAGCTAGTTCAACTGGACAAACACTAACAGCAGCCCTGGGACCCTGTGGAAAGGAGAAGCAAGAAGAACGTTCTATAGGTATCTCTTGCAGCTGCTGCTGTGAAGGCACTCTGTGGTAGGCTCCAGAGTAAGATTATAGAGCGAAGCCATCTTGTCATTATCAAAAGCAAAGTGAAATTGGAGCTTAATGACATGAGTGTTCAAAGGGCAGTAGGAGAGGGAACAATGTCATTAGAACAGGTAAGAGGGGGGCCTGTGAAAGGGGCACTTTTAAAAGCTGATGGTGTACTGAGACTAATAGATTTAATGGGCATGGTAAATAGGGTAAGACCAGGCCTATTGTGCAGTGCTCAGCCAGCAGTATCTCACAAAGAATGATGGATTAAGAAGAGAGGGGAAAGGATGAAATCGGAGACCCAGGGAAACAAAGAGGATATGAGATGCCGTGGTGAGGAAGAAGTGCAGCTGAAATTGCTGGGAGAGTTCTTTAGTCAGGGCTGCGAGGAGAGGAATTGACTAGCCAGTGTGCAAGAATAATTCATGATGACAATAATCACTGGTGAGGTGGGGGTGGAATGTGTCCTCAGGATATAGCATATCACAGATTAATAGCACTGGAGAATAATTTGTCTCCACTGCAGGACTGTATTTAAGTAATACCCCTTCGTTTTACATGTATGTAAAATCAATCTCTTGTTCTTTTTCTCAAACTCTCTCTTTATGTATATGTGTGCGTGTGCGCGTGTGCACATCTTCATTTTGTATTAAGAGTTTGATGAGAAAACAATGTAAAGGCTCCAGGGAATATTTTTATAATGTCCTTCCATAGCTGTTTTATTCTCCCAAACTGTACTGTGGGGAATTTTGTTCCCAGATATAATCCCGCTGCCTGTTCGTAGTGGAAGAGAACAGCTGCTCCTGACAGCCATCCAATCGCCCCTGATAAGAGGAAGCTGTTACTGGCAGTCTCTGCTTTTTATTTAGTGGCTCTAAGAAGCTCCTGTACCTCACTCTCCATGGCTGTGCCCACTCAGAAAATAGTTTCTATTGCTGATGGTCAACATGGTCAAAGAGGCAGTGGTTTGTGGGCTCATCCAGCCCTATTCCAATCAGACTGCTTTACTTTCCAGATGTCTCCAGTCCTATAAAAGCTCAGTGGTAGCCAGATGGAGGTGGCACTTTGTGTTTGTGTATCGGGTGAGAGAAGGCACATTTCAACAAGGACATAGTTTTCTAGTTTGGAAGTAACTTTTCCCAGGATTGTTAAAAAAACAGAGGTCCTTTTACAACATTCTGGGGACACCTACAAGGAGACTTAAAATAAACGAATTGATGTGGACTAGTAGCTAGTCAAAAGAAACGGAATGAGCTTGGAAAGGAATAGTCAGTATCTGGAAAATGGTCAGGACCTGAGAATCTCCCAGTTTCTCACGTCTTCCCATTTTGTTTGTTTATTTTAATATTACGTTTGCTATTTCTCCTTCTCCCTGTAATCAAATGCCTTTGGTAAAAATCAGAATCAAGAATGAGGGGCGCCTGGGTGGCTCAGTCTGTTCAGCATCAGCCTTCTGCTTAAGTCATGATCCCAGGGTCCTGGGATTAAGCACCACATAGGGCTCTCTGCTCAGCAGGGAGCCTGACTCTTCTTCTCCCTCTGCCTGCTGCTCCCCCTGCTTGTGCTCTCTCCTTCTGTCAAATAAATAAATAAAATCTTAAAAAAAAAAAAAAAGAATCAAGAACGAATGTTGGACTATCTCTGTTATTTTGAACTTTCTAGTCTTTTTTTTTTTTTTTTTAAGATTTTATTTATTTGGCAGAGAGAAATCACAAGTAGGCAGAGAGGCAGGCAGAGAGAGAGGGGAGGAAGCAGGCTCCTTGTGGAGCAGAGAGTCCGATGCGGGGCTCAATCCCAGGACCCTGGGATCATGACCTGAGCTGAAGGCAGAGGCGTTAACCCACTGAGCCACCCAGGTGCCCCTTGAACTTTCTAGTCTTAACCAAGACCTAGTTTTCTGGGTTTGGATATCAAAAATACATTCAGGATTGGACAACAGAAGACCTAACTCAAAATGGTTTAAACAATGAGTAGATTAAGTATTCACTAACAAGAAGTCTGGAGGGATTCCTTTAGGCCACATTCAAGGTTAATTGATATCTTTGTTTGCTCATCATGGACTTATGTTCTCTCCATCCTTCTGCTCTAACATCCTTAGCATATTTCCTTATCCTCTAGCTTGGTTCCCCTTAAGATCTCAACTAGCCACTATAGTTCCAACTGTCACATACAAGTGCAAAGAGGAAAATTTCTACTCGAAAGTTTATTTCCAAAACTAAAACCCTATTCCCAGAGTGCCCCCAATAGACTTCCTATCCAGCGTCCTAGCACAAATCCCATTGTTAAACCAATCACTAGCAAGGGGGATGGAAATACCACCATTAGTTTAGTCATGAATCACCACCTCAAGTTGGGAGGGTCCTCACCTCTTTGGAGCCTATGACCTTCCATTACTGGAATAAAATCTGGATTCTGTTAGCAAGGGAGAAGGAAAGGAAAAAAAGGGCAGGGTGTGGGGGTTTGCCAACTACTGGTGAGTAGGCAACAGCAGTGTCTTTTATAGGAAAGTTAGTCTAATAACCAACCAATTCACATGTGTGAGGGGGTACTTGCTCATATTACTAGTGAGTAAAATGGTGTTTCAGGATCAATATAAACTACTATTTTTGGTTATTTAGAAGATTGAAAGTTGAGGTCAAGTTTCATTTAACATACTTTTGGCTTTTTTTTTTTTTTTTTTGCAGTCTCTGGCTGAAATCTAGTCCTGATTAGTGCTCTCTTAAGCATTTGACTTTGTTCTCAAAATACATAGGTAAAAGAAATTAATGGGAATTGTGATTCTTCTATTAGTGAAAGGCTACTACTAATAAGTTTATTCTCATTCATGAAAATGTAGCTATACAACATTTTATCAGGGAAATCTTAGAGATTATAAAACAACCATCTATCAAACATAGTAATAGCTGCTATCTAATGACAACCTATTTTGAGCCAGAACCCACATTAACTTTTTACATCATCATTTCATTAATTTTTTCATCAATTTGCAAGGTAGAATGTTCTCTGTATTATTGATGAAGAAACTGAGTCCCAGAGAAGTTAAGTTGCTCAGAAGCTAACTCCAAGAAGCAAAGGTAGTATAAAGGTGAAGAGACGTAACATAAGTATAGGTCCAAATCTTAGCTCTACCACTTATTGAGACTTTGGCCAAATTACTAAACTTTCTATGTCTCCGTTTTCTCATCTATAAAATGGGCAAAAGAATAGTAATTATCTCATGGAGTTATGACACAATACATGTAAAGAAATTTGCCCACTAGGATTTTATAGGAACATGGTAATTATTAACATTAATGCTTACAACTAAGTTATATAGCCAGGATTTGACTAAAGGGCTGGCTAGCTGCAGATCCAGCTTCTTCCTTTTTGTGTTGCCTCTAAGGCCTAAATATGTAAACAACAGGCTAAAGGGAAGGGGGAGATTTTGCATCATTGAACAACGGATAGCACCCTTTTCCAAGAAACACATTTTGTGTTTAAGGGTGAAAGGAAACATGAAAACATTACACCCAGAAACTCCTTTAATATTTTTTTTTTTTGCTTTTTATCCTTTTGCTTATAATATATTCATTTTGATAAACTGCATAACCCAGAGATACAGTTAGTAATTGTTAAATAAAAATGAATCATCTATACATGCTGAGCAAGGACTAATCTTTTAGCTAATTGAGACTCATGGGGACTGAGCTATCACAATTCCTAGGCATGATATGTTAGCTCTACAATTCATTGCCCTGTTATTGCTAAATCTTCTTTCAAGATCTGACTATGGAAATAAATGTTTCCTTTTTTTGTAAATAAATACCATTTTAATATAAAATTTAAATTCTGTTCTTATTCATTTTGAATAAATGGAACTTACTGAGAAGCAATTATTAGAGTTATGAACACTTATGTACACTCATACTGTTGGCCTCCGTGAGCAGGATTTCTGAGAGTTGACTCTGTTTATCAAGTTTACCTTCAGGTCACAGAGGGAAATTCTGGGCCACAAGCTGTTAGATAATTTACTCCAAAGTCTCCTTTGTGTCAGATTCCTACACCTATTTTTCCCCTTGGGAAGGAGATGCTGTCCCCACCATAAGGAGAACAAATGAAGATAAAAGGAAGTTTTTATGGAGCCCTGGTCTGACACTGTGGTGTCTGGTCTGGGAAAGAGCCTATCTCCTTCTTCCTTCCTGGTCCCATTTCATTTATATCTTTCTCATCCTTGTGTGACCCCTCTGAATTCCTTAGATAACAGCTCTTAGATAACATCTCAACCCAGCCATCATTTATGCCCTTCTTAGTCTTAGTTGTCTATTCTGATCTCCCTACATCTCTAGCCCCTACAATTTATAATATCCTATTACAAGTCTCTGCTCTACTTCTCTAGGGGTAGCCACGTTCTTTCTCACTGTTCTCCTCACGGGTCTCCACCTGCTCAAGTCTGCCTTATGGCATCCTTGGGAACCATCCAAGGATCCCATATGAGTCATACATACTTGCCTTTTAACTGTAACTTAACTCTTAGGGTGAAGTTCAGTTACTTCACCATGTATCATGTATTATATTTCATTTCTCTTTTTATGTGCTTGCCACTTAGTAGGTACTCAACTCAAGCTTTAGAATTCAAATCCCTACTCTTTGTGTTAGATTCTTCTACTTCTTCCTTTTTCACTACAATGAGGATAGACCTTAAACCTGCCTTAAATAATGCAACTTAAGAATCAAATGTGGAAAAGGATGTAAATCTCTCCAAAATTACTCAATTTTAATTTACACTTTGACCTTCTCTGAATTCCATAATTATCATTGCTTTACTTACTTAATTGACACTCTGGTTATTCTAACTGTGTTAATTATTTAGCTTTTTGTGTACAACTCTTGGTTCTCATCAGATTGTCAGCCCCTTGAAGGAGGTCTCCAGCAGAGTGTCCAACTCAGTTTCTAACACATTCCTATGCAGTGAATGTTTGAATTGAAGATGAATTGAGGGGATACCAGAGGAAGAAGATGAGTGGGGGATTGCAGGAAATGGAGCCCCTGTTTCAGGTCCTTTGAACCCTTCCAGGCCACTCCTCAGTTTTCTCAGTAGGTGTCTGGTTTCCTAAAAGAACTCATTCATTCCACAGGGTGGGTGTGTGCATCTTGGACTTTCTGAGCCACATACATGGTTAACTCAGCATGGATCAAGGCCCAATAAATACCAGTAAGAGGGGTGCTGTTTTACCAACTTCTAGATCCCCTAGCAGAATCTAGTTCTTCTTTTCCTTTAGTTGGCCTCAGTTCTTAGTTCTCATAGAATTCAGAGGGAATTCTCTCTAATCAGGTGCTGAGATAGACACCCACTGGCAACTTCTGCTGGAAATCAGGGTGGCCACTTTGGCGTCTGATGAACTTATTTGAATGCTATTGGTCAAAGTGCCGTGATTTGGCATCACACTAAGCCAAGCTTGAATTCACTCCCCATGGTTTGGATTCGACAGTATAAAGGAACCCTGTGGTAACTGTCTTGACCAAGTTAGGCTTATGTTTAAGTTCTATGTTGAATTTTTTAAATTTCGGAAAGAAGAAAAAAGAGAGCCAAACACATTTTAAGAAGCCATAAACACCTTGTGAAAAGTCAACTTGTAAAATCCCAGCTGTTGAGGTAGTATATTTAGTAACTCTTTATACCTGCAGTAGGTATGGAGGCACAGGTATGCATGTGTGCACGCACATGTCTTGGACTTAATTCAGTAAGAAAAAAATTGTTCAAGGACAATTAGATCCAGGTCTGTCTGTATTTCTTTTCTTTTTGTGACTATCCCATG
Organism: Mustela nivalis; assembly: GCF_964662115.1. NCBI lineage: Eukaryota > Metazoa > Chordata > Mammalia > Carnivora > Mustelidae > Mustela > Mustela nivalis. Next base: position 32,122,532 of record NC_139030.1, on the reverse strand, counting down.
GGCGTTGGATATTCTGAGAAAGACATTTTACTTTTTTCAAGTCTTACTCTCTCATCTCTAAAACATAAGGATGTGAACATATGCTTCCCAAGGCTCTCTCTAGCTCTCACTTAATGATTAATTGTCCATATTATAGAAGAGCATGAACAGCTTCCTTCTACAAGATGCTCCCTGGATCAAAACTAAGGTATTTAGTGATATTTATTCCTTCTACAAGATGCTCCCTGGATCAAAACTCATGGCTACATTTTGATCTGATTGGTATAGGAGAGGATTGGACAGAATGCTTACTTGGTGTTATGGACTGAATGTTTGTGTCCCCTGAAACATTCATACATTGAAATCCTAACCCCTGATGTGATTGTATTCGGAAGTAGGGCCTTTGGGATGTATTAGGTCATAAAGGTAGACCCCTCATGAGTGGATTTAGTGCCCTTATACTAGAGACTCCATAGAGCTCACTCATTCCTTTGGCCATGTGAGGACACAGCAAGATGCCATCTATGAACTGAGAAGTGAGTTCTCTTTAGACACCCAATGTGATGGCATCGTGGTCTTGGACTTCCCAGGCTCCAGAATGGTGAGAAATACATTTCTGTTGTTTATAAGCTGCCCAGTACTCTGTTAGAGCAGCTTAAACAAACTAAGACACTTAGTGACAGAGAACTCTTATTTCTTCTTCTTCCTCTGGACTTATATGTGCTGTGCCATATATGTTTTGTTCTCCTTCTCCAGTTTCTGAATTTCTCCCTCTCTCATTCATCCATCCATCCATCCATCCATCCATCCATTCATTCATTCATTTGTCTATTTATCTATATGCTTCCAAATATTGTATTTATAATACCTCTGCTCAGCCTCAGTCTCCTTGTGTGTGAAATGATAGATTTGGGGTAGATGGAATTTTAGGCCTCTTACAGCAAGAATATAAGAATATGCTATAACTCCACAAAGTCCTTTCCTATGGAACTATATCAGGAGGAAGAGGAGATCCAATCCTTCATCCTCTGTGCATTTGTTCTCCCTACAGGTGCACAGTTTTTCCTGGTACACTGTCTCAGATGGCAGCAGAGCAGAGAATGAGGTAATTGTTGAAGACTGGCTGCCAAAACCTTCTGTGGGAAAACACAGTTTTCCAGAATTGATATTTCTAGGAATGATTGAAGAAAAAAAAAATAGATGCAGCTCAACTTGGCAAGGTTAACAGCATAGGCAGCAGGCTCTTGGGCTCAGCTGCCAGCGTGACCTCGAATAAACCAGTTTTGCCTGACAGGACACCTGATAGGAATGCCGGGTGCCGAGTGGCCTGTAGGCTGCAGGCTGGCATGGGGGAGATGGAAAACTGGAGAACTTATAGGTGGAGATGCAGAGGATGTCTCTAGCAGTTTCTAAGTCACCACTAGTCAGAAATGACTCCTGTGGACATCAGACATGAGAAATGTGTGGGGTCAGCTCCTCTGAGCACTGGGGGTGTATGATCAATCATTGACTATTCTCTCATACTTCTTTCAAGTCTCATTACAAGTGTCTCTGAGAGGAGTGACTCTTCCTCCAGGTTCCTCTGGAGACTGGTTTCTAACAGAGTGAGTCAGTTCTCTAGGAAGTTCTTTGCCTTTTAGTATTTCATTACTGTTTTCTTTTGCGTCATACACTTACTGACCTCTAAATGTGATATCTTCATTGTAGTTTATGTGAATGGATTAAGTGGAGAATTGGAATGCAGCAGATCTGGTCCTTTTTCTAGTTGTGGTTGACCTCTCCTTGTGAAGAGACATCTAACTAATGAGAACTCATTCAAAGCCCGGACAAGTAGAGAGAGACAGATGAGGAGAGCTGGAGAAAACCTCAGTGATAACTTAGTATCGTCCACTTCTTTAGAGTGAAAGAGCAATATCCTGTATCAGGGCAGGAAGAGCCAGAACCTGAAGCCAGGGCTCCTTATTTCCAGCTTACTCTGCCATCTTCATGCTCTCAGTTAAAAACAAGGCAAATGTGCTATTCACAAGCCAGTTGCATAGGTAGATGACCTTTTGGGGATGTGAGGAATGGGGCCAACTTAGTGAAACAGGTTATATTTCAGAGAATTCCCCAAAGTGAGGTTAGAGCCACATTTGGTAGAAGCTAAATTTTAAAATCTGCTTTGAGGCATAGATATTTGGCACTAGACAGAGGCCTTAGCAATCATGTCATTCATGACCCTCCCTGTACAATTGAGGAAACTTGAAGCCCAAAGAGGTAAAGTGATTTTTGCACTTCCTTAAGAGGCAGCTTTATAAATACAATATTTTAACTTCTTTCCCCACTTTTATTTAGCTTTTAGACCCCACTTTTCTTTCCCTTTCTCCTTTTCTGAGACTTAACATTTTTTTTTCATTTTTTGATTGTCATTTACTGAACTTCTACTTCTCCATTTTTCCTATCTTTTTTTTTTTTTTAAATATAAATCCATAAATAGTACCTTAGATCTGATCCCACAGACCCTTCCTAGCTAGAGAAGGTAAATGAAGTTAAGCCTCATGGCTTGAAGCAACATTTTGTTGCTCTGCCATGCACACATTCCTGTCCCAACGGCCACCTTTCCTGGCTCTCCTGGCTACAGTGCATTTTTCAGAGCTTCCCCCACTTCACAATATTTATTCCCCAGGTGTATTTTTCTGAACTGTTTTTTTTTTTTTTCATGCCAAATTTCAGTTGATTTCCTCTCCTTGATTTTAAGGTCTTTTGCTTCCAGCTGCTGGAGACAAACACCATTATAATCACAATAGCAGGACTGATTTAACTGATAATTGACAAAACAACCTGGAGTAATCATCACCTCTCATTCATGACTTCTCTTCAACATTTCCTCTGCAGAAGACATGGATTTGGTGAAAGTTTTCTTGTTCCAAACTGTCAATATCTGCAGCCTCTGCCAACATAGAGCGCGCAGATATCCAAAGGCATTTCTGGGCCTTCGCGCTGCTTGCCCCACGGCTGCTTCCACTTCCTTCTCAGGCATTCTCCTTGCCTCTCCAAGTGAACTGATGTGATGGTCATGTGTCCCAGCATTTCAGTATTTAAGATCCAAAAAGCTCCCATGTTTTTAGGACCAACTGTAAAGTCTTCAGGTCTGTCTGCAGTAACATCTGGGCCGATGGACCTAACAGATGAAAGGAGGGGATGACTCTAAATTTTCAGTGGCTCTTGATGAGTATGGGTGGAGATTAGAATAATCCAGGTAGCTCCTTTTTCAGGACAGCATCATTGGGTATATGCACACTAGCTCTGAGAAATCCTCCACACCACTTGCACTTCTAGTCAGACTTTGGGATCTTGTGCTCTTCTCCCACGCGTGCCTGCTTTGTGGGAAGTCTTCCACCCACACCCACCCCTGCAGACCCCTCTGCAGTTTCCCACCTAAGTCAGTTCTGTGGGACTCTCTGGCCTTTTCCCACCATGGCCAATCATCAACTCAAGACTGTACTCAACTGCTTGGAATGATTTTTTTGGAATGTAGATTGCCTGAAGTGGCATATGATGATGAATGTGCATTTTTTGTTTATTTTAAGTATTAATTGCTTCCCTTAGGTTGGCAACTTAAAAGTACATTTATCATGGCTTTTCCTCTGTTTTAAGCTACAAAAAGACATAGATCAGATAAACTAGGCACCAGTTAACAGCCTTTTTTCTCCACGCAAAGGTATTATGAGTTCTCTAGATTTTCCAACTGTTTTTTTGAAATTAGCTGACAGAGGGCAAAGCATATAGGTAGTAGATCTGTACAGGGGAAGCAGTCAATTTTATTTATCCCAAATTATCTTAAGACACAAAATTTATTCTCAGTGAAGTTCTCTGTTTCCCAAAGGGCTTATTTCAGTGATTCTAAGTTCAGGTCCTTTGTTTTCACCATCTCTAAAGATTCTATCCTGGGCTGAGTAATTAAGGTATTCTGTTGAAGAGATCTCCCTACTCAGGGACATTTGTCTAATGAAAATACCTTCCTAAAATTGTCAAGGCAAACTTGAAAAACATGAGATATATCTATAAACTAATATTTATAGTCACAATAACATCTAGATATTAATCCCATAGAACTATCACATTTCTCTCCCCAATTAAGCTAGTCTTTAGGTTAACTGAAATCCCATTTTCTTTCATTGTTTCATTTATGACAATATTTCAAGACCCTTTACTAGCTGGTTTCTTTTTACTAGATGCAATGTAGTTTTTCTAAATTCACCCTAAGCATGTCTATAAGTCATATTTAGTTTTACTTTTCTTTAAAAAGGAGACCTATCAACTAATAACATTACTTTTACTTCAATGAGAAATCTTATTATTTCTAAACATTTTCATGTATTGTTCCCCAGAGAACAATGTGTTTTTAAAAAATTCTTAGAAGATAAATTAGGCCCAGATGTCCATCTGATTTGCTTCAGATCGGATTTTGACAGAACTTGAAATTCTTGCATAAGAAGAAAGGAAGATACAGATAGAAGAGGATGAGAGAAATGTTGAGACCATTGACTTCCTGTCTGCCTGGCGCTAGTACATTAGCTCTTATCAAAGTTGGAAGAGCTGGTACAACACAGCCATTGTAGGTATTGGATCAATACTTGGCAAACAGCCTGAAGGTCAGATAAAGTACTTAGGTAGGCAGTTTGCCAGGCTAAAGAGATGTCAAGAAAATCAATTAGACTCTAAAGAAAGAGTAGCAGGCAAACTAAATATCCCATCTTGAAAGGTTCTCTGTATTTCAAAGGTGTTTTATATACATTCACAATATCTTTATCTCGTTCATAAAGTTACATTTGATAAGCAATTAAAACTATCCCTGGGTCACTTGAGGTCAAATCACAAAAGACTGTAAACACCAGCACTATCCTAGATTAGCAATAGCTACAAAGGATGGAGATTTAATCACGTTCCTTTCAGAGTATAAGATTACATAACTTTCGATTAATTTGTTCTTTTCTGTATTGATTAATTTATATGCATTCGGAATGTGAAAGATGCCCTTGCTATTTTGAGTGGTGATAGACAGCATGGACTTTGAGTACTCCAAGGATGCCAGGTAGTTTACTTAGTAAATTATAGCCATTTCAAGTCAAAAAATTGAAGGGGGAAAAACAGGACTGATTGCTTTGGTAAATTTTTTCATCAGTGAGCAAAAGAAAGAAGCATAATGTTTACTGTGTGAAAGGCAGAAATATTCTTGCTATTTGTTTACCAGTAGAATATTTTTGTTATTTATATAGTCCCTTCTCTGTCCTAGGGACCTTGTGAGCACATTCTGGTATAAATAACATGATGATTCTCTATTTATTCCATGTCTTCTGATTTTCCTGGTATTGTTACATAAGACTGACAGATAATTTGTATTTGTAGTACATATTTCTCAGCTTCAGGAAATTTTTGTTCTCTCTGAAGAGAAATAATATTTAGGCATTTCAATGACCTGCCAATAGGAGTTTATTCATAATGGATAATTATCAAGGGCAAATTTATTAAACTAGGCACCAGGTAGAGATACTGTGATGAACTAAACAGATATGGTCTTTGCTTTCATGGAGATTACAGTCCACTTAGGAAACAGAGAGCACACAGCACTCTAAAAATATTTAAAATTAAAAAGTATGATGAGTGTGACAAAGCAAAAAATAAGATAAAGTATGGAAAATGTAAGCTCCATGGTGAAGCCCACAAAGGGGTTGGTGGCAAGCAAAGGGTTTCAGGCTGAGAGATCTTTCAGCAACAGATCACAGCAGACAATTGTAGGCAAATGCCACATACCATCCTGGACTACAGTGTCCTTTCTAAATTAATTTCTTTCTTTCTTTTTTTAACTTTGTATTACTTATCTGTGGTTGATAACAGGTTAATTTGCAATAACGTAAATAGCAATGTTATTTCGGATTTTAAAGAACTATATTTAAGATTTATGTATCTGAAAGATTTTCTTGGGTCCCTGTCTGTAGAATTAAGTGGACTTAAATGACCTTGACTTTTAGAATGAGCCGTACCTCTTAGCACAGTACAAAACTAGGGCAAAGAGCCACCCTTACTCATATAAAGATTCTGTAGCTCAGCACTGAGTCTGTCCTGCTTTTCACTCAGAGTGGACACAAGATCTCAAATTTCCCAGGGCTTAGCCCCCTGAACCAGGACCCTGATGTCTTAGCTTCAGGTTCTGTTACCAACAGCCTACCCATTTGTGTGCCTACCAGTTATTTCCTGCCTGGTTCTCACCCGTCAAACTTTGAGTCTTGACTTGCACTTTGGGGTCCTCTGACCTTAGTTAATAGGACTCCAGTTTATCCTTTGCCTTGGAAAAATCACCCCGTTTGGGTCCTGCTTTACACACTTATGAACCTGTAGAATCTGACATAATGGCACCTTCTTGAGTCTAGATGCTTCAATCCCAGTTACAATAGCCATGAGTTTTTTTCTTGCAAGACTAAAAAGATTACTGAAAATTAAAAGTTGCCTTTTACATACAAATGCAGTTCAATTACTTATCCTGATCAGGTAGTTTATTATGGACTTCAATAATATTAACATAGTAATGAAAAACATGAGCTTTGTATCTAGATGGCCTGGACTATACCATTTATTTCCTATATGTAGACTGGGCAGGTTATTTATTTATTTATGTATCTATTTAATTTTATTTTTTTAAAGATTTTATTTATTTATTTGACAGACAGAGATCATAAGTAGGCAGAAAGGGAGGCAGAGAAGGGTGGGGGGAAGCAGGCTCCCCACCAAGCAGAGAGCCTGATTCGGGGCTTGATCCCAGGACTCTGGGATCATGAACTGAGCCAAAGGCAGAGGCTTTAACCCACTGAGCCACCCAGGTGCCCCTGGGGCAAGTTATTAAACATTGCGATCTTTAGTTTCCTTATTGGTAGAATGGGGGAGTAGTAGGACCTATTGTCTTACAGAGTTGTGAGAGTTACATAAATAAATACGTGTAAAACACTTATAATTTTTCCTGCCTTGTAAACTCTTTGTAAATGTTAGCTAGCAAGTGACGGAATTGGGATTTAAACTTAGACCGAAGTCCAGAGCACATATTTTATCACATATTTCCCCCCAACTTCTTAAAACAAGTGTCTGCAAATTACCATCTTTGGACCAAATCCAGCCAAGGAGTTAAGAATAGTTTTTATGTTTTTAAAGGGTTGTAAAAACAACCCAACCAACAAAGAAACAAAGAAAAATATGTGACAGAGACCTTACATGACTTACAAAGCCTAAAATATTTGTTGTGTCTTTATAGAAAACATTTGCTGATGTCTGGTTTAATGGCTTACCCTGCATCTTTTGTGTTGTGTGGTTTGGGGCAATATATTTAAACTCCAAGCCTCTAATATTTCATCTGCAAAAGGGAGATTATAATATTTATGTAACAAGGTTGTATAAATACTAAAGATAATAATATATGGGAAAGTTCCAAGCATAAAGTACTGCACATAGTAGGTGCTTGCTAAAAGTCAGGTTCATGCCTTGAGAGTTATGTGAGAGTTATGTTGGCTTCTCTTAAGATATATTTAAGTCATTTTTAATATTATAAAATTATCATTTTATCACCCTGGACAAGCAGCCTGCAGAGGGACTTCTGAGTGATGTAGAAGGGGCTAGCAATCTGAAGCAGTTGTCATTTGGCCATTTTGGGGGCCCAGTGTGCCAGTCAAGTCAGCTGCGTAAATGAGTTGCAAGCAGGAGGTGACTCTCCTGGGGAATGAGGAAAACAAAGACGAAGTATTTTCTGCCATCAAGGTCGAGTGGACATTTGGGTGAATTTAACACAGTATGTGAAACAGCTCAGCTTCCCTACTCTCAGTAGCCACAGGAGGCAAATTAAAGATGTCAGAGAGAGAAGCCATTGTGAGAATGATTCCCCAGGGTACCCTGGAGAGAGGAAAAGGTGACTGCATGATCAGTGATCAGTGCAGGGTGGTTAGAGGCCAGGAGAAGAATATTGGAAGCTGGAAAATGCCTTGCTTTTAAGGCCCATCAGCCGGGGCATGTACTTGAAGTGTGAGGGAAGTCTTTGAGCAGGGGTCAAATATTATTTATAATTAGAGAAAGCAGACTGGGGAGCTAAAGCCGGAATGAAGACTAGAGGCCATTTGTAAGGAAGCGTGAGAATCTCATGAGCTATAGGAGCAAGGAACCCAGGTCTATCTTGGAATAGCCATTTGGGTCTATATGATTTAGAATGTAGATCCCTACTCAAAACTGTTTCTACCTCACAGGTCACATTTTATATAGTCCATACAATGGAATACTTTATAGCAAAGGGAATGAATACGTAAATTAAATTAGTTGTTTAAAATTTAGTTATTTAAAATTAAATAAATTAGTTTTTATTAGTTATTATTTAATAAAAAATTAGTTATTTAAAATTTCAAGCCTTCGAAGGCTTTAAGAAGTTTTTTATTGAAGTGTAGTACATAGATAGAAAAATAAGGCAATTAATTTTCACAAAACTGCACACACTCAATTAACGAATGTCCCAGTTAAGAAAGATACTATTACCAGCATCTTAGAAGCCCAACTCATTTCGTCTTACTGTGAGCAGCCCTTTTTAAGGGTAACAATTATTTAGATTTCCAATAGAATAAATTAATTTTACCTCTTTTGTTCTTCGCATATATAGAATCAAACAGTATCTATTTGTGTCTGGCTTCTTTCACTCATCAGTAAGCTTGTGAGACCCATCCCTATCATCGCTTATAGCTGTAGGTATTCATTCCCTTTGCTGTAAAGTGTTCCATTGTATGAACACAGAACACATTGTATGAATGCAGAACAATTTATTCATTCACTAAAGCTGGACATTTGGATAGTTTCCACTTTTGGACATTACAAATTGCACTAATATAAACATTCTGGTGCATGTCTTTGTGTGAACATATGCAGGCATTTCTGTTGCTGGTTCATAGGGGTACATATAAGTTAAGTTTTAGTAAATATTGGTTCTTCTCATGTGGTTGCACCAATTTACACTCCATATTGGTTGGTTTTGAGGAGAGGGAGTAGGTGTTTCTAGGAAACTGTCAGACTATGATCTTATCAAGGCAATCCTGGGGGCCAGTTATGGCTGTGTGTGTGTGTGTGTGTGTGTGTGTTTCAGATTTTATTTATTTGATAGATAGATAGAGAGAGAATGATAGCACAAGCAGGGGGAAAGGAAGCAGCAGACCCCCTGTTAAGCAGGGAGCCCAATGTAGGGCTCCATTCCAGGATCTCAGGATCATGACCCGGGGCGAAGGCAGATGCTTAACCAACTGAGCCACCCAGGTGCCCCTGGTTGTGTTAATAGTAACTGGATCATTCCTGGAGCCAAGGCGAGTTATAGAACTGGGCAGATGGAGAATGGGTGCCCTGTGAGGTACATAATGGGGATGAACTGTTGCTCTTGTTGACTCTCAAGATGTTGAAGACCTTTTCAGGGTGACCTATTGCAAGAATTAGTTTTAGCATTGCATTTATTGGAGGAATGACAGTAATAGGAATGGAACATAGAATTTCAGATATCATTTATTAAACAATTTTATGTGCTGGGTTGATTTCCTGGATTGTTTCCTTTTCCTATTTGAATACATATTAAATATTAGCTACCTGCTTATGACAGGAAGCAACTATCTTTGAACCATCTAAATAGACACTCAAGCAACTTTTTGAAATTGTTGAGTGCTTTGCACTATTATTAACTGCAGAACATTTTCTGCAAAAGATAAGAATGCCCAAAGATGGAAAAATATGATAGTTTTTTTAAACCGGAAGAAATATAAGCCCTTGAAGTTATGGATAGATTATTATATCTTTGGACCCTGAATACATAACTTGCCAATCATTAGGTAGTTGGCATCTGAATTCAGAGTGTCAGGAAGTTACCAGAGTAGTTTGGGATGAGCTTGTGTCTTATTAGTTTGATGTCATGCCTTGAATAAATGCCACATAAAGTAAAAGCCATAGACATTATCTGGACTCCTGAAATTTTAGATTTCTTCACATGTGGCATTTCTGTTAATAAATCAGAAACATGGAGAATGTTTGAAAGGAAGCATGGTGTTATACGTGTACTTTGGAATCATATAGGCCAGGATTGAAAATCCAGCTCTGTTACTTACTAACTAGTAGCTAGAGGTGTGTGACCTTCGGATAAGTATCTACCCCATTAAATGCTGAGTTTCTTCATCTGTCAAACTGGGATAATAATACTTGCCCTGAAGGGTTGTGGGAAGGATTAAAGGAGCTAACTGATATATCTGTGCAAATTCTCAGTCATTAGCCTTTCCCTGTCTTGCATCCTTCTCTTTGGAGTTCGGGTAATATTGTACCATGCCGGCAGCCATAGCACCTAGACCCATAATTCTTCCTGTCTCAAAGTCTTCCTTTGTCCTGTTGCTGTCTACCCTTCCTAGCATGTCACTTATCAGAGAGGGTTGTAGTTTTCTGCTTACTTATCTCTATCTCTCATAGACTGTAATCAATCAGGAAGCAGAAACCATGTTTGTCTTACCCCCAACACCTAGCAGAGAGCCTTGCACATAATTGAAAAGAAATATTGAGCTTCCTCTGACCTTCCTTATCCTTTGATTATTTAAAAGTTAGAGAAGAAAGTCCTCATTTTGGTAGTGCTACTGATAAATGGAAGCCAGGACAACAATTCAACAGACCCTTGAAAATTGAGAAAAGTGGCCAAGTTAAACAGGATATTAGGGGCAAAAACAAACTCGGGTGATACAAGAAAGGGAATAATTATGTAGGAACGAAGGAAGTAAAACCATGCCGAAATGTGAGTCAGCAGCCTAGTGCTGTTATTAAAAGTGTGAACATGATCCTCATATGTATTAATAGATGTATGACATGCAAAAGTCATGGAGTAATCTGCCTATTTTGACTTGGCGTTTCCTGGGCACTTATTGAAGACTTGTGTATTTTTTTAGTGTTCCATATTTATTATAATTTGCATAGAAATTGAGGAGGATCTGACTGGTGGACACAGTAATAGTCACAAGCCTACCTTCTGCAAGGAAAGTTCAAGCTTGCTGTGATGTTTTACTCCAGAGGAGAAACTTTAGAGTGTTAAGTAAACATAGAGTGTATGATGTTTTACAGGATATTATGTAAATAAATAATGAATGTAAAATAATGTCATTAATTCATGAAACTGGAAATATTCACAAAAAATGATATACATCTTCCTTCCGGAAGAAAACTGAATGCCTAAACCTTTTAAAACAGACAATTTTCAGTCCTTCCTGGAAGTTTTTATAATCTCACTCAGTACTCATTTAGATTTATCACTCACAAAGTTAAGCAATTCTTTTCCTAAGCCCAATCTCTTCCTCTTTGATTTTGACAATATTCTCTGCTTTTTGATTCATCACAGATATGGAGAATTTGTGTGTCATTTATATTTATTTTCAAATACATCTAAAATTTTGATCATCCCCTTGCTCTGGTTTTGATATTTCTTTCCACCTTAAAATTCTCTAAACTTCTGTTGTATTAAGTATTCTTTGCAATTTTTCTCTGAAGCTTCTATCTCCACAGTCTTTGAGAGTGAGCCCAATAATTTAAATTAGACATCTCTGGACTGCTAAAACAAACAAATAAACAAAAAACTCTCACATTCAACTTTACTTTTTTTTTCATTCTTTAAAAGTGGATTCTGCCTGTTTCTACATTATCTTAATACTTTACAGCTAGTTTTTTACTTTTATTCCTTTAGGGACTGTCATTGGTACATTTTTTTTTTTTCTGTTTTTGTAGGACATTTCTCATCTAGTAAAGGTGGTTTTGAATCTTACTCCTCCAACATATGCTTTGTGAATAGAACATTATTAGCTCCTTGGTTCAGAGGTCATTTAGGCAACTTGCTAGGACAAACCCCAGGGCTGATTCTTACAGAGTTCACTGGAGGCAGCACTCCAGACTGGTACAGAGGTGGTGATGACTATGATTTCAGTACAGTCTTTTTTTTTTTTTTTCAATTATTTTATTTTATTATTTGACAGAGAGAGATCGATCACAAGTAGGGGGAGAAGCAGGCAGAGAGAGAGGGGAAGCACGCTCCCCGCCGAGCAGAGAGCCCGATGGGAGCCTCGATTCCAGGACCCTGAGACCATGACCTAAGCTGAAGGCAGAGGCTTAACTCACTGAGCCACCCAGGCGCCCTTCAGTACAGTCTTTAAACCAGGTGTTCCATTGTCCAATAGTGATAACGTAAATTAGAAGATGTATGGAATGGACTGAAACTTTTATTGTCTTTGTAATAAATCATCTTTTGTTTATTGTCTATGTGGGCTCTTAATTTAAGATCTGTCTCAATCTATTCCTGCCAAAGTTACGTGAGATGCAGTTTAATATAATAATTATTGCCTGTAGGTACTGATTAGTTTTAGTTTTCCTTTTGTGTCTATATTTAAAAAACATAAGTTTATATTAGAGCTTTGGACAATAACAATTAAGTTAGTAGTAGGCCATTGTAAATATATTTTTTAAATTTCCTAGAGATTTTAAAATTTATTCACCATTCTTTCATTTAAGAAATACTTATTGTTTGGGGTGCCTGGGTGGCTCAGTGGGTTAAGCAGCTGCCTTTGGCTCAGGTCATGATCCTAGGGTCCTGGCATCGAGCCCCACATCAGGCTCTCTGCTCAGCAGGGAGCCTGCTTCCCTTCCTCTCTCTCTCTGCCTGCCTCTCTGCCTACTTGTGATCTCTGTCTGTCAAATAAATAAATAAAACCTTAAAAAAAAAAAAGAAATACTTATTGTTTGCCTTATATGCTAAGTGCTTGGGATAGAGGTGAATAAAGTGAATAATATGGATAGAGTGCATAATTTCTAAACTAGTGAATGGGAAAGAAAGTTAAACAAAAATATTTGATGATGATGATGATGATGGCGGCAAGAGTAAGGGACACATAGAAAGCCAGCTAACTGTGTAAGAAGGGAGGAGGTTTCACAGAGGAGTTGAATTTTGAAACATGCTTAGAGGGAGACAGCCAAGATTGGGGCAAGTGTATTTTATGCAAAATGAACAAAAAGAGTGAAAGTATGAAGAGACAATACTGCAAGAAGTTCAGTGTGGCTGGCATTAAGTTTTCAGTGGCCTGGTTTAGAAAACTAAGCAGGGGCTAGATCGTAAGACAAAAAGCCTTGCATGCAAGGCTCAGGAGCTAGGGCTTTATCCTGTGGGCAGTAAGAAAGATCCCGTGAGAATTCTAAACCCTCATTACCTTTCACATGAACACAAATAACAGCAGTGAGATGAGAGCAAAGGGCATTTATTGGTGGCTACAAGCAGGTGTTTGCAGGCTCTCTTGTGAGAGTGCCTGTCCAGATGGGGTCAACTTATCCAGGAGCCACTAAAGCCTATGAATTTGGCTTCCTACCCAGGAGTGAGGGTGGCAAGTTCTGGCTTTGGGAGGTAAACTGAGTGAGATTCACAGTTTCTAATAAATGGGCATCAAAGTGGTTATACCCCTAAAGCTAGCTTACAAGGTCATGGCAAATTTTAAGTATTCTAAAATTAATTTGTGATGAAAAATGACTTTTTTTAAACATACAAAAATGGCTGTCATTATTCTATTTCACACTTGTATTTCATCTCAGTTAGATAATAAATGCAGACACCATTCACACTTGAACCTGACCCCAACTATCTAAGGCAATATTCATGCCTTTTTAGAGAAGAAATCTTTTTAAACAATCCTATGTCAAAATAATTACTGTAAGAAAGTAGAGAATAATGCACTGGCTTTGAATTTCCATGAGAAAATATGCATTTGAATAAAAATTTCACTGGGCTTTACTTTTTGAAGGAGAAAAATTTATACTAAATATAACATGGAAAAATGTTACACGCTTTTCCATGTACTTGTCATGACCAAAAATGACAGGTAATATGTTCATATAGTCATGTGTGGGGATTACATTAACTCATTTAAAAATTTGTGAACTCAGCAAGCCAATTTATGCCTCCATTTCTGTGAGGGACTCAACCTAACAAATTCAAATTCAGGAATTTGAAAATTAATATGACTTATAAAATTACATCCTAACAAAGTAGAATAGCTCAAAGGGAAAGATAATCAGCAGTGGAAGCACCCTTCAGTATGTTTAGCTTATCAAAATATTCCTAAATGACTCAAAATATGGCCCTTATATATGATAAATATTTTCTATATGGCAACTATATGTTGACTAATGAACAACATGTACTGTTAGTAAAGAGACTGTAAGTGTCAAATACTAATTACATGATTATGATTTGAACTTGTCAGAACTTAAGTCTTGAAATCATGAAGAGGGTTTGCAGAAGGGTAAGAGTAGAGTACTTTACAAGTTCTTTTTTATTTTGTTTCTGTTGAGCTATTGAAAATACACTAGTTAATGTGCCTAATAAAAGCCAGGGCTGAGATGTAACTAACCCTTATTAAAGAGCATTCTACACAGTACTACGCTCGACCTAGTTCATCTGTTCTTCCTCCACACTCATCTTGAGAATTTTTCGAATGGCTTTTTCTACATTTCTAAACTGTTTTAAATGTTGTAGTATACTATCTGGTGAGAGAATTCTGATCACCTTTTCTTTTACCCATGTGAAACTGGTTTAATGTTAGGAAATTTCTGAAACATTAAGTACTCACGAGGACAGAGGATAGAATTGAGATGTCTTTCCAAATCTAAAGTAATTTGATTAGGTTTTCCTTAATCTTTACCTGAAGAGAATTCTCTCTTTGACTTGGCTCTCTGCCAATTGCCTACCCTAACTTGAAAAATCTTTCTAGGGGTGCCTGGGTGGCTCAGTGGGTTAAAGCCTCTGCCTTCGGCTCAGGTCATGATCCCAGGTCCTGGGATCGAGCCCTGCATCAGGCTCTCTGCTCCGCAGACTGCATAAAACAATGTCCTTTCACTGCATTCAAGACTCCTCAAAATCTGGCTTGCTCTACTTTCCCAGCTCCATCTCCTACCACCTGTACTCAGCTCAACTCTTCTGTGGTATCCACTAGGACCATTTGCTGTTCCTTGAATATGCTGAGTACTTCTGAGTGTTCAAATTCTTGCTCTATGCCCATACTAGTCTCCATGTCTCTTGTTGAAATCTCACTTAACTGTTTTAGTCTAACTTAAATACTTAAATACTACATTTATGTCCAAATGTCTGCATGGGTGAGAAAACTTGGTTCCTTCCCTAACCCAAGCTATAGTTAATTTTGTTTCCCATGTGATATCCTGTAATTTGTTTAATCACAGTGGCTTGCATTATAGTTATCTGTGCATATCTTGATTTCCCCTATTGGCTAGTGAATTTCTTGAGGACAGGAACTATAGTGATACGCTTGTTCATTTAAAGTATGGATTGGGTATTTTTTCTATGCCAGGCATTGTGAAAGTTCTGAGCACAATGTGGTGATTATAATAAACAAAATTCCTGTCTTCAAAGAGCTCATATTCTAGTGAAGGGAGAAAAGTGATAAAAATATAAACAAATAACACGAAATATGTCTGATGGTGGTAAGTATTCTGATAAGAAATAAAGCAAGAGGAGAAAGGCACATACTAATCACAAAATGTCTCTTTAGGGAGGTGACTTCTGGGTAGAGATCTGAAAGAAGTAAGGTACTTGGTGGAGGAGCCTTCTATGCAGAGGGACCCAAAGTAAGAGTGTGCTAACAGTGTTTGAGGAAGAACAAGGAGAGAGGATGGGTGGGTCAGAGTGAACTGATATGAAGTAGGATTGGAGGACAATGCCCTAGCATACATCTAGGATAACCAGGGCTTTGTATGCCCTGGTACACATGTGGGATTTTACTTCAGGTGACATGAGGAGCCTTTGATGGGTTGTAGATAGAGGAGTAAGATGGTTGGACTTATATTTTAAAGGTGTCTTCCTGGTTTCTGTATCTATAGAATTGTCCATAAGGAGGCAAGTGTGGAATTAGTGAGATGGTTAGGAGACTAGTACAACTCTTCAAGCAAGAGATGTTGATGCCTTGAACCCAGGTGGTGGCAGTGGAAGCATCGAGAGGTGGTTGGATTTAGACATAATACAAGGAAAGTGCTGATACTATTGCTGAAGGATTTATTGATAAGAAGAGGGGAATCAGAAGGGGAGGTGAGCCATGAGAGACTATGTACTCTGAAAAACAATCTGAGGGTTTTTTTTTTTTTTAAAGATTTAATTTATTTATTTGACAGAGAGAGATCACAAGTAGCAGAGAGGCAGGCAGAGAGGAGGAAGCAGTCTCCCTGCTGAGCAGAGAGCTGGATGTGGGACTCGATCCCAGGACCCTGAGATCATGACCTGAGCCGAAGGCAGCGGCTTAACCCACTGAGCCACCCAGGCGCCCACAATCTGAGGGTTTTGAAGGGGTGGGGGTGGGAAGTTGGGAGAACCAGGTTGTGGGTATTAGAGAGGGCACGGATTGCATGGAGCACTGGATGTGGTGCAAAAACAATGAATACTGTTATGCTGAAAAAAATTAAAAAAAAAAAAAAAAAAAAAAAAGAAGAGGGGAATCAAAGATGATTTCAAGGATTTTGGCCTAAGTAAGTTGCAGGATAAAAGTGTCAGTTACTGAAATAAAAGAAAACTGCAAGACAGATGGGAAGAGAAAGTCAAACAATGAGTTTTGTCTATGGTAAGGATAAGATGCCTATTGGATATATAAGTGGAGATGTCAAGTAGATAGGTTTGTAGGGCTATCTACTACTACTCTCAGGGCTAGAGATAAGATTTGGACATTTTTTCCTGTGGATAGATAATATTTAAAATTCTGGATTGGATAAAGCATCCATTAAGTATAGATTGTGAAGAGATTTTAAAGACTGAGTTCTCCACTGCTTAGAAATTAAAAAAATGTGGAGAACTTGCTAAAGAGACTGAGGTGAAGTACCTAGTGAGGAGTGATTACTTGGCGCATATATATATATATATATATATATATATATATATATATATATATATTTTTTTTTTTTTCCCCCTGATTGATTAGTCATTTCTAGTGTAGGGGCAGTTTTTCTCATTCTGCTTTGGATGGTTCATATGACTGGAAAGTGATAGAAGAGAATGGAGTGCTTCTACCTTTCATCCCAAAGACATATTTTCATATGTAAATGTAAGCCTGAAAATCTGGTTCTTGTTCTATCTCTACCAGATGTGCTTTCTTGGATTTAAACTTCATCCTTAAGGCGAGGGAGTGACCTGCTTTTCTCCCTTCTGCTTAGAGGGGAGAGTTTTGTAGTTTATCACCTTTACAAGATTGCTTCTGATATTTATTTTAATGATTTCACCTTCATTGGGAATGTGTCATGGTTTCACCAGGGGTCAATTCAATGATGACATGGTGGGATTTGGGGCTACTTCAGAACACTGAGGTCTTTTCAGCAGGAACTCCACTATGTTACCTCCATCACATTACATAAAGTCACAGAAACATCTTTAGAAAATCCTTCACTCACTCTGGGTTTCCACATTGGGGTATGTTACTGTCAAGTATTCCAAACTGCAAATGTTTCTGAGAATGTAAATGAAGCATGACTCATCATGAACCTGTGAACTCACCCTAGTCATGAGAGCAGATGGAATGTGAACAAAGGTCAAAATAGATTAATCTTAGTAGTATGCCTGCTGACATTGTAATAGGTGCAATTGCCTCCATTTCCTCCCTACAACAAACTATGGAAACTACTCATGGCCATTTAAAGTAGCTTCTCTATCTCAATTTGCTTTTTCTTAGCTTCAAAGTGAAGTCTGCTATCTTGCTACAATAATGGTAGATCAAAACTGTCAACATGAAAGTCTGACAGAGGAAAATGGAGCTTTATTTCTCAGAAAACTATCAACATATTACATTAATATATAATAATAGAAAATTTGTTAAAAAGTGGATAATAGGGGTGCCTGGGTGGCTCAGAGGGTTAAAGCCTCTGCCTTTGGCCCAGGTCATGATCCCAGGGTTCTGGGATCGAGTCCCCCATCGGGCTCTCTGCTCAGTAGGGAGCCTGCTTCCTCCTCTCTCTCTGTCTGCCTCTCTGTCTACTTGTGATCGCTATCTGTCAAATAAATAAAATCTTAAAAAAAAAGTGGATAATATACATGCAAGATTTGGTGCTTTAGAGTACATTTTGTGATTTTCTATAATGTATTTGTCTTTTTTTGTCTGTTTGTCTATTTATTATCCACTATAATAATAAACTTTTATCTATCCTTAGTACCTATCTAAAGTTAAATGGTTAAAAAAACTCACTGTCAGTAATTCACTAAGTATTCAATGCATGGGTGTGTATAATTATGCAGAATATACTTCTAGCAGGTAATAACAAAGAAAGGGAAGAATCTATGATGCTTAATTTATCCATCCATCCACACATATATGCACATGTCTCTATATATGAATCCAACCTACCTGTATGTGTATGTGTCAATATATGTGTGTGTGTATACACACACACACACACACATATATATATATATATATATATATATATATATATATATATATATCCTATGGTAGATCTTCCTAGCTAACTTTGTTATGGACGTTATTAAAGATGGGGTTAAGAAAATATTTTAAAATCTCATACTGACAATGTCGTAAACGACCTTTAAAAACAGTTGCCTCCAGTCTAGGATTTAGAAAGGTCAGTGGGCAATTTAAAATTAAATACCAACTATATTTTATACAATTTTTTCAAGGTGGCAAATGTTTCTTTCTCTTATGCTATGTGAGTTTCCATTGGAATCTGTTAGGCACAATGGGAATAGTGTTTTTTTAGTGATAATAGATCAAACTAGCACGAAAATAATTAAATTTGGAAAAAATTTAATT
Source organism: Mustela nivalis (assembly GCF_964662115.1). Taxonomy (NCBI): domain Eukaryota; kingdom Metazoa; phylum Chordata; class Mammalia; order Carnivora; family Mustelidae; genus Mustela; species Mustela nivalis. The sequence goes on along the minus strand of NC_139030.1, from coordinate 32,103,696 downwards.
ATTAACAATGATGCATAGCTGTGTAACATATTTAATCAATGTTATTTATTCACCATTAAAAGTTATAAGGCAGGCAGTTTTATACTTTCATTGCATTCATTGCAGAAAAATAAATGGAGGCTTAAAGAGAGTAAAGGATGTAACAGAGAATCATTAAACGTATTCAACAGAACTGAGGCTGGAACCTGGATCTGCCTCCAAGGCTGTATTGTTTCTTCTACATTGTACTGTGATCCAATGAATAGACAAAGGCTATTTTCCATGTATTTATTAGAGAAAACCTACAGAAAAGATTGAAATGTAAGTGCATGCTATAACGGATCCGTTTTTTCTTTCTCTTAGAACCTGAAACAGAAAGATCACTAAAAGAGGGCACAAGATTAATTCCTAAAAACACCACTTTATAACACTTTGAAAACTGAATATATGTGAAAAGGAGCAAAATAGGGGAATGCTACAAGCTTATTTCATTGAACTGTCTAATTCTATGAGGAGATAACAATTTCACTGTTCATAAGGTCTTTGAGGGACAATATATCCCAACACAATTTATGATGTTTCATATCAGAGTTTCAAAGTTCAAATAAAAATTAAGGCAGAATTGAAGAAAACAAAAGAGAAACAAAAAAAAACCATATAATATACCACTCCAATAATCTGGAGGCTATGGTGGAAATGTTACTTAAAGAGACAACAGATATCCACCAAGGGGCTTTTAATATTGAAATATGCCCTGAAGTTGAATCCAATGAGGACAATGAAGTAGTGAGTTAGCTTCTAGCAAAGATACAGTGGGCCATAAAATTGTTTTGGAAATACTGCAGTGAAAATGTTCTCAAGTATTTATTTTAGCAGAAGAATTTTAGATGAAGATGATAATGGAAGTTGAAAATGGCCAGCTGCAGACTTTGAAGAAGTCATGGGACAGAAAAAAGGAGGAGGCCCTATAAGAAACTCGTGGTGTGAAATATGAAAGTGTGTGTACATGTGTGTTGGTGGTGGCAGTAGTGACACTAGGAATCTACTGGCATTAGGACCTACTCCTAGGTCACACTCATTGGGATGGACCCTCTAGATCTTTAGGCCAGTCTTTTTGCTGCTAGCTGCCAACCTCTCTCTTCCTCTCCATAGCTTATTGGCAATTGTAACATTTTTGCGTATAGCATAGTTTTTTACAAAGTCAAGTTCTCCTTTACATAGTCATATCAAGTATTTGATAAGAATTATTCAACCTGAGCACATTTTTCTCATTAAAAATAATAAGTATTAAGATTATTTTTGCATGAATACGGGATGTTTCATGCTGAAAAGAGATTATTCCTGCTCAATAAGCATTATTATTAATAATAATGTGCCAGCTGAAGGACAAAGCAGAAACTTTGTGAGGTAGGAAATGTTCTATTTCTTTTTCTAAAAATAATGTTTATTATTTCTGATTGTAATATTGAAAAGTATGAAGAAGAAAGTAAAAAATTGCCCATGATTCCAACTTCTAGAAATAATTACCATTAATATTTTAGTATTTGTGTGTGTGTGTGTGTGTGTGTATTAAATTGGTCCATACTATACATACAGCTTTGTATCCTGCTTTCTTAATCTAGCAATTTGTGGTGTTTTTCAGCCTTTCAGTGCTGTTTGAAATATTATTAGTTTGCTTTATATTTATATTGCATATATAGTTATTGATTGAATATATCTCTGTTTAGGTATATACACTTATGTATTATTTGTTATATAGTATAAATAGAGATATGATAAGAGTCCTTGTGCATATGGGGCGCCTGGGTGGCTCAGTGGGTTAAAGCCTCTGCCTTCAGCTCAGGTCATGATCCCAGGGTCGTGGGATCGAGTCCCACATTGGGCTCTCTGCTCAGCAGGGAGCCTGCTTCCCCTCTCTCTCTGCCTGCCTCTCTGTCTACTTGTGATTTCTGTCTGTCAAATAAATAAATAAAATCTTTAAAAAAAAAAAAAAGAGTCCTTGTGCATAAATCTTAGCCCAGCAAAAACAGTGGGCATTCTCGTATATTTTCTGAATCTCATGGAAATTCTTTTATTGTCTTATTTTCTTCAACCTATTCTGTAAAATAAAAATACATTGGTGAATAGATGTACCACTAATTAAAAGATTTCTGTTGTCAAATAAATATGTGAGATGTTGACTTCAACAAGGTATAGAGGTTTCTTTTGTATAGGACTTCTCAATCTTTAATATGCAAACATGCACTTTGAATTACTAAGAGAGAGATCAGGTATTTTTCCTCAACCATTTTTCCAAAGATCACAAAGAAATTTTTTTAATTTAAATTTTTAAATTTTTAAAATTTTATTTTTATTTTTATTTTTTTATTTTGACAGAAAGAGATCACAAGTAGGCAGAGAGGCAGACAGGCAGAGAGTGAGGAAGAAGCAGGCTCTCTGCTGAGCAGAGAGCCCAATGTGGGGCTCAATCCCAGGACCCTGGGATCATGACCTGAGCCACAGGCAGAGGCTTTAACCCACTGAGCCACCCAGACACGCCTAAAATTTAAATTCAATCAGCAACCATATATTAGATTAGTTTCAGATGTAGAGTTTAATAATTCATCAGCTGCATATAACACCCAATGCTCATCACATCATGTGCCTTATTTAATGCTCATCACCTAATTATATCATCCCCACACCGACCTCCTCTCCAGCAACCCTCGGTTTCTTTTCCATAGTTAAGAGTCTCTCATGGTTTATCTCCCTCTCTGACTACATCCCATTCAGTTTTCCCTCCCTTATCCTATGATCCTTTGTACTGTTTATTATGAGTGAAAGCATATAATTGTTTTTCTCTGAATGACTTATTTCACTCAGCATAATACCCTCCAGTTCCATCCATATTGATGTAAATGGTAAGTATTCGTCCTTTCTGATAGCTGAGTAATATTCCTCTGTGTGTGTGTGTGTGTGTGTGTGTGTGTGTGTGTGTATCTCATATCTTTATCTGTCGATAGACATTTCAGTTCCTTTCACAGTTTGGCTATTGTGGACATTGCTGCTATGAACATTGGGATGCATGTGTCCCTTTGGATCTTTACATTTGTGTCTTTTGGGTAAATATCTAGTAGTGCAATTGCTGGGTCGTAGAGTAGCTCTATTTTTAACTTCTTGAGGAACCTCCATACTGTTTTCCAGAGAGGCTGTACCAGCTTGCATTCCTACTAATGGTGTAAAAGTGTTCCCTTTTCTCCTCATCCTCACCAACATTTGTTGTTTCCTGACTTGTTAATTTTAGCCATTCTGACTGGTGTGAAGTGGTATTCCACTGTGCTTTTTATTTTTAATTCCCTGATGGCTAGTGATGTTGAACATTTTTTCATGCATCAGCCATGTATATGCCTTCTTTGGAGAAGTGTCTGTTCATGTCTTCTGCCCATTTCTTGACTGGATTATTTGTTCTTTGGGTGTTGAGTTTGATAAAGTCTTTACAGATCTTGGATACTAGACCTTTGTCTGGTATGTTATTTGCAAATATCTTCTCCCTTTCCATAGGTTGCCTTTTAGTTTTGTTGACTGTTTACTTTGTTGTACAGAAGCTTTTTATCTTGATGAAGTTCCAGTAGTTCATTTTTGCTTTTGTTTCCCTTGCCTTTGGAGATGTGTCTAGCAAGAAGTTGCTACAGCCAAAATTAAAGAGGTTGCTGCCTGTGTTCTCTTCAAGGATTTTGATGGATTCCTATCTCACTTTTAGGTCTTTTATCCATTTTGAGTTTATCTTTGTATATAGTGTAAGAGAATGTTCCAGTTTCATTCTTCTACATGTGGCTGTGCAATTTCCCTAGTACCATTTGTTGAAGGGACTGTCCTTTTGATGTGGGAAACAAAGAAGAAAAACTATTAAATTTCCTCTCTACCTATAGACCACTGACAAGTCCTTGAAACAGGCAGAATGACATTCCTCTAGGGTCTCAACTGCCTAGATGTTGACACTTTGCTAGGGGCAAAAGGCAATCCTAGCCCAACCTCCCTTCCCCAGGATCCTATAAGTCTACTTTAACATACAAAAATTCCTCCATTGGTCATTCTTTCCTGCTTTGTTGAAGATTAGTTGACCATAGAGTTGAGGGTCTATTTCTGGGTTCTCTATTCTGTCCACTGATCTATGTGACAGAGCAATTGTTTTGTGAGATTTTGGTTTAAGAAGCATCATATAGAGGCACATGCGTAGCTCAGTTGATTAAGGGCCCAGCTCTCGATTTCCATTCAGGTCATGATCTCAGGGTCATGATATGGAGCTCCAGGTTAAGAGTCTCTCTCCCTCTCCCTCGGCCCTTTCCCCTGCTCATACATGCTCTTTCTATCCCTATATAAATAAAGTTTGTTAAAAAAAAAATAAGCATCAAATATGATGCTGTCTTTTGGTTCAAAATAGATATTCTTTATCATGGTATTTGAGGGCTGTTCCACTTATATTAGTTATGTAACACAAGACTATGCTGCAATAACAAATAATCCTATAATCTCTATAGTTTAACACAACAAAGATTTATCCCTTATTTGTATAGTATGTAATAGGTCTGGCTCTATGTTTTTATTTTCCAAATAGTGTCTCAGACCTGAGCTGCTTCTAAATTCTAACTACCAGCTGTAAGTTTTTACTTCTAGCCATTTAAATGAGATTGACTTTGAAGAGGGCACAATGGTTCTTATCTTCCTTCTTCTATTTAGACTCTTGAAAATTAGTCATAGACTTACACCCCCTTAGTGTAAAAGGAACTAAGAAAGTTTATATAAATGCCCAACAAATAACAAATCTCTGCCATACTGTTGTGTATTCTTTAATAAGTAATGTATGTTGGGTTTTGTTGAATGCTGTATTTGTCTGGGTTGTATAGAGAAAGAGAATCAATAGGATATAGGGATATACAAAAGGAGACTGTAGGATTGGCTCACATGGTTATAAAAGCCAAGAAGTCCCACAGTCTGCCATCTGTGAGTTGAAGAACTAGGAAATCTAGTGGTATAAGTCAGCCTAAATCTGAAGGCCTGACAACCTGGAGGCCATGTGTGTAACTCCCAGAGTCTTAAAGGCCCAAGAATCAGGAGCTTCATTGTCCAAGGACAGGAGAAGATAGATGACCCAGCTCAAGCAAAGAGAGAGAAAGGGAATTCACCCTGCCTTTGCATTTTTTTCCATTTGGGACCTCACCAGATTGAATGTGATACCCACATTTTGCTCTGTCTACTGAATCAAATGCTAATCTTTTCCAAAAATACCCTCACAGACAACACCCAGAAATAGTGTTTTACCAGCCATCTGGCCATCCCTTAGCCCAGTCAAGTTGACACATAAAATTAACCATCATAAATGCCTATTTGGAAACTATTGGGATAATTTCTTTAGCCTATTGATGTCATGATTTTGCTTAATAAAGATTCTCATATCAAACTGTCTATAGTCATCAAATAAATCCTGTGTTAAGATAAGTAATTATTGCCTTAATATTCTTTTGAATTATATTTGATAGAATTTTTACCTAGACTTTTGCATAAATATTCACGAACAATATTTGTTTATAATTCCACAATTCAATATTGGCTCTTAGATGTGGTTATCAGGGTTTTATTATGGAAAGTCTTACAAATATGTATTTTTTAATTATACTTTTTATTTTATTTTAACATAATTGTATATTCACATGCAGTGAGTCCCATGTACTAGTTATCCAGTTTCCTTTAGGTTGACATCTTGTAAAACTATACTACAGTATAATAGCTAGTATATTGGCTATGATACAGTCAAAATCAAAAACATTTACATCAATACCAGGAATGTTACAATTTTAAAACCATACCCACTTTCCTCCTGTGTTTATTCCCTCCTTGACTTGGGGCAACAATTAATCTGTTCTCCATCTCTGTAACTTAATTGTTTTAAGAATATTGCATAAATGGAATCACACAATATAGAAATTTTTAAGATTGGCTTTTCTCTCAGGTAAATCTCTGAAGATCTATATAGGTTTATTGGCCATATGTTCCTTTATATTACTAGTAACAGTCAGTGGTATGGATGTACCACAGTTTGCTTAACTGTATCTCCACTGAAGTACGTTTGGGTTATTTCTAGTGTTTGGTTATTACAGATAAACTACTATCAGCATTCATATATAGGTTTTGTATGAACATAAATTTTTATTTATCTTGGGGATAAATACCCAGGATTGCAATTCCTGGGTTGTATGATAGATACATGTTTAGTTTTTATTGTTTGTTTTTAAAAAATTATATTTATTTATTTAATATTATTTTTTAATTTAAATTCATTTAGAAAACACAGAGTACATCATTAGTTCCAGATAAGTTTTCAAAATTCATCAGTTGTGTATAACACCCAGTGCTCATCACGTCATGTGCCCTCCTTAATGCCCATTACCCAGTTACCCCTTCCTCTCACCGACGTCCCTTTCAGCAACCCTCAGTTTGTTTCTCAATGTTAAGAGTCTTTCATGGTTTGTCTCCCTTTTTGGTTCTTCCCACTCAGTTTTCCCTTCCTTCCCTTATGGTCTTCTGGACTATTTCTTTTATTCTACATATGAGTGAAGCCATATGATAATTGTTTTTCTCTGATTGACTTATTTCACTTAGTATAATACCCTTCAGTTCCATCCACATTGATGTAAATGGTAAGTATCCATCCTTTCTGATGGCTGAGTGATATTCCATTATTTATATATATGTAAATATATATATGTATATATATATTTGTGTGTATACACACACACACACACACACACACACACGTGTAACATTTTCTATATCCATTCATCTGTTGTTGGATATCTCAGCACCTTCCACAGTTTGGTTATTGTGGACATTGCGGCTATGAACACTGGGGTGTAGGTGCCCCTTCATTTCACTACATCTGTATCTTTGGAGTAAATTTATTTTAGAGAGAGAGTGGAGAGAAGGGGCAAAATCTTCAAGCATACTCCTGCTGAGCATGGAGCTAACATGGGGCTCAATGTCATAACCCAGAAGATCATGACCTGAGCCAAAACCAAGAGTTGGGTGCTTAACTGCCTGAGATACCCAGGTGCCCCTGTATGTTTAGTATTTTTTCTTAAAGAAACTGTCAAAGTGTTTTCCAGAGTGACTGAATTACTATTTTACATCTCCATCATAAATGTAGGAATGATCCAGTTTTCATCATCCTTTACAGCATCTAATGCGAATCACTTTTTTTTAGTGCTAATCATTTTGAGAGGTGTGGAGTAAGATCTTATTTGTTTTAATTTAATTCTTTTTTCTCTAATGGCTAATTGTATTGAACATTATTTCATATGTTTATTTGTCATCTATATATCCTTTTTGGTGATCTCTCATACATGTTTGCCTGTTTTCTTAATGATATTATTGTTATTATTATTATAATTTACTGTTGAATTCTGAAAGTTCTTTGTATATTTTAGATACTAATTCTTTGTCACATGAGTCACTTACAAATATTGTATTCCAGTGTGGGGCTTGTTTTTCATTCTCTTTAATAAGGTCACTCTCAGAGCAAGTTTTTTATTTCAATGAAGTGTAATTTATCAACTTTTCCTTTTATGGATCATACTCTCATGTCACGTCCCAAAGATTGTCTCTCATAATTTTTCCAAAAATATCTTAAATCTGTTATTCTATTTAAGTCTGTGATCCATTTTGAATGAATTTTTATGTACTGTATGAGGTTTAGGTCAGAGGTTTTTTGTTTTATTTTGTTTATTTTATGTTGTTTTTGTCTAATTTGGATGTCCAATTATTCCAGCACCTTTTTTGAAAAGTCCTTTCCTCCTCCATTGTATTGTTTTTGCCTTTTTGTCAAAAATCAGTGGATTATATTTGTGTTAGTCTCTTTCTGATTTCTGTAATCTGTTCTTATTGATCTAAGTGTCTGTTGCCCTACCAGTACCACACAGTCTTTACTATGGTTATATAAATTGAAATTGGGTACTCAATCCTTAGTCTTGTTCAAATGTATTTTAACTATTCCAGTTCCTTTGTTTTCCCATATAAATTTTTGAATAGTCTTGTCTGTATCTATAAACAATCTTTCTGGGACTTTGATAGGAGTTGCATTATACTTTTTGCATTATACTTTTTATCAGTTTGGGGAAAATTAATATCTTCATTATGTAAAATATTCCACTGCATAAACACAGCACATTTTTTCACTTCTATAGGTCTTTGATTTCTTTCATCAGCATTGTGTAGTTTGCCACATAGGAGTCCTGTACACGTTCTGTTATAATTATACCTAGGTATCTTGTTTTAGATGATTGTGATTTGTATTATGTTTTTAGTTTTCTGTGTCCATGTGTGTTTATTGCTAGTATATAGAAATTGATTTACTCTAGCTTTATTAAGATCTAATTGACATATAACATATCTTTTATATATATGTATATTATTATATATAATATATATTATATGATATAATTATATATATTATTAAGACATAATTGACATATAACATATAACATTGTTATAAGATAATAAGATAAGATTTATAACATTGTTATGTTATAAACATAAGTTTAAGGTGTAAAATGTGATCATTTGATGTATGTATATATTGTGTAATGGCTACCACCTCACATACTACCACATTGTGTGTGTTTGTGTGTGCTGCGAACATTATTCTCTTAGCAACTTTCAAGTGTACCATGCAGTATTCATTTTTAAATTTTATTTATTTATTTATCTGTTTGATCAATTTATTTGTTTATTTAAGATTCTATTATTTATTTATTTATTTAAGATCTATTTATTAATAAAATATTTATTTATCCGATTTATTTATTTGGCAGTTTTATTTATTTATTTATTTATAAGATTTTATTTATTTAAGATTTTATTTATTTATTTCACAAGTAGGCAAAGCAGCAGGCAGAGAGACAGGAGGAAGCAGGCTCCCCACTGAGCAGACAGCCTGATGCAGGTCTCAATCCCAGGACCCTGAGATCATGACCTGACCTGAAGGCAGAGGCCCAACCCACCAGCCACCCAGGCACCCCTTAATGCAGTATTGTTAACTAGAGTCACCATACTGTACATTGGCTTCCCAGAACTTACTCACATTATAAGTGGAAGTTAATACCTTTTGACCAGTATTTCCCAATTTCTCCCATTTGCCAGCCCTGGATAGAATAGAAGTCTGATTCTAACTTTAACTTTGTTCCTCTGAATGTAGAATATATATATTTTTTCTAGATGTTTATGAGAGATTTATTTATTCTATTTGAAATGTAACTATTTCTTAAGGGTTTCTCTCTAGGTAGGTATCTTTCCTGGAACATGGTGAACTGTGTGGTTATGTGTGTGTGTGGGTATGACTTTTTATTAGATCTGGAATTTCTTTTTAGTTATATCTTTACTTATTGCCTCAATTCCATTCATTTTGTTTTCTTTCTTGGGAACCTCTATAATTCTGAGAGTTAGTTTCTATTTTTTGTTTCCTATGCATACCATCATTCTCATTTTGTACACACAGCACAAACACACAGATAATTATGCACATGCATATATATGCATATTTATATATAAGCACACATATATGTGTATGTGTCTATATGTATATAGATATACAGTCAACTTGTGTGTGTATATTTTTATGTGGGAGAGAGGGACTGAGATCGAGAAAAAAGGGTTTTACATTTTCTCTACTTTCTTAAGGTTTTCCATTCAGATTTAGGAAAGGTTCTATCATAAGTGCTAGCTAAAGGCCACTTTAGTCTGAAGTTGCCATTCTATTTTTAAAAACTTCCATCTGAAATTTATAGTAAAGATAGTCCACACAAAAGAGGTTTGGATTTTGTTTAGTGGTGTTGAGAATATTCCAAGGGACATCCAGAATGAATAAAGAAACAGTTGACTTCACTGTTTGCTGAACTGAATTCTCATCCCATTTTATTCTAAAGACAGAATTATCTTCATGGGGTATGGAGACCATTAATAAATCTTTTTAAGGGACTCACTAAAGTGTTTTAGTCCTGTATCATTTTTCTGCATTAAGAAACAAAACCAGCAAAACTAAATACAAACATAGTATCTAAAAGGACAATTTCTGTAAATCTTTTTAGGAACTTCTTTTGGCAAACAGAAAATATCTTCTGAAAGTCTTACCCAAATGGACTCTCTTAGAAACCATTTCTCTTTTCTTTCTTCAGGAAATATAGAGAATAGGTTTATTGCTGTTGTTGTTGTTAGTTTGTTTTTTGAAAACTGTCCAATTTCTCACTGGAGATAAGCTTCCTTGATCGATTTTGAGTCAATTTTGCATCAGGTATTTCTGTGCATAAAAAATTTTCTGAGGTGTCTGTGGCTCAGTTGTTAAGTGTCTGCCTTTGGCTTGGGTCATGATCCCCACAACAGGCTCTTTGCTGGGCAGGGAGCCTGCTTCTCCTTCTCCCTCTGCCTGCTGCTCCCTCTACTTGTACTCACTCTCTCTCTGTCAAATAAATAAATAAAATCTTAAAAAAAAATTTTTTCTGGCTTATTAAGTCCCCCAACGTCTAGTGTCTTTTAACATGTTTCTTTTTTGTTTTCTTTTGACATGTTTCTTTAATCTAAACAGATTATTTATAACTGCAAAATTTTGCCTTTCATACTTGGTGTGTTGTTTTTCTTGCATGTTATGCTTAGTTTGAGAGGAATATAGTGTCCTAATAAAGAACGTGGATTATATGGCCTAAGGCATAATTTGGGATCTCAGTTCCATCCCTTCCTAGCTGAATGGCCTTGTACAAGAGGCAATATTTCCGTGATTCAGGTTTCCCATCAGAAAAAAAATGAAAGACCCACTTCATCTAAAGAGCTAATGTATTTGATCACATAAAAGAGTCTCAATTGTGTTACATGTATATGAGCTGTTACTTTGTAGATGTTGATGTTTACTCTGTAAACATCAGTGTAACAGGTCTATCTTTTTAAGTTGATATGACAATACCTTCTATAAAAAATAATTAAGTTCTTGATAAATATCATCTCAAGAACAAAGTGAAAACTTCCTGAATTATGAAGATTATTATTAAAAGAGATCAATTCCATCATTACTTTAAAAATGTTGGTTAGCCTATTTTGAATTTATCTAATTTCTAAATACTCTTTAGAAATCTTATATTCAGTGTAAAGTTATCTCAAGTGATCTCTATTAAAGAAGATGACAAACTTCTTGAAGTTTAACCCCTGGTCCTCTCAGAAATTAATTTTGTACTTCAATTAATTACATTCTCAGGGATCTTTGTGTTTTTCTTGTTGTTGTTTGTTTACATTGTTTTTCCAGTAAATGGCTTCTGAAGCTTTTATTATCCCCTCCCGTACCCCCTTACTCAGAGATACCAACAAATGGAATTTATTGTCGTGAATTTGAACTAAATTTTGTAGCTATTTTCATTGTAATTCAAGGTACTGTTTACTCCCTTTGCTTAGAAACTATTAGAGTAAAAATGTTCATGTTGCAGATTACTTTTGGACAATGATGCACAGGAAGATTATTCTGCTGTTGTAACCAGCCGAAATAAAGAACATCCAATCCCATGTGCTAACAAAGTAGGGATTCATTTCCAAAGATTTGTAGTACGCAAAGGATACTTCTCTTGTGTGCTGAGAAGTTGTCTCTGGGACCGTCACACTTGGAATTCCAGCAGATTACCCTATCATCAAGTCATCAGTATGCTGCTATTTGAATAAACACAGCTGTTGTTTTCCAAGAAATATGGCTAGGAGCAGCAAGGAAAAAAAGGGCAATTAGTGTTATTGAAATGGAGGGGTACTCAGGATGGCATATATGTATTTATGAGAGTGCTCGTTTCCGAATAGTCTATTTACCATGCTGCGACTTAACAGTGGGGGAGTAATGGTCCCCTCTCCAAATCTTGATACTTTACTTCATTTTGCTATTTGCCTAATATCAATGATGAATATTTTTCATAATCAAGTAAATACATACTTTAATTCTTATGACCTTGTGCTACCTTCTATCTAAAACATCTTAAAATTTTCAAGGCAACCTGTTCAAAGGACTCATATATGTAAGAATAGATGAATAGGATAACATATTTTTAAAACTCCACTGATGATTCTTCATTAGTTTCCCTGCCTTTGGAATACCTGGAGAGCAAAGATGTGATATGTTAGTAAGGCTGGAATTTGGGGGTCAAGGGAACCGTTCAGCATGTTGTGATAAAAAGAGTAGTAGACCAGAAAGATTAGATCATAAACAGTGAGGGTATTCTCTCTCCTGGATATCAGCTTCTTTATCTGTAAACTGCGACTGACTGATGTTATCTTTCAGGTCCCTTCAAATTCCCTGATGCTTTTAATTTGGGCCTTTCTTATTCGGGTATGACATTCAAAGCTGGGGAACACACTTAGAACCAGTGGTTGTCATTTTGTAAATTTAACTAAAAACATACAAATATTCTAATTATTTTTGTGCCTTTAGCATAAATGAAGACAAGAAGTGGGGTGATTAATTTAAGATGTTCTCAGCGTACCACTCATCTACAACAGTTCGTTTGGAACTTGCATAGTCTTAGGGCTTTAACCTATGGATAAGAACACTGGTTCAGGAGTAGTGGTTTAGAAAGTGGAAAGGAGACAGAGAAGACTAGAGAAAGAACATCAAGGTTTCATTTCTGTGATAAGACTGCCAGAAAAGAGAAAATGAAGTTACAAATGTGATCCCTTTTTCCTGAGTGGGTCATTGTGGATACTTTAAAATCATTTTAAGAGAGAAGTACAGAAGACACCAGCACCCACTTGCTTGGTGGCCATGGCTACCTGAGTCATGTCCAGTAACCAACGTATCGTCTACTTTTATTTCTTCTAAGTAGAGGTGATCTCTGACTTAAAAGTTAGTCCTCTCATGTTTAAGTTCAATGAAATGGAAACAATTTTAAAGAAACTCCACATATTAAATGGCACACATCAAGGGTGTGGATATGTTGTTTCCCAGTGTTTTTGAGTAGATGTGAAAGAAAACTTCATATAACCCCATTCAGAAATCAACAAAAGCCTTCAAACAAGAATTACAAAGCAGCATGATTAATGTTGGGGTCCATACAGGGATGAGGATGACAGGGCATTTGTTCCATAGTCAGAACAGCAACCATCTATGCAATGTCTGAGGTCTGGCTCTGTGACCTTGGGCCCAGCCACAAAATACTGTCACCCAAACCCAACTCATCCTCATTAATAGTAACAACACACAGTAGTTTAATGCTTTATACTTTCAGAGCTCTTTTGCATTTATTATCTCATCTCTGATCCATTTTTAGGATGGTGTTAGCCTTACCTCATGCACTAGCATTTCATCATTTCTTTGTGGACATTATGGCTTTTAGTTGATAGGTCTCGTACTCAAAATATATGAGTATATTTTGGGCAACCCGTTGGGGAGATGAAAATGACATTTTGGTTAGTGGTTTAACCAAATGACAAAGTTAAACTGAAATAGAAAGTTTCTAATGGAGTCAAATAATAAGTTCTAAGGGAATAAATTAAGGAAGGCTTGAACAGTGGTGGTTTCTCTCCCTGTAACTCTATGTTAGGCATATCATTTCCTACTCATTTTGTCATTTGATCCTTGTGGAAAGCCCCTCAAATAGGAGTTTATTATTGACTCCAATGTATAGATGAGGAAACAGACACTTGGGCAGTTTGAATGGCTTATAGAAGCCCACAAGGCCAGGGGTAGTGTGGAGATAATAACTAGTTCTATAAACCATTGCCTCTTTAGTAACTAGTTCTATAAGCCATTGCCTCTTTCCATCATACCCTAGTGCCTCCCTGTGCATGAAAACTTTTCAAGCTGGGGCTTTGTGGGGTTTTTGTTGTTGTTGTTTTTGTTTGTTTGTTTTTTGCATCACTTTGCCTCTCAGAATTAATACCAGAAGCACAGGAAACCAATTCTGAGTAATGTTAACAGTGCCAGGTTTACTGCATGCTTTGCATTATCAGGACAGCATACATTACCCCCAAACTAGGGGAATTCAGAGAGAGTAGGTGTCAAAGGAGAGCTGGGACTAAAGCTGGAAAGTCTTCACTCAGTCACTGGGTCTCTTTTTCTATAAAGCAGAGAGAATTCCCGTTTCTTTGGTATGTTGAGGTCCAGGGTACTATTTGAATCCTTCAGACAGAAGGCTCAATATCTAATTGTCAATTAAGATTGTTATGCATTAACAAAAATTGATGTAATATTCTGGCTAGGATCCCAATGTTCAGAATTATGAAACATGCTAAAATTTGTCCACTCAAGAACATTATATGTTGCTCCTCTGGGTATGACTGAATGAGGAAAGCAAGGAAGTTGGAGAATGAAAACAAAAAAAATCTGTTAGGCAGTTTTCTGTATTTGGTGCTTCTAGAAGCTATAACGGCTCATGTCTCACCTACGAAATAGAGTGGGAGGGAAGAAGGAGATCGGGGCTGAACTGGACATAAATGACAGGGCAATGGTAGAGTGACTTATATCCAAAAATATAATATGGGAATGCTTGTAAAGATCTGTTACTGCATCCCATACCCAGGACATCTTTGAGGGGCCCCAGAGTCTATGGTTGCTCTGTCACTCTGGGTCATTCATAATAATAGATGAAAGGTTCCCTGTAAAGGCCAGGTGTTGGGAAAATGCACTCCCTTTCTTCCCAAGATTGGATAGGGTTGTGAGGGATCTATTTGGCTGGCAAGTAGGCAGAAACTAGGCTCAAGGTCTTGTGCAGAGAGGGCACATTACCAAGGTAGCCACTTACCCACAGTTCTTCTCTCAGCAATTGGAGATTTTGTGTCAGTTCATACTTCTACCAAATATTTTCAGTCTTGCTATCCTTCATTAAAGAGGATAATTAGTGGTTCAAATCCAGAAACTTGTAGGATAAGCTTAAACTCATAACTGGAAAGGTGGCCAGAGTTTGGGATGATAAGTTAGTCAAGCTTCTTTGTGACCAAGTAACAGAAACAAACTGGAAAGTTTAATATAAATTCAAGGATATATGAAGATACAGGAGAGTCTCACTGTAGATCTGAAAATCAGCTGGGCCCCAGTTCTAGTAATGGAGGACTTTGGGGAACCTCTAGTATTCTCCCTCATCTTGGACATCTTCTAGATATTTGCTGTTTCCTTCTTCCTACAGAAATTTTCTGCTATTTGCCTATGCCATATAAATATGTTGTCATGCTTTCCTCACCTCTTAAGTTTACATGTCATAAGTACAATAAAACAAGACACTATCAGTTCTAATATGTTTACCAGGAAAAAAAATATGATTGGCCTGTTTTAATCACATGTCCACTTCTATTTGGTTCAAACCTGACTATTGAGGGTTTACTTTCTGACCCTGTGAAGAGGTAGAAGGTTCCTAGAGAAGGGGTAATCATGATGAGCTGAGAACATACCATAAAATAGGTCTACTATAGGTAGAGCTATAAGTAAGAGATTACACCAACAATTAGAAATAGGAAACCACAATGAAATAGAAACAAGAGGGAGCACGTCTGGAGGGCGTGGGATTGCCTTGAATATTGTGATCATGCTCCTCCTGATCATTTGGTGGGCATTAGAGAATTAGCTTGTTAGATGCTCCCACAGGTATAAAGCAGGCAGGACAGAAAGCAAGTATATGAGATAGGAGGAAATTGGCTCATTGCAAGATTGAAAATATTTGGTAGATATATGAGCTGATACAAAAATTCCAGTTGCTGAGAGAAGAGTTCGAGTTGTGTCGTAAATGACCAACAATCAGGGAAATTTCTGCAAATGGGGATATAGAGTAAACAATGTAAGAGCACAGGTAAGTGGCATATTCAGCAAGGGGGATCCACCAATGAAGGTTGTATTGTTACCTCTCCTTATCTGTTTCCACCTTAGTTTCTTCCTACATTCTTGAAAAGGCGCAGTGTGGCTCGGGACCTGGGACAAAATGACAGGAGGCGGGGACCAGAAGCATGGAGGCAACAGCTTAGCAATTTATCTTTTAGAGGTTGAGTCTTGGCCTGTGTCTGGAGTTAGTGAAATTGAATCTGAACAGAATATCTAGACCCCAGCCAGGAGGCCTATGTCTTGTCTGAGGCATTTGTGCATGGCTCTCAAGCTAGAAAATCTTTCCTAGTGTTCAGCGGCGGCTGGCTGACCTTGTCGATGCACTCAGTGTTGGCTGAGGAACAGGTGAAGGCAGGAATGACTCTGGCAGAAGGTGTAGCTGAGCAATAGAAGAACTTTTGGCTATAATGCCATTATTGGTATTTGAGTGAATGTTAGTGACATTTATAATCCCCAAACCCAAATACTTCCTTTTATCTTTCATATGTTTTTCAGTTTTCCTCCCCTTGATTCTTTTCTTCTCTTCCATTGTTGTAAATCAATAACATTTGAACTGCACTTTTGAAATAGAGTATTTTTTTAAAAATGCATGAAGCCTTTTGTAACACAATATATTTTTTTTCTAAAGCAAATAATTACTTCCTAATTGTTCTGTAAGATTGTAGCTTATTCCATATATTTTTAAAGCAGGCAGCACCTGCAAAGTGATCATCTTATTACCATTTCTTTAATCAGGCAACATGTCTATAGGACAATTCCAATTACATTTTTAAAAGATTCAATAATGGAAACAGAGTGAGGAAAATGGGGAATATATATTACACAAAGCAAAATTGTTTGGAAGTAACATTTTATGTGGCCTCCACCAGGTTTCAGTGGCTTTTAAAGAGATGGTTCCACGCCTTGACTAAATCCAGCTGAAAGTTTAAATCCAAGGTGGTTTTTACAATGATGCCTCCATTTCAAAGTGTTATTATGAGATGAGAGCACCCAAACAGAGAGGTGAACATTTAAACTATAGAGCAGATAATGAAGCTGCACTAATATGAAGCAATTGCTCTGCATTAGACTCCAGAGAGTTGAATTATACAATTCATATCTAAGAGTAAGATGAGCTCCATACTAAGCATGTTTCTCTGTCTCAGAAAACTTATAAATGCATCTCAACTATCCTCCTGAAAGAGCATTATTACTGGTCTGCAGCTACAGATCGCTCTGTTCTCTCTTGAATGTCCCTGATTATTAATTCTCAAGCAGTTGAAAGGAGGCTTTGAATTGGAACCTATCCTGCAATGCCCTTTATGTGGTGTGACTCTCAGAGGCCTCTGCCTCCCACACTTCGGCAAAGATGCACTTAAACTTGATACACTCATGTGTTAGACTTTTCTTCTTTTTAACAGCAGTGCCTGGAGCTGGGTAGAGATGGGAGAAGATTCTGGGTAATAGGCCTGATTACAAAGGCTTTTGGAAGAATGTTGATGGGAGGTTAGATCTGGTGGAAGGAAAGATCTTTCAGAATGCGGTATGGCCCGATATTTATTCTGGAGATAATCCTGTCCACAAGAGGTGCTTCTATTGCATCCACAATTCAAAGGGATTAATATTCATATAAAACTTTAAGTCGAAAATCTGAGCACAGCCTGGGGTTTGCAGAACTAAAGCCATCAAAGTCTCTTTTCTCCACCATTACTGCCTTCTCACTATTTAGGAGTCCATAGAAAATTTATAATCCCTTTGTGAACATAAAAGACACTGAAATGGTAATTATTGGCTCATCCTAGGTACATATTTAATGGCCAGAGCTTTTCTGGTTTTAACGTTTAGCCAGTTTCATGTGAGGCCCCAGGGTCAACTCTTAGCTCATTTGGTGATAATATTTGGGTACCCTCTCGGTTGTGTGTATTAACTATAGAGTAGAGGTCAGAAGTTTAAGCCCTGGGGAAGCAAGACAGGGCTAAGCAAAGCTAATGGAATTCCCAAAGGACATTGGCAAGTACCAAGATTTGTCAGGCAAATGGAAAGAAAAAGTTGTTCAGACAATCATAGAAGGGAAGAAAGGACAGGAGCAGAACTGGGAGAAAGGAGTAAGTGGTAGGAAGGGTGGATGCCCCTAATTGTTAGTGGTTTTGTGCTTGAGCAGCTTCCCACAGGCTTACCAAAGCTGTTGATAGGTTTGTGTTTTGTTTTTTTGAAGAGTGTTTTCAGTGAATTTCAAGTTGGTTTCTTGTAATTGGTGCTATGAGAGTATTTACACCACAGAAACTGGCAAACACTATAAAGCATTGCCCAACCTTACCACAACCCCCAACCGAGAGCTGGTGGTTAAATATCTACTAGCACAGTACTGGTCTTATATGTTTCTTTGTGACACAAGTGGCCTACATTGTCACATGTGTCACAGCAGGAGACAGTTTGGGAGACGCTGAATTAGTTGGGCAGGGGGCAATTCCAGGGCCAGAAATAAACAGGAGTTAATGTTCCCACAGCTGCCAGAAATCAGAAGCAGGTTAAGATCATGGAGAGAAGAGGTCAAACAGGTGATAAAGGCATTTTGCAGATAATATGAGCAGGATCTTACTTAACCTTCTTAACAGTGCCGTGAGATGTGGTTGAGAGAAGTTAAATCTACATCGTTTACAGGAAGAACAATTCAGAATTTGTTTTATCCCAAAGTCCTGATTCTTAATGTCCCCACTGTAGAGTTCCTCTGTAGCCCAGACTTAGCCCTGAGCATCTTTGCTGCTCTACAGAACCTCGGTGTCCAGTTAGGCACATAGTGCTCTCTATAGTGTTTGGGGTCACCATCCATATTGTAACCTGTGAATGGTGCCTCATATAACCTACATGAATAGTGCACACCCTGTACAGCTATACACAGCAGATGTGCCTGCGGTCACCTCCTAACTGTACAAAGGTAAAGAGTGGCCTTAGCGAAAACATCACCTGCTCTACTCCAGAGCAAAAGAATTTTACCTACCTCTTCTAGATTTGTAAACTTTCTTTATTTCTACCATATATTTATTCTTTTGTTCATTCAATAAATGATTGTTAAAGTCCTGTTTGTACTGTGGTAGAAAGTGAAAATACAGTAGGGATACCTGGGCAGCTCAGTAGGTTAAACCTCAAACTCCTGATTTTGGCTCAGGTCATGATCTTAGTGTTGTAAAAGCCAGGGTCATGTAGGACTCTGTGCTAGGAGTAGAGCCTGCTTAAGACTCTCTCTCTCCTGCTCTCCCTTTTCTCTGCCTCACTCCTACAATTTCCCACTCCTGTTGGTTTGCACATGTTCTCTCTCTCTCTCTTTCAAAAGCAAGAAAGGAAAAAAAAGAAAAGAAAATACAGCAGAATAGCCTGAAGAATATGGGGGTGGGGGGGGCACCATGCAAGTGTCTAAGTTGGAAGG
This sequence comes from Mustela nivalis, assembly GCF_964662115.1. NCBI lineage: Eukaryota > Metazoa > Chordata > Mammalia > Carnivora > Mustelidae > Mustela > Mustela nivalis. Next base: position 32,084,461 of record NC_139030.1, on the reverse strand, counting down.
TGCAGGAGAACAGACATGAAGATAGAAATCTGAAGACTGTGGATGGGGGGCCCACACTTTCTATACCATCATGGAAGCTTTAGTATCTTGAATAAGCAAAACCGTTAATTTGGCAACTTTTTCCCCTGTGGTTTTTTTTTTTTTTCTTTCTTCCCATGATGTCCCTGACCCTTACCTAGGAAATTGCCTGAAGACCTAATTGCAGTTAGTGAACTAGATAGTCTTCCTTCAGAGATCCTGACACTTCCTCTGCTTCTATCCCTGAGGTGAAACTATCTTATATATAATAACATTATATGGTATTTGGTCAGCTCAACAGATAATTTAATTCGATTTATTGAAGTGCCTGCCATTTAGTCTAAGGAGGAGCTGGAGTGAGGAATGTGTGGTTAGGGAAGCCATATGTGCAAAAAGTTTAAGCCCAAGGTTCTCAAAGTCTGGTCTCTAGAAAAATATCAGTATCACTTGGGAAATTATTAAAAATTCATATTTTTTGAACCCCAGCCCAGACCTACCAAACCAGAAAATCTGGGGGTGGGCTAGCTGTCTGTGTTTTGACAAGCCCTCCAGGTGATTCTGTTATTAGTTAAAGTACGAGGTTCACTAAGTTAAGTAATATCAACAGATGAAGCTATTAACAATTGAACAACCAAGCAAATTTTAAGTGGAGCAATACAGAATTATGTAATTAACTCATTTTGGTCAAACCAGTACTAGTTTGGAATTTGGGGTATATTTTTCTTTTCTTGCTGAGTTCTTAAAAACCAGAAGTGTTTCAGTATCCACACTACTTTTGCAAATAACCATTAGATGGATTTGTAAAAAGATTGATTGTACACTTTCATTTCCTCAAGCAGTCATTTATTCATTAAGATAATACTAATTCTCTGGGCAGCAGACAAAAGACTAGAAGACATACAACAGCTGAAGGAAATGAAAAGGCGACAAGGCTAAGAGAACAAAGGTGGGGATTGCCACGGTCCAGAGGTCCAGAAGGTGGCTGTGGAGGAAGCGTTTTTTATGCTCCTGCTTCTATTGGATCCTTCAGGAAATGAAAGTGTTTTGTGTCTTTTTATTTATACCTCAAGGAACATGGAATAATGATTTTCTTCTGTGGAGGATCTTAAATTTAAGCAGATAAAAAATTGGCCTTGACTATACAAATACAAAATCAAAGTCCACAAATTTAATTATTGCTTCCCCTGATTAGTTGATCTTCTGTCATTTTTACCCCTCTGGTGTAGAGGGTGAAGGGTTACCTCTACTTTTAAATTCCTTTGATGTATCAGGAATAACTATACAAACAATTTTTTTTTCATTTACTCATCAACTAGTATTTACTAGGCTTATCATGTTATTAAACTAAGATGCTGTAAAAGATACAAGATAGAGGGCAACATAAACCCTAGCGTTAGTGCATTCAGAATCTACCAGGAGACGACTGCCACTGCACTAGCAAGCATAGTAAAACTTAAAAATGAATTTTCCATAAGATGGTCAAAACAAAGGACAATGAAAGCTCAGAAAAGTGTTCCTTCTAGCTTTGATCAGATTTGGTCTACAATCACATCAAATCTTTATTAATTAGGTTCTTATTCTCTTTTTTACTGTCAGTGGCAAACTAAATGGCTGCAAAAAATAATCCTCTCCCATGGGAGATCTTACAGACAGACTCTAAATGCCCTGCCAAACTGCCCAGAATTGAGCTCTGAAAAGAATGGCCAAAGAGGTCAAAGAGGCAAGCAAGAGATTTTGAAGAATTTGGTCTTTAAGGGTATGAGTGTGTACGATACCAAAGCCTGGGAATAGGCTGCTGAGGTCAATCGGTATTAATTGCTAACACCTAGAGGTAATTAGCAGTAATTACCCAAAGGAGCGAGGGGAGCAGCCAGACAGATTTAAAGGCAGGATTTCCAGAAACTCCGGCCACATCACGAACCTAAGAGTTTCGAGGTAAGAGATAATAAATGAGTTTTCTACAGTAATTTACTTAAAGAGTGTTTAAATTGTACTACAAAAGATCCCTGAAGGAAGCTTATGTATATTTTATTAAAACTTACAGGCCCGGGTGGGATTATGGACATTGGGGAGGGTATGTGCTTTGGTTAGTGCTGTGAAGTGTGTAAACCTGGTGATTCACAGACCTGTACCCCTGGGGATAAAAATATATGTTTTTTTTTTTTTTTAAAGATTTTATTTATTTGTTTGAGAGAGAGACAGTGAGAGAGAACATGAGCGAGGAGAAGGTCAGAGGGAGAAGCAGACTCCCCATGGAGCTGGGAGCCCGATGTGGGACTCGATCCCGGGACTCCAGGACCATGACCTGAGCCGAAGGCAGTCGTCCAACCACCTGAGCCACCCAGGCGCCCCAAAATATATGTTTATAAAAAACAAAAAAAACAAAAAAAAAACAAAAAACTTACAGGCCCTCCCATCCAAAGGTGGGGTTTATTTGCCTATCCTTTGAGTGTGAGCTGGTCTTATGACTGGCTTTAACCAATAAAATGCAGGGAAAATGAAATTAGTTTACTTATGCTTGTAGGTCTTAAGAGACCGTTCAGCTTTCACCTTCACCTTCCAGGAATGCTGCCCTGAGATTATCCTGTGAGGAAGCTGTCTAACTACTGGACAATGAACAACATTGTGGAAAAGATCCAGGAATCCCAGTGGATGGCACCAACTTCACACTTACGAGTAAGTGTGTCTTGGATTTTTTCAGCTAATGATGTACCTTGCAGATTTGACAATCAACGTAGATTTTTTTAACACCTTCCTCCCCTCTGTGGCAAAATTATTTCCAATAATAATAATTTTATTGATACTTTACTTTTAAAAGAAACAATTGGCAATTAAAATAATACATATCAATTTGAAAGATTCAGAGCAAAATATTTTGTGAATTAATTAAATTAATGAATTAAACATTGTTTACCAAACAAAAACATTATGCCTGACAATTCTTACTTTGTCTCACCTTTAGCAGGCTTTTGTATAAATAAAATCTCTGAGGAGTCATTGGGCAATGATTGAAAAGACAAGGAAACAGAACTCAGTATCATTGTTAATTTCAAATCTTAAAAGAATATGTAGTACCAGAGGGTTGGAGGTACAAACTGCTGACAAAAAAAGTTTGGACAATTCTAAATCATTATGAAATTATTCTTAAACATGTGTAGCTGATACTGTGTGTGTTGGGGCACCAACTGTAGTGAATTCTCTAAATTAACTTCCCAGTAGAACACAATGTTTTATTAAAGAACATGTAATAAAATATACTAATTTGAAGCTTATGTATATATTATCAAAACTCAAATACTCCAGCATTGTTCAGAAATTCAAACAATGCTACAAACTGTCCTTCCAGAATTCATGTGTTAAAACCTAATCTCCAAGGTGATGGTATTAAGAAGTGGGGCCTTTGGGAGCTGATTAGGTCATGGAGGTAGAGCCCCTCATTAATGAGAGTAGTGGCCTTCTGAAAGAGACCTGAGCAATCAAATAAAGACAATTATCATGTGATCTGATATGAGGAATTAGAGAGGTAGGGTTGGGGGGTGTTGTGGGGGGGTAGGAGGGAAAAATGAAACAAGTTGGGACTAGCGAAGGGAGACAAACCATAAGAGACTTAATCTCAGGAAGCAAACTGAGGGTTGTGGGGGGTGGGAGTGGAGGGATAGGGTGGCTGGATTATGGACATTGGGGAGGATACATGCTATGGTGGGTGCTGTGAATTGTGTAAGGCTGATGATTCACAGATCTGTACTCCTGAAGTGAATAATACATTATATGTTAATAAAAAATTTTTCAGAAAAATTAAGAGACCTGAGAGAGCTCCTTAATCCCTTCTGCTGTGTGAGGCTACCTCAAAAGAATGGTCATCTATGAACCAGGAAGCAGGTTCTCACCAGAAGCTGACCATGCTGGTGTCTTTGTCTCTAGACCTCTAACCTCCAGAACTGTGAAAAATCGATTTTTGTTGTGTATAACTAACCTGGTCTATGGTAGTTTCTTATAGCAATTGGAATAGAATAAGATGACCAACTATTATTTTTCCCCTGGAGAGGAATAATTTATCACTGACACTATTCAGAAATATTGGCACATGGTGATAATCAAAAGTAGGCCGACTTTTAGTAATTTTTATTGTTTTGAAATTCCACAAACAGTGGACCTAATTGCCTGTACCGTAGGTGGACTGCTTCTAGACATTTCAGTTCCCATCTGATTGCAACACCATGGATGAATGAGGTAAGAGTGGTAGAATTGCTGGGCCAATCCAAAGAACTGTCAGAAATAATAGATGGTTAGTCTATGCTACCAAGTTTTGAGGTAATTACATAGCCATAGATAACTGGTAAAGGGAATAATCACTTAGAGCAATTGGCTTAGATTTTTCTTCCTGAGGCCAGAAACAAATATAGGAGCTCTGAATATATACCGATCTCCATCTTTTAAGTTGAAGGTAAAGATTTAGAGAATATTTGTGTATGTTGTGGCTATTAAAAAAGGTGAAGTTCTCTTAAACAAGATAGGAGAGGTGATTTAAAAAGGAAACAAGAGAAAAATGTTTCTGTAGGAACTGGAGATTTAAAATTATGAAGATGTTGGTAAGTGGGAGAATGTTTCAAAAACAAAAACAAAGATAGAAAAATGAAACAAAACAAAACACAAAGACAGTACGTAACCTCTTAGCATGAATCCTTTATAGTGTCCTGAGTATGAAACCAGACATTCTGGAGTGGGATCTGAATATCCCTAAAACAATGAGGAACCATTCTAAATATTAGAAAGACAGAAAACTCTGTCCTCCATACCAGGAGGAATAGCACATTGTGGGGATTGATATTTTCCTCTCACGAAACTTTAACATAGATTTTACTTAGTTGGTAGGTAATTTTATTGAGAAATATCTAAGACAATGGAAAAATTTGGCATAAATAAAGTCCACTAATAACGTTTATGTAGGTTTCAATTTTATAACCAAAGATAGATGTTGTTTCCATAAACAGTACTGAAAAGTCTACAAATAGGAAACTGAAGCCACAGAAAACAAGTTATTTTAAACCTTTCCTTCCATTAATTTTATGATTTTTATAACTTTGATTTTTTTCCCCACGATATTCCAAACATTTCTTTCTCAAAGAAAGGATTCCTTTGGTCATAGTTTGGCAAAGTTGAAGTGCATATTGTGAAAATTGGAAAGACTGTAGACATTGGATAGTCTGTTCAGGTGAAAATAAGCCAAAACTTGTAGAGATGAGAAATTCTTGGAAAAAATGAAAAGCTGTATGTTCTAGCTGCTGTAAAAAACAGATGATGTCTATAGGTCAAAGAACAATAATGGGAGATGTGCAAGTGACAAGGAATGATCAGTGCTGGCAATTATCTCACGTGGTCAATGGCAAACAGAACTTGAAAACTTAATTTTGAATGGTGAACATAAACTCTTGTGTATCTCATGTACTGAGACTTAATGGGTGGAAATTTAGGAATATAATATTGGCAATGAGAAGTATATGGCTTATTCAAACAACATGCAGTGTAAGGGCATACACAGTAGGATGTGATAATGTGATTTATAATAAATATATATTTGGCCTTTGACCCCATTTCTGGAAGAGCTCCTAGATCCCTAGGAATTACTGAGTGAAGAGAGCATGTCTTTTGTTAGGTTAATGAGGTGACTTTTGGATTGCATCTGGGTTAGGGGGCTGGTTGCCTGTGGAGCCAACCAAGTGATTAGAAAGTGGAAACTTTCAAAACTCTCTCCTCCAGGACCTCCTGGGAAGGAAGAGGGGTTTGAGATTGAGTTTAGTCCCCAGTGGTCAATGACTTACTCAATCATGCTTATATAATTAAGCATCCATAAAAGCTTAGAAGGCCAAGATTCAGAGCTTTCCAGTTGGTAAATACATGGAGATTTGGGGAAAATGGTGTGCTCAGAGAGAGCATGGAAGCTCTGTGCCCTTTCTTCATATCTTGCCCTATACATCTCTTTCATCTCATTGTTCCTGAGTTACGCCCTTTTGTAATAAACTGGTAATCTAGTAAGTAGAATATTCTTCTGAGTTCCATGAGCCACTCTAGCAAATTAATCAAACTCAAGGAAGGGGGTCATGGGAACCTCTAATTTATAGCCATTCCATCAGAAAAACCTGGACTTGCAATTGGTGTCTGAAGGGTGTATACATGGGTGGGGAGGGAGTCTTGTAGGACTGAGCCCTTAAATTGTAATCTAAGGATGGCATTCTTGGAACCTCTAATCTGCCTAGGTCAGAAGCACAGGTGAAACCTGAGATTGAAGTTGTCATCTGAAGTGGAGGGCAGTCCTGTGGGGTTGAGCCCTTAACCTGTGGAATCTGATGCTATCTCTGGTATCTCTGGTGTCAGAATTGGTTTGAGTTGTGGGATATACCACTCATGCTTAGAGATTGTTTGACGGGGTGGGGAATACTTCTTACTCCACGACTCTGCACACATGCACACAAGTAGGAATTGTTAGATGGTCGGAATCCTTTCTGTAAAATAATCCATTTTTTAATAGAACAGAGGTATGAAGAATGATGGAGAGATCTGGGAAAGGATATAGAGAGAGGAAAAACAGACCTGATATTTCTGTGGAATGGTTTAAAGGCTGCATGGCCAGAGAATGAAAATGAGGTTTTCATGATAAAGATTACAAAATTGGCAAAGAGGCAATATACAAAGTCATGGCAAATTTTTAATTAATGTCCATACAGTGTTGGAAGTCTATTGAAATGGGAGTTGGTACATATTAATTTTCTTGGTGACAGTAAACTTAATATGAAAACATGAAAGGAAACTCTATTGTGGGCTTATCAATATGAAAAAAACATGGGTTGATTAAAGAATTTGTCAGGAAATTTGGATTGGAAGTGACTAAGACATGAGAGATAACTCTTCATAGGCCAAGAAGGGGAAGTGGACGTGGCCAGACTTGATTCCCAGCCTTCTCAAATGGGTTTACTTCAGAAACTTAGGAGAATCAAGGTATAATTCCATAGGCAAGGATTCGAAGTGAGCCAAAGCTAAAATAAGGTAGAAACACCTAATGACAACAGCGGATAATTGAGTTTCTACTACAAGCTAATTACTGTTGGAGGCACTTTATTTATTTATTTATTTATTTATTTATTAAAGATTTTATTTATTTATTTGACAGAGAGAGATCACAAGTAGGCAGAGAGGCAGACAGAGAAAGAGAGGAGGAAACAGGCTCCCTGCTGAGCAGAGAGCCCGATGCGGGACTCGATCCCAGGACCCTGAGATCATGACCTGAGCCGAAGGCAGCGGCTTAACCCACTGAGCCACCCAGGCGCCCGTTGGAGGCACTTTAAATATGCTATTTCTAGAAAAACATTTTGGTTTCACATTTACCACAGACCCTGCGGAGGAGAAATGGCATTGGAGGTGTGTGAGTGGAGAGGGTGTGGGGACCGCTGTGACCACTTATAGACAAACTCCGATATTTTTAAAGACCACATGTGGAAAGTAAAGGAAAGCATCCCAAATAAAGGGCAAATGTAAAGTTGTGACTCAAAGCTGTAGGAAAACGTTACGAATATACTGGGCTCAAAATATGCTGAGACTTGAGAAAGATGCCAACCTAGAATAATTCTCAAAAGAAGGAATTAGGGGCCGCTTGTGGTACATCCCTGATAGCAGTGACAGACATGCTATTCAATACTCTTACTTGCTTCCTTCTCTGTTAAGAGCCAATAGAGCTAAACAGTGTTTCCATGTGTGAGGTGGGGGATAAATGGCAATGAAACACTTGCCGTTTTGACTGTTTGTGTCTCTTGATCTTGGCCCTGAAGGGACTTGCAAGAGCTATCCTGGGAACACTGTTGGTGATATTTGTGTACTCATGTTGCTGAGAGAACGATCCAACTGAAGCCAGATACTCTAATTTTGAAAAGAATACAAAGTGAACGCATCATGCTTAGCGAAATAAGTCAAGCAGAGAAAGACAACTATCATATGATCTCCCTGATATGAGGAAGTGGTGATGCAACATGGGGGCTTAAGTGGGTAGGAGAAGAATCAATGAAACAAGATGGGATTGGGAGGGAGACAAACCATAAGTGACTCTTAATCTCACAAAACAAACTGAGGGTTGCTGGGGGGAGGGGGTTTGGGAGAAGGGGGGTGGGGTTATGGACATTGGGGAGGGTATGTGCTTTGGTGAGTGCTGTGAAGTGTGTAAACCTGGCAATTCACAGACCTGTACCCCTGGGGATAAAAATACATGTTTATAAAAAATAAAAAATTTTAAAAAATCTCCAAAATAAATAAATAAATAAATAAATAAAAAGTAACATTCCTTCTCCAAAAAAAAAAAAAAAAAAAGAATACAAAGTGAGTGAGCTCTAGGAGCTAATAGAATTTTCTTGTTTTCTTCATGTTTAGTTGTTTTCCTTCTCTGATTCCATTGAAATGACCTCATCCTGGTATCACAATAGTTGACACACTTTGTTATAACTTTTTGTTTTTATCATGTCTAGACTGCAATGTCCTTGAATGTAAGGACTGTCTTGTATTCATTGTTATTTCTCCAGGGTCTCTCACAGTGTGCTGAATCACAGTGAGGATTTCTGCTTATTAATTGGTCTCTTGCTCTCATACTCCCTCTCTTCATTCTCTTCTCTCTTCTAGTCTTTCCATTCAACATGTAATGGTTTGCTTTAATGCAATTAAAAGCAAACTTCTTGCTAAGTTTAGGGAACTTTGTTTCTCTCTCTCTCCCTCCCTCTCCCCCACAGTCTTCTTTTCCCCTCTCTCAGTCTCCTCTCTGCCCCCCTCCCCAGTCCCAGTCTGTCTCTGGTCTGTGTCTCTCTCTCTTCCTCCCGCTCGCTCTCTCCATCAATCTGTTTCTTTCTCTCTCTTTCTCTCCCTCTCTCCCTCAGTCTCTCTTCCTTTCTCTTCTTTTTTTCTTTCTCTTCAAAAAAGAGACTACAATCATTTAGCTATTGATTCCATGTAGGAAGTGCTTCCAGGCATTTGTTGGAAAAATACTCAAGGATATTTATAAATTTTGAATTCTGGTAAAAATCAGTTGAGAAAAAAATGGAAAAAAATAATCACAATTCTCCTGCAAGAATTAAAGCCTAGCAGTGAACATAAAGAATCCACTGGTGTTAGGTTGAAATGAAGAGCAGGAAATGTTGATGCGTAATGTTGCAGCCTCTGAGGTTAAGGCCAGCACATCCTAGAACTGGACACATATTATAGTGGCATACAGAAGAGTTTCACAACTTGAAAAATTCTCTGAAAATCTGCCTGCTCATCCCATCTCCCCTCCTCCCACAACCCTGAGGATCACCCGTCTTTATCATCCCTATAGTTTTGCCTTTTTCAAAATGTCCTATAGTTGGAATTCTACACTATGTAGTCTTTTTAGACTGGCTTCTTTTATTTGGTAATATGCATTTAAACTTCAGCTATCACACGATTTTCTAACTCTGTTTAGATTATTTACATAATGTGCCAAGGGTATCAATAAATGAGAGGGTCTACATATCTTGACCCCTGAAACTCTCCTAGGAAAGTTAATTTCTCAAAATTTTGATTTCCTCATTAGTAAATGGAGGGTAAAGCAAAGAAATAAAATATTACTGTCAGTAAAAGGCTTATGTTCGGTTCTTTCCCATGAGGGACAGAATGAGTTCCTGTGGCACTTGATTCCTTCTTTTTGGGAATGATTTTGGAGAGACTTCATTTACTACTCCTAAGACCCGTCCGTGGGAAACTGGGTGCTGAGAAATTAAAGACCAATATGCTCTTGAGTATAGTCAGTAACGAGAAGCTGAATTTAGAAGGAATTATGATTCAAGATTCAGTGTATGTTGAAGGTTAAGAGGGGCTGGGTGGTAGGATAAAAATGAGTATGATAAGTCTTCATGTACTCATAGAGGGTGTTTGGCATGCTCAGGTGTCCCACGGATTCTCAGGGCTTCGTGCCATCTTCACAGGGGGTATTTGTTATATGTATTATACATTTTTTTGGTGGTTTTTTGTTTTTACAAAATGTTTTATTACTTGAATAGCATGCCAGATATTTTTGTTTGACTTCCAGATATACTTTCTATCTTTTTCCACTCTCTCTCCTGGAAGACTGATCTGTGCAGACTACATCAATAGGTCCCACTCAGGTACAGAGATTGTTTCATGGCTCTGTGAAGTTCTAAGATATTTCCTGAAGTTTGGTGGGGGGGAGGGGACGGGGCAGTGCATTATGTCACAAAGCAACTATCCATAAAATGAATGAATTGTGAGAGATCATAGAAGATTGTATGGATTATGTTCTTTACATGTACAGTTTCTCTGTCTAGTAGGTGCAGAAATGATGGGCACAATTATCACCACATGTTCCATTCTGAGGGCTAAGAGTATTTTGGTTTTCTTCAAAGATTAAATGTGGCAAAACAGTACAAATTTGATTCAGTTTTAGAAAGGGACATCGAGGTTATGACAGTCATATTTTTTACTCCTTTTTCCTTCCTTCCCTTTTCCTTCCTCCCTTCTTCTCCACACTGCTTGAATAATGTAAAATGAGCACTGGTATAAAAGCATGGGTATCTGGAAAGCACAGATTTCTCAGAAAGGACTGCCACCTAAGCAGAATTTGACACTAGCTCTTGGACTCTTCCTTCCATTTTAATGATCTTCAGCATATAGTCTTTAGATAACAACAGATAAACAGAAGCCTTTAGCTAACTGATAGTAAAAACCTGCCTAGATGGATTACATTTTATTTTTAAGCTCAAATTTACAACACATGATGTATATGTGACATTTTGTTACATTGGAGGTTTTTTTTTTCCTAATTTTTCCATTATTCACATTACTAATTGGTTATATTTAAGAAATAACAGGTTATTTGGCCCTTGGGGGAAAGTCCCCAATGTCTCTTATCTGTATTGTTTGGGATTTAGAAAGCAAGCTGATTCACTCCTAGATATTATTAAAATGTTTGAATCTATTTCATTATTGTTAACAGGAATTTTTAAGATGTTTCACGAAATGTAGGCTGAATCATAATATAGTCAAGTGAAATCCCTTATTTCAATTACTGCAATTTATACTTCTCTAATTTTTACCTAGTCTCTTGTATGCCACTAGCATAGCAAATTGTCATTATATTGTCATTTCTTAATTTCTGATGAATAATTACATTAATGACTGCAAAAATTCCCTTATAAAAGGCTAAGTTCTATCCACCCATCCTCTATTCATCCATTCATTTATGTTCCAGGAGATGTACTAACATGTGGAAAAGCAAAAAAAAGAAACAAAATTATTACTCCATGAACTCACAAAGCTAACTAGGCAAACAAACAAACAAACAAACAAAAACCCCACAAAAATTGTGGTCAGGCTGCTAATTTAGATAAAGGGGGTCAATGAAGGCTTTTTGAAGGAGAAGGGGCAAGAAGTCAGAAGCTGGGGGCTGGGGAAGCCATAAGGTGTAGTTGAGCTAAAGTGTAACTGGGAGTTACCTGAATGATTAGGGGTAATGAAGATCTGAAGCTGAAGCTTATGCACAGACATAAAAGTTTGAGAGATGTATTTGGAGAAGTATAATGTACATTATGGAATACATCTAGAACATGGAGGATAGGGGAGAGTCATGAAAGATGTTCCCAGGATTACAGGCAGGTATGAGGTCATAAAAGCTCTCTTATGAGCTGGGAAAGTTTGCAATGTTCACAGAACACCCTGGCAAGCCATTGATGGGTGTTGAGCAGAGGACATACTGGAGATGAACAGATAAGTATGTTTTATAATTTTTATTTATAATCTCATTTTGAGTAGATTATTTTCTCTTTCCTTCTACATAACCCCTATTTATTGGGTTTTTATTTATTTCAACTCTTTCTTCTGGGACTGACAGTCTACAACCAGTTTCAGATTGTTGGCTCAAGCGTCCATCCCATGATGACATTGGGGAACATTCCAGATACAGTTACCAAAGCTGAAGACCACTTGGTTGGGTGATAGTTATAAGACTGGTCTGTTTCTTTTAGCTCTGTTTGGTGGTCAGCTTCTTATAAGACCTAGACCAATAATAAAACCATTACTTTCTTTTAATGTCCATTCATGTGTGGGTGAATCTTGTTTTAGCTCCTCTTTTCACAAAGTAGCCTGGGTCTAATACTCTACATGATATTGGACACCTTTAGTCCTTAGTATGCTGGAAGAAATGAATTCCTAATTGTCTCTGCTTGCTTCTGGAACCCAAGCTCAGGAGACCAGGGCCTTCATACTTGTATTGCATTGGATTTCTGTTTTATTTCTACTCTATGGAGACCCTTACTTTTTTGTGTGTGTATGTTGGTGTGTACGTGTATATATGGCTATTTCTTTTTAAATTTTTCAATTTTGTATGTTACATATTTTTTGTGTTTAGAATAGTGGGAAAGTCCGAAAATATGAACTGCCACTTGACTGGAAATTCATCATTCCTCTGGAGAATTTAAAACTTTTCTTTTTATATGTCCTGTTTATTTTTTGTTAAACTTATTCCTAATTTTTTAATCTTTTAAAGATATTAGTGTGATCTCTCATCCATTATAGTTTCAACCTGGCTATTTTTTGTGCAAAGAGAAATTTCTATATATATACATCTACTATAATATATATGTATATAAGTACATATATTTGTAATCAGTATCTTAAATTCTATTTGTTAATAGTATTCATAGTATATTTGCTAGTGTTTCTATAAATATAATTTTAATATTTAAAAGTGACAATTTTGCCTATTCTAATATCTATACTTTATTCTTTAAATATGATAAGTAACTTCAAGGATATTACTGTCTTATTATTAACTTTAATGGAAGTAATTAATGTTTTACCATACTATATGATTTATTATCTTTTTTGATCCACCTGATTATAAATTTTAAACTACTTTTTACATGTCTATTATCATTAACAATGATTTATACCTTAAAAATTGTATTTTAACATATACATAAGCACTCATTTATTTCATTTTTGCTATACAATCAAGGATTTTTATTTAAATATGGGTTACTAGTTGGATATTTACATCTTTTCTTTATCATAAACCATACCTATAAAACATTGTATGTGATTTTTTTTAAGTACCTGAGATTTGAAGGTATTTGTGAAGCAATATGATTGCATAATACTTAAAAACTGTATGACCTTATCCCAAACCATTATAGTTTTCTGAAGTACTTTTTAATGGCTCATACTTCTGGGTCATTCCAAATAATCTTACTTAATTTTCTCAGAAACAACTCTTTTTTTGACACTTAAATTTTCATTGTGGTAGCATCTAATTTACTTATGTTATAACACACTATGACTAATATAAATAGCTTTTGGAACATAAAACTTAGCAAGTATACATTTAACAAGTTGGAGCAAAGTGGATGAATGCATTGAATAGTAGTCTACTATCTGCCAGAATTCACAAATCCATGATCAATAATTTCTTTTTTGAGTGAAACTTGAACAGTTATTATTCCTAGAAGTTGACCAAGTAGATGTCAATTAAATATGCTTTTGAAAAATATATATATCTGTCAAGGAAGGTCATCACATTGAGTTTATTTTTTTAAATTAGAATAGTCTATTGAATTGCAATATTCATTATTTTAATTTTTGTAATTACAATATATTCTAATGTGAGTTTTTACACTTCTAATATTAAGCCATCTTTGCATTCTGGGTATATTACTATTTAAATTTTATTATCATAATACATTTATTAACAGTTTATTAATTTGATTACATTATCCTTTTAATATATCCTAAAATTACTGGCTATCACTTTATCTAGGATTCTTGTACAGAAATTCATATGTAAAATTTTTTGCCTATAATTGTTGCAAACTGCCATCATATTGTGGCAATTTTTAGATTCTTTTGAGAACTCAAACTTGAGTAGTGTTATTCTTTGAATTTTGTCAAGGATGGAGTTTTTAAATACAGGCACACCATGTTCTCTTGTGCTTGGCTTTATTATGCTTTGTAGATAGGTTTTTTGAAGGTTAATGGCAACCCTCAACAGGCAAGTCTACCAATGTCATTTTTCTAACCATATTTGCTTACTTCATGTCTGTCACCTTTTGGTAATTCTTGCAATATTTCACTTTTTCATTATTTGGTATGGTGATCTGTGACTAGTGATTGCATGACTCACTGAAAGCTCAGATAATGGCTACCATTCTTTAATGAGGAATTATTTTTTAAATTAAGGTATGTACATTAGACATAGTGTCATTGTACTTAATAGATGTTACTGTAAACAAAACTTTTATATTCATTGGGAAACCAAAAATTCATTTAACTCCTGTTACTGCAGTCATCTGGAACTGAACTTGAAATATCTCCAAGGCATGTCTCTAGATGTTTCCTACATTGGGAAGTTTCTTATTAACAGCCACAATAGCATTAATATCAATCATTGCTACCACCTATTTCCACTCAGCCATCCTGACATTTCTCTAGTCTCTAGTGGGGTGCTTCTGTCATTTTTTGCTTAAACAAATAAATGATGAATAAAGTGAAATCTTATGCTATATATCATCTACTGAGTAAATGGTGGGGCTGGGAATAGCTTTTTCTTATTTAACACACATTTTCTCTTATACCATAATAGAAAAGTAATAAAATTGAAATGATTACTGATTACTTGTATCAGATACAAGGTTTCTATTGACACTAATGGAACTTTACTGGATTTAATCTCAGAAAATGGATCCCAGCGATGGTAAACTAAGTTTTTCAAAATTATTTTACTTGAGATTTCCTTCACATGGGGGAGGACTTAAATAAGTGCATGAAAATGGCAAATAATAATGTTCTTACACACTTAGAAATGCATTTTGATCATTTTCTTTCTCTGAAATGAGCATTCTATTAAATTTATTTTCTCACTCATTCAAACTGTACTTTGTAGTTGTAATCAGTTCTAAGGTATCTATTAAGTGTTTATAATCTCCTTAAAAATTTTTAAAATTTACTCATCCTATTTGTATAGAGAGAAAGGCTGGGCAGAAGTTACATGGGTCTATGGAAGTTATTATCGATATTTTAGAAGTGAGAAATGCTTTTGAGAAAGACATACATCTAGTTATTACATAGGGATACATCTAATTATTACATTTCTATTTTTCAAATCAAATATTCTATTATTGGCAGATAATTTTTTTTCCTGGTATAGGTGTAATTTCCCATTATTAAGGTTGGTAAACATGCCATGAAGTGATATCTTTGTCTAACCAATGGCCATATTAATACCTGTATTTATTTTGGAATCAAGGATGGGATATTATCATGCAGAGTTCATTTTGCATTTTTCTTAGGAGACATGATTAAACATTTTGTGTGCTGTAAATTATTTATAATGCAACACTCAGCAGCATCTTGAACTACTTGCTGATCTATATAGAAATTCCATCTCTGATCATAGTCTGCATATTTAAGAAAGAAAAATAAGCCTTATTGTTGTTTTTAAAAAACAAAGAACTGGATTTATAAAATAAAAAGGAAATCAGATCCTGATACATGTGATTGATGATAATGGAATCTGGAGAGATACTATAACGTAAAGTGATACAGATCCAAATATAGAAGAAACACAATAAGGCTACCTTGTTATGAAACCAATAGAAACAAATCTTGCTTGTTAGCAGGATTAGCCTTTCGTTGTTAACAAAACTGTGAAAAGAAAACATTTGGCACCTTGAAGGTTTAACAGAAGAAAACAGTTGAGCCAACAGTAGAAATATTAAACATAATTTATTAATTATTTAAGCTTTAAAAAGGACATTGAATAATAAAATTATCTTTTATTATTTAGCTTCTTTCTCTTCAGGTTTATTGACATTTTCATATTTGCACAATTTTCTTAAGGAAATTGCCAAGCACTTTCTTTAGCAGGGCTAACTTGGCTTTAATTGATCTGTTTTCTGGTTTTCCCAATTTATAATTAATAGCATGAAAAGAAAAACCCATTTGTACTGCCCATCCCTGAGTAGCCATGGCTATATAACGCAGAATAGTAGATAAATATATCTTTACATTTCCATCCAGCAGTCCAGCAATAATGACTTAAGTCTGCTGCCTGGCAGAACTCCAAAGTACTTTTAAGGAGACTAAGATCTCTGAAAATGATAAGTCCATTCCAGCACACTATGCTGAAAATCTTGTCAATTGTAAAATAATTGTTAGCCATTGTGGGGTTTGAGGCAATCGGGATTTACATGACTATAGAATTTTTTTTTTTTTTCCTGAAGAACTGTGTAGAGTCTAGCCAACAGTTCTTGGCAACATTTTAAACAGCATTAAGTTTCCTGGCAATGCCAAGGATCAGGTCCAGGGGAAACTGACTTCGTCACTGTAATTATTTCCAAGCTTACTCTGTTCCAAAACAAAGCAACTTGAGGACAGGTCTGTTGTCAATTTTCTAGGAGTGCTTACGTTCAAGGAAGGTCTTGAGGGTCTCTTCCAGACACATGTGTTTGGACCAATTAAGATACGGTTTCTTTGATTTTTGCCAATTGGGACTATTGCCACACTCTTGGTCAATGTCTAGAATTTTAAGATTTATTAGTCCTAAGGGAACCATAACCTCAAATTCACTGTTCCGTTGTATGAGAGATGTCAATATGAGAGCCTGCCCCAAGAATGGGTAGCAACATCAAGGACAAGAATTGCTTCATATCAGCCCCAAACAGTAATAAAGGGTTTAATTTTTATGTGTGTACATGGGCAGGGAGGAGAAAGTTCAGTCTCCACTGATCTTAACATGTATGGGAAGAATATTTGATGAACTTTTACAATACAACTTAACAACTTAATGAGTTTTGAAATGAAAGGGGTTGTGTAAATCATTGTAAGCTCACTGATTTAAGCTTGGCACTTTTTTCAGACATAACTGCTGTGACCCTGAAACTAGTGACTATAGAGACCACAGAGATCATCTTACTTTTATAGGACGAACTGTAAATGAGTCACATTTGTGGAGTACACTGCCCCTACTACCACCTCATCCCAGGAAAGGGTTTGAAAAAGAACCCAGACATTTGACAATGCATACTAGGTGAAGACCTGCCCTCAAAATCCGATTTAAGAGATTTTCAAGTTTCACACAAGAGTAGACGTGACTTAGCTTTTGCATACCAAGTCAGACAAACTTTGTGCTTACATATGTACAGTACAGCAGTTTAGTTTGTAGGGGCTGGGTTAGGCATACGTTTTTAAAGAACAAGGGAAGCATTTATTGAAGACCTGGAGCGTCAGAGCCAGAATCAACCTTAGTCATCATTTGACTAGTCTTTTTTTCTTAGGCAAAGGACTTGGGGCAGAGAAGCAGTGATTCGGTTGGGTCATGGTGTTCATCAGAGCTGGACCTTGAATAAAAATCTCCTAACATTTCACTAGATTGGAGGAAAAATCAGCAGGGTTAGAAGCAGGTTGAAAAGAAAGATCCATGGTTTTTTTCTTTTTTTTTACTATGGGCATCAGTAGAATGCTTTCTCCCTCTGAAGGTCCCAGCAGAGATCATCTCTCTATAGTCATTCAGGATTAGTTTCCTGTGGAGTCTTTGTCTCAGTGATTTGGGAAATATACAATATTTTCAGGGAACTTTTTTTCTTTGTATTGATGGTTTTACTTTGTTCTTTTTGGTATGTTATTGCTGACCATCATTTTTCAAAATCTTTATTTTTTTTTAATACTAGTAGAAATAACTCTATTTATTATATGTCATAAATAAAATTATATTATATATTACATATAGCAAAATTGATAATTAGTTTGTAGTAATATCATTTATTATAAATCTATTATGTTATTATAAATAACTTTGTACTATTTACCTCTATAACAAAGCAGTTGATTCAGAACAGAGTTTACACTGTTGTATGTATAGATACGTTCTCTTTTTTTCAGAAGCCAAAGGTCTTTCTCCTTCTGTTAAAATTAGTTACACACAGGGCCCTGGTAATTGCCTCTGAAGGTATATTTTGAAACCTAAAATCCAGTCCACATATATCTGATAAGCCATAAGATATTGAACTTTTTAGTAATATTGTTACAATTTTCTTAAAGGAACCCAAATGCTTTAGAAAAGCAGTGCCCGATATGGCAGCTACTAGCTATGTGTGGCTATTTAAATTATACAGTCAGTCAAATTTAAATTTAAAAATGATTCCATAGTCACATTAGCCACATATCAAGTGCTAAATAATGGCATGTGACTATGGCTACTGCACTAGGCTGCATGACTATAGGAACTTTTCATTGGATCACTCCACTTGAGCAAAATTATAGCTCTGTCCCAAGATCCTTGTGTTCCAAATGCCTACTCTACCTGAAGAGTCACATGTCCCTTAGTAAATATATCAAGCATTGAAAGACCCGCGGATCCCCTTACCCAAGAATCCAACACTGCCACTGGATGCAATCAGCAAGAGGTTCTTTATTGTTACGCAGGCGCCTGCGGGTGGTCAGCGCGCGCCTGCGGGTGGTCAGCAGCTCCTGCTAGCTGAGCACACCTGGCTGGGGTGGTGCAGGATTTTTATAGACAGGTGCAAACAAGTTTTGGGTGGGGCGCAACTGATTGGTTGACAGTTTGAACTTTTGAAAAAGGCATATGTGGAGTTTGCTGATTGGCTTTGGGGACCCGCTCGCGCGGAAGAGAGAGGCGGGAAGGGGGAACAAGCTGATTGGTTCTGAGGGCCCGCGCGCGGGAGGAGAGAGGCAGGGAGGGGGAACAAGAAGGGGGAAGGTAGGAATGCCATCATGGCGTCTTCTATAAGCCAAGCAATTACAGAAGGGCAAAAGAGCAATTAATCACGCAATTAATAACCTAATCTACGCCTAAAAGCCAGCGGTTCACAGAAAAGCAAACAAGCGGTTAGTTATCCTATCTTCCAGGGGAGGGGACTTTTCAGGGCAGGGGTCTTTCATTCCCCCCTTTTTCTTTATCATGGATAGAATCTTATATCCATTCGTCTTGTTCCTGCTCTAAGTGGGGTGCAAGGCGCCAGCTTTTGCTTTCTCCTCAGCCAGCCTCCTGCTCCGTCATTTCCCCCTGAACAATCTTGACCCTGAAATCTTTAAGGGGGTTGAAGGTGGAAGGTCTCATCTTCTGTAACTTCTTCGTGCTGAATAGGGGCGTAGAGCTGTCCCTACCTGCTCGGGTCAATATTGATCAGTGGAGAATATATAGGGGAGTTACAAAGGTGGAGGCAGCTGAATCCAGTGCTGACAGTGAAGAGGCGTCCTTGCGCGCGACAAGGATCGTCTGTCGTGGCGAAGTCATTGTAGCAATGGAGTCTCGGCACCAAGTAGAGAAACATGGAACAAAGCAACATATTAAGATTAATAAGGCGATAAGAATGAAAAGCCCGAAAAAGAGATTCGGCCATAGTCCTCCTTCAAATTAGGAACTTAACCATTTACTGAGAGAGAAGGATCTTGTAGGGCCTTAATCTGGGTGTTCATATCCTTTATTATTCCTGTGACATTTTTGTGATAGTCTGGGATGTACACACAACATTCTGTCTTGATAATTGCACATGTGCCATCCTGGGCTGCTGTCAGGACATCCAAGGCCATCCTATTTTGTAGGACTGCCTTGCATATCTGTGACACTTCAGTATTAAGCTGGGAGATGCTATTTAGTGAATCATTGAGTGCCTTTGTAGTATATTTATTAAGGGCTTCTACATGCCACATGACATTCTCTAGTCCCGCAGATGGAACAAAGATGGATGCTAAGTGATCACACCATTTTTAAAAACAAATCGTGTCCATCTTTGTTTCAAGTTGGGGAGATTAGCTGGAGTTGTAATGGTTTTAGTAATGCGCCCATGGATCCAGGCAAATCCTAAAGTACAGCGACCTATCCACCCTGGAGGAAGCCAGGGCCACAGGTTGGTTCCATATATCCAGTGGGTTCCGTTTGGAGCTGGCCATCTGATGCCAGGTCACCTTGCCCAATCAGTAGCAAACCGGTCAGTAGCCTGGAGTACTATTACTTGGGAACACATTTCTAGTGAGCCATCCTAGACATCATGTGTTATTTGCCCAAGTACCACTCGTATGATTCTTGTTCCCAGCATAAAACTGCCTTCTGACTGAGCTGTCCAATCATGGGTGTGAGACACAGATGTATATCCCAGATTTGATATATGCCATCCTTAGTATAGCGATGAGGAGGGTTTTGGAACTTAGGCCCATATTGGATTGGGGAGTTATGGCTTGATAGCAATCCCCTTTCCTTCCAAATAGCTCCATGGGCATGTAGTACCAGGAAAGCATATTTGGAGTCAGTATAAATGTTAATTCTTAGGCTTTGGCAATTGCAAAGTGCTAGTGAGCACTATGGCACACCTAGCTTTTCTTATTTTTTTCTATGAAAACTACTGTCATCAGAAAACCAACTGTCATTCGTATTTTTAACAGGGGCATCTTAAATCTGGACAAATAGAGTAAGCAAGATCAATAACTTTTGAACATTTTTGCTCTATAGAGAAAGAAGTACAGTGGTCAGGTTCAGGCATACAGGTAACTAGGTTTAAAGTATGACAAGTTTTAAGTATTACTTATGGCATATCTATAAGTATAGTCCAATATTTAATTAGTTTGTTTCTATCATCCACTGATGGCCTTTGGCTTCTAAGACAAATCTGGACCTGATGTGCCATCATTACAGTCAAGGACTGTCCCATAGTGAGCTTTGAGGCTCTTTTTATGAGGGCTGTTCTATGCTTAGCTAAAGCATCTGTTTGCAATTGCACCTCAACAGAGGTGACTTCTAAGATAAATATGACTAAGGGATAAAACCAATAAGACCTTTGAGTGGTCCAGCCTTAACAATATCCTGATTACAGAGGATCACTGGCAAGTGAGAAAACTTGTCAAAAGATAAGGGGAGTCCCCCATGGATCATTCAATCCACTCAAAGAAAGTGGGGTCATCCATTATCTCCACAAGTCCATAGTTAATCCTATGGAGTGCGATATGGTGGTTTTTAGGCAATTTCATTATCCCAGCCACACATAAGGTGTTAGTTAAGTTATACAATTGTAGGGGAATCAATCCCATTTTCCAGTTGTTTAATCATGTGCTGTGGGGTCTGCTAATATCCCCACAAAACAGTAAGATTGACTAAAGAAGCGATTGTACAACTTCTCTGAAGTTTATCTCAAATTGTTTAGCTTAGGTAAACATTTAAAGACAATCAAATCTAGAATTTAACATTCATAAAGGTGTGTTACTAAAACAATTTTTCTCTCTAAAATAACCCTCATTTCCAGAGATAGCCAAATCAGGACTAATTCACTTGTGAAACAAGTCCAGTTTTAACAAACTTGGCCTAATTATTTACATAAGCTCAGCAAGAACAGTGACTGTGATCAATAGATCTTTTAGAATCTGCTTTGCTGGAACTTTGTATAAGGAATCTCTAGGTTGAACTTTTAGTAGCCTCTCCGGGCCAGAAGCCAAGCCCTGTACTTGCCATCAGGCATTCCTGCAATGCCTTTGGGCGAATTCCTCTTCCCGAGACTGCACCTACCAAGGAGTGACATTCTTTACTCACCTGGTGGGGCTGCTGGGAACTCTGTAAGCAAGGTATCAGGCCAACAGTCCCAAGGGGCTTTATGGCTCCAGGTTTCATAAAGTCAACCTTAGTTCCTTAAAGCTGTCTGGTCATATCTGAGTCTTTTCAAATATGACATCCCAGTCAAAGCCTTGGTAAAATAACCAGTTTCCAATTCTTTCCTGTTACAAGGAGAACAGATTCTTATTGAACTTATGCAAATGACTGATTGTCATGAAGAAAGAATACTTACTAAGACCTTTTGGTTTCAGAGGGTTCAGATAGAGAGAGAAGGTGAATGCTTTGAGCACTTTTACAAATGAGCACTTTTACATCTCTATAAGTTACAGATAACTAGGAGGGAGTATCCCTAGTCTGTAAGAGCAAACAGTAGAGAGAACCAGCAATGTTTAAAGACAAAACATTAAGGGACACAACACTATAATCTTTTAGTCCCATGTTACTAAATCTGGTGAATGCGGCTTTAGTCAGTTCTGGAAATTCTTACCCATTTCAGTTTTAGGATTTTCAAGCATATCAAATATCTGTAAAAGTCTTTTATAGGAATCTCCTTGAAGATAAAACTCATTTTACCAGAGAATTAAAACAATTATAAATGACAAAAACTCAGAATGGATATGGTTAGAGCTAAAGAGACACAGGAGTTTACAATTTAGCTGCAAGGAAATCAGGTTATTTCTGTGATACATAACTTTTCCATAATTACAGTATCAAGCGATGATCTCTCAAAACATTAAAACTTTAGGAAGTGCGTAGAATCTCTAGAATAGTTATAGCATTTTCCCAAATGTAACCCAAGGTTTATCATTGGTTCAGTAGTACTTCATGAGCAACTTCACATACCAAGGAAAAGCCTGAGTTAAATAGATTTACAATTTAAATCTTGTCAACATTTGCTAAAATCTTAGAAAGTTTTAAAGCACATGCCTAAATATAATTAGGGATGTTAAACACCTGATGAAACTGAACATAGAAACTCGTTTTTCTGGGCAGGCAAAGAAAAAACCATTTACATTTTTTAACAGCAGATCAATTGATCTAAGAAAACATTGTCCTTTTGAACAGAGAATTTCAGTCTTGTACCAATGTACCTTTAAAACCCATTCATTTCAATCTTAATCCATTCTTGACCATAGCTAAAATTTCTTTTCTGAAGATTTCCCTTCACAAACCTTCTACAACTTTCCTTTGCATTCAGGTTTTGTCCCAAGCCACTTCCTTCCAAACAACCATCTCATTTAGGACAAAATTATCTTTCTTTACCTTCAACAAAATGTATTCCCATTCCTGAAATCTTTCCTACATATCTCCTATTTTCCTACATACAGAGTTTCCTTTTATTTCCATCAGTCTTAGCTACACTAAGCAGAACTTTGTATTCTTAGAAACACCTTTAGTTATTAACCAATTGTGAACTGTTACAACAGAATTCTTCAGGTGGCAAATTTATGAATCAGTTAAGTGGAAAACAAGTTTACCAGCAGATTTAAATACTCTTAGTTTCTTTGCAGTAAAAGTCAAAAGCACAAACCTACATTCAGTACTTAACGACTTAGCATTTTATCCTGTTTGGTTAAGACCTAGATGTCCACAATTTAATTCCATTTGTCATCCAAGCAAAACTTTAAAACTTTCAGGTTACCAAAGACTTTGAAAGCTACTTCAGCAATTACCCATTAGAACTTTGAGACAGACAATTAACCATCAGTTTAGTCATTTCTCTGCTAACAAATTTTAACAAGTAACACAAGCTTATTTGATCTTCAGTAAATTTTGAAGTTTCACATTTACTGCTGATAACTTAAAAGACAGGTCTTAATTAAACCAACAAACTTAACTTAGTTCCAATACTGATTTACGTTCCACCTGGGCCCACTCCACTTTGAATGTTTACCTGAGACATGCGTGGGAAGATCTGGAGTGGGGGTGTTAGGCCCAGGGGGGGCTCTTCTTGCTCCTTGACAGTGAAAAGAGAAGGAGCCGTGGTGCATGATCTAGAGGCCAGTCATGCAGGCTGCACACACGTTGGTACAGAAACATGTAAGGGGGAAACGGAAGAAACAAAGTGCTACCAGGAGGCAGAGAAAAGATTACCAGTTTTAGAGCTCATAAGCCCCAACAGAGGAGCAGAGGCCATGCTTTCCCACCAGCAAGGGGGGAGGGGTTAGGCAGTCCAAGTCAGGCCAGAGAACACAAGGAAACTTCCCCGAAACAAAAAGAGTTTCGGCAGCTGCTTGGGAATATTCCTTATGGTCTCTGTCTCGAGTTAGACCAACCCCAGTTGGCTCCAGTTATAGCCATTAACATGGGAAGTGAGTGAGGGAGAAGCCCCCCACATCTATTAGGAGTAACAGAAAGAAATAAAGCCAGAGTCCCCTTAAACAGAATGTAACCTTCATGACCAGTACAAGGAACATATATCCACATTTAAAGACATAACATGGAGACATGCATGAAGACATACATTGTTGGCCTCCATTCGGAGTCCAAGAAAACACCAAGGACAATAAGCAAGACACACAAAACAATTAACAAGAAGGCGCTGCGCGATTTCGGTACAAAACCGAAAATACAAATTCAACCGGCCTAGGGGAACCACGAGGTCTCCCTTTGGCGGACAGAACCAGCCCAGGGGAACCACGAGGTCTCCCTGTGGCGGACAGAACCAGCCCAGGGGAACCAAAAGGCTCCTCTGCGGCGGACAGAACCAGCCCAGGGGAACCAAAAGGCTCCTCTGCGGCGGACAGAACCAGCCCAGGGGAACCAAAAGGCTCCTCTGCGGCGGACAGATCCCTGGGGCGTCCCCCAGGGTGGCAGGGGAGAAGTCCGAGTTCGTCAACTCCTTCTCAAGCTGCCTACAGAATACAGAGCAACAACGCACGCTGTTGTACAGTCCTATTCTGCTACCCGCAGAACAGGCAGAACAGAGGCCTCACAAGACGAGAGACAAACAAGAGCACGAGACAGGAGACAAAAACACATAGTTATTAAAATTTAAATGCTGGCCAGCTTACCTCCCAGTGGGAGTCTGTTGGATCCTTGGGCAGGAGTCCGATGGTCTCGGTGGGACCTCCAAATGAAAGACCCGCGGATCCCCTTACCCAAGAATCCAACACTGCCACTGGATGCAATCAGCAAGAGGTTCTTTATTGTTACGCAGGCGCCTGCGGGTGGTCAGCGCGCGCCTGCGGGTGGTCAGCAGCTCCTGCTAGCTGAGCACACCTGGCTGGGGTGGTGCAGGATTTTTATAGACAGGTGCAAACAAGTTTTGGGTGGGGCGCAACTGATTGGTTGACAGTTTGAACTTTTGAAAAAGGCATATGTGGAGTTTGCTGATTGGCTTTGGGGACCCGCTCGCGCGGAAGAGAGAGGCGGGAAGGGGGAACAAGCTGATTGGTTCTGAGGGCCCGCGCGCGGGAGGAGAGAGGCAGGGAGGGGGAACAAGAAGGGGGAAGGTAGGAATGCCATCATGGCGTCTTCTATAAGCCAAGCAATTACAGAAGGGCAAAAGAGCAATTAATCACGCAATTAATAACCTAATCTACGCCTAAAAGCCAGCGGTTCACAGAAAAGCAAACAAGCGGTTAGTTATCCTATCTTCCAGGGGAGGGGACTTTTCAGGGCAGGGGTCTTTCAGCATGTGATTTTCTTAAATATTTCTAATTGAGAACCACAAATAATTGTAACACTTTTGTGCTGTTTTGTTGACCTCGTCACTTTCTAGCTGTGCAGCCTTGAAAAATTTACTCCCTTTGCTTTAATGTCCATCTTTTAAAAAGAGATCATAATATTTGATAGGATTGTTTTTGAGAAAAAAAATGACCATATCTATGGAGTACACTGGTAAACTGGGTTTTAAATGGGAATAACATCTTTAGGTGAAGTGCTCAGCCCACTGTCTTGGTGTGTATTAGTTACTTGAATCAGCAGCTCCTCAATTTACTGCCTTTTGTCAATATACACAAATACTTAGTAATTGTTCATCAAAATATTTATACTACAACAGCTTTTCTTAGAAAAATCAGAAGTTTAAAAAAAAGCAACAAGGAATTCTCAATAACAGGTAATGGTTATAATCTACATTTTAAAGCTTTTGTCATCCCTATAGGATTTCACCAATACTAAGGTAATATTTTATTTTTGTGTTTGTATATTGTTTGGTTGTTGGACCTAGTACAGTTTTTAACTGGGGAGTAGAGGATGTGATGGAGTCAAGGAGTACAAATCAACTTTAGTGTAGATTTATGGGTCTAAAAGCAATACATCTTGGTTCAACCATCTTTACTCAAATTTCATGGCAACAGTTGCTGCTTCACCAAATTCATATGTTGAAGTCTTAACTCCCAATGTGTTAGTAAAGAATTTGGGAGATGATTGGCTCAGGAAGGTAGAGCCCTCATGAACTGTAGTAGTGCTCTTAGACCCTAGAGAGCTCACTTGGTCTTTATACCATGTGAGCATACAATAAGGAGATGTCCATGAACTAGGAAGTAGGCTCTCACCAGACACCAAATCTGTTGGTGCTTTGGTCTTGGACTTTCCAGCTGCCAGAACTGTGGGAGACAAATGTTTGCAGTTTAAACCACCCAGTCTATGGTATTTTGTTATAGCAGCTCAAATGAACTTAAACTATAGTTTAAGGATTTTTGATAATTCATTCACATATTTTTCCCAAATAGTTCCTCTTACTTCTCAAGGTATCTCTTTGTGGGAAGGCTGGCCCATAACAAGATTATAATCTGCAGTTACCTAGGAGAACAAGTTATATAGCCAGCCCAAACATATTAAATTCTTAACTCTCAACTATGATCGTATTTTTCTAAATGAAGATTTTTTAAAAACCAGCCTCCAGTTACTCCTCTCCTTGTGATTTTCTACAGGATTTTGGCATTCACTAAGTACTTCAACATTTTGCATTTTATTTACCTTCACTTTTGACATAAATTTCTAGGTTGCCTGGTTCCCTGCCCATCCCCATTTCCAGCTCTTAACTTTGCCTTTATGTTTTTGTGTTCTGATTGATTTTATTGAGAAGTCATCTGTCAGTGTAGTTGTTGTTCCTTTGAAGATGATATATATTTGCTCCCCTTTGGCTGTCTTTAATTTATAGCAATCTGATTATGATGTACTAAAAGTGTGGTTTCATGTATATTGATCCTGCTTGGACATTCTTGAATCTGCTTCTTGTTGATGCTGGTCAGTTTTGGAAAATTTTGGCTATTATCTCATTCAGTATTGCTTTTGTTCCATTCTCTTTCTTTCTTCTCCTGAGATTCCAAATACATTTCTTACATGTGCTATATGTACTTTTCTGTATTTCTCACCTTTTGTTTTTCCCCTCTTTGTTTTAGCCTTGATATTTTCCAAAAACTTATTTTTTTAAAGACTTTATCTCTTGAGAACAGCTTTAGGTTTACAATAAAACTGAGAAGAAGGTACAGAGGTTTCCCCATCACTTGACCCCCCCGCACACACACACACATGCATGCTTCCCCCATTATCAGTGTCATTCACCAGAGAGGTACATTTTTTACCAAGAATGAACCTACATAGACACCATAATTATTCGAAGTCAATAGCTTACCTTAGGGTTTACCCTTGGTGTTGTTCTGTGGGTTGAACAAATGTACAATGACTCATATCCATCATTAAAATATCTTTGAGTATTTTCCCTGTCCTAAAAATCCTTTCTGTTCTGTCTCATCTCCCTCCCCTAACCCTGGCCACCATTGATCTTTACACTGTCTCCACAGTTTTGCCTTTTTCAGAATGTCATGCACTTAGAATCCTACTATATGTGGCTTTCTTAGATTAGCTCCTTTCAAGTAATATTATGCATTTAAGTTTCTTCATCTTTTCATGGCTTGATAGCACATTTCTTTTTAGCATTGAATAATATTACATTGTTTGGATGACAACAATTTATCGAATAACTTACTGAAGGACACTTTGGTTGCTTCCATGTTTTGGCAGTTATGAATAAAGCTGCTATACCCATCTACACACAGGGTTTGTGTGGACATAACTTTTCAGTTCCTTTGGGTAAATATTAAAGAGCACAATTGCTGCGTTGTGTGGTAAGAATATGCTTATTTTTGCAGTTTCTGGATGGTTCAGTCAGTTCAGTGTCTGCCTTCGGCTCAGGTCACGATCCCAGAATCCTGAGATAGAGCCCCGAATCAGAATCAGAATCTTCCTCTTCCTCTACCTGCCGTTTCTCCTGCTTGAGCTCACTCTTTCTCTCTGTGAAATAAATAAATAAAATCTTAAACAAAAGAATGTACTAATTTTTGTAAAAACTTTTAAGGTGGCTTTATCATTTTGCATTTCCATCAGCAATGAACGTGAGTTTCTGTTGCTTTATGTCCTCACCTACATTGGGTGTTGTCATTGTTTAGATTTTGACATTCTAATAGATGTATAGTGATATCTCATTGTTGTCTTAACTTGTAGTTCATTGTTGACATAATATGGAGCATTTTTTGTATTCTTACTTGCCATCTGTATAGCATCTTTGGTGAGGAGTCTGTTAAGGTCTTTGACCCACTTTAAAATCAGGTTGTTTTCTTCTGCTTAAGTTTTAGGAGTTCTTTGTATACTTCGGATACTAGTCTTTCGTTAGATGTGTCTTTTGCAAATATTTCTCCTGGTCTATGGCTTGCCTTCTCATTTTCTTGCTATGTCTTCTGCATAGCAGTTTTTTATTTTAACCAAGTCCAACTTATAAATAATCTCTTTCATGGATTCTTTCTTGGGTGTTTTAGCTAAAAAGTTATTGCTAAACTCAAGGTCACCTAGATTGTCTCCTATGTTATCTTCCAGGAGTTTTATTGTTTCATGTTTTACTTTCCATCCTGACTTAATTTTTGTAATGGGTGTAAGGTCTATGTCTAGACTGTTTTTTTTTTTTTTTTTTTTTTTTTGCTTGTGGATGTCTAGTTGTTCCTACACCATTTGTTGAAGAGACTGTCTTTGTTCCATTTTATTGTCTTTTTTCCTTTAGCAAAGATCAGTTGACTATTTATGTGGGTCTATTTCTGGGCTCTCTGTTCTGTTTCATTGATCTATTTGTTCTTTTGCCAATACAATATTGTCTTGAATAGTGTAGCTTTATAGTAATTCTTGAAATAAGGGAGCATCAGTCTCCCAACTTTGTTCTTTCCCTTCAATACTGTATATTGGCTTTTCTGGGTCTTTTGCTTCTCCATGTAAACTTTTAGAATCAATTTGTTATCCGTAAAATAACTTGGTGGGTTTTGATTGGGGATAACCTATTTTTTCATTTACTCTTTCCTTTGGCCACTCTTATTAAACCCAATGATTGAATTCTTATCTCAGTTATCTCATTTTTCAGTTTCAGTATGACTACTTTTTTTTTTTTTTAAGATTTTATTTGTCAGAGTGAGAAAGCGTGTGCACAAGCAGGGGAGCAGCAGGCAGAGGGAGAAGCAGGCTCTTCACTGAGCAGAGACCCTGAGGTGGGGCTCAATCCCAAGACCAGGGATCATGATCTGAGCAGAGGCAGGTGTTTAACTGACTGAGTCATCTAGGAGTCCTTCAGTATGTCCATTTTTAAAAAATAAATTCTAATTATCCTGTGAAGTTTCCTGTATTTTACTTACTTTCTTTTTAGTTACAGCTGTTTCAAAATCTCTGTGATAATTGTAATATTGGAATATCCAACGAGTTGATCTTTTGGTTATTTTTTATCTTAGCTTTGACCTTTTGGACCTGTTTTATAGCATATTTGATGGTTTGTATTGATTGTATATGAAATATTGTAGAAACCCTGGATGATGTTACCTGCTTCCAGAAAGAAATTACTTTTTTTTTTTCCCTGACAGGTAGATGAAGTATAAACAGATAGGCTCTTAGTCAATACTGGGTTTTAGACTTTGTTAAAACTGATCTATTTTTTGTTTGCCTTTACTCCTTGGATGCAGTTATTATGCTTCTAGAGTAGAGATAGCGCTTTTGGAATCTCAGTAGAAATACTGGATTATTTATCTGAACTTCTACCTATATTAACTTGAGATAATTGACACATTTGCTCAGCATTTTGGTTTCCTAGGTGTTGCTTTCCACTTGATTTCTTGGTGTATCAGCTTGGAACATGCACAGTTTGGGAATTGGCAAATATCTGAAGAAGAAATTACACACAGAAATTTGGGCTCACTTCTCTTGAATCTTGATCCTTCAAATCTCAGGTTACGTGGATGTTCAGAACTCCAGTCTCTATGTTCCCAACTCATTGAAATTGTTGCAAACTCTAGCCCATTTCATTCCACTCAGCTTCCATTCCCAGTATACAAAGAACAGGCAAATTCCTAAGTAAACTGCAGACAAGTATGGAACTCACCTCTCTGTGTTTCTTCCTCTCTCTGAGAAGGTGATCCCTCAAGTCCCAGCTGCCTTGACTACTTACCTTGGAGTTCAGATAAATACTTCTTAAAAAGGGTTGTTTTTCATCTTATTCATATTGTGTAATTGTCCCTCTAAGACATTACGGTAGAAGCTATTGCATCCTGGCTGGAGGCAGTAGTCTAAGATCTTGCATTTCATTTGATCCTCAACAAATTTGTGAAACGATCCTGGCATGAAATGGAGTCTTAGGAAGTTTATGTAACCTGCCATGGCACAAACCAAGTAAGATAAATAGGTGGTCCTTAGAGTTCAGGTCAAGGTATTTTTACTCTTTACTCTTATACTCTTACTATCAGCTAAAGCCTGAAATGCATTTTGTCCTCAGTTTTGGATTCTGAGAGTCACTAAACTACTTCTTTTTCATTCTGTTGGCTGAAACATTCATTTTATTTCCTTGTTAGTATGGTCTGTGCTAAAAAGGAAATTCTGAGCACTTAAAGATGTAACAGCAGTACTTATGTTCCTTAAATTGACACAAATTTGATTATAGCTTGTACCTTTTTCCATTTTATTTCAGTTGAATAACATAAAAACCTGCTGATTCATTTTTTATAGGTATGTTGAGCATAAGCTTCCTTCCTAAATAGATGTTAAATAATCATTTATCTAGTAGCCTGGGACTCTGCTCTGTACCTGTATTGTCACACTCTTTCTATCTTCTGGAATTTTATAGTCACAGTGTTATAGCTATGAAAGAAGATTTTCAACCTATACATTTATAATGTTCTATGTTTCTAAAATCTTAAACTCATCTTCAAGGAAGCCATTTTTGAAAATGCATTGAAGGACGATCCACATAAGGCACCTTATTCTCCAGTAAATTCTAGCAATATTCTTTAGGAATACTCTCTTTAGGAATATATGGTATTTGGATATGATGAAAACAGAAGGCAACAGAGGGGTTCAACTTCGTGAATGCCACAAAATTCCACTATGTGCGTTAGCATAATGTTGTAAACCCATGACCTCTATGGGGTGGGGCAATGATAATTTTATATCATCAAACTTTGAAAGATTGTTTCCACTGGTGGATTTTATTAGCATACTATTCCTTAGAAAATATTTGTCAATCTCTTAATGTTCTCAAAATACTTGTACACTCATTATCCCACTGAATTCCCATAAGTACCCTAACAAGTAAGCAGAACATGTCTTATTCTCTATTTTACTGATGAGGCTGGAGACGTTGTTCCCTTCTAGTGTAACACTGCTAGGAACTGAGTAAACTGGGACTTGAACACAGGTCTTCTGACTTTTTTACCCCAGACTTTTCTATTAGACCCAGTCTGCGATATGTATGGGAACTGAGCAAGGGCTTTCTAGAAGCTGTACTTTGGTCTAAGTTCTAAAAGACCAACAAGAGAGATGGCTTTGGTCATGGAATCTTCTCCATGTACTACACACCTGACGTTTTACATCTCCCCCTACTTCCATTCCCTGTTTTAGTAATGGGAGATCCTGGAAAAATGCCTGTTTGGCCAATGTGCTAGTAAGTCTCTCTCTGACTTTTCATTTCAATAAGTCTTTCCCTGAGGGAAATTCAGAACAATCATTTGCCCTCTTGGAGCAAGTAGCAGTAAGATTCTTAACAATTCTTGTTTTCCTCAGAGACAAGGCCCTGCAACTACCTTAAAGAAACCCAGTGTTCTGTGGGAGAATAATATTGAACAGGGTGAGGGAAGTACAGCTGTGAGTCATAAATATTTACATTTCGTGGAGGCTTTGGGTAAGATTAAGAGGGTTGAGCAGCACGACTTTCTGTGAGGAGGTGGCAGCACATTCTCTGAAATAGCCGAGGTGATACTGCTCAGGCCTCCAGCAATAATATAAATAAAGTTTCTGAAAGGTACTTTTTCCATTGTTTAAGGCTCTGTGGGTTCATTTAAATCTCTACTTTTCCAACTTTGATTGATTCTGCTTTTGTCATTTAAGGGCTGTGGCTTGACCCACTCTCATCATTTGGAGAAATTTGCACAAAGAATGCATACACCACATACATGGAAATCAGAAATATCAAGACACTAACTCTTCTACTTCTCTTAAGCTGAATTGCTCAGAAACTGATAGCAAATACAACATAGGGATGCATTGTAACATAGCATTCTGTCATTTAAGAATGCTTTTTGGGGGGTTACTTTGATTTATTAGGGTTTGACTAGAATTCTAATTTCTTTGTTTTATTTGCATAACAGGGTTATGAATGATGAGGCAGCTAGAGCCAGACGTGTTGGCTCCAAGGTTTGCAATTTAAGTAGGGAGTATTTTGCAAGGGAGGGCCAGAGGGAGGGAGAATTCACCCTTATAATATGCATAGCTTGCTGAAACCTGAGTTTCCCAGATTGTCTTCTTTGAGCTCCCATATCTGTAAGAATAAAGGAAAAGCAGGAGGGGGCCCAGCAGACTTGGAGAGTGGATTAGCTTTCTTAAGTGGGGTGAATACATCCCAAAGCAGGAACATTCCCATGATCCCCAGCGGCTGGCTAGTATTTCCCGTTGCTGCATGCTCTCTGCAAGAAAAATATATACCGATGCTGGAGAACACCGTAGGATAATATTTTCTAACATTCTCTTCGTTCGAAAATGGATAATAGCTAGAAATTGCTCTCTGTTACCATGACTATTGCCTCAAATATAGAGACAAGTTTGTATAAAGTAGGGGAAATTTCTCCTCAGAAATCTCTTATTCCCACTTAGGTCTCCTGGCCACATCCTCATGAGAGATCTCTGACCCAACTGTGGTAACCTGTTGGCTGTCTTCACAGGTCTATGGAGGCAGAATATCTGGGCTTGGGTATTGGCCATGTATATTAAAACAAACAAACAAAAAAACCACAACAATTTGTAGGGGATTTTGATATGATCCTTATTACTTTACTGTTGTCCACATTTACTCGTTTGAACCCCCTAGCTTTAAGCCCTAGCTCTAAGTGACTGAATGTCTAATTCGAACATTTAATGTGTGGTTGCCGCTTTGCACTCACCCTGCTTTAATGGGTTGCCCTTTTGGATCAGCATTTGCTCTTTATCAGTGACCTTCATAGCTTTGATTCCAAAGAAGTAGCCAGGAGTTTCAAGGACATGGAGGACCATATGGGGACTAAATTTGGGATGAAGGATCATTTGAGGAATATTCTAAAACCTCATATAAAGGCGACCACCTATTCTAACTAAGTATAGGATTGTCTTTGTGCATAAACTTTGTGATGCTTAATGTATTGATAAAATTATTGAAAGAGCAAACTGAAATGTGATTGCCTTGTTTTAGCCCAGCCTAAGGCAAGGGACCTATCTGGAAATTGCCATTTGGTTTTCCAATCCATTAAAGGCCTCCAGATTTGTCCTTTGCTGCCAGTTTCACTTTCAATTTCACCTTGACACTTGAATTAATTTTGTTTAGGAAACCCAGTTACCACACTGCAGATGAGATGGGGTTAGAAGTAGATGTGCTTAAGCTATATTGAACCTTAGAAAAGGAAAAAACTGATGCTCATCAGGGACTCTCTGGGGGATGACAGACCTGACTTTTCCTGTTGTTTTCCAATCAGCAGCCACAGTGAAGAGTCACGGTGGTTCTGACTTGTGCTCTCAGCACCACCTCCCCTCCCCCCTCCCCCCTCCCCCAGTGGCTGAGGCAGGCCTCTTACAAAGCATCTCAGATACCAACGGAGATAGCTCAGGTATCAGCAGGAAAGGAAAAGGGGAACAATTCCTCTGGGCTATCAGAGTACTGTTTTCTTTTTCACCTTGGTGAGCATCTGAAAGACATGCTTAAGCTTTCACTCACGGGAAAAGTGATCCTTTATGCTGATCTCACTTGAGATAAGGGAAGACGCTCCCCCTTGTCCATCTGTGCTCTCCTGTTTGCTGGGGGTAGTTCTGGGGAAACAAGGAAAGGCATGAATGAAAATCCAGTTTATTGAAGAATGATACACAAGCAACTGGTGGCATGCAAGAGGACTTTAGATGGTACAAAACAAACTTTTATATATAATGTTTAAACAGATATGCATTATTTTTATAGCAATCTCAAATATCTGGCAAATTAAGTGAATTTGTCTTTATAATTGCACTGGAAAATTCTTTTTAAAAACAGATTTATTTATAAAAGCAATCACTTTTAAGGAAAAGGATTAAAGATTGAATCGTGCAGTTGGTGTGCAGATAGTATAACTTTTATGGTTTAGTATGGGAATGACTGCAGTTTAGGAAATGTCGGCTCACACGGGCCATGCCAGACTGTACCTAGTGCTAGAAGAGTAGGGAACTTCTTAATTAAAATTTTAAAAAATCTGTAGGCCATGACTATTATGTGGAGGTTAGCAGTTTGATCCTTCATGGTCTCTCAAAATTTTAGCTCTTGAAAAATGCCATTATTAGACATAGTATTATGAACTTAAAACACACAATGTGGATTTTAAAAGGAACAAGAAGAGGTCCTGCCCAACTCTGAGCTTTTAATTTTTTTTTTAAAGATTTTATTTATTTATCAGAGAGAGAGAGAGAGCAAGCACAGGCAGACAGAATGGCAGGCAGAGGCAGAGGGAGAAGCAGGCTCCCTGCTGAGCAAGGAGCCAGATGTGGGACTCGATCCCAGGACGCTGGGATCACGACCTGAGCTGAAGGAAGCTGCTTAACCAACTGAGCCACCCAGGCGTCCCAACTCTGAGCTTTTAACGTTCATTCTTGATTTGTTTGTTGAGTTCTGAGAGCTAATTCTAAAACACTGAACTGTGAGAGCCCATTGGTTTCCTCATTTACTGCCTCTAAACCCTTTCATCTCCATGCCTAGTGTTAATACTGCTTTCCTACCCTGAATTCAGCTAATTCCCTGGGAGCTCTTCTGAAATCACAAAGAATAAAATGCAAATGCTATTATTAATTGATTAGAAAAGATTTGTAAAGAAGAAAATAGAAATTTAAGATCTCAAGATCTGTATTTATTTATTTATTCACTAAACCATAGTTCTAAAAGATTTTTATTTTGGAAGATTCTCAGATTGAGGAAGACATTAGGGTTGATGCACTAAAGCATCTCATTTCCACTATAGAGTATGTTACTAACAGGATGCAACATACAATGTTATCATGGTTTTGTGAGAAGAGTTTTGGGGTTAGATGTAAGTGTGATTTTTAGTTTTTCCTCCTTCTAGTTATAATCTTGTATATGTCCCCTCTAACCACAATTTCCTAAGGTACTAAATGGGGAAAAACAATATTTATTTTATGAGACTGTTGTGGGATTAATTTAGAAAAGTATAAAAAGGGCCTGGCATGTAAGCAGTATGCTTTTATCTTTATCTTTTCCTATAAGTGGAATCACCCCATTTAGCACTTTATTTTAAACTGATCTATTATATGCTTTTATTTAATTGATTCTTAGTTCTGTCTCCATAAATCCATTATCATAGGGGCAATGTCTTCCTGTTTGTATTGTCTGGAGTACTTAGGTCAGAGTCCATGCTTAGTATTCACAGATTAGAGAAGGGTAAGATGACAGGTTAGGAAGCAGCATGCTCATAGCTTCATGGACTGAAGGAGACCTCTGAGTTGAGCAGTGTTCTGTCTCTGGAATGCATCACAGTGGCAGGGAGTGAAACTTTCTAATGGAGATGACCTCACCAGGTGAGGAAATTCACCAATGTTTCTTATGGTGTGCAGTGTTTTCCTGCCCCCAGGCAACTGGTGACTTCTAGATATCTACCTTCAGTCACATCTGTTGCAATCTGAAGCCTTCTCTCATTCTTCCATGGAGATAGGGAGCTTTAATCACTATTCTTTGCAGAATGTTTCCTCTTCTTGAAACCTATTATTGTTACCTCACCTTCTCTCATTTTCCATGCACTGGAATTCTCGAGAAATAAAGAGTGTTGTATCTGTTTTCTGGAAACTCAGTATCTGATTCAGGATTTATTTCTTCTTGAAAAAGGCTACAATAAAATCAGCAGTTCCAGTACAAGGACATAATCACAACTGTGGATCTTTTGAGCATTACTTGAGTGAGGGAGGTATTGTCGCTAGGCACTTGGAATAGTTCGTTTTTGCTATAGATCTGAAGTTCCAAAGTCCTTTTGTAATTAAACTTCAGTTTGCTGAGATTTTACAAATATGAAATATTTACTAGAATGGACTTTCTAGATTTGCTAATTTCATATGAATTTAAAGTCCTATAACTGATTTTAATCTGGTAGTTCTGAGTAGTCCTGTAACTTGTTCTAAAATCTCCACAGTCTCTTCTTTTAGAATTTAGAAAATGATTTAGACAAATCATTTTATCCTCTAGAGAGGCTTATCTACCAGATGTATCTGGAACAGGTATAGCTTTTCTAATTTCACAAATAAATTATCCTAGAACCCTTCTTGCATTCTGTAAATTGATGTAAATAACTTAAAATAAGTGTTTACAAAAATTACATATCTAAAGTTCCATTTCCACCTGCCACTGTTTTTTCCTAGTGGCCCATACTCTCCATAAGGGTAAGAACTGTGGCAGCTATTTTAATTCACTGCCATATACAATACTTGGCTCTAGTAGGCACTGAATATCGTTGAGTGAATAAAAGAATGAAGTAAGAGATGTTGAAGCATCTGAAATGAGTGGGTCCTGGTGGAGAGATTCCTCTGAGTATTGGCTAGTTATGTATGTGTCCAGAGTTTGGAGATATGAGTTGATTCTGAATCAGGGTGCTTAGATTAAGGGAAGTAATACAAGTTTAAGATTAATTAATTGTCTTTCATTTATGAAATCTTTGCAAATAGAACTTTGGGAGGAATTATGAAATTGATTGGACTCCTCAAATAACCAGATCCAATAAGGCCTACAGTGTTTCTAACAGTGGGTCAGATATTAGCACCAATTGGGATATGGACTGTCTGTGACCATCCTAGTCCTAAATTGTTCACTTCACAAATGAAGTGTATTTCTAGGGGTTCAACTATCCTGACATAGATTTCTATGCAAGTTCTGGTTCAAATGGATCATGCCTTAAACAGTACAGATTCAAGATGGAAGAATCTTCAACCACCTAATCTCAAATTTTGGCTTTACTACTGTTCAGAAAACAATCTTGGTCAATTTATTACACTTTTTGGTGTTTCTTGTGCTGTATTTTGAAAAATTATGAAAAAAAAATTTTTTTTAAATCTACATCATAAAATTTTTAAAGGTAGTATTAATCCATAGAAAACATTTATTGGTCTATATGGCACATAACACTTCAGTAAGTATTAGAAGCTATTGTTATTATTTTTACTGCATCATTGAGTTATGAGTTATGAAAACAACCAAGTTGTTATTAGTTGCATAGAAAGTGAAGAGTTTCAATACACTTTGAAAACCAGCAAATCTTACACTATTCCATAATCAATGGATTGATGGACACTCTCTTCCGTCAGAGTATATGTTTCTTAAAGACCTGCCAGATGTTATTTATTTACTTATTTTTATTATGTTCGATTAGCTAGCATATAGTACATCATTAGTTTCTGATGTAGTGTTCAATGATTGTGTATAACACCCAGTGCTCATCACCACACGTGCCCTCCTTTATACCCATCACCTGGTTACCCCATTCCCCCATCCCAGGATGTTGTTGTGTATAACATCCAGTGCCCATCACCACATGTGCCCTCCTTACTACCCATCACCTGGCACCCCCCCACCCTCTCTTCTGTAACCCTCAGTTTGGTTCCCAGATTCCAGAGTCTCTCATGGTTTGTCTCTCTCTCTGATTTCTTCCCATTCAGTTTTCCCTCCCTTCTGCTGTTGTCTTGCTATTTCTTATGTTCTACACTTGAGTGAAAGCATATGACTGACTAATTTCACTTAGGAGGAGATTATTCTCCTCCAGTTCCATCCATGTCTGTGCAAATGGTGGATATTTATCTTTTCTGATGGCTGAGTAATAGTCCATTGTATATATGAACCACATCTTTATCCATTCATTTGTTGAAGGGCATCTTGACTCCTTCCATGATTTGGCCATTTTGGACATCGCTGCTATGAACATTGGGGTACAAGTGCACCTTCTTTTCTCTATGTCTGTATCTTTGGAGTAAATACCTCGTAGTACAATTGCTGGGTCATAGGGTAATTCTATTTTTAACTTCTTGGGGGAACCTCCATACTGTTTTTCAGAGTGGTTCTACCAGCTTGCATTCCTGCCAACAGTGCAAGAGGTTTCCCCTTTCTCCACATCCTTGCCAACATTTGTTGTTTCCTATCTTGTTAATTTGGGCCATTCTAACTGGTGTAAGGTGGTATCTCACTGTGGTTTTGATTTGTATTTCCCTGGTGGCTAGTGATGTTAGACATCTTCTCATGTGTCCATTAGCCATTTCAATATCTTCTTTGGTAAAGTGTCTGTTCATGTCTTCTGCCCATTTCTTGATTGTTTTTTTGGGTGTTGAGTTTGAGAAGTTCCTTATAGATCTTGGATGCCAGACCTTTATCTGTAATTAGACCTGCCAGATTTTGATGTCCTTCTATTGCCCCTTACCTGATATAGTGATAATTTTCAATAAATACTTGGTGAGTAAAGATTAAAACTTACAGAGCTATAGACTGTTACTGTACCAGCAAAAATACCCATAGTCCTATTTAGTGTTGGATTTTGTTCTATAAGATTCAGAACTTTTTAAAACATTTTAAAAAATTTTTTTGAAAGTAAGACAAAGGAAAATCTTCCCCAAATATAATTGGCCATATTTATTTTTAGAACAGAGACTACTACTGTGTTTGGAATAGGGACAATCTGTACTTTTCCATAAATATGTCACATTTTTAAACTATAAGGGAAAAACAAAAGAACAAAAAATTCAATCTCCTATTATTTCAAACTTCATTAAATCAAAATGTTTGTTTGATTTTTATTAC
The DNA here is from genome assembly GCF_964662115.1 of Mustela nivalis. Classification (NCBI taxonomy): domain Eukaryota; kingdom Metazoa; phylum Chordata; class Mammalia; order Carnivora; family Mustelidae; genus Mustela; species Mustela nivalis. The sequence goes on along the minus strand of NC_139030.1, from coordinate 32,045,531 downwards.
CCCTGGTAAGTGTCATTTGGAACTGTGATACTTGGTGTGGTGGCAGCTGGAGGAAGGGATTAGATTCATGCATCCATCTGTAGTTAGTGTGCAGTACCCGGCAGGTGCTCAGTGCATTTAACTCTCCATCCTTAACAATTCCACTTCTTCCTGGTGGGTTAAATGTGAGAAACTCTGGAACAAAACATTTTAATTCCCCTGGGCTACCTACTTTTAATAGAGAGTTCACATATAGCTGCATATATTTTCTCCAAATTCTCAGGGATAATAATTTCAGACACTGCTTTAGCATATCTTTCTTAAGTTTCTGTCAGAAGTGGAACCACCTGATTCCAAACCTCTTTTCAGGGCTTAGATAGATTTTTATCTCTTCTGTCCTATCCAATCGCTCTCCCCATTGCTCAAAGTCTCCTTTCCTATTCTGCATTCCTACAGCTGCCATTTTTTGGTTTGGTTTCTGTTTCTGCTCTTTCTCAGACCTTAATTTCAGATTTGGAGAAGTGGTCACAATGAACTCCCTAGACTGCTCTGACTGGCATTGGAGATTATTTTCTATCCTCTGTAATATAAAAGGAAAATCACAAAGAAAATTCCCATATGCTGATAAAAGTTGAAATGAATACAGGAAAAATAGTACATTACATGCAAATAAACAGATAAAATAAAAGAGAAAAAAAGAACAGCTTCATGGTTTCTGCTTTTCCTGAGTATGCAGACGCTCCAAACACATGTGATATAAACACATTTGAAAGCTTTCATTCATTGATAGAGTTAACTCCCATGTTATTTAGCATTCAGAAAACACTAACCTTAGGATAAACCCCAAGATTTTAGTGATTAAAATAATAGAATTTCTTTCTCACTCATTATCAGTCCTATGTGGGTGTTAGTGGTCAAAGAATTTGAGAGCTAAGGCTCTATGGAAAGATGTTAACCATGAAACCCTAACAAACCCATGCAAGACTACCATCTTCTGTGTGTGTTTTCCATTAATTAAGAGCATGGAGGAAATTGCATGGGGGATTTTTCTGGATCTATTTGGGAAATAGTGAATATCAGGGCCTTCTATTTACATTCCATTGGATGGAACTCACTGAAACAAAAACTGAGATGTATGGGAAGAACAATAAACAAATACCTGTTTGCTTCCAAGTTAATTCCAGGTATCATTTACTATCCTCAAAGTTCCTTTTTAAACATAAATCTCAAATCCAGTTTATTTCTTTATCATTTTAATGGTAAACTAAGAAATGCAGGACATATTTTGATAAATAGCATTCTGATTCTGTTTTCTATGCAAAATCTATACTCAGCCCCTTTCCAAAGGAGAAAATTGATAGTACTATTTATTGTCCACAGACCAAAGTCCATAATCCTGAATGACAAATTCCTCTAATCAGGTACAGATAAGGCTCCATGAATTCCAGCCAGTTCTATAAAAAAGGGGAAAAAAAATCTCCCAACCATCCCATTCCCACCAGCAGATATACAATACTTGGTCAAGAACTGGATAGTTGCAAGATGCAAGAAAAGGAAAAAAATAAGAAGTTCACTGAGTGGACATGTCCATTTCAAGAATGGACTCTTGTCGAACAAGCATTGTGAGGACCCCTCCACCTCCTCAGAGGAGGACATCATGTCTCAGCAGACCCTGGATTTACTCTCATTCCCATTTTTACTATTTTCTTCTGCTGCTCTTGATCTGCCTTGGAGGTGGTCTCTTTTGACTTGAGATTACTATCTTTTCTGCTGATGTGAAGTCCTCACTGGTAAGGCTTGCTTCCTTGGAAACAACACACCTTTTGCAACCTGTTCTCTGCTGGTGAAAATTAGGGGTGCCAAGACTTCTACAGTCATAGGACTATAAACTAAAAACTAGTTCCTTATTTTAACCAAGTCCATGATTTATTTTTATTTTTTATTTTTTTTTTTGTAATACAACTCTTTAAAAAGCTCACTAGATCTGTGTGTTTCAAAGCTGGTTTTATGTGCCCATATTCATGAACCAAAGGTCTTTCTTGGATATTTCTCAAATGTGCTATATTTCATTGCAACCTCCTCCTAGTGCCTCTTTCTCTCAGATTAATAGAGGCTGTTTTGAGGTCTCTGAAACAATTTGAGTCTTTTGTTCATTTCCACTTAAGGCCCTTTTTCCATTTATTTCATATTTTGGGGGGAGTTCAGAAGATGTTGATTTTTCTGACCCTGTGAGCCTTCAAATTTCTAGACTGATTTTAATCCTGGGATTTTACTCAATAGTTGTTATTTCTTGCCTTAGCTGCAATCTTCCCCATAATAACTTGCAATAAACAGCATACAACAGCTAAACACACTAACATAGCCTGTCTTTTCAACTACTTTCCCTGTTGCTAGTCTCAGTAGATACCTGGTTTCCCTTCTAGACTGCTGCAGGTAGCCCTTTTTGTCAACCATTTTGCCACAATAAAACAGCATTCTCCAACCTTCTAGGAATCTACCACCAGAGTGCTAACCAAATGCCAAATATTTGGGGTTTTGTTCTAACAGTATTTTAGTTCAAATAGGATAATGTTAGTATTTAGAACAATGTTAGTTGTTGTAACAAATCAGTCACAAATTTCACTGACTTAATGTATCCTAAATTTATTTTTTCTTACGTAAGGTCCAAAGTAGTTGTTCTACTGGTGTGGGTGGGTTCTGACCCACAGAGTCTGTCAGGGACCCATGCTGATGGAGACTTTGATATCACTTACCTTCATTATATGTCTTTCAAGTTTGCTTTGGACATTAGTGTGGAGCAGAAGTAGGAAGAGCATGTAGCATGTAAGCATACACAAGGAAATTTATGTGGACCAGGTCTGTAGTAGTGCTTGTCCCTCTCACGATATTCCTATAACCACATTTAACTTAAGGGAGGCTGGGAAAAGTAATCTAGCTGTGTTCTCAGGAAGAAGAGAAAATGGTTTTGATAAATAGCACTAGCAATCTCTGCTATAGTGTTTTGAACAAATAGGAATTTGGTCTTCTTATGTATGAGAAGTCCCAAGGTAGGTTGTCCAAAGTTGATGCACTGACCCTATAGTGACAATAGAGACTGTGTTTTTCTGCCTTTTATTCAAGAAAAATATGCCTTCACCTGAGATTTCTGGCAATAATTTATTAATCAGACTTGAGTTAAGTGACTATTGTTAGTAGCAAGGGAGGTTGGGAAATAAGATATTTTAGCTAGGAACATTTCTACTCTGTTTTAAATCAGTTTAGTTAGTAGGGAAGAAGGGGAGAATGGACATTGGATAGGTAATTAGTAGTGTCTGACTCAAAGGACAGTATGATTCCTATATTCTAGGGTAAAATCCTTCCTTGATACAGACCTCTATTTCTCTCAGGAGGTAGCATATACAACAATCCTGTATTCTAGAAACATTCAGAAACAGCTATTTGAAATAAGTCCTTCAATACCTTGACCATGCCTAGAACATAGTAGGTAAGTAATTTTTTATCGAATAATTAAATGAATGTGCAAATATATCTATACCTGTGTGATTTGGAGGAGTCAAAGGAGATGTCCTTTGACAACTGTGAGTAGCAAATGTGCAAGTTTAGATAAATAATGAACAGAGCAAAATAGTTACTGTTGATATGTGAATCCTTTAAACAAGAATTATTTATGGGGTAGATTATGCCCTCTAAGTCCTTAATAATGCAAGTTTCTTTTCTTTTGCACTTCAAGGGAAAAAGTAAGAAAAAATCTGAACTCAAAGGAAGACCATAAGAAAGTCACCCCCAGGAAAGAAAAATATAACTAGTAAAGGATTCTAAACTTGCATGCAGGGACAACAATGTCTTTTTTGAGGGTGGGGAGAGGAATGTTTCTGTTTAGAAACCAGTAAAATGAAAAGCCCACTTATTTCGGGGGGCCTAAATAGATTGCTTGTGCAAACATTGACTACTACTATGCCTGGAAAGATCCGTCTAGTCCAAAATAGCAGATGCCATGACTACAGATCCATGAGTCCCTCTCTTTCTAACTTGCTTTGTCTGTTGGTTAAAACAGGGAGGAATAGACATGGGAGGGGTACATGCGATATGCCACTGCTGCCGAGGCAGCCACTGTTGAAATAATGGGGCCAACACCATTTCACAGTTTTGCTTTGGAAGGCACAAAACCCTTCCTGTGATGTCAAGGCAGCCTGCAATAACCCAAATGGTGGCCCAGAAATGCACATCTGACGTAAGCTGCCATTATCAAGCAATAATTATTTCTTCTTTTGAAGAGTCAGCTTGCCAATCATTCTGACATGCTTTCAGTTTGTTTCAATAGGACACGTTTTTCTTTTGCTTTTCCACGAAGAGCCTTTGACAGACTTAGTTACTTTCAGTGCCAGTCACTGCCTTGCTGGAAGTCTGTCTGGATGTCCCTTACTGCAAAGCAACTAAGTCCCTGCAGCATCAAAGTGAGAATAAAAATATCCTGACAAGCTCATCTCTCTTTTTGAATCCCTTGGACACTTGGGCACTGGTGTGCTCTGAATCCAGGATCGTGCTGGGAAGCAGTAAGCTGATGGCTGTGGAATAAGCCCTTGGAAATGGGATGGCCTGGAGGTGGGGGATTTCAGCCAGGTGCTGGCATCGAAGCAGATTTTAAGCAAATTATGCTCGGATATGTGCATAGAGATATGTTTTTTCCTAAAATTACAAACTTGCATTGTGAAAATTCTTGTAAGAAAACAGGAAAACATTTTGACTTAGCTTGTCAGGAAACATAGAACTTATTTCAGGTTATTTCTTTTTGAAGACTCATATTTTAAAAATATAACAGGAACATAATCAAGACTAATCTTAACACTTTCTGAATAGGGGAGTGAGAGTGTTGTTTTGAGAATGGACTTAGCTCGGGGTTCTTAGGTTTCTCTGGGTTTAACAGCCCTGGCTCCACAGTCTAATCCAGAGCAACATGTATATTAAAAACTTTGTTCTGCTTGATAGAAAACTGCCATTCTCTATTACACATTGTGTTTTTGGGGTGCCCTATATATCCTTCACGGATATAAGTTTTGATCTTCTGGTTCCTTTTCAAAATCACTATTATAGTGGACAAGGCCTGCCTTCTGTCTCCAGGGAATTCTGTAGATCTCATATTTCCTTTTGTTTTGTCCCAAACTGCTGATATTGTGAAGAAAACATTTAAAACTTGGTGATATATATTTCAGTATACTTTCATCATCCAGGACATTGTTCAAAAATATCTACATTTTCTTGCTTTGTGTTATTTCTTATTAATGGAGCCACATGATGCCAGGGACATGCTATTTTGACTCTTTTCTGCAGCTTACTGAGAAAATTACCTGTATGAACAAACTGTACTCCATTCATACCACTGACAATAACACCTGACAAGTGGGAGGGACTCCGCCGTCTCTCTCATTCTCCGTATCCACTCAGTTATCAAGACCTGTGGATTTTTACTCCCCAAATGCTTTTCTAGTCTGTTCCTTTTCTTCCATTCCTGCTGCCATAATCTTGGTCTAATCTAACAAATCTCAGCTAGACATGGCAGTAACCTTATTACCAATCCTTGTTCACACTTGCTTCCCTCATTGCATTCCCTGCATTCCAACCAGAGAGGTCTTCTCCAAATGTAAATTGAGAACGTAATTCTTATGCATGAAATCTTTCAATGGCTTTGTCTACGGACATAGACCAAAATCCTTAACATAGTCTAACGGTCCTGTATGAACTGACCTTATTCTTCTGAATGTCTGTCTTTCTTAAAGACATCCTGCTCCTTTACACCTCAAGTCTTCTTGTTTGCTACGCAAAGTTTTTGGGTCTTTCTTGTCCTTTTGCTTCACTGAGTTGATGGGATTTTAAGTCATTGCATTATGAACTTAAAAAATTAAGTTCATAGTGATAGAGTTATAGGACTCTGAGTCTTTGGAATACAAATATTTCTGGACTTTTTTGCTTTTTGTCTGCCAGGTTTCCTGCAACAAACTGACAGCTCAGTCCTTTGGATGAGTCAATGCAAGTTATTTTGATTACTTTCTTTAAATCTTGCATGTTGCACAAGCCCATCTGCCCTGGCCTGAGAAACCAGAGCACTTTACTCCAGCTGATGAATGCTAATTGGAACAATCCAGCAAATGAGTCTCTGGAAGTGTCATTTTGGGGACTGTGTAACGTGTCTGCTGGAGCTGAGATTGTTTACACTTTGCCAGTGTCATCATTTACAAACTTCAAAAAACACATTGACAAATTCCCTAGCTGTTTTGGCAGCGCTTCCATCAATCACCCAACTAATAGTACCAACATTTCTCCTGGGCTATTATAGTCACTTCAATCGCTGCTGCTGCAGCTTTGGGAGAAGATAAATCAGAAGGGGTTCTTTTAGATGGCCTCAAGTACAACACCAGTTTTTATTAAGCAGTGCTTCCTTCCTCACTCTTCTCTCACTGCCCTTCCTCCAAACTTCCATAGACAATGCTTTCTCCTTTGTATCGCCTTAGACAAAGTAATTCAGATCTGTGGCTTTTCTCTAGAGGCTCTTTTGCAACGTCATTGGGTAACAGGTCCATTTATTATTTTGGATTTTTGTATGTCCTCTGTAGTTACCCTGTGCAACCCTCTCAAATCAATAAGTGTATTGTGTTTCTGCCGGCAACAGGTGCCTAGCTTCCCAGGCCCAACACACCCTCAGAGAGCGGCTCACATGTCTAATGACCACAGCATGAAAACCTGAAACCATTTTGCCTTTCAACCAGGTTCTTTGTGAAGCAGCGTCAGGCAGCAGCTGTATCCCTAAGACTGGGTGGTTAGAGTATCCCTGCTCTTGCATGTTTGTGGTTCCCTTCTATTGCTGAAGCCTCACACCCCTTTTCACCAGGAAAAAGTACGGCACAAACTCAGCTGCTATATATCACCTATGCAGATTTGTTTTTCTTAGGGCTGCAGCCTCTCCCTTTTTTCTGTATTCAAAGCTTGACTTTTCCTCCCCCTCACAAACTGACCTATCTTAAACAAGAGTGTATTAAAAAAAAAAAAAAAAAAAAAGCCACCAACCTCTTCCAACTTCCTCACCATTAAGAAGCACGACCACATCTTCTCCCTTCAGTGCACACACATTCAGAATCTGGACAGTGAAAGGGGAACGCCTGCCAAACTTGGCAGATCAGGTGAGAAGGGCTGGCTGGGGTTCTGCTGCCCAGCTGGAGTGTTTGCTGGCTGCGGTGCCAACTGCAGGGCCAAACAAACCCTAAGACTGCATTTCAAGTTGCTGCCTGAGAAATGCTGTTAACTCCATTACTGAGGGCTCTATTCATCCTAAATGATCCATGGTCCCGGACAAAGCACCAACTGCAGCCCGTTGCAAATCTTGGCTCTACCTGACCAACCTATTAATCAGAATTTTAACTGGGCCTTGGAAGCGTTTTCTTTCATGTGTAAGTCAGAGAGCTGATCGCAATGGAAACTTCATGTAACTTCAACTTGATGCATGGGGCCTTCGATGTCTGAATCTGTGGTCACAGGAAGTATTATTTACCCTAAAAAAGTAATCCTCCTCCTGGATGCTTTAACTGCTGGAGGCTGTCTTCACCATTAGCAGTATCTTTGATTGTCAGCTCTATCTTGGTGCTGAAATGACCAAATGGCAATAATCATTTTTATGTTTGAAAGGACTTTTCTCTCTTTAGCTGAAAGAGAAATACTCTTGATGTTTCACATTTTTTTTTTAAAAGCACTTCTTTTTTTTCAAGGTGGATTTTTTGTTTAAATGGTAGTCAGCCTCAAGAAACTTTTAGTTGACAAACAATAATTAAATACTTGTGTAAGTGAAAGTATTCAAAGAGACAACTGGCTGATTAGAATTCACTGACCTCATAAGAAAGGAATATTTTTGAGTTCCCTTTTAGCCTCAGTAACCTGAGAAATCCTTAGTACAGAGAAAGAATCAGCATTTGTTCTTTGTGTATATTGATGATTTTATTTATATCAGATCTAAAACTGGGATAATAAATGTAAATATTCTAACACTTTTACAGTAGGCTGTTATGAGTTGATATTTTAAATTGTACAGTATTTGTCAAGAGTATTGCCCAGATTACAATTACTTGTTTTTTTTTTAATTGAACTATAGTTGACATACAGTTTTACATTAGTTTTGGATGTACAATGTAGTGACTTGACAATTCTATATATTATGCTGTTTACCACGATATGTGTAGTTACCGTCTGTCGCTATATAATGTTATTGAAATTTTATTGATTCCCTGAGTTGTCTTTCTTTCCCTGTGGCTTATTTACTTTATAATTGGAAGTTTGTAACTCAGTCTCCACCTATTTTGTCCATGCCTCTCAAATCCTCTCCTCTGCGGAAATCACCAGTTTGCACTCTGTATTTATGATTTTATTTGTTTATTGGATTTCATGTGCAAGTGAAATCATATTATCTTTCTCTGACTTCACTTACTATAATACCTTCTAGGTCCATCCATGTTGTCACAAATGACAGGATCTCCTTTTTTATGGCTGAGTAACATTCTGTTTTGTATATATGCCACATCTTCTTTATCTATTCACCTACTGAACACTTAAGTGGCTTCTTTAACTTGACTATTGTAAACAGTGCTGCAATGACCGTAAGGGTTCATAGATCCTTTGAAGGAATGTTTTTGTTATCTTTGGGTAAATATCCAGTAGTGGAGTTAGTGGATCATATTGTATTTCTATTTTTAAATTTTTAAGATACTTTTATGCTGTTTTCCACAGTGGTTGTATCAGTTTACATTCCCCCCCAACAGTGTACAAGGGTTTTTTTTTCTCCACACTCTTGCCACCATTTGTTATTTCTTATCTGTTTGGTACTAGCCATTCTAACTGGTGTGAGGTGACAACTCTTTTTGGTTCTGATTTGCATTTCCCTGATCAGTGTTGTTGAACATGTTTCCACATGTCTGTTGGCCATGTGTATATCTTGTCGGGGAAATGCCTGTTCAGGTGCTCTGCCTCTTTTTAAATCAAATTGTGTGTGTGTGTGTGTGTGTTGAGTTATATAAATTCTTTACATATTTTAGATATTAACCCCTTATCAGATATATCACTTGCAAATACTCCTTCCTCATTCAGTAGGTGGCCTTTTCATTTTGCTGGTAGTTTCCTTTGCTCTGCAAAAGGTTGTTGTTTTGTCGTAGTCCCAATGGTTTATTTTTGCTTTTGTTTCTCTTGCCTGAGGAGACATGTCTGTAAATATGTCACTAAGGCCAATGTCCAAGAGATTACTATGTTTTCTTTTAGAAGTTTTATAGTTTTAAGTCTCACATTTAGGTCTTTAATCCATTTTGAGTTTATTTTTGGTTATGGTGTAAGAAAGTGATCCAGTTTCATTGTTTTGCATGTAACTGTCTAGTTTTCCCTGTACTGTTTGTTGAAAAGACTGTCTTTTCCCCATTGTGTATTCTTGCCTCCTTTGTTATAGATTAATGGCCATAGAAGTGTGGGTATATTTCTGTGGTCTCTGTCCTGTTCTAATGAACTGTGTGTTTATTTTTGTTCTAGTACCATATTTTGATTACTATAATTTTTGATACATATATATATATATATATATATTTTATTTTTTTTAGATTTATTACTGGTTCACCTGGGTGGCTCGTGGCTCAGTCAGTTATGTGTCTGCCTTGGGCTCAGGTCATTATCCCAGGAGTCCCACATTGGGCTCCCTGCTCAGTGGGGAGCCTGCTTCTCCCTTTCCCTCTGCTGCTCTCCCTGCTTGTGCTCTCTCTGTCAAATAAATAGAGTGCTTTAAAATTTTTTTAAATTAAAAAATAAAGATGTAGTTTATTTACAGAGAGAGGGATGAAGCTCAATCTCATGACCCTGAGAGCATGACCTGAGCTGAAATCAAGGGTCAGATGCTTAAGGGACTGAGCCACCCAGGCACTCTGGTAGTATATTTTAAAATGTGGTATTGTGATCTCTCCAGATTTGTTCTTGTTCAAGATTGTTCTTGCTACACAGATTCCATTTAAAAGACACAATTTGTATGACCCTCTAGTTTTGATTAAGTCTATTAAGCTAGCAATAGTCCCTTTATGAATGTAACTTTTTCTGGCTATAAAACCTAAACAAATTAACAAATTAAAAACAAAAACAAAAATCAATCAAATGTAAATGAACATTAATTAAATGTAAAAGAAAATGTTGATTGCTAAAAATAAGTAGGAAACTCACAGTAAAATCATGGTACTAAATCATGCACTAATTTAGTAGAGTGTGGCATGCCAATGCTAATGTGTCTTTTGATTACTAGTGCATTGTGATGCTGTTTGGCCTTCCCTGGTATGAATAAATAATTTATGCCATTTTAAGCCAATTTATGCTTCTCTTCTTGTCCCATGGCTCTTGACAATTAATGAGGGACTGGTCGGCCTCACTGTGACCATGAGATATATGCGATATATATTTGATTCTCAAATCAATGGGCAAATATCAGTTAGAAGGCAGTCTTTCAGAATATTCAGAATATGTTCACATAACTTTTAAAATTATCATGAAAATGAAGACAGAATTTTAAAAGTCTCATAAATAACTTGTTAAATTCTGAAAATATATCCTATAACTGTAATTTTAGAAATACTTGTTTAAAAGAGAGCATGTCTGAGAATGTCCCAGTCTTCATTTGATCCACTAGTCAAAATCCATTGAGATGTTCATTTAACCTTCTCAGAATTTAGTTGCAACTTTTGGTAGCATAAGAACAACCAAAAATGACACAAATTCAATTCCATGCTATGTATTAGGTGTCTATCATGTGCCAGTGATGGGGAAAAATGAAGAACAGATCAGCGAAGGAAGAATGAAGATTGTAGAAGAATATGGTGATAATTCATGATACCATATTATGATAATTCCTAATACGAACAATCCTAGTAGAATCTCTCTGAAAGTTTTGATAATTCATCTTAAATTTGGTTAAAGTTTAACTTGACCTTATATAAACTGCTTTTGAGAACTTTAGATTTTTATTTCTAAGGATAAGACACTAATTTCAGCAGGCAACATCTTAGAAAATCCATTTTAAATAATTGGAAAAAAATACGTATTTAAAAGTAATAAGGGGCACCTGGGTAGCTCAGTTGGTTAAGCAACTGCCTTTGGCTCAGGTCATGATCCTAGAGTCCCAGGATCTAGTCCTACATGGGGCTCCTGTTCGGCGGGGGGTCTACTTCTCCCTCTGACCTCTCCCCTGTCATGCTTTCTCCTTTCATTCTCTCTCTCAAATAAATAGATAAAATCTTTTAAAAAATTATAAGCAATTCCTTTTTCTAAAAGGAGACAATAATTTCGAAATTTTATCAAGTTAAAAACAATCTATCCCAATTAGTCATAATTATGGAAGTTTGATTTAGCATCTCTTTTGGATTCAGAACGACACGACGTTCTTTCCTTTTGTTCAATGTAATAGGCAAGAGTTGACTGCATGCAATATGTATATATTTTGACTATTAATAATGCATTTAAAATCCTAAACGAATGACCAACAGTTTGTTAGGTTCTGGCAACATGGTCAAATTAGTTAACATTGTAAGGCTTCCTCCCCCTAGAAAGCAATAGGGATGCTAATGACCAGGACAATTTGAATAAGTACCTGAATTTAAGTTAAATAACAATCAGGATTTTTTTTTTTATAATCTGGGAAAGAAAGGGATCCCACAGAGGTGTTAATCATGATGAAGATAAGCTAATTAGGTCAGGTAAACTAGTTTAATCTGACTCACATTGCATATCCAGCTCGGGTTGGCAGGGAACTATGTTATGATAGACCCTCTAATGCTCACGGGGCGGTTGGCTGACTGAGGATCCAACTTGCCCCACATGATTTCCAAGGCAGGAACCAAGGGACCATGATGAATAAAGTTTTGCTTTAAAAATTCTATAAATTAACAAGATAAGTTAATTCTATTTACATTTTACTGTCTAATGAGAACCATTTGAACACAACCAAGTTCAGTGCATGCAGGGAAATATAGTCCCTGTGTCTAGAAAGAGTATGGACATCCTTAGTAAACTGAGGATGAAGAAACATATAAGCCCCACAAAGGAGTTGAACTATGGCAAGAAAGTGTTATCTGGTATAAGAGAAACCCCAGAAAAATTAGTATTCTTAATCACAGTCCACACTATGTAAATGTGTAAGCAAATATTTAAGGTGTTTTTACTATCATTAAAGAGGGAAGGGGAAACTGAAACCATGGGAGAATAAGAAAAGATAAAGCAGAAAGACAAACTTGAGCAAAGAAGCAAATCAAACTGGAAGATAGATCTGAGGAAATCAACCAAAATGCATTATAGAATGATAAGCAGATGGAAGATATGAGGTAAACAGATGGGAGATATCAAGGGAGGTAATAAAAAAAAAAGTGGAGGCTCTAATGAAATGGTCCAACAGAACTTTAATAAGAATGACAAAAACGAAGAGAGAGAATCAGGGACAGACAACATTAGAAGAGATAATGGCTGAAAAATTTCAATAGTTTAAAGATCTGAGCCCTTTGCATATATATATATATATATATATACACACACACATACATACATACATACATATCAAGAACATCACAGCAGGATAAATAAATCCTCATCTAATTCTGTCACAGAAAAACTGTAGAGTATGAAATAGAGAAAATAATAAATGCGAACAACAGCAGGGCAATACAATGACAGCAGAGATTTTATCAACTTTTCTGGATGGCCCAAATGTATTCTCAGGTTCTAAAAACCACTCTAGGCCAGCAATGAAAATACTGTCACAGGTTCTTGCACTGGAACTCTGGACTCCAGAAAATTGTAGTAATGAGAGACTGAACAAATATTTATGGGATATATACCGTCTTTAAGTATGAAATGTTAGAGAAATGTTGTCTTAAATATCTTATATATCTTGAGATTCTTATATAGAAAAAAACTTTAAAAACGATATGTCTTTTGATCCCATATTCATTGTAATTGCCTCCTATAGACAAGGCAATAATTGTTAGTTCCATTTTAAAGATAACACTGAGGATCTTGCAGGTTAAGCAAAATTTACCAGTCATAAAGCTGATAGGTTTAAAAATAGGGTTAGAGAGTCAGGTGCCCAGATTCTTGATTAATTTTTTAAGTCAGGGTTTACATAAACCAAATATTTGGTAATTGTATTTGCAAACTATGCCATATTGAAATGGGACATTATTAAAACAGAGATTCTGTCAGTTCCAAACACAGTTGCCTCAGAGAGTAACATGAGAAATGCTACTTAGTCTTTTTACAGCAATCATATTTGAGTACAGATATTCTTTTAAGAATGCAATATGTTTCTCTAAATATTGTGCAGATACTTTTTTTAAAAATGGTTTTTGCTAAGAATATGTTTGGCCCAGACTTGCTCACATTAGTAGGGACTTCTTAAATGTAAGTTCTAGAGTTAACTTGGGATAGAAGCTCATGAATAGTTTGGATTGTTTTGTGAATAATAAAATCTAAGCCAAGACAGTGATTACGTTGTATTGTGTGTCCTTGCCATATATGATATTATTGTCTACACAGAAAACTGGAAAGAACTGATGACAAATTATTAGAAATAAAAAGAATTCATGAAGGTAAACAAAGAAACAGACTCTTAATTGTAGAGAACAAAGTGATGGTTACCAGAAGGGTGGTGGACTGGGTGGGGGGGGGGGGGAGGAGGGTTGGGTGAAATAGTTGATAGGGATGAGGGAGTGCCCTTGTGACAGGCACTGGGTGTTGTATGGGATTGTTCAATCACTATATTGTATACCTAAATCTAATATAACCCTGATAACCATACTGGAATTAAAATAAAATTTTATTTTTTAAAGATTGTATTCATTTATTTGAGAGAGCAAGACAGAGATAGTGGGAGAGAGCACAAGCAGGGAGGAGAGGGAGAAGCAGGCTCCTCCCTGAACAGGGAGCACGATGTGGGGCTCAATCTCAGGACCCTGGAATTGTGACCTGAGTTGAAGGCAGAAGCTTAACCGAATGAGCCATCTAGGTGCCCCTAAATTAAATTTTAAAAGACTTATTAAGATAGACTATTGACACAGAAAGTTAAAAGGAATTGGTAGACAACCTTCAGAAATTCTTTTTATTTCTAATATTTTTTTCTGATGTATCAGTGAAAGTTGTTTAGTTTTCATGTATCAACTTCTAAAGAATAAGAAAATTTAAATGGTGTTTCCAAATGTGGTCACTGTCAATATGCTTGCTACTCCTCACAGTAAAAGATAGTTTATTTCTTTTTCCTTTGCATCTGGAATCAAAGATTCCTTTGAAACTCGTGGTAGAATGTGGTAAAAGTGATGCTATGCCATTTCCAGACTTAGCATTTAAGAAGGCTGGCAGCTTATTCTCTTTCTCTTAGAAGCCAGTCACCATGTAAGAAGTCAAACTGCTCTGTTAACACCAGGCTTGAGAAAACACAATATAGACATATGGAGATAGAGATGTTTAGCCAGACCCCAGCTCTTCCATTTATCCCATCTGAGGAACAAACATGAAAGAAGGAGCTAGCCATCTTGGATATTCTAGGTCTGGAGGACATCACATAAGGTAGAGAAACTGCCTCGCTGGGCCCAATCTAGATGGGAGAATCATAATAAATAAAACATTTTTTTTTTAAGAGAAAAATATATTTGTGTTTTCACCACTAAGTTTTGGGGTAGTTTGTTATGCAGCAATAAATAACTGTAACATAACATGGCATCTAGATGTAGGGTACATCCAAAACAGAAAGCTCAAATGTGAAATTGGCTTCATGACTAAGCAGTGAGTGGGAGACTAAAAGGCAGTGAGGGAATTGTTGGAAGATAGTGAAAAAGACAACCTGTGTTATGTAGTGGTGGGATGTTTGGCAGCACCATTGTCTGTAAGTACATAAAAGAAAGAAAATGTACCTAATAAACTTATAGATTTGGCTGAGGAGATTTCTAGGCAGAATTTTGTAAGCTGTCTATGATAAACTACATAAACTGAGAAAATAGAAAAGGAATTGCTCAGTTTACACCAGAATTCAGGGGGGAGAAAATCCATCCAGAGCATTTTGAAATTATGCTATTTCTTATTACAAGTTTCTCCAGCTGGTAAATGTTCTCTGAACAAAAAATGCTCTTATGGTATAGATCAAACATAGGGAGATGTCAGTAAAATTTGTACCTTAGGGTTGAGATCAAATCAAATGTATGGCCATGAGATGTTTCCAGAAATATCCAAAAGATTGGGAATCAGTGTCTTTAAGAATCTAGGTCAGTTAAGAAGGTTTCTAAGAACTTGAAGTGTGCTGTTCTGAAGCATCATGGCATGCAGAGTACACTCTGTCTAGACAATATCTGTGGGTGCAAATCTTGCCTGATGGAATTTACTGAAATAAAATTCTTAGAAAACCCACCAAGCTTCTAAGAAAACTGATGGAAGAGAGCACTGCCAATTTGAACAACAACAACAAAAGTATAAAAATAAAAAGAGGTCTTAGGATCCCCATCCTTACAAAGGCAACACGTATGGTGAGAAAGCCATTCGGCCACAAACATGGAATGTTTCTTACGGAAAATGAATGATGACTCAGGGCGGAGCCATGAACCATGGAGAAATATTCCAAGAAAACAGAACTGGGGCCATAACCAGAAATATTGCTTGTTCTTGGAGCAGAGGGAACTAGAAATATGTGACTGGGTGTGTTTCAGAATTGCTATGGGACAGGTAAATTTCTATATGCATATCTTTTTCTACTTTTGAATAATAGTGTCTAATGACATTATCCTGTTCTTACCCCATTATTTGTTAGGCACTTGTGAGGCCAATACTATGCAATTTTTGGTTCACAAGTCTCTGTACCTAAAGGATTCTAGCTGAAGAGCCTTTTTTCTGGATATAAGCCATAGTTAGATAAAAATATTCGACATGAAAAACTGGAGTCTAATGCCCATAATGGAATGAAATGTTGGGGTCCTGAGTGAGAGTGGGCATACTTCGCATGTGGAGGGGATATGAATTGTGGCATAAAACCATTATTAATTCCGTCTTTCTTACAAACATATCATTCTTCATATCAAGAAGTAGAGTCCTTTTCTCTTTCCATTGAGATTGGGCTAACTTCATGATGGGATTTGTCCAATATAGTGGGACAGTATTTATGATGTATTAATTCCAGTATTCTTTAAGAGGTCTGGGGACTTCTAATTCTTTCTTATGAGAACCAGTCATTAGAAGTCCAACCACCCTGAAGCCATCTTGCCAAGCAAAACTAAAGCATGCTACACAGAGAGGGAGACATGTTTATCCAACCCCCACTAATTCTATACATCCCAGCAGAGGCAATATCATATGGTGAAAGAGCCATCTGGACTTTCTAGTTCTAGAAGACACCATGTAGAGCAAAGAAATTACCTAGCCTGGTTCAGCCCAGAAGGTAGAATCATTAGAAATAATACATTGTTTCTAAATAACTAAGTTTGGGGGTAGTTTGTTTCATAATAATAGATAACTAAAACATTAAAAGTATACTACTTATATTAGTAATAAAAATAAGGCTTTAAATGACTCATATAGAAAGTATTAAGAATAATCAAATGTCATTAAAAGTTATGCAAGAAGACATGAATAAATGGAGACAATATCTTTATAATGTTAATTCTTCACAAATTAACCTATAAATTCAAAGTAATGACAATAAAAATCACAATAGATTTTTTAAGTATAAGAAAATTTCCCAACTTAAGTTTATTTGAAAGTAAAAGTTTCAATCCTGAAGAATAATCTTCTGAGTTTGCATTTTGGATATCCAGAAATAGAATACAGTATGAAGAGAGTTTAGTATCTGTGTAGAGAAACAAATTGAATGGCAAAAATGATGAACTTTGAAACAGACTCACATACTGAAAGCTTAATTTATGACAGCTGGCACTGAAAAGATGGAGAATTAATTTAATTAAATAATGCTTGGAAAACTCATTATTTTGGAAAAATATATTTAAATGGATCTGTACCTCACATCACACACACAGATTCCACACAGATTGAACTTTAATGTGGGTCACAATATAATATAATATATAATATAAGAGGATATCTTCATGACTTGTGGTAGTAAAGATTTCTTGAGATTCAAACTACAGGAAAAAAATGAATAAATTCATCTGGTTAAAATTAAGAATATACATTTACCAAAGACCCCATATAATAGTGAAAGGCAAGGCACAAGGAAGAGATCTAAATACATTTAGCTAACATGCCATCCTAGATATAGAGAAATCAGTTATTGATCATTTAGAAAAATGGCTGAGCAAAGGGACCTGAATAGGTCTTTCACAGAGAGAAAAGATGATGACAAAGAGAGAGAGGAACATATTCTCAAACTTCTATATTACAAGGGAAATAAGAATTATAAGATACCAATCCATACACTCTGGAGTGGTAGTAAAGTGCTGACAAGATTATAAAGCAATGGGAGTACTCATATTATTACTGGGTTTAAGGATGATAAGACTATATAGGTCACTAACTAGCAAAAATCACTAGTAACTAAATATATACACCATACGCCAAAGAGAAACTCATATTTAGTACCAGGAGATTTACATATGTACAAATTGTGCATCCAGTTCCAATTAAATGGATACATGATTTGTGCTTTCTACAGTAGAATTCTCTAAGTGGAAATTAATAAACACAGCAATGCAGATGAATCTCAAAAACAAAATTTTGAAAAAAGTCTTAAAATGATACATATAATTGATTATATGATGAGCCCAAATCAGACAAAATGAAATAATGTATTAAGAAAGCATATATATGTTTGTGTATTTATGCGTGTGTATATGCGCGTGTGTGTGTGTGTGTGTGTGTGTGTGTGTATGTCTATGTGTGACAAAACTATAAGAAAAGGCAAGGACTAAAATCAGGTTTGGGTATAAATGAGTAATAACATAGATTTTTTTCATCTTTATTAAAATGTGTCTTAAAATCATTCATCTTATATATAGTATATATTACACAGCTTAAAAATGCATGGCGGGAGCCTCACTGAGAAATTCAAGGTATGAAAGAAAATGTACTAGATATCATATAGTTTTAAAAGTCTTACAGTGATGTCCAGTTAAATTTAGCAATTTTGTTACCAAGATAAAGGTAATTGTATTTTTAAAGTAAGAGCTACATTTTAAAATAATAACATTTTGATAATGATGTTCTGGCATGAAAATTCTATAAGGAGCCAACTAAAATGCTAGTGGGATGAGAAGATAGAAAGACAACTAATATTTCAGGTCTCAAATTACAAAGTGTCAAAGAAAAGGGTTTTTGTGGACTAGAATAAATAGCAAAGCAAAATGAAAAAAACAATAACATGGCACCTATTAAAAGATAAAACAAATGAGTTACAAAGTTAAATGGTAGAAGTAAATCCAAAATTATCTGTTAAAATGACCATGATGATTTGAATATAAACTTGTCCAGTTAAAAGAAAAAAAAAAAAAAAAAAGAGTAGACCACCAGATCTATTTAAAACAAAACAAAACTGAAACCCTATAAGAGGTCTATTAAAAAGGGACTATATAAAGGTGAAGAAGAAGAAGAGAAAGTGTACTCAAATCAGGAAACAAAAATTGCAGTGTTAGCAAAATTCATACCCTACAAAATTCAATGCAGGGGAAACATTACATGGAAAAAAACTTTTTTTTGAACATAGTGATTTGACAATTCTGTACATTACACTATGCTCACCGCAATTTGTATAGTCACCGTCTGTGACCATATAATATTACTACAATATTATTGATTGTATTCCCTATGCTGTAATTTTTCCCCCATGACTTTTTTTTCCCCCCAAATAACTGGAAGTTTGTACCTCTTGATTTCATCTATTTCAGCCATCTTTTCAACCTTTCCTCTCTGAAAAGTTTGTTCTTTATGTTTGATTCCGTTTGTCATTTTTTTGATCCCACATATAAGTGAAAATAATATTTGATTAATTTAGCATAATGCCTTCTAGGTCCATCCACATTGTTGCAAATTGCAATTTATTTTTTTTATAGCTGAATGGTAGTTCATTGTATTTATATACTACATCTTTATCTATTCATCTATTGGTAAACAGGTTGCTTCCATAACTTGGCTATTATAAGTAATGCTGCAATAAACAAGGGGTGCATGTATCTACTTAAATTCACGTTTTTCTTTTCTTTGGGTAAATATCCAGTAGTAGAATTACTGGATTGTATGGTATTTTCTATCTTTAAATTTTTGAGAATCTCCATACCGTTTCCTGTAGTGGTTGTGTCAGTTTACCTTCCCACCAACAGTACCGAGGCTTAACTTTTCTCCCCATCCTCACCAACACTTGTCTTTTTGATACTAGCCACCAAAAAGTGAGGTGATATCTCATTTTGGTTTTGATTTGCTTCCCCCTGATGATTAAGGATTTTGAGCATTTTTCATCTGTTTGTTGGCCATCGGTATATCTTCTTTGGAAAAAATGTCTAGGTCCTCTCATTTTAAAAATCAGATTATTTGGGGTTTTGTTTGTTTGTTTTGATATAGAGTTTATAAGTTCTTAATATTTTTTTTGAAATTTAACCTATTATTAGATATATCATTTGCAAATCTCCTCTCCCATTCAGTAGGTTACCTGGAATGGAGAGTCTTTAAGGAAATGACCACAATAAAGATATAACTGTCATGACCTTTTAGTATAAATAGTAAAACAATGTAATTTTTTTGTAAATGGGTAGGGGAAAAATCAACATATTAATGCATTGGATCCTGTGTAGAATTAGAAATTTATCAAATGGGTTAAATTATAAAACTGTCTCATTTGGAGACTTTATATGAAGGTTGATTCAGTCAACTCTAAAATTTATAACCTAGAGACAATGAAAATACCTTATTTCGTGACCTAGATATTAAAGGATTATCTTTCAAGTTCAGTACCGTCATGACTGCTGCCATTTTGATCTTATTCTTTTCTTTACCAAGCATATGCTACATTGTAAATGATCTTTGTGTGTGTGTGTGTGTGGTTTTTTTTTTTTTTTTTTTTTTTTGTATGGTGCAAATGAATTTTCATTATTTCTATCACTTGCAGTAAAAGGAGTCCTAACTAACATGTATGGCATCTGGATATCATTAATCAACTGGGCATGAAATTACTGGGGAAAATACCCCAGGGCATTGCTGTATCTACAACAGTTCTCATCAAAGGTTAAAAATGTGAAATACAACTAGTAAGTAGACTCAAGCAATAAGGACATATTTTGGTTCAAGGATTTTGCCAGATTTGTTGAAGCCACTAACAATGATTACCCAGTTAATGTTTCAGGAACTTCATTATGCATCATTTTGTCACCAAAGAGTCTCTCTGGAAAAAATTAAGCAAATAATTCATGGAAGACTGCTTTACAAAAAGAACTTGAACCATATTTTTGGATTTATACTGTTAGAATAACCAGACTTTAGAAACTTGTCCTAGATTTATCAAATGTTCACCAAGGAAGCAAGAATTAATGAAGGAGAGCTAATGTGAATGTATTTGGATTTGGTAATTTCAAGATTAACCTGAAAGGAAAAATTGTATGTAGAAAAGTGAAGATCTTATTGGCTATTAAATTAACTGAGCTGTTTTTCATCTAGCCACTTACAGCTGGATATTCCAGCTATAAGATATATATACGTGTATATATACATAGATGTATTTACACATACCAATTGTGCAGAAACTCATCTTTAATAGTATAACGTAACATGGAATCTTTGAGACACTTCTGTAGAGTCTATGATAGAAATCTAGTCAGTTTTTACCTTATAGCTTGTAAAACTTGAGTTCATTTATTGTAGTAATAGTATATTACTCATAAATCCCGAGGATGCTCAAACTATCCCATTTACTGAAGTAAAATTCTTATTTAACTGCCTTTATTGAGAACAACAGTTCCTATCTATCCCATAATGACAGGAAACACGAAGTTATTCTTCCTGCATTCTCAACTCTGTGCATTATCTTAGAAGGCCTTTACCCAAGTATTGCAATCTACTAGGTGCCAGAGGGCAGGATCTACGTTTAGCTTTGCTATCCTAAAGCTATTATCATTTTATTCCTGATCATCATTGTGGTTAATAGGCTACATCTTTTCTCCTCTAGTCCTCTAATTTACCTAGTTCCAAAGTCTGGGTTTCTTCAGGACTTCTATAGAACTACTTAGCCTTTACTATCTGTGTAGTCTTTTTTTTTTCCCCCCTTTCCTTTTCCTTTTCTTCTGAAGAACCAGGTTCCTCAGAGTTCCTGTTAATTTTCCATTCCTATTTCAATGGGAATGAACGGACTCCTTTCCTCTGGTAACAAGATTATCCTTTCCATTGAATATGGGTTAACGTTTGTCAGAACCTACTGCCATGTGCTAGACCATCTGCTTGGACTCTCGATATTTACCCCAATCAAGTTCAGACTTGAGCTTGTTTGGCATTTGCAATTTGTGAGTCTGGATACTTAAAAACAGTTGGTCATCAGTTTGAACTGCCTTCACTTCCTACAGTTCTCTCTTGTTGACTTTTTAAAAAGACATGTTTTGAGGCCAATGGGTTATGACATTTAATTTTTTCTTCTAATTCCAAATCTATACCATGTATCCATGATATCCTAACTATGAGAGTAACAGAAAGGTAAGTTTGGGGAAATATTTAAGATATTTGATAATCTTTTGGCACATTAATAATTTATTTCACAAAAAACTTAGAATTTGCAGTATTACCTTTTAAGAAAATTGAATCAAAACAGCTGACCCTAAGCTTCCCCAAGGTATAATTTATGCAATCCATAAAACATTTACTGAGAAATAAGAGATTAAATTTGCTGAAACTAGACCATTTTTATCACGTTTTGCTTCCAAAAATGTAAAGTGAATAAATCAATTTCATTGCCTTTTGAAGAAAAATCCTCCTCTAGATCTGGAAGTTAAGTAGTGCTTGCCTTTGAATTTAGTAATGTTTTCAGGACTTTCAAAGTCTATGTTCATGTTGTAGTGAATATAGATCATTGTATCTTATCACTGCTTGTTCCCCTAAATTTGTCAGTGTGATTTGGCTTTGACATAATCAAAAAGGCACTGAGACTCTAGTTTCTTATTAATCACAAATAATTGATTATAAAAACACAATCAGTCACAAACTGATTAAAGGATTGTGGTGCTATCAGGGGACTCAGGAATTCTGTGGCTAAGCATTTATAATTGGTACTAATTACAAACTCCTTTTGACATTTAAAAGTAATCTCCGCTTTTAATTATGATTCTATATACTAGAGCCCTAGCATTCCTTGTCCAATTGCTATTAAATACTTTTCTGACAAGCTTAGAGGAGTTATCGAAAACTCTGAGTTTCCTTTATTATATATATTTAGTATCATCTCCCTACAAAATTTTTGATACTGATTTTCCTGATTTACTGCTTCATAATGAAAAATATATATATACAATAGAAAGTATGAGATCTGTATTATCTAAGGCCTTAAATTGTGTATCATACCAGTGAGAAATATATCCAGCTGTAAGTAATAACTACCGTTTATAGTGCCTTGGAAAAATTGGGGCTTATACTTGTTATGTAACGAAAGGCCTGGAAGTAGATGGTGGCTAGTTTTTATTTAGTGATTGAATGGTGAAAGGGCCAGAATCTCTTGGCTTTTCCTTTATAGTTTTTACCTTTTGGTTACAGGAAGGGGACTAGCAGCTCCAAACACTACATACATATGTATTCAGGACAGAAAGAAAGTAGAAGTTGAGCTCTTTCTGAGCCCTTTTGTCAGGAGAGGAAGAGTTTCCCAGGAACGTCTCTGTACATCTTATTTGGCGTTAGTAAGTCCTATGTCCAACACTGACTGCAAAAGAAGGTGGAAGGTTGTTAACACATGGCCAGGATTGGCCTACTCCAATCATGATCAATCACTCTGGTTGGGTAAGGCAAAAGAGGAGGATATTGCATAAGATGGTCTAATGACTAACACAGTGAAGTAACTATCTGAAAAATTTCATCTGCTGATTATTGAAACAAAAGCTATACACTTTATGCAATAATCACCATTACAGGGGTCATCAGTATAGGGGGTGATCATCTAATGTTAGTCTCATTGTGACATATATTTGAAATGTCGTATATTTTGTGTCCTATATTTGAAAAATCCTCACATGAAAGCATGTTTATCAGCTTGAAGCAGGGTTTGACAGAAAAATAAATAGTAAAGCTAAAAAATAAAACATAATCTCTCAAAAGAATCCATTTTCTTGTGAGAAGAGCAAAAACTATCTTGCTTGATAATGTACATTTGCTTTGCAAGATAATTTCAGGGACTACATCTCAGAATGTTTCAAATACTTTTAGTTGAGGTATTCTGTTTCAAACATCTGCTACTACATTTACAGTTCTGTGACACATACAAAACAGACTTTTCATTTCACTATAAATTCTAATGGGTGTGCTTTGTTTATATTTATTTTAATGAATTGTGAAAAGAAAATGTCTTTACCTTCACAGACACAGTCTTTGCTTCCTAAATTTTAACATAGAATATAATAATAATAGCTAATATTTTAAATAACCTAGATTGGACATGGTATTCTCTCATTTTATACTCATAATAATCACATGTGGCATACCCTTTTGATGCCCATTTTGTTAGGTAGCTAAGTAACCAAGGTGACAGTTAGTTAACTGAGTCACAAAGATTGAATAACTTATCTTTATACAGATACTGAAAGGTGAAACTAGAATTCAAATCTGGGAACTCTGACTCTAGACCCCAACTTCTTCACCACCACCTAAAAGAGATTATATTTATTCTACTTCCTTGAAAGCAGTATATATTGTTGTTCTTTTTTTTAATGTTAGGGTCAAGATTTTTATTTTTATTTATTTTTAATTGAAATATAATTAACATACAATATTAGATTAGTTTCAGGTACCCAAAATAATGATTCAGCAATTCTGTATTTTCCAGTGCTTATTAACATAAGTGTACTCTTAATCTTTTTTTATTTATTTCACCCATCTACTCACCACCTTCCACACACCAACTTTCTGGCAACTACTAGTTTGTTCTCTGTATTTAAGAATATTTTTTTCTCTTTTTTTTCCTTTGTTCATTTGTTTTGCTTCTTAAAATCCACATATGAGTAAAACTATGTGGTATTTATTTTTCTTCCAACTTATTTCATTTAACATATCTACTAGCTTGTGTGTGTTGTTAAAAATGACAAGATTTCATTCTTCTTTTTATGGCTGAGTAATATTGTATTGTGTGTGCATATATATATATATATATATATATATAATTATAATATATATACCACATTACCATTATAATCTATTATATATATATATATATATACATCATCTTTATCATTCATCTGTTCATAGACATTTGGTTACTTCTATATCTTGGCTATTATAAATAATACCACAATAAACATGAGGATGCTCGTATCTTTTTGAATAAGTGTTTTCATTTTCTTTGGATAAATAGCCAATAGTGGAATTATTGGATCATATGTAATTATATATTAATTACTTAGCAAGCCAAAAGTCAATCCATACATAAATAGATAAAGATTATATATATAAGATTTATACTTTTATTTATTTTTAATTGATGTATAATTAACGTACAATGTTAGATTAGTTTCAGGTATCCATTTTGATGCCCTTTTACATATAAATGCCCTTATATCTCTCTCTATATATAAATAAAATTTATAATAAAATATATAAAATATATTATTTATAAAATATATATATAAAATATATAAAAATTTTATAATAAAATATATAAATAAAATTTATATGGAATATTTCTCAGTCATAAAAAAGAATGAAATCTTGCCTTTTGCAATGACATGGACAGGCCCAGAAGGTATAATGGTAAGAGAAATAGGTCAGTCAGAGAAAGGCAAATAAATATGTTATGAGTTTACTTTTGAGTATCATGCGAGAAGGTGTTCCAAATTCCTTCTTTTGCATGTAGCCATCCAGTTTTCCCAGTACCATTTGCTGAAGAGACATTTTTTCCCCATTGTATAGTCTTGCCTCCTTTGTCATAGATTAATTGACCATAGAAATCTGAGTTTATTTCTGAGCTCTTTTTTCAACTCCATTTGATTTATGTGTCTATTTTTGTGCTTGTGCCATACTGTTTTGATTACTATTGCAGCTTTATAGTATAACTTGAAATCTGGGATTATGATATTTACGGCTTTGTTCTTCTGTTTTAAGATTGTTTTGGCTATTTGGGGTCTTTTGTGGTTCCAACAATGAATTAGTTAATTATTGTTGCAGCAATTATAATATTACTTGTTCTGTGAAAAATGTTGTTGGTATCTTTATAGAAATTGTATTAAAACTGTAGATTGCTTGGGTGGTATGGGCATTTTAACAATATTCGTTCTCCTAATAAATGAGCATGGAGTATCTTCCATTTGCATTATCTTCAATTTCTTCGGTCAACAGTTTTTAGTTTTCAGAGTTTAGATCTTTCACCTCCTTGGTTAAAGTCATATCTGGATATTTTATTCTTTTTGGTGAAATTATAAATAGGATTATTTTAATTTCTCTTTCTGCTACTTCATTATTAGTATATAGAAATGCATCAGATTTCTGTATATTAATTTTTTTTTTAAATTTTTTATTTTTTATAAACATATATTTTTATCCCCAGGGGTACAGGTCTGTGAATCACCAGGTTTACACACTTCACAGCACTCACCAAAGCACATACCCTCCCCAATGTCCATAATCCCACCCCCTTCTCCCAAACCCCCTCCCCCCAGCAACCCTCAGTTTGTTTTGTGAGATTAAGAGTCACTTATGGTTTGTCTCCCTCCCAATCCCATCTTGTTTCATTTATTCTTCTCCTACCCACTTAAGCCTCCTGCTAGAATTGATAAATGAATTCAGTACAGTCACGGGTTAAAAAAATTAATATACAGATTTCTGTATATTAATTTTTTTAACCCGTGACTGTACTGAATTCATTTATCAATTCTAGCAGATTTTTGATGAAGTCTTTAGGGTTTTCTGTATATAGTATGTTATCTGCAAATAATGAGAATTTTACTTTTTTCTTACCAATATGAATTCATTTTCTTTTACTTGTCTGATTGCTGTGGCAAAAACTTAGTAGTATGTTGAATAAAAATAGTGAGACTGGGCATTCTTGTATTGTGCCTGATATTAGAAGTAAAGCTCTCAATTTTTCACTATTGAGTATGATGTTACCAGTAGTTTTTCGTATGTAGTGTTCATTATATTGAGGTACATTCCCTCTAAACCTAGTTTGTTGTGAATTTTTATCACGAGTGGATGTTGTGCTTCATCAAATGGTTTCTGTGTATATTTTGAGATGATCATATGATTTTTACCCTTCTTATCATTGGGATGTATTATGTTGATTGATTTGAGAATACTGAACACTTGAATCGCTGGAATACCCACTTATGGTGAATGATTTTTTTTTTAAATGTATTGTTGACTTTGATTTGCTAATACTTTGTTGAGGATTTTTGCGTTTGTGTTCATCAGAAACATTGGCCTGTAGTTTTTGTTGTTTCTTTCCTAGTGTCTTTGTCCAGTTTTGGTAGCAGGTAATACTGGCCTTGTAGAATGAAACTGGAAGCTTTGGGGCGCCTGGGTGGCTCAGTGGGTTAAGCCGCTGCCTTCGGCTCAGGTCATGATCTCAGGGTCCTGGGATCGAGTCCCACATTGGGCTCTCTGCTCAGCAGGGAGCCTGCTTCTCTCTCTCTCTCTCTGCCTGCCTCTCCATCTACTTGTGATCTCTCTCTGTCAAATAAATAAATAAAATCTTTAAAAAAAAAAAAAAAGAAACTGGAAGCTTTTATTTCTCTTCTAATTTTTGGAATAGTTTGAGAAGAGTTTTTAACTCTTCTTTCTTTTTTTCTTTTCTTCTTCTTCTTCTTCTTTTTTTTTTTTTTTTTGAGAGAGAGCGAGCATGAGCAGAGGGAGAGTAAGAAAGAGAGAAGCAGAATCCTCACTAATCAGGGAGCTCGATGTACGGCTCAATCCCAGGATGCTGGGATCATGACCTGAGCCAAAGGCAGATGCTTTACCAACTGAGTCACCAGTTCAACTCTTCTTGAAATATTTGGTAGAATTCACCTCTGAAGCCATTTGGCTATGGACTTTTGTTTGTTGGGAAACTTTTTTTTTTATTATGGACTCTGTAATCAGTCTGTTCAGATTTTTTATTTATTCCTGATTCATTTTTGAATGATTGTATATTTCTAGTAATTTATTCATTTCTTCTAGGTTATCCAATTTGTTGGCATATAATTTTTCAATCTTATAATCCTTTGTTTTTCTGCGGTATTTGTTATTTCTCCTCTTTCATTTGATTTTTATTTTTGTTCATGATGTGTCTGGCTAAATATCAATTTTGTTTGCCTTTTCAAGGAATGAGCTCTAGGTTTCATTGATTTTTTTTTTTTTAAGATTTTATTTATTTATTTATTTATTTTTGACAGAGATCATAAGTAGGCAGAGAGGCAGACAGAGAGAGAGGAAGGAAGTAGGTTCCCTGCTGAGCAGAGAGTCCAATGCGGGGCTTGATCCCAGGACCCTGGGATCATGACCTGAGCCAAAGGCAGAGGCTTAATCCACTGAGCCACCCAGGCACCCCTCATTGATCTTTTATATTGTTAAGTTTCTATTTCATTTATTTCTGCTTTAATCTTTATAATGTCCTTCCTTCTACTGGATGGCATTTTTTTTTCTAGCTCCTTTATGTATAAAAGTAGGTTGTTTTTTCACTATATCTGTATCTTTGGGGTAAATACCCAGGAGTGCAATTGCAGGGTCATAGGGAAGCTCTATTTTTAAGTTCTTGAGGAATTTCCACACTCTTCTACAAAGTGGCTGGATCAACTTGCATTCCCACCAACAGTATAAGAGGGTTCCCCTTTCTCCACATCCTCTCCAACACATGTTGTTTCCTGTCTTGCTAATTTTGGACAATCTAACTGGTGTAAGGTGGTATCTCAATGTGGTTTTAATTTTAATCTCCCTGATGGCTAGTGATGATGAACATTTTTTGATGTGTCTGATAGACATTTGTATGTCTTCATTGGGGAAGTGTCTATTCATATCTTCTGCCCATTTTTTTGATATGATTATCTGTTTTGTGTGTGTTGAGTTTGAGGAGTTCTTTATAGATCCTGGATAGATGCCCTTCAACGGATGAATGTATAAGGAAGATGTGGTCCATATACACTATGGAGTATTATGCCTCTATCACAAAGGACGAATACCCAACTTTTGTAGCAATATGGACGGGACTGGAAGAGATAATGCTGAGTGAAATAAGTTAAGCAGAGAGAGTCAATTATCATATGGTTTCACTTATTTGTGGAGCATAACAAATAACATGGAGGACATGGGGAGTTGGAGAGGAGAAGGGAGTTGAGGGAAATTGGAAAGGGAGGTGAACCATGAGAGACTATGGACTCTGAAAAACAACCCGAGGGTCTTGAAGGGGCAGGGGGTGGGAGGTTGAGGGAAGAAGGTGGTGGGTATTAGGGAGGGCACATATTGCATGAAGCACTGGGTGTGGCACAAAAACAATGAATATTGTTACGCTGAAAGGAAATAAAAAAAAAAAAGTAGGTTGTTTATTTGAGATTGATAGATTGCTATACTCTTCTCTCTTAAAACAATTTTCACAGGCGCCTGGGTGGCTCAGTTGGTTGAGCGACTGCCTTTGGCTCAGGTCATGATCCCGGACTTCTGGGATTGAGTCCCGCATTGGGCTCCCAGCTCCTTGGGGAGTCTGCTTCTCCCTCTGACCTTCTCCTCTCTCATGCTCTCTCTCACTCATTCTCTCTCAAATAGATAAATAAAATCTTTAAAAAACAAAAAACAAAAAACAATTTTCACTGTCCCAGAGATTTTGAACCATTGTGTTTTCATTTCATTTGTCCAATGTATTTTTTTATTTTCTCTTTGATTTCTTGGTTGACCAATTGATTGTTTAGTAACATGTAATTTAGCTTCTATGTATTTTTGTTCTATTGAGATTTATTTCCCCTGTGGGTGATTTCTAGTTTCATACTGTTGCAGTCAGAAAGAAAAATTGCAAGATATGATTTCAATCTTCTTATACTTATTAAGATTTTTTTTTTTTTTTATGGCCTGACATGTGATCTCTTCTGGAGAATGTTCCCTGTTCACTTGGAAAAAAAAAAAAAAGTGCTTTCTGCTGTTCTTGGATGGAATGTTCTAAATATATCTGTTAGATCCATCTGGTGCAATGTGTCCTTCAGAGAGCCTGGTCTCTTATGACTTTCTGTCTGGACGATCTATCCATTGATGTAAGTGGGGTGTTAAAGTTCCCTACTATTATTGTATTCCTGCCAATTTCTTCCTTTTTGTCTGTTAATAGTTGCTGTATATGTTTAGGTGCTTCTATATTGGGTACATGAATACTTAATAGTTGTTATATCCTGTTGGATTTTTCCCTTTATTGTTATGTGGTGTCCCTTTTTGTCTCTTGATAAAGTCTTTGTTTTAAAGTCTATTTTGTCTGATAGAAGTCTTCCTACCCCTGCTTTCTTTTTGCTTCTGTTTGCATGGTAAATGTTTTTCCATCCCCTTTCCTTTAATATGCTTGTATCTTTAGGTCTGAAGTGAGTCTCTTGTAGGGAGAACTTGGTTTTTTATCTATTCTTCCACCCTATGTCTTTTGATTGAAGCATTTACTCTATTTGCATTCAAAAGTAATTCTTGATAGGTATGTACTTCTGTTTTATTCATTGTTTTATGGTTGTTTTTGTACTTCCCTATTCCTTTCTTTTGCTCTTTCTCTCTTCCTTTGTGGCTTAATAGCCTACTTTTGTGATAAACTTGGCTTTCTTTCTCTTTATTTTTTGAGTAACTGTTACAGGTTTTTGATGAGTGGTTACCATTAGGTTATGTCATTATGCCATTAGGTATAATATCCTATGCATATGGCAATTTATATTAAGTTGATGGTCACTTAAGATTGAAACCATTCGAAAGCACTGAATTTTTACTCCTCACCCCCACATTTTATGTATATAATGTTATACTTTACATTCTTTTGTGTATTCCTTGATTGATTTTTATAGATAAAATTGGTTTTGCTGTTTTTGTGCTTTAAACTCCATATGGGTTTTATAAGTACTTAATTTATTATTATTATATATTTATATTACCTGTGAAATTTTTCCTTTTCACAATTTCCTTATTCCTGATGATGGCATTTCCTTTCCACTTATAGAATTTCCTTTAACTTTTCTCATAAGTCTGGTTTTGTGGTGATAAATTCCTTTAACTTTTGTTTGTCTGGGAAACACTATTTCTCCTTCTATTCTTAGTGTTAACTGTGTTGGGTAGAGTATTCTTGGTTGCAGATTTTTTTGTTTTCAGTGCTTTGCCTGTCAGAAGAGAGTGGCATGGGTTGCCTAGGTGGCTCAGTGGATTAAGCCTCTGCCTTCAGCTCAGGTCATAGTCTCAGGGTTCTGGGATCAAGCCCCACATGGGGCTCTCTGCTCAGCAGGGAGCCTGCTTCCCCATCCGACTCTGCCTGCCTCTCTGCCTATTTGTGATCTCTCTCTCTGTCAAATAAATAAATAAAATCTTAGAAAGAGAGAGAGAGAGAGAGAGTAGCATGGTATGTTCAAAATTTCTGCTGAAAAATCATCTAATATCCTTATGCTGTTCCTTTCATATTAATTGTTTGCTTTTCTCTAGCTGCTTTTAAAATTTTATCTTTACCACTACTTTTTGCCATGTTAATTATTTATGTGTCTTGGTGTGGACCTCCTGAGATTAATTTCTTTTGGAGCTCTCGGTCCTATCTGGATCTAGATGTCTGTTACCTTCCCCAGATGTGGAAAGTTTTCAGTTATTATTCCTTCAAATAAATTTTCTGCCCCCTTTTTCTCTCTCTTGTTTTTCTTTTAGGATTTCTATAATGCAAAATTATTATACTTGATGATGTCATTGAGTATCCTTAACCTCTTCTCATTTTTTATTTTTAATTATTTTTGCTATTCAGTTTGGTTACTTTCTGTTACCCCATTTTCCAGGTTGCTAATTCTTCTTCTTGTAGCTCCCCTCCCCTTTTTTTAAGCCTCTAGTATATATTTTATTTCAGTTGTTGAGTTATCCCTGACTGATTCTTTTTTTATATTTTCTGTGTCTTTGTTAAATGTCTCACTGAGATCTTCTACTCTTTTCTTAAATCCATTGAGTATCTTTATGACCACTACTTGGAATTCTTAACCAGGTATATTTATTTCTTATCTCTGATTCATTTGCCTCTTTTCCTTTGATTTTGTCCTTCTTTTACATCTGGGGCATACTCCTTTGTCTCTTCATTTTGCCTAACTCTCAAGTTTTTTTTTTTTTTTCTGTGTATTAGGAACATAAATTAAGTCTCCTGATTTTTAAAGTAGTGGCCTATAAAGAAGAGGTCCTATGGTGTATGATATCATTTTTAAAGTGTCCAACAATATTAGCTTGTTTTTAGAAGTGATTGGCTTATAACTGGAATGTTTATTTTTTATAAAAAAGTTTATTTTATAAAACTTCAGAACTTTATCCTTGAAAAGGATAAAATCATAGTGTAAAGAATTCTTGTATACCCATCATCCAGGCCCCCAAAATAGTAACAATTTGTTACAGTTCTTTTTTTCTTATTTTTTTTCTTATTTTTGCCTTCTTTCTTTCCATCACTCCATCCATCCATCCATCATTTCTGTATCTACTTACCTATATGCCTATCCATTATCCCCTTGGCTTGGACTTTATCTCATGACCAAGGCACTAAAGTGCAGAAATTAAGTCTCCATTCTGGATGACCATGTGCCCTGCTAAATTTTGGATGTTCTGTTATTGAAAGGAAGAGAAGAGGGAGAGAAGCTGTTTGAAGTTTAGTCATAGAAATAATATCTATATCATAAGTTTGTCTTTTGGATTAGAGGAGTGATATGACCCAGGCACTGTGGTATTAATATATACACAAATATATTTCTGGTTATTATTAACTTCATCTTAATAAAGTACTTTAAAAAAAATATGTTGTCTTGTTCTGCTTTATCTTATTACTGATCTCTACCTATCATTTTGGGGCATGGTGTGGATGTTTAAGGGCCAGAGAAATGTCCTTTATAGGTTCTATGTCAGAATAGTCACCATCTATCTTAACATGACCCATAGTTGAAAAGACAAGATTTTGGGTGTCACTGAGCTTCATAAAGTAGTAGCTTTTAAAGCTTAATAGAACAGTCTGATTGTAAATAAATGTTACAAATTCCCCGTTGCTTTTACTCATATATCAATTTCTACTTTGCAGAAGGAGACCTTTACTTAACTTACACATTTCATTTATAATACACATTGGCTGAGGTAGATTTCTCTCTCCAAAAGTAGAACTTCTGGATTGTGCAATGCAATTGAGTGTTGACCTCCAAATACTGAGCGGCATGAAAATTTCTTTTAAATATAATATACTGATGGATAGCACAATTTCAACATTATGAGGTTTACTTTTTGGTAGTTTAAGAGATGAGGATCAAGATGTGTGACTACTTGAAAGAAAGGGTTCATGGTTCATAAATGTGAATAATTCATTGGTCTTCTGGGATACCTGTTGACATCTAGTCTCTAAACTTCAACTAAATGGATGTTAGCAGTTGGTTTCAAATAAATTTCCAATTGTCATATGTACAGTGGTGTAATTGCAGATATCAGTCATGAGAGTAAAGAAAAATTTATATATTTCTGTTATATGTGTGTATGCATACAATTTCTAACTTTAAATATTAGAAAGAATGACTAAAACATGTGTGCTTTATATGATTAAGGACTTAAATTCCTAGGGAATGTTCTGTGCTTTCAGGGGGTTTTGATGTGTTGAGAATATTTTGCAGATAATTACCTAAGGACAGAGCTGTTTGTAAACATAGAAGAGATGAAATATTTTTTTTATTTTTTAAAGAAAACTGTAGCCTTTATCATTGAATGCATATTTTCATGAAATAGTTGGGTTGTTCTCCTCTTTGGAAATTTTAAAGATATGAAAGTTATAAAAGGTGTTTTTCTTTTGTTTTGTTTCTGAAGAACCAGGGTGAAAGTAGTGATGGAGGGAGAAAAAAATGTAACTTTGTCCTTAAATTGAGAGGACTTGAATTTCAGCTTAGTCATTTGTGAAGTAGACAGTCTTGAACACTTTTTTCTTAGTCCCATGGAGCCTTGATTTCTCTCCTCTCTATAAAACTTGAGATATATATTAAAAAATTATATATTTCTCTATATAATTTGTTATCTGTTGTTGTGTAAGAAAACATCCCAAAACTTAGTCAACTAAAGGAACATCAATATTTATATTGCTCATGAATTTAAATTTTAGAAAGACTCAGAAGAGATAGCTTTTCTCTACTAGGTATTAGAAATATGGGATAGAATTATCTGATTGCTGATTCATTCATATATCTGAAAGAGAATATTTGCTATCAGCTGGGACTTCAGCTGTGACTGTGGTTGGAACACCTATATGTGCCTTCTCCATATGGATTGAGGCTTTTTTTTTTTTTTTTAACAACATAATGGCTTTGTTTCAATGTGAGAATTGACAAAGAATCAGGCAGAAACTGAGTTGCCTTGAAAGCTACACATTTTCCCTTTTGCCTCATTCTATTTGTTATATACACACACACACACACACCCACACACATATCAGCAAATGAAATGAACTGAAATAACCTAGTTAAGATTGTACAGATAGTATAAAACACAAAGGAGAGAAGAATTTCTGGTTGGGGCTAAATCATAAAAAAGTCTTAAATGCCCAGACAGAGGAGCTGAGACATCATCTGGTAACTAAAGCAGGTTTATTGGCAGCAGAGAGATATAAACAGGACAGTGTACTGGGAATTTTTTTTGGCAATCAGTATCAAAAATAAGTTCAAATCAGATTTCTTGAAGCATGGAGTCTTGTTATAATAGCAACTTATGCCAGAGCTAATGAAACACTGATGTGGTGGTGGTTTTCATAAAGACAGAGAAAAGGATGTATTTAGAAACATGGTGGGGGTAGAATTGACCAAATTTAGGAAACAGAGAAATGTCAAACCTGAAGACAAGATTTTAAGCCCAAATAATTATGACATTGACACTGATATTGGAGATAGAGCACCATAGCAAAAAACGGGAGGAGTTTTTTGTTTGTTTTGTTTATTCTTGTTTTGTTTGCTTTGGTTTTGAGGAATCAGGGTGATGTGGCAGGTTCATTTTTATATATAATGTTTGAGGTATCAGTGAGCAATTCGGGTAGGTAGGCAAAATGACAGATAGAAATATGGGATAATATAGCTCAGGGAATGATGCTGGAGTTCATGGGCAGGGGATTTGCAAATTAGAATTAGAGCAAATGATTGCAGCCTCCTGAGGGCGCACAGGAGAAAAATGAGACACAAGTCCGCTGCAAGAGAATAGGAGCAGGGTCACCCCCTGCATGAGGGCGACTTGTTTGTGAGACTTATTTGTGCCTCATTCATCTCCCTTGAACCATCAGGAGGTGGCAAATGATGATTTTGATATTGTGAAAGAGGAGAGATTTGAAAAGGAAGAAAATGCAAACAAAGGACAGAATATTGAAAAATTATTCACAATAATTAAAATCTGGGCCAATTGGCCTCATTTTACTCTGCCTGTCTTAGTCTGCTCAGGCTGCTATAACAAAATATCATACACTGGGTAGCTTATGAAAGAAAAATTTATTTCTCACAGTTTGGAGGCTGGAAATCTGAGATAAGGGTGCCAACTATAATGAGTGAGGGCTCTTTTCCAGGTCAGTCTTCTTGCTATGTCTTCTCATAAGGAAAGAGTGAGCTAGGTCTTTGGGGTCTCTTTTATAAGGGCACTCATCCTCTTCAGAAGTGTTCTACCCTCATGTCCTTCTCACTTCTCAGTAACCCCACCTTTAAGTACCATCACCTGGGGCATTAGGTTTTCAACATACGGCCTATATTACTCTCTAAAGATGACATGAAAATAAAAACTTATTCACTTATTTTTTGTAATCTTATAACCCCCTTCCCTTTCCTACTAAAATTTGTGGAAGATGAACAAATAAATGAAGATGTCTCAGTATGTTGGTAAGGAGGGTAGAGGAAGATGAGGTGATGAGTAAGAAAGGCATCTCAGTATATGGACAGGAGGAAAAATATTTCTCACATAGAGTTTTAAGAGGTATGACACTATCTGTCATGATTAGAAGAACAGTCTTAGCCCTTATGTTTTGGGACTTGGAAATCTGAGCATGTGTAAATTAATTACTTTAAGTTGAATGTTTTGTCTTTTGGTTTAGAGGCACCATTACATTATGAGGAAAGCAGACTTTAAAGTCAAGATTAGAATTTAAATCTAAACTCTGTCCTATGTGAGCTAAATTAATTTGGACAAGTTACCTTAATGCTGAAGTTTGTGTTCCTCACCTACAAAATGAGGTTGGCTAATATCTCCTGTGACAGAATGAGAGAAATAAATAATGTATGCAGAGCATAAAGTAGAGTGCCAGCACATAGTAGATGGCAGTAAATTGTAATTCTGATGATTGCATTGATAATGTCTGGTTGAAAATATCTTTACTGTAATCTTATCTCAGAGATTAAGAATTAGAAGATCCAAACTAGGTAGAGAATTATGAAATTGGGTTCATTCCTTAAAGGGGCCTGGCATCTGGAAACCCAAAATACCCAGAGGCTGTGTGTGACTTTATTTGATGGTTAAGTACCAGCAATGATACCAAGAAACTCGGCAGGTACAAAAATTGTTACTGTATTTTATCATCACTGTTATTTGAGTAGCACTAAATAATAATAAAAATATAATAATAATAATTAATAATAAAAAATAAATAATAATAAAATAATAATTATATTTTATTTTGTTCCTCTACATACATATATGTATATGTGTGTATCCAGATGTGATTACAGTAAAACTAGTAGAAGCACTGGATTTGTAAACAAATTTGTAATTTCATGTCCTGCCTCTTCCACTTACTAGCTGTATGACTTTATCTCTGAACATTCATTTCTCTGAACTTCATTTCTAAAACCATCTTGGGGATTATTATGAATTATGATATAAAGTGTGTGAAAGCCCTTTGTATACCCTAAACTACATTTTATATGTGGGTATGACTATTTAATCGTAAAAGAAATTTGTATTTTTGTCATAGTATCAAATAGGATTTTACATAGAGTTGCCCCTAATATATAGCCTGGAATTCTGGTGACAGAAGAAATCCAGAGCTGAGTCTACTTAGTAGAAAAAGGTACTATGTTGCTTACTAATGCTTGAGGTGGTGTGGGAGGAAGCAAGACCACATATTTTCTAGTCTTAATTTGTAAATTGGCATGTTCCTTTTTTTTTTTTTTTTTTTTTGCTTCTTTTGCTTCTCACCAAGTATAACTCTAGGAGGCATGTATAAAATACTCTGGATCCTTATCTGAGTATGAAGTTACATGACTCACATACTGAAGTTCCATTCTTCTGGTAGGACCATTTGAGGTTGGTAAGGTAATGACAATATGAGTAGCTCTTTGAAACAAAAGTCTGAAATTATACAAGACTGAGATAATGATATGTTTGGCCACAAACTGCTCTTTATCTGTGCCTTATATATATAAGATGTTGCAAAAGAGCCTAGAAATGAAGTCCATGTTTCCTCTCATTTATGAACTCATTTTCAGTAATGAACTTTGGTCTGGAGAATATTCTTGAAAAAAATAAAATTGAATATTTTGACCAGAATTTCATTTCATTTTGATTGCTAAGATCATTAAAACTGTCATTGTAAACTCAATCATATTTAATATCGACTCTACCCCACATTTCCTTTTTCTTCACTTCTTTCCTTATCTTCGTATTTGGAGCACTAGTGAGCCCTGTACTTGCCTTGCACTAAATTCTTCATTGAGTATCTCCTGGTCAGGCTCCTTACATTATGTGTCCCTTGCCATTCCTCTTATATCTGTAGAGGCTCTCACTGATTTTTTTTTCAGAGTGTGACTCATTTATGTCATTTTAGAAACCATTATACAGACTTAGATCTGTATTAGGGTCAGAATCTATATATTTTCTTTCCTGCCATTTCATTGATTTTCCTAAGTGGATGATAATAAGTGTACAGAGTTTCTTTGATAGAATTTCCCCTACTTCTTTCTAGCAAGTCAAATTCCAATCCAGATTCACTCCCCCCTCCTTTTTAAAAAATTTTCAAACTCCTATAATGTCAGTATAAGCCATGAATTGAGAACCATGGGATCCCAATATAGGTAATTTGGACAATTTTTTGTTTATTCTTTTGTTTTTTAAGATTTTTTTTCTTTATTTTAGAGCACACATAAGGTGGAGGGCCAGAGGGAGAGACAGAATCTCAAGCAGACTCCCTTTTGAGCACAGAGACCAGTGCAGG
This sequence comes from Mustela nivalis, assembly GCF_964662115.1. Classification (NCBI taxonomy): domain Eukaryota; kingdom Metazoa; phylum Chordata; class Mammalia; order Carnivora; family Mustelidae; genus Mustela; species Mustela nivalis. The sequence continues at coordinate 32,008,003 of NC_139030.1, read as the reverse complement.
GCTCAATTCCATAACCTTGAGATCATAACCAGAGCTGAAATCAAGAGTCAGACACTTAGCCAACTGAGCCATTCAGACACCCCTTGATAGTTCTCTTTTAAATGTAAAACCCACCCCAAATTTATAATCTTTGAGGCACAGCTATTAATTCAAAGATTATAATGTTATTAAAAGGTAGTCAGTTTGTATTATTTATAGGAGCTTTTTATTACTCAACATTTTGTTATGAGTCAAACTTTTTAAAGCTGTTTTAAAAATTTAAGTAATCATCATAACTTAATACTGGTTTAATATTTTTTAGTTAAATTATTGTAAGAGCAAGTAGAATGCTTCTTAAAATTTGTCTTAACCTTAGCCTCTACTCAATTAATTGAAGTGTATTGAAAAATCTGGCCTTCCATGGAGAGGAAGTAAATTTTTCTCAGATAAACCCATAATCAGTAGCTCACATTAAAAAAAAAAAAAAGTATAATGAAGCTGATGAATTAAATGCATGTGTCTTCCTTCCCATTACAATTTCACTGAAAAGTGAAAAAGATATATAGGGTCTATAAAATGAATTTTCTATGTGTATCTACCTATCTGTGTATTTTAAGTTTTAATGAAAATCAGGAAAAGATATAATAAATTGGTCAAAGTCTTTGAGGAATTGCCTGGAAGCTAGAAAACAGATGAGGTCAGAATGATAGAAGACTCATGAAAATACATCTCAGAACAAGCACAAGAAAAAAAACACACACACAGAAGTAAGTGTATCTAGAGTTGCTGAAAGGTGAGATAATAAACTAAAGAACAGATTGGGTTCTAAGCAGGGCTGTTATCTAGAACTACAAAGGTACAGTTATCCCAGTTTTTAAATAATGAAAATGCATTCTATAAACTGATAAATAGCTCCTGCCATGAGCCTAGAGTACCCAGGGCTCTTGCCCAGAAACCACTTAATCTCTCATTGACCCAACATCCAAGGGGTTAATACTTGGCAAACAGGTGGCCTTCAGAATCTTGCTTCTGTTCTGATTTTTAGCTACCCAACTTCCTGTATTAAATATTTTATATTTTTATTTTATTTTTCCTAATTGAAGTAAACCTGATATACGATATCATATTAGTTTCATTTGCACAACATAATGATTGGATAGTTCTATGCATTATTCAGTCTCATAATGACAAGTGTATTCACCGTCTGTCATGAGAAAAGTTATTATAATATTATTGATTATATTCCTTATGCTGTACTTCTCATCTCCATAATTTATTTGATAACTGTAAGTTTGCACCTCTTAATCCCTTTCATCCATTTCACCCATACCCACCCCTCTGACAACCATTAGTTCTCTGTATTTATGAGTTTGTTTTTGGTTTTTGTTTATTTGTTTGATTTTTTTAGGTTCCACATATAAGTGAAATATATTGTCTTTCTTTGGCTTATTTCACTTAGCATAGTATACACTACATCCATCCACGTTGCCACAAATGCCTAGATCTAATTCTTTTGTATAGTGGAGTAATACCCTATTTTGTGTGTGTTTGCATGTGTGTACTTCTTACTTCTTATCCATTTTTCTGTTGATGGACACATGGGTTGTTTCCATATCTTCGCTATTGTAAACAATGATGCAAGAAACATAGAAGTTCACATATCTTCTCAAATTAGTGTTTCTATTTTCTTTGGGTAAATACCCAGTCATGGGATTACTGGATCACAGGATATTTCTATTTTAATTATTTAGGAACCTTCATACTGTTTTCCACAGTGGTTGCACCAGTTTACATTTCTAAAAATAAATCACTGGGTTCCTTTTCTCCACATTCTCATCAATACTTGTTATTTCTTGTGTTTTTGATACTAACCATTCTAACTGGTGTGATGTGATATCTCATTGTGGTTTTGATGTGCATTTCCTGGTAATAAATTATATTGAGTATATCTTTAAGGTGTCTGTTAGCCATTTGGATGTCTTTGATATCTTTAGATGTCTATTCAGGTCCTCTCCCCATTTTTAATCAGATTATTTGGGATTTTTTGGTGTTGAGTTGTATTGTTTATTTTAGATATTAACAGCTTATCAGGTATATCACTTGTGAATATTTTCTATTCAGTAGATTGCCTTTTTGGTTTGTTGATGGTTTCCTTCACTGTGCAAAGCCTTTCATTTTGGTATAGTTTCAATAGTTTGTTTTTGCTTTTGTTTCCCTTCCATGAGGAGACATGTTTATAAATAAATTAAAGCAGATGTCTAAAAGATTACTGTTTGTTTTCTTCTAAGAGTGTTACGGTTTCAGGTCTCACTTTTAGATCTTTATTTTGTGTTTATTTTTTATATGGTATTAAGAAAGTGGTCCCATTTAATTCTTTTTCATATAGTTGACAAGTCTTCCCAATGCCATTAAAGAAAATGTCTTCTTTCCTTTGTGTATTCAAGTCTCCTTTGTTGAAGATTAATTGGCCATATAAGCATGGATTTATTTCTAGGCTCTTTCCTGTTCCATTGATCTGATGTGCCAGTTTTTGTGCCATTACTAAACTGTTTTGATGACTACAACTTTGTGTAGTATATCTTGAAACCCGGAATTGTGATACCTGGAATGTTTGAAACATATTCTTGTTTTGCTCTTCTTTGTCAAGATTGCTTTGGCTATTTGGGGTCTTTTGTGGTTCCATACCAATTTTAGGATGGTTCTTTTTTTTTTTTTTTAGTTCCATGAAAAATACTGTTGGCTTCTTGATAGGGATTGCTTGATATAGGTTGCTTTGAGTAGTACAGCTAAATGATATTAATACTTTAAATCCATGAATATGGTATACCTTTCCATTTATGTCACCTTCAATTTCTTTCATCAATGTGTTACAGTTTTCAGAGGATAGGTCTTTCACCTCTTTGATTAAATTTATTTTGAGATATTTTATTATTTTTGGTGCAATTATAAATGAGTTTGATTTCTTAATTTCCCTTTCTAGTACTTTGTTATTAGTGTATAGAAATGCAACTGATTTCTTTGTATAAATTTTGTGTCCTGCAAATTTACAGAATTCATGGATTAGTTCCAATAGCTTTTTGGTGGAGTCTTTAGGATTTTCTTTTTTTTTTTTTTTAAATAACATTTAATGAATTTACTTTTTTATGTAAAATTTTAATTGAATACATATAAATTTCCAAGTCCTAGATTAAACTGATGGAATATGAAATAAAATGAACTCTTATCAAGGAGTTCAAGTACAGTAAATCATTATTAGACATATATTATCAGTAAGATATGATAATGTAAGTGTATAGTACAATGAAAATTCAAATATAGTTTAAGTATTAAGTCCAAGAGTGAAGTCAAGCAGGGCTTCTTAGTAAAGATAACACCTCCATCGTAATTCACATTTTTGTGTTGCCAGTCCTTACAGAACTCTTTATTTTATTTTTTTTTATTTTATTTATTTATTTTTAATTTCTTTTCAGTGTTCTAAAATTCATTATTTATGCACCACACCCCGTGCTCCATGTAATACATGCCCTCCATAATACCCACCAGTCACATGTGGAATTTAAGAAGCAAAATTAACAACTAAAAAAAAAATAAAATGCAAAACAACAAAACGGGCTCTTTAACTATAGAGAACAAACAGATCAGAGGAAAGATGGCTGAAACTGGTAACATGGATTGAGAATACACTTATCTTGATGAGCACTGAGTAATGTATAGAATTATTTAATCACTATATTATACATGTGAAACTAATAACACTGCATATCAACTATACTGGAATTTAAATAAAATAAATGAAATATAAAGAGGACTTTAAAAACAATAAGAGAAAAACAATCAGTTACATATAAGGGAATCCCCTTAAGGATATCAGCTAATTTTTCAGTAAAAACTTTGTAGAACAGAAAGTAGTGCCATGATATATTCAAAGTGCTGAAGGAAAAAAAAATCCTACAACTAAGAATACTCTTATTCCATGCCAACAGTATCATTCAAGATTGAAGTAGAGATAGAAATAATTTCCCAGAAAAACAAAAACTAAAGGAGTTTATCATCACAAAGTCAGCCTTATAAGATTGGAAAGGAAAGGAAAGATAACTAGAAGAAGTTATGAAAGGAAAAAATTTCAGTGATAAAAGCAAACATATAGCACTGGAAGTAAACTAATCACTTATAAAGCCAGAATGGAGGTAAAAACACAATATAGTAAAATTAATTGCATCTACCAAATTAGTCATGAGATACACAAATATAAAGATGTAAAATAAGACATCATAAACATAAAATATGAAAGGTGGAGTAAAAATCTAGTGCTTTTAAAATGTATTGTTTCTCTTGCCTCAGGAGACCTATTTAGGAAAATAGTGCTATTGTCTATGTCAGAGAAATTAGTAACTGTGCTCTCTTCTAGGGTTTTATGGTTTCAGATCTCATATTTGGGTCTTTAATCCATTTTGAGTTTGTGAGAAAGTGTTCCAGTTTCATTCTTTGGCATGGAGCTGTCCAGTTTCCCCAGTATCATTTGTTGAAGGAACTTGTTCCCACTGCATATTCTCCATCCTTTGTTGAGAACTAATAGATGGTATAATCATGGGTTTATTTCTAGGCTCTCTATTCTGTTGGATTGACCTATGTGTCTATTTTCATGCCACTACAATACTGTTTTGATAAATATAGCTTTGTAATACAACTTGAAATCTGGAACTGTGATACTTACACTTTTGCTCTTTTTCAAGAATGGTTTGGGTCTTTTGTGGTTCCATACAAATTTTAGGATTGTTTCAGTTCCATGAAAAATGCTGTTGGCATTTTGGTAGGAATTGCATTAAATATATAGATTTATTTGGGTAGTATGAACATTTTAAGATTTGTTCTTCCAATCCATAAGCATAGAATATCTTTCTATTTGTGTCATCTTCAGTTTGTTTCATCAGTGCTTTATAGTTCTCAGAGTACAGGTCTTTAACCTGTTTGGTTAGGTTTATTCCTAGGTATTTCATTATCTTTGGTGCAATTGTAAATGGGACTGGTTTCTGAATTTCTCTTTCTTCTTCTTCATTATTAGTTTATAGAAATGCAATGATTTTATATACACTATTCTATATTGAATAGTTTATCAGATTTAGTGGATTTTTTTTTTTTTTTTGGTGGAGTCTTTGACATGATCTATATCTTGACATTTGCAAGTGGTGAGTTTTATTTCTTCCTTAAAATTTGGATGTCTTTTACTCCTTCCTCTTATCTGATTGCTGTGGCTAGAAATTCCAGTACTAAGCTGAGAAAAGAGATGAGTAAACATCCTTGTCTTGTTCTTGATCTTAAGGGAAAGGGTCTCAGTTTTTTATCATTGAGTATGATGTTAGCTGTTGGTTTGTCATATATGGCCTTTTTGATGTTGAATTATATTCCCTCTAAACCTACTTTTTTGGTATCTTTTATCATGAATGGATGTTGTAGTTTGTCAAGTGCTTTTTCTGCATGTACTGAAATGATAATATGGTTTTTGTCCTTTCTCTTATTGATGTGATATATCATATTGATTGATTTGCAAATATTGAGGCACTGTTGCACCCTGGGAATAAAGCCCACTTGCTCATGGTGAATCATTTTTTGTAATGTAGTTTTGTATTTGGTTTGCTCATATTTTGCTGAGGATTTTTGCATTTGTTTTCATCAGAGACATTGCTCTGGTTTTTTTGTTTGTTTGTTTGTTTGTTTGTTTGTTTTTATTTTTGGTAGTGCCTTTACTGGGTCTTGGCAGCAGGGTAATACTGGCCTTGCATAATTAATTTGGAAGATTTCTTTCCTCCTGTATTTTTGGAATAGTTTGAGAAGAAGAAGTATTAACTCTTGTTGAAATGTTTGGTAGAATTCATTTGTGAAACCATCGAGTCCTGGATTTTTGTTTTTTGGGAATTTTTTGATTACTGATTCAGTTTCATTGCTGGTAGTTGGTCTGTTCAAATTTCATATTTCTTCCTGCTTCAGTTTTGATAGGTTATGTTCCTAGGAATTTATCCACTTCTTCTAGATTGTTCAATTTATTGGCATATAACTTTTCAGAACATTCTCTTACATCTTTTGCATTTCTGTGACATCATTTGTTCTTTCTCCTGTTTCACTTTTCATTTTGAGTACTCTTGTTTTTCAATGAGTGTGGCTAAAGGTTTATTGGTTTTGTTGACCTTTTCATACAACCAGCTCAAGACTTCATTGATCTGCTCTATTGTGTTATTTGTTTCTATTTCATTTATTTCTGCTCCAATCTTTATTACTGCCTTCCTTTTGCTGGATTTTGTTTTTTCTTCTTTTTCTAGATGCTTTAGGTACAAAGTTAGGTTATTTACTTTGTGATTTTTTAAATTTACTTTTTTCTTCCTGTCTTGCTATAAAGTTTCCTCTTAGAACAGCTTTTGCTGTATCCCCATTTTGGATTGTTGTGTTTTCATTTTCATTTGGCTCCATGTATTTTTTTATTTCCTCCCAGATTTTTTTATTGTCCATTCATTGTTCAGTTGCATGTTTTTTAATCTCTGTGTATTTGTATTCTTTCAATATTTTTTCTGTGGTTGATTTCTAGTTTCATAGCATTGTGGTCAGAAAAGACTAATAATATGACTTCAATATTTTTTAATTTATCAAGATTTATTTTTGTGGCCTAATATGTGAACTATTCTGGAGAATGTTCCATGTGCAAAGAATGTGTATTCTGCTGCTTTAAGGTGGAATGTTCTGAGATAAATCCATCTTGAAACCAACATTTACTGCGTTCCCCAGCATGTTTTAGGTATATGGTATCATAATTTACATGCTTTCATTTTGTGAATCCCTTGACTGATTTTTTAAAAAAATTTATTTATTTGGCAGACAGAGATCACAAGTAGGCAGATAGAGGCAGGTGGAGAGAGAGGAAGGGAAGCAGGCTCCCTACTTAGCAGAGAGCCAATGCAGGGCTCGATCCCAGGACCCTGGGATCATGACCTGAGCCAAAGACAGAGGCTTTAACCCACTGAGCCACCCAGGCACCCTCTTGACTGATTTTTTACAGATGCACTTAGGTTTACTGTTTTTGTGCTTCCAATTTTTTGTACTCTCATATATGGTCTTTCCTTTGTACTCAGAGTCCTCTTAACATTTCTTGTAGGGCTGGTTTAGTGGTAATGAACTTCTTTAGTTTTTATTTGTCTGAGAAACTCTCTCTCCTTCTATTCTAAAGTATAGCCTTGCTGCATAGAATATTCTTGGCTGCACTTTTTTTTTTTTTTCCTTTCAGAACCTCGAATATATCATGCCAGTCCCCCTGGCCTGCAAAGTTTCTACTGAAAAATCAACTGATACTTTTATGGGGTTTTCCCTTGTATATAACTGCTTTCTTCTCTCTTTCTGTGTTTAACATTCTTTCTTTATCACTACTTTTTTGACATTGTAACTGCTGTATGCCTTGGTGAAGACCTTGAGTTTATTTTGTTGGGGGCTTTCTATTTCCTCCCCAGATTTAGAAAGTTTTCAGCTATTGATCCTATAGGTAAATTTTCTGCCCTCTTTCCTTCTCTTCTCCTTCTGGTATCCCTGTAATATGAAAGGTACTACATTTGTGAGTATTGCTGAGTCCCCTAGATCTATTCTCACTTTGTATTATTCTTTTTTTCTCTCAGTTGATCAGTTTGATTGCTCTACATTGATCTGTCCTTCAGGTTGCTGATTCATCTGCTACTTCCTCTAGTCTACTCTTTATTTCATCTAACATATTTTTAATTTAATTTATCAAGTTCTTCATCTCTGATCGGTTCTTTTTGTTTGTTTTTTGTTCTATTTGTTAAGGTCTCACTGATGTCCTCCACTTTTTTTTTAATCTAATAAGTATCTTTATAACTATTACTTTAAATTATTAAGCATATCACTTATGTCTGTTTCATTTAGGTCTCTTTCTGTAATTTTGTCCTGTGCTCTCATTTGGGACATATTCCTTTGTTTCCTCATGTTGTCTAATGATTTCTGTTTCTATGTGTTAGGAAAGTCAGCTATGTCTCCTGTTTTTGAAAGTAGTGGTTTTATGAAGAAACGGCCCTGCACTGCAGTGTCCCCTGTTCACCAGAACCTGGAACTTCTAGGGTATCTTTTTTGTGTGTTGTATGTGCCCTGCTGTTGTGGTTGAACCACTTTTTCCTTCAGCCTAGTCATCTAAGTGGCCTGTAGGCAGGGTTGTTATTTGGACAGTCTAGGCCAGTCTTGGGTTTGAGTGTAGTCAAACAGACATTTTTTAGAGATGCAGTAGCACCAAACTGCAGGACACTTTCCCCATGTTGTCCCCTGAGGCCCTTTCATTGGTGGGTTGGACCTGCAGTCAGACAAGTTGTCTGTCCCCAGCCTGTTTCACAGGCCATAGTATTAGTGGTGTGTGTGGTTATCTTTCCTTATCAGGGCAGGGATCATTTTGGAATGGTGCTGTCCCCTGTTGTGACTATTTGTACAATGCCAGACTTGTGGTACTGCTTTGGCTTGGATGCAGCCAAGAGTGTATTTACTGGAAGGGTGGATTCACATTGTGTTAGCAAGTTTTGCAGAGGCCCTCAATGGGAGAGGACCTCCAGCAGCAGAGGTTGAGACAGGCCTGGCTCTAGGGGGTCTATCTGCCAAAGCACTGAGATATAGGAGGTGAGGTGTTAGCAAGTTAGGTAAGGAGTATTGGAGCCATGCTTGTTCCTACAAGTGGCCATGTGTTTTTATGGGGAGGGAGAGATCTGTGCCTGCCACCTCCTTTTTCTCCCCTAAAGTCTCCCAAGGATCTCTTCCCCTCAGCATTCACTCTGAGATTATTAAACAAATCTCCCACCCATATACTCCCAGCAATTTTCATACTGCTATGCTGTATCTCCAGAGGGCCACTTGCTGTGCTCTTTAAGGGCAGGGACTAGAGTCCTCTTACCCTACTGGCTCTCTCATGAGTCTGCTGGATTTATTTGTTTGTTTTACCTTGTTACTAGTAGGTTGGTTCTTTATTTTTTTATTTTTTTTTATTTTATTTTTTTCAGTGTTCCAAGATTCATTGTTTATGCATCACACCCAGTGTCCCATGCAATGTGTGCCCTCCTTAATAACTACAAACAGGCTGCAGGTTTTTAAAGTTCAAAGTTTTAAGTCCCACTGGTTATAAGGACTCACAAAATTTAGCCCCTCTGGTTTTCAAGGCCAAATAGTATGGGGATTTGTCTTCCCCCTATAGGCTCCCTGGCGTAATTGTTTATTTCTTTCCCCTCTCTGCCCCTAAGGCATCCCTCTCTCCTACAGATAGTTCCATGTATTCATTTAGCTCCTAACTTTGTCTGTGCCCTTCTTACCTTCTTTGATGTGGTCTCTTTTGTCCATTTTATCTGGAGGTTTTTTCTGCCATTCTTCAAGTCATTTTGTGGGGTTATTTAATAGTAATCTGAGTGTTATCTACTCGTATCCATGCCATAGGTTAGTGTATGGTCTTTGTACTCTGCCATCTTCCCTGCAAGTCCATTTAATTGTTTTCATTTTAATTACTCTGTGTGTGTATGTGTTTAAGATTTTATTTATTTGACAGAGAGTGCAGCAGCAGCAGACAGAGAGGGAGAAGCAGGCTCCTTGCTAAGCAAGGAGCTTGATGTGGAACCCAATTCCAGGACTTTTTCAGACTACATTCCAGAAACTTCTCTTTTCAGAAAGTGAAAAAAGCCTATGAGGGGTGCCATCTTGCCTATTGAGCCTAAGAAGGAAGCAGAGAAGAGCTTTATTTAGCTTTTGGAGACTTCTCAGCAAATGTGGAGAAAAATAGAAGAAAATAGTCTTTTAGGAGGATATAACAATATTTATAAAATTTAAATGTATATTCTTGTCCATTCCTTCCAACTAGTTTATGAGGAAAATTATGATTATTATCCTCTTTTATAAATGAGGAAATTAAGGGTCAGAAAGGTACAGTGACTTGTCCAGAGTCACAGAGCCCAGTCAGTGGTAAAGCTAGAGTTTGTACTTTGGCTCTCTTATCTCATTCTTATTTGCTGCACAATCCTACTTCTCTAGTACATTGAACTGCTACACTCCCAGGTGAAGGGCATCCATATTTCAGCAATTAACACTGCTTGCTCATTAGCTCCCTAATAGCCATTGATACCTTTTCAATAAATTCCCTGTTGGTGAAGATAGACAAAATTGGTTTCCTTTAACTATGCCTTTAATTGTACTTACTACATAATAAGAAGAGTTGAAAATAAATAAACTGAGATTTCAAGGCAATAACCTAGAGTGAGAAATGAAACTGAATAAAATAACCAAGCAGAATGAAGGAATCAATTAGGCAAGAATTAATGAAATAAAAATTAATAAATTGACAAAAGGCAGGTGTTAAACAAAAGCATAACAAAGTAGACATGACCAATGAAAGCAAAAGATGGTTCTCTGACTATACCATATAAAATAAACAAAAGGTCCAACTACAAATAAGCAACTACTATATATTAGGTATAAGTGGGAAAAAACTTAGTACTGCTATGGAGAAGATTTTGAAAATATAAAAAAATGCATTTCATGACTAATATAGAATGCATTTTACAATCTATATTATTTTATAAAATATATAAATGGTCAAAACTGACTCAAGAGGGAGACAACTGAACATATAAACATAAAAAAAAGTGGAAAGAATAGTCAATGATCTATATTTGAAACAGTATTAGACACACAGAGTTGTAAAAGTGATTTGACAAAACCAAAAAAGAAAAAGAATCCTTAAGTAATATTTCAGAGTATGGACAAAAGACAAACAGCATCTCAAATCATTCTTTAAATCAGGATATTTCTGTTAATGAGAGAATTAATAAAAATAGATTTATTATACATGTGAATGTTTTAAAAACCTAATAAAATATCACCCAATTAAATTCAGTAACTTTTTTTTTTTAAGATCTTATTCATTTATTTGAGAGAGTGAGATCACAAGTAGGCAGAGAGGCAGGCAGACAGAGAGAGGGGGAAATTCAGTAGCATCTTAACTTCATGTTATAGTAGGCTTTATCCCAGAACTGCAAGAATGGGTCAACATTAAAAAATCAACACATGTAATTTATTGAATTAAACAATTAAATGCCATTCTCATAGCAGCCAAATTATTTGGCAAAATTTAATACTCTTTTCTAGCCAAAACTCTCATCAAAATAGAAATGAAAAGATATCTTCATATTTAATAATAGGTGTATCAGGTAGGGCTCTGTGAAACAAAAGCTATTCTGGATATTTCCAAGAAAAATAAATATATATTCTATAATAAAGAAATTAATTACTTTAAAGACATTTTAGAACACCTTAGTTGCTAGGGCAAGAGAAATGTGGGCTAGAATGTTCACCCTCAGATATCAGGTTTGTCAGTAATTTTCAGGAAATTAGGAAGTGCTATTCACATCCTAGTTGGGAACTTCAGGAAACCACTGCTGCTGGTAACAGCTGGCTGCACTGAGTTGGTTTGAATCCAGAGAGAATTCTAAGGGTTGCTGTGAGATCTCATATCTGCCAAAGCTCAATAATCTGCCCACTATTGTTGGAGGAGAAATCATGGCTTTGGCTTCCCTCCTACCTTCCAAATCTCACACAAGTGCTTCTCAGTGGTTGAGACTAAACTGGAAATGTGTAAGCAAAGAATTTCAGACTGTGTTATTCCCAGTCTTCTAACCTTGTGATACGGGGAGAGCATCAAAGGGGCTGGGGTTGTACTGGCATAAACAGAAAATCTGTCACAATGAGGATCCTCAAACTCTATAGAAATCTTTATAACAAATGAAATATTAAAAATCAACCCAGTGAAGTTAGCAACAAAAGGAAGATGTCTACCGATACTGATACCTTTTAAAATTAAATTCTTAAGAAATGAAATGAGGCAAAAAAATACATTAGAGATGCTAATACTAGAAAGCAAGAGGGAAAGAATCACACTGAACACAGTGGAAGAGTCCATCTGAAAAATCCAGGAATTTGTAGTCAAAATATTTCAAGAGTTTCTACTGATCAATAAGAAAATCAAAACCCACAGAAGAAAATCACAATAATATATAAGTTAATAATCTATAGAACAAATGAAAGGAATGAATTAATAAACATTACTTATCAGGGAGTTAAAAATTTAAACAAAAATTTTTGCCTTTAAGATTGACTACTATTAAATATACTGATGATATCCAGGATTTATCATGTGTGAAGAACCACATACTCTCATATATTGTGATAGCATTGGAAGTAAGCATGGTCTTTTTTAAGATAAATTTGACTGTCTATGAAAATATATGTATGAAGTCAGCAGTTTTAGTCCATACCTAATCTGTAGGAAATTCATACTCTTCCAAAAATAAACATGTAAAGGATGGTAATTGAAGCATCACTAAATGGAAATCTTATACATTTCTATCAGTCAAATGATAAATAAATAGTGATTTATGTATATTTTAAAATATTATTCAATCATTAAAAAGAATGAGCTGTGTCTTCATAAACAGACTTGGAAAGATATCAACATATAATTGTTAAATGAAAGTAGTAAGATGCAGAGCAAACCATATAATGTGGTTTCCTTTACATTAAAAAGCATACGTTTGCATATTTGTTTGTGCCTTAAGGAAATAACTTGAAAAAAGGTGTTAAATGAAGTATTTAAACTATAAAAACTAATTGCCTTTAGGAAAGAATGAGATGAGGAAAGAAAGTGTGTATTGGGGCGAGGAAGAAATAAAATGAAACTACTCTGTTTTTTTTTTTTGAAAGTTTTACAAATGAGAATGTACTACTCAGGTAATTGTTAGAAATAGGAAAGCTTAGTCAAATTCTCCAGTTCTCTCCACTCTATTCCATTCTGCCTATTGCTTTTTAAATGAGTCCATACCACCAAAACCTGGAGCATAAAAGCCAGGAGCAGATGACTTTTTCTCTGTCTGCTACTAACTACTCTTGTCTACCTGGATCCAACTTGTGTTTCATCTTTGGCTCTAGAACTTTTGGCTCTAGCTCTATATGCAGTCTCTTTGTACTGGAATTTGGGACTCAATTTGCTGCTCACTCCTAGGATCTGGGTTAAAAAGGAGCAGTTCTTTCATTATGACATCTATGGTTATATTTTTTATACAATAAAATAGGATTACAGTTTTTCAGATACTGACTTGTCAGTTTGACTGGCAAGTTCATGTAGCCTGGTATGGTTTCTATATTCTTAGACACTTCTTTCCTCAATTGTAAAATGAATAATTTGTAATTAATTATGCCCATACTGTTTTTCAATTTTATCACTTCATGGTGTATAATTGAAGACAAAATCTGCTTTAAGTGATAGATATTCTTTAGATAAAGGTAGGTGTGTTTTTGATTTTTGTATGTGTTTTTAATGACCAATCATAGTCACAGTTTGTGCTGGATTATGGCAATAGAAGGCCCCAACTAAGCCAGCTTCTGAGGTCTTGAGACAAAATTTAGTATTCTTAGTGAAGTATGAAAACACACAGAAGCAATATTGTTTAATATAGAAAATCAATTTAAAATTAGTAAAATCACAAAGAGGCAACCCATAGAATGGGAGAATATATTTGCAAATGACAGTACAGACAAAAGGTTGATATCCAGGATCTATAAAGAATTCCTCAAACTCAACACACACAAAACAGACAATCATATAAAAAAATGGGCAGAAGATATGAACAGACACTTCTCCAATGAAGACATACAAATGGCTATCAGACACATGAAAAAATGTTCATCATCACTAGCCATCAGGGAGATTAAAATTAAAACCACATTGAGATACCACCTTACACCAGTTAGAATGGCCAAAATTAATAAGACAGGGAACAACATGTGATGGAGAGGATGTGGAGAAAGGGGAACCCTCTTATACTGTTGGTGGGAATGCAAGTTGGTGCAGCCACTTTGGAGAACAGTGTGGAGATTCCTCAAGAACTTAAAAATAGAGCTTCCCTATGACCCTGCAATTGCACTCCTGGGTATTTACCCCAAAGATAGATGTAGTGAAAAGAAGGGCCATCTCTACCCCAATGTTTATAGCAGCAATGGCCATGGTCACCAAACTGTGGAAAGAACCAAGATGCCCTTCAACGGACGAATAGATAAGGAAGATGTGGTCCATATACACTATGGAGTATTATGCCTCCATCAGAAAGGATGAATACCCAACTTCTGTAGCAACATGGACAGGACTGGAAGAGATTATGCTGAGTGAAATAAGTCAAGCAGAGAGAGTCAATTATCATATGGTTTCACTTATTTGTGGAGCACAAGAAATAACATGGAGGACATGGGGAGACAGAGAGGAGAAGGGAATTGAGGTAAATTGTAAAGGGAGGTGAACCATGAGAGACTATGGACTCTGAAAAACAATCTGAGGGTTCTGAAGGGGCGGGGGATGGGAAGTTGGGGGAACCAGGTGGTGGATATTAGGGAGGGCACTGATTGCATGGAACAGTGGGTGTGGTGCAAAAAACAATGAATACTGTTACGCTGAAAATAAATAAAAAAATTTTTAAAAAAAGAACTAGAAAAAATTAGTAAAATCTATATTGTGTAGCCTTTGAATATCACTAACATTTTTTAGTTTAGAAATTAGAATATACTTATTATGGTTTTTATAGAGCAAAATCAATAATTATATTCTCAAGTGATAAACTATGCATTAGTAGAATGAACATCTTAAATACAAAATATTAAGATGTTGAATATGTGAGAAAAAAGAAAGGGATATACCTAAAAAAGAAGGTCAGTGGAGTGAGTACTGCAGCCTACATGCATGTAAAGCTGTATTTTTTCCTACTAACATTACTGATATCTCCTCTGAAGTACAGGATTTAAGTTAAATCATAAGATTTTCCAGGGAGGAGACCTAAATTTACCTAATTTCTACGTCCATCTCCCATGGCACTTAACAATGAAACAAATTTTGGCCGAACTAGAAGTTCTTCAGCAGGTCAGGTCAAAATAAATATGGTTTGATTTCACCAGTTAGGAGAAGAAGCCACAGAGACAGTATATTTTTTTGTTAGGCTAATAAGCATTTATATTTTCTAGCTTTCTAACATTCATAAATGTAATAAATGTAATCTAGTTCCAGGTATATATATGTGTGTGTGTGTGTGTTTGTGTGTGTGTGTGTGTGTGTGTGTATTGATGAGGGAGGACTTAATACTTTTAGATTTATTTAGAAAAATAGGAAAAAAGTGCTTAGGGATTTTTAAGAGTAAGGAGAAAGTACTTGAACTGCCGATTATAAAGCTAAAAGAACTGTAGTATATTTTTACTCATTCCACAATAGATAAAAAATTTAAAAGAACAGAATTGAAAGCCAAGAAAGAGACCTAATACATAATAAGCATGTTCTATCAGATCCGTGGCAAAAGATGAAATAGTTGGTTGATGGGTGCCGAAATATTTAGCAATATATTTTAAAAGTTAGTCGAAATAAGTTTCAAAAGAATTAAGTTGTTAAGTATAAAACATTAATTTAAAGCAACTAAGTAAAAATGTATATGATGGTGGACTACCAAAGGGTTGTTTTTAGACATTAAATCAAAAGAAGAAACCATAACTGAAAGAGAAAAATTTTACTCTTTAAAGACTTAAAAGACTTCTCTATAGCAAAACTCAACATAAACATGGAAAAGACAAGTAATGACCTGGAAAATATATTTGTATCACAAATTTCTCATCAGTTCAAAGAAACAAGAAACAAACATATAACCACTCAGTAGGTTTCAGGTAAAGGACATGAGTAGAAAAATCATAAATGAAATAAAAATGGCCAAGAAATATTAAAAATGATTTTTTATTGTTGATAAAGATGAAAAAATCACATAGCAAATGCTTTAATTTTCCCTGTCATTTAAGAATTATCAGTGTATTTACAGAAACACTCTAACATAGAAGATAAAACACATAAAAAGCTGAAATTTGACAAATGCAAAAGTTAAAAATAACAAACAGGAATATAAGACAAAATAGAAATAAGATTACTATACAATTGTCTAATTTCCTAGATATAAGTCACCAGTATGACTAGGCGCTTCCTACTATTCAGAGAAAAATTGAAAATAACATGTTTATAACATAAGAATAACATTATATAAGGACAAAACAGTGGACAGCTATACAAAACAGTGGGAATATTATTATAACATTGGTCCTTAAATTCAGTAAATATAAATTCTAGAAGCTTTCTGAGTTCACTATTACATTTTCTAGTAAGATATTCATAAACTAAGATATCAATTTATTTTTTTTTTAAATGAGGTACCTCTTCAGTTTATATTTGCCTGCATTCCTGGGAACAGTACTATGTACACACTCTTGCTCCAATTATTTTTGATGGTGATTAGCTTGATGTTCAAAACTTGTTACTCTTCTTCCACTTGCAAAATTGTTTCAAGATGTTGATTGCACTAGTTAGGATATCGTTTACAGTATAGAAATGAATAATATAATTGATATTTTAATATTTATGGTATGTCTGTATTTGAACAAAAGTTATAAGAAATTGCTTTTTGAAAAAAGTGCAAGAAAAGCAAACGTGTAGTTCTGTGGAGTGATGGTTAATCTTACCAATTTGAAATAGAGTCCCACCATTCTAATTACAGCTGATGTTACTCATCATGATCTGGAGTTTAGTAGCTTCAGTTGCGTTTGAATCTCCTCCTTCTAAAGAATGGATCATTTTTGACCATACATCATAGAACAGAGAAAGGGCTGTCAGGGACTTTGGTGAGTCTTTCATTTAGGACATTCCTCCCATGTTTATGTGTTGGGAGCATTGACAATTACTTGTCATGAAATTGTTGTTAGAAAGCATTTTGGGCCCTGAATAACCAGCTTGGCTATCTATATTTATTTAACCTACAGGATTTAGTCACTCTTGTATCTCATGAGCCTTTATTACTTTATGTTAGCGTTCTTAATCCAGAAGACAACCATGGTGTTCATGAGAACTCCCAATTTGATTCGATATACTTGAGTGGGTTTCTACAGCATAAATAGAAAAGCCACCATCATTAGCAACATTCAAAATTATACCAATATCTAGGCAAAATAGAGTCCAATTTCTCTAAACTTAACCTTAAAATATTTACTTTTTTAAAATCTAGATATTCTCTCAGATACCTGATCCCTCTTTTAGAAATGAATTACTCCATTACTTTGCTATAGCTGGCCCCAAGATAAGTTCTGAATATTTCCTGTAATTCCATATAGAATATGCCACTAAGTGCTGGTAAACTAGCTATAAGAAAGAAAGTATTAAAGAAGAAAGGAAGGAAGGAAGGAGGGGAAGAAAGGAAGCAGGGAAGAAAGGGAGAAAGAAAGAAAGAAAGAAAGAGGAAGAGGGAGATGGAAAAGGAGAGGGAGAAAGAAAGAGAAGTGAGAAAAAGAAAAGAGATAAGGCCTGATTTGTAGTGTTTGCTGATTTCTGTGGTGTAAATACTTCCCCATGGCCAATTTCAGCAACCAACAGTTTATCAACCAGTTCAAAAATTCCTGGTAACATTTGGCTGCAAACAAGAATTCACTGGCTTGCACACATCACTGTGTGTGTGCACGTGCATGTAAATGGCAGTCCCTTTGGAGGTAATATTGAATCTGTTTAGGATTCTGAGAGCTAAAAAGAAAAGATAAAGGTAGATGTAGAATCCTCGAGGGATTTTTACAAATTTACTGGCAGATTGTTAAAATTCATCCCTACTAATCACCTATGTCTTTTAAGAAATATTTGAAAGCTTTCCCCTGAGACCTTAGCTTTTAAAATATCATTTGCATTCTTTTGGCCTCTGTAATACCTATCCATTTAAATATATCACTCACTGGCTGCTTCTCCTTCCTGTATTGGCAGGCAGTTTCTTTTAGTCTAAGAGCATCTGTAGATAGCATTGTCTTGGTGCAGGATCAGGTTGAATGGTGGGTGACTTGAGGTGAATGTTTTTCATAGCTCTAGTTGCAAATGAGCTGGGAGAAGACAGGTTAGAACTTTTACTTTCCTTGCTGCTTGAGGGTTGTTCTGTGCCTGGATAACAGAAGTTAGTGTAATGGATAGGAAGTTAAGTCATCAACTATTGCTTAATACCCATGAACTTAGAGATGAGGCTAAGGTGAGGGTATATAAAGGTAGGTACAAAGAGATAGGTTTTGCACTCAAGAAAATTATAATATTAGTATTTCTTCAAGACAAAGACATGTCTCTGGGTGTCAGCTGGTGGCTAAGTAGTTCATTAGAACTTAATGTTGGAATTTGGTAGAAATAAGATTAGAGCACGTGTTGACTGGTGTTCATTCTTAACCTCCATGGGACAAATGGAGGCATTTTTTATCTATACATCAGAATAGAACGAAGGGCTAGGGGCAGAGTAGATACTTGTAAACACTTATTTATTAGAATTTTTCACTTTATAGCCAATAATAGTGGCTAACAATGAGTAAGTTATTATGTTAGGTATCATACTAGAATCTCGATGTTACTTCATATAATTCCTACAACAACTCCAAGACAGAGGTATATTAGTACTAATTTATAAATAGGAAAATTAGGGCTTATAGAACTTGGGGACTGGATTCAATTTAAAATTATTTTTATGTTTTCAAACCTCTATGTCAATTTATAAATTTATGTGTGATTAATTTGCATATCATGGGAATAAAGGGATAAATGAGCAGTACCTAACAGATATGTGTATCAAGTTTGGAATGACATGGTTTAAACTGCTTGCCAAATTTGGGGTATAAAGTGTTCTCTCAGTGGCAGTTTGGTTTGAGGGCATTGTTTACCATGCCAGCAGCATGTGATATTACTCTCATTATCATGCAGTGATTTCTTGGCCAGTATCCATAATCCTTTCCAGTTATTATATGTGCCTTTAAGTATTTTGGGATTATGTCATATGGACTCCTGTGTCCCTAACTCAACTGCAATAATGACTAAAAAATGCCATGTGAATCAGGAGTTCCACAGATAAAGAAATAAAATAACCTGACATCAATGAAGCAAAATCCAGGCTCTCTTAGATGCATTTAAAAGATGAGTACTGACTTCATGCTTCACCTTTGTATGTAGCACCTTGAATGCAAGAATTCCTAATTGTTTCATGCGCTGGGTCTATTACAGATCTAGTGGGCATTTTCAGGAACTGTGTTTCTATTCATGAATAAACATTTTTAATGTTAATATATTTCCATAAACCATTTACAGTTCATTTTGATATGATATTGAAAAAAGTGGGGCACAACTGGCCTTTTATTTTAAAAATCTATCAAAACGTATTTCATCTTTTTTTCTTATGTAAAATTTCAGTTTGTTTTTGAATCACTTGCCAGTTTCCAGGAAACTACCCAACATATAAATTGAGAGATGTTAATGTATGTGTCACTGAGTTGTTTTTTGAAAACCACAGCCCTGAAAAAGAAAAATCAAACATAATAAATAGTAGAGCTCTCCACTCAGCATCTGGAAGATCCAGTAAAATGTAATTAAATAATTCTTATTTTCTTTTGGAAAGTATTCCATTTTAAAAAAGATTTTATTTATCTGAGAGAGAGAGAGAGAGAGAGAGAGAGAGAGGGCACGAGAAGGGGTGGCGGGGAGCAGAAAGAGAGGGAGAAGTAGACCAAGCCTGGCTTGGTCCCAGGACCCTGAGATCAAGACCTGAGCCTAAAGCAGACATCTAATGAACTGAGCCACCCAGGTGCCCCAGTAATCTGATTTTTTTTTTTTTTAAGATTTTATTTATTTGTCAGAGAGAGAGATCGAGCACAGGCAGACAGAGTGGCAGGCAGAGGCAGAGGGAGGAGCAGGCTCCCGGCCGAGCAAGGAGCCTGATGTGGGACTCAATCCCAGGATGCCGGGATCATGACCCGAGCTAAAGGCAGCTGCTTAACCAACTGAACCACCCAGGTGCCCCTAATCTGATTTTTTTAAAGAAAGTTTACATTTTCTCGATAATGCATTTATTCCAATTGACTCTATCAAAGGAACATTAAACAAAATAATATTTTCATTTTCAGCTTTATAATGAGGTGGTCAACAAGGTTTATATACTAGTGATCTTCATAGAACTGTTTTTTTAATGTCCTTCAACAATCCAAGAGTGTAAACACATGTGCACACACAAACACACATACACACACTCTATTTGGAAGATGTTTAGCTACTATGGTTCAGGGGTGTATGAAAAATTAATAAATAACATAAAGTAGCATGCAATCACATGTTTTCTTGTAAGAAATAAGTTCTAATCTTTGGTCAGAGAACAAAGTGGTGTAGTGAGTTAAGTCTTCAGGGATAAAATAAAGGTAGATACTTGACCTAGATTTTGAAGACAAAGGATAAATGAGTGGATATTGGCAGAAAGAATAGGAATGTATAAGCTAAGAAGGAGTTAAGGTTATCATGCCTTAAAGGTCAAGGGTAAAGAATGATGAAGAAATTATTTGAGTAGAACGTAGCCTTTGTAGTTAAAAAAAAAAAAAATACTGGAAGACATGGTTTCTAGATTATAAGGCCCATGAGAGCATGCAAAACCTGTGTCTGGCTTGTTTCCTCAGTATCTAGTGCCTGTACTTGACATATGGTAGGAGTTTTATACATTTTTTTTTTTTTGGCCTGACTTTTGATACCTGAGTTAAGTATCTATATGTGAAGTGGGTCAACATAAGTAATTTTAGTCCCAGTACAGTGAAAATACCGGTACAATAAGAATCAAATTCCCTGCGTTCATATTCTGACTCTGTTGTGTACTTTATAGTATAACTTTGACTATTTTTTATTAGCTTCCTCATCTGAAAAATGGGGGTAAAAATGCAAGCATGCCAGATCCACTGGGAAGAAGAGAATAGATAGTATCTGAGGAAGAACTTTGTAAGCAGTTTTGTATTCTCTCATTTAAGATGCTATTAATAAAAAGAAGAGTCCTCGTCCAGTTGCTCTGCTTATGCTTCATCTGGACAGCTAAGATTGTTACATGTTCGTCCTATCTTCCTTTTCTAGGCACACAGCTAGACTGCATTTTCCAGTTTCATTTTTTTGCAGTTAAGTGGGGCCATATACCTGTTTCAGTCAATGGGATGTGGGTCAAGGTAGTGTATGCCAATTCCAACCTTGCCCCATAAAAACCTCTGATGCAAACTTCCACATTTTCTTTTTTTTCTTTTATTTGCATAATGAAGAAGACTCTGAAGATTTAGAAGGTCGAGACAAAAGATAAAACTTGGGTCCCTAAGCCATTATTTAATAGAAAGCCATCTGGCAGGGGGATATTCCTTGAAAAGGAATATCCATGTTGGATAGTTGCATAAACTAGATTTCTGTTGTGTGAGCAAGCTGGAATTTCAGGATTACTTTTACAGAGGTGATCCTATCTAACTTAAAAATATATCAGCAGGTCACTGACAGTCTTGATCAGGTAGTATCTTATAGAAAGTCCTATTTTGATGGACAGTTATATAGTAGTATGCAGCAGGCTTTGAAAGGGGGTCAGCATAGATAAGAGTAAAGGGGAATCTTGGGAGGATTAAGTGTCAAGTGTCACAATTTGTATAGGTGTAAATGGTGGAAATGTGCAGAAGCAGGTATACTCAGTAGATAATCTGAGATAAGAGTTGAACTCTACACCAGCTTGACTAGACAGTGTCTGGGAAAATTAGTCATAGAAGCTAAAATTAGGGGGAAAAATTGGTCTTTTAGGGTGGTTGACTTTGTTCAGCTACTGGGGCTGGCTTGGGCTCATAGCTGAGAAACTATGGCCTCAGAACAGATCAGTAGCCCTTTCCCGCATTTTAATTTGTTTTATCTTACTTTTATCTATAATCATAAGGAATCAATAGACAAACAGACCTATCCTCATCCTGGACTTCCTGACATGTGAGGAGGGCCCCAGCAACTATAAATCCTTTCATATGCTCTTGTTATCTTTCTAAAAGAACATAATTTTCTCTTTTTTTTAACATTGTAATTGATTTTATTGGTTTTGATAGAAATTTAGGCAAACTCATAGTTATACAAACTCAAGTTTGGCCAATAATAGGAAGAGAATTCTAAGCAAAATATTTGTATATCAGCATAGGAAGATGCACTAAATTTATGCTTGTGCTTATTGATGCCATTCTGCACTACATCTGAAGAGCAAAGTCTAAGAAGATAATTTCCTTGATCATTACAAAATTACTTAATATCAGGGGAGCAGACATGCAAACAATTTAAATGCAGTATAAAAAAGATAAAGAATTGGAAAATTCCAAAAGTTCTGTCAGATGGCTACCATTGAATTCTGGTTGGGAAGTTGAGGAAAACTTCATACAGGAAAATACATGAAAATACTGACAATGGTGGTGATAACAGTGGTTATGCAGGTTTCTAAATGTAAGCCAACAACACACCTTTGAAATAGATGCTGTTATTATCTGAAGCTGTTTCAGAGATGATGAAGAATTTGGTATCAATCAACTAATAGAAAGTAAAATTGGTTTATTTATCATATGTATCCCGTTCCATATATTTCAGTTTAATCCTAAAGTAATCCATATATTTGGGGGCGCCTGGGTGGCTCAGTGGGTTGAGCCGCTGCCTTCGGCTCAGGTCATGATCTCAGAGTCCTGGGATCGAGTCCCGCGTCGGGCTCTCTGCTCAGCGGGGAGCCTGCTTCCCTCTCTTTCTCTCTCTGCCTGCCTCTCCATCTACTTGTGATTTCTCTCTGTCAAATAAATAAATAAAATCTTTAAAAAAAAAAAAGTAATCCATATATTTGGAAAATTGGTAACAATATCAGATAGTACATAAAAGCAAATGAATATTCTGAACCATGAGTACAGAGATTTAAGGGAGATAGAGCTACTGCGAAAGTTAGGCAAGGCTTTCCAGAGGGGCAACAAAAAAACTGCATGCTATTCTTTTATTCAGTCCAAACCTCATGTAGTGTGAGCTTTTCACAATTTGTATGGCCAATATGAAGCTCTCATTAAAGGTTCTGACCCAGCTTAAAGAGAAAATGAAGATTTTATATATTAACATATATTATCTGCCATGTTTGGCCAAATATTTCTACTAGCTAGAAAATAGTGTGAAAATAAAACCCATCTCTATTAAGAACATGTTGTAGTCTCTGTGCTATGATTTCTATAACCTTATTTCTTACTCGCTAATGTAAGTCTTTTTCTCATGAAAGATCAGCTCATTATTGAGTCATCTCCAGTCCAAGGTGCTATATTTGCACACTCACTGGAACAGATCAATTTATTTCAAGAGCGAGAATATGGAAACAAAAGGTCACAGGCACTTGGCTTCATTTATTTTCTGGACTTAAAATCTATTAATTACATATCCTATATCCAAGCAACTGCAGAGAAAAATGTTTTTTATCTTCAGATTTTTAAAATGTGTTTTAGTAGATTATCTCAATTTCTGTTAAGGGAACAACATGTATTTTGAAGTTGTAATTATTATAATTTTGTCAATTTCCATGTTTTATGCATTATTGTGCCCTAAATATCTAATACAAGTATAATATGAAAGTTTAATTAATTAATCATTTTATACTGACTGACACAATACAACACCTAGCCTGCTTCTTTTGAGTGACAGTAGATAGACCTTTATTGGGAATTTTAACAGAGGTCTCAAGCTATAGCCTACAGGCCTAATCAGGTCCACTGTCTGATTTTTAAATTTTCCAAAGTGTCATTGGAACTCAGCCATGCTCATTCCATTGCTATTTTCTATGGCCACTTTCACGCTATAATGGCAGATTTGAGTAGACCATATGGTCCACAAAGCCTAAAATATTTACTATCTGGTCCTTTACAGTAAGTTTGCCAAGCTCTGGCGTAGTTCAGGAAATGTTATATTTTAATCTTCTTTGCCTATTCCCAAACCCAGGAAGAACTTGAAGTTTTTATAAGTAGAGTTGATAAAACTCTAACAGTTGGTGCAAAATAGTGAGAAGATCACAGTGTCTGAAGACAAAAAGGCTTGGCTTAAGGCTTGTCTTAACTGTTTTCTACCTGTGCTACCATAGGCGAATTATTCATCTTTTCTAAACCTCAATTATCCTATTGGTGGTACATATATAATCTCTATCTCCTATGTATGTATTGAAGATAACACAATATTGCAATTGTGAAAATAGCTTATTTTAGAGTCACCCTAGCTCACATTAGTGGTTTTCAATCATGGTTTGGTGATATCCTAAGAAATCTTTAGTGTTCTCAAGATTAGCTGCATAGTCTTGTCTACTGAGTACTTAAAATTCAATTTGATAGTATCCTGTGTTACTATTGGGGGTGGGGTTTAAGGGAAGCTTTTCCAAGTCAAACTAAGAATTCACTGAAAACAATTAAAATGTATGGAAGTCATTAGGTTAGATCCCGGTTGTGTAAATGTAATTCAGACCTTGATCTTAAGTTAAAAATAAGGAGGCAGAACATAAATTTTATGTGTGGACATAACTGATTAACACACAAGAAATTGGTTCATGTTACAAGGAAGTTACTAACGAAATTCTTGGAGTGGGATCAACTCAGAATATAGCCCAAATCAGATATACAGATATGGAGAATCAAGCACTTTGTAGAAGTGGGGAAATTTGGCATCGACCAAAAGAGTAGGGAAAGTAGAACTTTCCGTGGAAAATGGGTTATTAGGAACAAATACAGAGAAGTAGAAAAGCACAGAGGTATTGTGATTACAGTGTGTTATGACTAGAAGAGACATAGACAAATAATACTACTTAAACATAATACTGGAAAAGAACACTGGACCAATTCTTGGGAACCACAAAGCTAGAAAATACTGTCCAAGTGAGTAGTAAGGCTTACATTGTATGAAGATGCTGGAAATGAAAAAGAAGGGACCCCTTTAGTAAATGTAACATTTTCAAGTGTTTATAAGCACTCATGGATTATATCTTCTAGTCCTCACAACCTCGTTTGATACCTGTGATAGGTATCTCCAAGGAAGAGTTGAGAAGAGGGAGGCTTAGAGAAGCTAAAGACCAGTAATGAGGGGAAGTACTGAGATTCAAATGCAGACATTTGAGTTTTAAGTCCACCGTTCCTACATTATATTACATTGCTGCTAGGATGAAAAAATCAGAGATAGGATTTAGAGGTAATTCTGTGGTTTCTGACCTCAGTGGGAATTTTGACTTACAAGGAAGAATTGCCTTAGGAGGGGAAAGGGTAACTTTGATATAGATCCTATGGCATATGAAGGAGTGATGAGTGAACCATTGGTATATTTAGAAGTCACTAAACTCTACCTCTGAAACTAATAAAATACTATATGTTAATTAACTTCAAATTAAAAAAAAAAGAAAAGAAAAAAGGCAGTTGGAAATCTAGTTCAGAGGCTCAGATGACCTATGCTATAGTCTTTTTCCTAATCTACAAGTCTAGTAACCTTCATTTATGTTCTCATGCTGCCCCTTCACCCATGTCTTTCCATCCTGTTTTAATTGTCTGGATCCTCCTATTACTGATTAAAAGATCACAGAACTTTAAAAAGAGGAGGAGAAATAGGAAGACAGGGTGCCAATATGCACATTCTAGGCACATGTTCTTCTATCTTCATCCACCCTTACCTCCTAAGGGTGGATGTCCTGGATTTTATGTCAACTGCTTGTACTTTTCTTGGGCAGCTTTGGGCATAGGACTGATGGGCAGGAACCAAGTACAGAGTTTTATTTTCTTGATTCTGTCAGAGGTCTGTTATTTTTCTGGTTTTAAAACCTACTAGAAGGACCTTAGGGTGTCTATAAAAATACTTAGGGAAGTATAATTTAGGTTGTGGCAATATGTGGCAAGTATAGACAAATTTCCTTAAAAAAAAAAAAAAAAGTACCCATAAAGTGGAAAATTTCCGGACTTACTGTACAGCCTAAGTGTGGACAACTAATAGCCTGGGAGTCTCAATATTTCACTGAGCAAATATTTTTTTCTTTTAAATTAATTAATTAATTAATTAATTAGACAGACAGAAATCACAAGTAGGCAGCGAGGCAGGCAGAGAGAGAGGAAGGGAAGCAGGCTCCCTCCCGAGAAGAGAGTGAGCCTGATGCGGAGCTCGATCCCACAACCCTGGGATCATGACCTGAGCTGAAGGCAGAGGCTTTACCACTTAGCCACCTAGGTGCTCCTGAGCAAATATTCTTATGTGAATTCTTATTCTGTAGAGTGGAACATGATTAGACTAAGAATCAAGAAATCTAGGTGTCCGACTTGGCTCTGGATGAGTGGTTATTCTTAAATTCATTATCCATAAAATAAGGATGATGTGGCCAAATTCCCTGAGTTGCTGAAGATGAAAATGTTACAATGATAATAGAAGTACACTCTGAAGAAGGTCTACAAAGAGCTCTTTTTCTCTCTGTTTCTACATTATTTTACTATCCTATTCCCTTTTGTTTATCTCTCCCTGTTATGTTCTTTCATACCTATGCCACCTCCTCCAATCCTGAGCCAAGAGTGAACTTAGCAAAATGTATCCTTTCATGATCGCTGTTTCTCAGCTGCCTGAAAGGGTCACAAATGATATAACAACAATTTACTTTTGAACCTGTGTATTTCTTTAAATAAAAGGCAAAACCCTAATATAATCCTATGGCATTGACATAGGAGAAAATTACTATAATTATGCAAATTAAAATAAGTCAACAAGTTTCAGAACACAATACACGATAAGTAATGTTTTTAAAAATAACAGTTACTGAGCCTGGTCATTTGCACTTAATAATAGGCTCAGGAGGGAGCCTAGTGTCTGGGGAGAAACAGCTGTGGTAATAGATGTATTATGGCTTTGATAGGTTCTCTCTAGTAGTTTTATTTCTGTATTTGCTTTATATTATAGAATGCTCCTAGAGTGCCCTGCTATTGAAATTCCCATCATAGCCAGGGCTTTAATTAAGTGATTGGATTTGACAGAACTTGAATTGAGGAGGCCCACCACTATGTCAGTTTATGCCAGGATGATATTATCAGGGTGCTGGCAAGTACACGCTTAGACCTTAATTTATGTCTTGAGCTGTTTCACTGTGTAACATAAGGAATACACGCCTCATGTGATTTTAAAAGGCATTGAGTTTGGCTTATCACAGTTATATGTTCTTCATAAAGTCCAAAAGACAGGATGATATGAAGTGAGTATTTCAGCATCATGAGTAATGGAAAGCATATGATTTTTGAAACTGGAACTCCCAGGTTTAAATCTCAGATCTACCACTCATTACTGGATCATTTTGGATAAATGACCTAATTTTTCAGAGCCTCACATATATCTCTTTTTAAAAATGTTATTCCAGTTACAAAGAGCTCTTTGTGAAAATTTATAATGTAGATAAGCTCTGAGCCTAGTAGGTGTGAGGTAAGAGATTAATGAAGATTATTTCCTCCTCTAACCCCTCAGTTGAAATTATTTTTTCTAGGAGTATTTTTCCATTTCTTTCCATCTGTAAATCTTTGAGATGTAGGAGGTGTCTCTTGGGTTTGGGACAAATATGGCCATGAGGGCCCAAGGCTGGCAAGGGTTGTAATGACTTTAATTCATTTTGGAAAAAAAATAAATAAAACAACACCATTTGCAGCAGGTTGGCCTTGTGGCTTTCCTCTCACAGCTTGGTCCATCCCACATAGACCTTATCAAATAACGTGTCAATGCTTTAGCCCAGCAGAGCTGAAAGCAGCTGAAACACGCTAGGGGTATGCCAAATACTGATCATATACACTGATTTGTGGTTTTCCTGTCCAAATGAAGCATCTTCTTGCAGACTAGCACCTACTTCCTGGGTAACGGGAAACACACTCATTTCATAATGAGTAATAAGTCCAAAGTTTGGAGGTACAGAATTGCTTGGTTTAGCATATGTCGCTCATAGCACAGGCTCCTAAGGATCAAAGATTTCATTTCTATCTATTTCTTACCATTTGTTGTGAAAGTACAAGGCTTTACCATGGGTTTCATGATTGATAAAGTAAAAAATATATAACAGATGTTAATATAGTGGATCAGTTAAAATAGTCCTCTACTAAGGAGAAAAATAGGAAGGTAGACACTAGTTCGAGCCTCATTGGGCTGCACACTCTTTACAAACCAGACAGACAAAATGTTGTGCCACCGGCACCTAGGAAAAGTATCCATGTTTGGTAGATATGATAATATTTGTTAATCTACAGATTAAAATCAGTCTTGGGAAAGACATCATGTAGGAAAGCTTAATCCTGTCACAGTATTTTCCTCACATTTTGCTTTCTTTCTCTTTTCTGGTTGGTGCTGGTAGCTTGAATCTGGCCTTGGGATTCTCTCTTTAGCAAAACTCAAGACTCATATTCATTCTCTGTCTCTCTCCCTTTACAAGAGTCTGATATCCATCTTCATCAGTGTAATGACTGCTAATCTTCTAGAAGCATCTGTATGTTAACAGACAATGCCCTGAACATCTTTCTTAGGGTAGGATTTTCAGTAACAGGTACATGCGACTAAAACATTTTGAGGCAGGCACCCCCTTTCTACACCATCCAAATCGTACCACCTGAGGTAATAGAATGTTCCAGAAACATGGGAATAGGAGTTACAAATCTCCTTTACGAACTTGCATTTGAGTTGCATTCTTTTAAATTATGATGAATGTTAGATTAAGAACTCATCAAAAAAGATCCCAAAATGCACAATGCCTTAGTTTATAGCAGAACCATACTCCTGAGAACAACAGAAAAGTTGGACAATATATAAAATGATCTGTTTGAAGATCATTTCATTATGAAAACAGCTGAGACAACCAAGGAGTGAAGGTACCAGAAAAGAAGGTAATTATAGATTGATGAGCTGATATTTTGTAAGCTGCTTTCTTCCTAGGGATATTTCCCAATTCCTGACTTATTGAGGGAGGCTAAGAATCCTGCAGAGGGCTGCAACAATGTATCTTCTGATAGTGTCACAGTGTGAGAGGGATAAAAATTGAAGTACAGAGTACAATGAAGGTGGCCAGGACTTGAGGGACCAAGATGCTGGAGAGAGGGGAAATACAGAGAGAGAAATCCAGACTTTTCACATTCTCCCTTGAGCTTTTTGTGAAATTATTTATTTTTTTTAAGATTTTATTTATTTATTTGACAGAGATCACAAGTAGGGAGAGAGAGAGGAAGAAGCAGGCTCCCTGCTGAGCTGAGAGCCTGATTCGGGGCTCAAATCCCAGGACACTGAGATCATGACTTGAGCTGAAGGCAGAGGCTTTACCCCACTGAGCCACCCAGGCACCCTGAATTTGTGAAATTCTTAAAGTTGGGCAAAGCAAGTATTTAAGAAACAAACTAGAAAGTCTCTGAAAAGCAGTGTGGGATTTGGCAATCTTTTGGAGCTAAAGAGGAAGAAAAAAGTTGGAGTCATGGCCTGTCAAGCAGGAAGAGTTCACCCATCTCTCAATAGGGACCTCTGGAAGGTACACAGTGAGAGTGGTGAACCAGAGTTACATAAATAAAGGTTTACAGAATCTGTAACCCAGCATTGACATTAGCTCCCTGCTTACATTCTGGTCATCCACACTCGGTTACTAATTGGTATCTCCAAATGAATACAATTTTTCTGTGTGGAGAACTTTTACCAGTTGCTTTTGGTTTTTAATAAAATAAGAGTTTGATTTAAATGGTAAGAGAGATTATTTTAGGAATACTGATGAATCTCTAGATATACGTGGTGTTAAAGCTTAATTTAGGGGCACATGGGTGGCTCAGCTGGTTAAGTGTCTGCCTTCGACTCAGGTCATGCTCCCAGGATTCCGAGACTGAACTCACATCGGGCTTCCAGAGCAGCAGGATGCCTACTTCTCCCTCTTCCTCTGCTGTCAGACAAATAAATAAAAACATATATGTATTTTTACATATTTTATATATATTTTATATTTAAATCAATTTAAAATTTAAATAAAATTTATATTTTTTAAAAAGTTTAACCTATATATTTCATGAGCTTTATTTTCCCCCCAAACAGTCATCCAAAAAGTATTGCGTGCCACCACTCTGTTCCAGTTATTAGTCATTTACAGGTGTATATAGCAGAAAGGGCAGACAGACGCATTCCCTCTCTTAAAGAAGTCACAGTCCACTGGGGGAAATAGAGTATACATTACACATTAAGTATAATCAAGAATACTCTGTGCATGTCTAAGACTTTCCTAATATCTGGAAGAGCCAAAGCATTAATGCAAGCTCTGAAGATAAGGAGTTGTGGGGGACATAGCTTCATGGGCTTATTAATGTTGGGTGATAATGATGTACTAGTTTGAAGGCAGTAGGATGAACCTGTTCATTTTTTAGTATGCCTATTGGAGTTTTAGGATTGAATGTAAATTAGCTCTTTTTCTACATCTAAGTTAAAACATTCTCTCTTCCTCAACCTTAATCAGTGCAATGTGAAATGTTATATTAAATATGGAGTCCAGAGACCACAAAGATGAACACCAACCTGTTTGTGGTGTTTCTTCTTCCGTACTATGGGTTAACAATACATCCTTTTGCACCACGTATAGGGATAACTGCATAAATGTGTGAGATTTCAGAAGGAGAGGGCTTTACAATATTCTGAAAATGCCGGAAAGTTAGTAAGGAATAGCAGCTGCTTTCATTTCATAGCTGACTTGATTAGGGACTAGAGCACCCTCTGGCCTGTTCTGCATACAATTTATGGTAGCAGAGTGAGCAGACAATGATCAAGTTTGGATGAGTGAGTTTTTAAAGTAGATTAAGTTAGAAGGATCCAGGGACTTTTCAACAAAGGAAAAGGGTTATAAAAGGTGGACATTTGATTAACTGTGTCAAACTATAGACCTACTATATGGGAGATATGGTCTAAATAGAGCAGTGGTACCTATGGGCATCAGAGAGAAGTGAGATCTGGGTGGAATAATTATGTAGCTTATCTAGACAACAGGATTGCCCAGATTTTGTATTTTAAACACCTATGTGGTTGTAATTTTTTAAATAAAATTGCAACTTAAATTTAATTAAAATATTCAATGCACATTGTATAAACAGCTTTAGGCAAGATACTAGCTGTGAAATTTTCTTGAAGTGTGGAACCGAATGCATGAACCTGAACTAAAATAACCCTCCCATGATTCTTCATAAGCAGTTTGGTCTCAGGCAGGTTGTGTGTATCTGTAAGTCATTCAGAGGAATGGATATGTTGCTTACAAATAACATTTAAGGTGAGGCAAGTGATTGTGCAATAGCTTGGGTGTCAGAGAGGATGTTACAGTAAGAGCTAGAAATTGTGTGGCATTTAATAGTACTAAATCCAGGCCTTGAGATAGGCTGTTTGTTCTCAACTCTTTTAATTTAGTCCATTCACATTATGTAAATGATGTAAGCAAGCTTTAATGATATTTTTAATAGAATTGATTCAGAAGCATTATAAGCCAAATGGGATGCTTTAGGAATGAGTCACAGCGATTTAATAGGCTCAGGTACTGGTCATTTATTTTCTAGAACTGTGCTGTCCATTCTAATAGGAATAGCATCAGAATAACAATCTATTAAACCCTTTTTAAAAATTATATTCTCCCTTCTCATGTGTATGTATGTGTGTGCATTTGTGTGTGAAGAGTAACACTTTTGACCTTGAAAATGAACTTTTCCTAAATATTATCAGTCTTGTCAGTTTTGATCCTGGAGCTTTATACGAAGAGCTTTGGCTATATCTTTATCCGGTGATAGGATGATGTCTGACATGTAATTGGTACTCAAGTATTTTTCTATCTTTTGTTGGCTGAGGGAAAAAAGACTAACTGAATGCCAAGGACTTGGTCAAAGTAGCTAGAGCGAAACAGGTGTAAAACTAGTCTTCAGTCGTGCCTGGGTGGCTCAGTGGGTTAAAGCCTCTGCCTTTGGCTCAGGTCATGATCCCGGGGTCCTGGGATTGAGCCCCACATTGGGCTCTGCTCAGCAAGGAGCCTGCTTCCTCCTCTCTCTGACTGCCTCTTTGCCTACTTGTAATCTCTGTCAAAAAAATAAACAAAATCTTAAAAAATAAACAAACAAAAACTAGTCTTCAGAGAGCAGGTCAGAAGGACAAAGATGAAAACTCCCCACACCAATAAGATGGATTAAAGAACTTTTAAAGTGGAGGGAAAAGTTTCTTACATTACCTCTGCTAAAAGACAACAATGGTTTATATAAAGGATCAGACTGAAACTAGGAATTGTGAAAGTTAGACAGCTCACTCAGGTTTAGTACAAGAAGAATGAGAGAGAAAGACCTACCATCATATAAGATTGTAATTTGGTTTGCAAGGTCCTCCTAAATGAAAAATCAACCCTAGAGAGTGTTTTTCTCTTATAATTTTTTTTTTAAAGATCTGAATCGATCTCCAGGGAGAGAGTGGTTGCGTTATGGACATTGGGGAGGGTATGTGCTATGGTGAGTGCTGTGAAGTGTGTAAGCCTGATGATTCCCAGACTTGTCCCTCTGGGGCAAATAATACATTATATGTTAATAAAAATTTTTTAAAGATTTGAATCAATCTCAAACATAGAAAAGTTGGAGATATGGTATGGAGAACTTTAATTTTCCTATACCATTCAAGAGAGTTGCTGATCTCATGACCCATCAGCTGTGAATACATTAGTGTGTATTTCCTACCATGAGGACATTTTTCTATAATAACCCCAATAAAATCACCAAAATAAGAAAATTAACGTTGATATATGACCACCATATAATATTTAGTCCCCATTCAAGTTTTTCAATTTTCCCAGTAATGTCTTTTCTTTAGCAAAAAGATCTAGTTCAGAATCACATCATGCATTTAGGTGTTAGGAATCTTCCGTCTCCTTCAATCTGAAACTGTTACTTCATGTTTCCTTGACTTTCAGAATCTTGACACTTTTGAAGATCATAGGCTACTTACTTTTAGAATGTTCTTAAATTTGAGTTTATCTGATTTTTTTTTCTCATAAATGGATTCAAGTTATGCGTATTTGCAGGGATATCATAGCAGTGATGTTGTGTTCTTCTAACGTTATCCTATTAGGTACACAACATTTTTATTTGTCCTGTTGTTAATGCTATTACTTTGATCATTTGGTAAAGATTGTATCTGCCAGGTTTGTCTATGGTAATGTTACTCTTTTTCCTTTTATAATTATTTGCTGGGGAGATAGTTCACAACTATGCAAATATTCATCATAAATCTTGTTATTCATTTTCCCCATCCAACAATTTATTCATTTACTTGCATTAGTATCAATTACCTGTTTCTAATTTTTAAAAATATTTTTACTTAAATTCAATTTAGTTAACGTATACTGTATTATTAGTTTCAGGGGTAGAATTTAGTGATTCATCAGTTGCATATAATACCCAGTGCTCATTAAATCAAGTGCCATCCTTTTTTTTTTTTTTATTGTGTTATGTTAATCGCCATACAGTACATCATTAGTTTTTGATGTAGTGTTCCATGACTCATTGTTTGTGTAAAACACCCAGTGCTCCATGCAATCCATGCTCTCCTTAACACCCATCACCAGCCTCACCCATTCCCCCACTCCCTTCCTTCTAAAACTCTCCATTTGTTCCCTGGAGTCCAGAGTCTGCTACTCTGCTTTCTCCCCCTTCATTTTCCCTTCTCCTAATGTCCTCCATGCTATTCCTTATGTTCCACAAATAAGTGAAATCATATGATAATTGACTTTCTCTGCTTGACTTATTTCACTCAGCATAATCTCCTCCAGTCCCATCCAAGTTGATACAAAAGTTGGGTATTCATCCTTTCTGATGGCTGAATAATATTCCATTGTGTATACAGACCACATCTTCTTTATCCATTCATCTGTTGAAGGGCATCTTGGCTCTTTCCACAGTTTGACTATTGTTTGTAACTGTCATTATTTATTTTGGTTTTTGAATTGCCCCAGATTTATCTGGTGGGGAGCCACTTCAAGCTGGCTTCTGTGTCCTTTTGACATGTCATCATCTGTTTTTAAAAACTCCCTTGCTTTCTTTTTGGTGCAGAAAGGTATTCCAAGATGATTGGGAACTTTTTTTTAACCATAGTCCTGGAATCAGTAATTTTTCTAAGGAGACAGGTTCCACTTAGGGGTGAATGGTATTTAGAAAATAAGTTCTTTGTGCTTATTGCTGTTGGAGTGTCCCTGTTCCCAAGCCCTCTCATTTATATTTATTTCTATATATATCCATTTGTTTACATCTCTGTTTATCTCTCTACTGGAAATCATGAGTTCATATCAACACCTCAAATTTTTCTCTAGCACCACAGGGTTCATTTTCTTTTTTCCTCCCTTTCCAAATTTGTTATTCCCTCCAACAGTGAGGAAACTGGTTCCCATTTTTCTTGATATATTTACTTATTTAATCAACCCCCCTCTGTGTGATCAATTTCCAACTGTTGCTACTACCCTGAGCCCTCAAAAATTTCCCCTTACTCTGCCTGGGTTTTGACAACTCTGGCTGCTACCCCAATTATGAATGTTCTTCTCATCCTACTGAGCTCTGATTTCAGATGCCAGACTATTGCTATTACTGCCATCCTCATGCATTCCTACTTGGGTATTTCTAACC
This sequence comes from Mustela nivalis, assembly GCF_964662115.1. Lineage (NCBI taxonomy): Eukaryota > Metazoa > Chordata > Mammalia > Carnivora > Mustelidae > Mustela > Mustela nivalis. The sequence continues at coordinate 31,973,434 of NC_139030.1, read as the reverse complement.
CACTAGGGCTTTTGTACCTTCCTCTGGGCTATATCCTTCAACCTGGTAAGGACATTTACCATACTCAACCCCATTGCCTGCTTTTAGAACTGATTTTTTTGAGGAGGGAATTGAAGGGAAGAGGGAAAAAGCAAAGGAAGAGAAACTTAAAAATCTTAAAAATAAGTCATGTTACTCATTATCAAAATTTCCTACATTACATAGTCTTAAAATCTATTTGTACTTAAAAAATACCCATTAACTTTTTGGGATTTGAGGGATAAGTATTGCTTTTGGGCTTCATTTTGTAGATTATGGGGCTTGGGTTTATTGTCCTTATTGTGTTTGAGTGAGATCTTTGGTTTTCAAACTGTATCTTCCATAGCCCTAAGTTTTGTAAACCTATATCCAGGCTCCTCTGGAAGGATAGGTTGGGGAGAGTACAGTCCCAGTGACTTGCCTTGTTTTCCATCTTGCCTCAAGGAAAATAAGTATGTGTATAACTGTTTTATGTATCAGATTTCCAAATAGGATTTCATTTGAAAATAAAGGATTCAAATGCTAAATGTGTTTGAAAACCAGAGTTAGATGATATTTCAGAGTTTAAGCTGAGAGTTACAAGAATCAAGGTTTGAAATGATTAGGTGCACTTCCCCCCAACCCCCACCATGATTCTGGGCAATGGATAATTTTCTGTCATTAAATGTTTTCACATCAATTTAATATATGATCCATTTAGATTATTTGCAAAATATGAAAACCATTGACTGTTTCTCATTCTCCTTGCCCCGATACAATAGAAGAAAGCCTCTCTTAACAGTCTGAAATGTTTCCTTCCAGTATTTTTATTGCTTTATTTTAATCTTTAAAATAATTGTAAACATTTGTTATATATAATATGCTCTCAGTTTTCTAGCTATATATTTTCTGGGATCTCGGTTTTTTTTTTTTTCCCAACAATTCTTTAACATTATTTTTGTCGTTGTTGTTATAGAGAGACAGAGTGCACAAGCAGGGGTGGTAGCAGGCAGAGGGAGAAGCAAGCTCCTTGTTGAGCAAGAAGTCTGGTGGACTGGATCCCAGGACCCTGGGATCGTGACCTGAGTCAAAGGCAGATGCTCAACCCACTGAGCCACCCAGGCATCCCTCGGATCCCAGTTTTAATAAGGTTAGAAGCAGCAAGAGTTTTTGTTCATTTGTTCATTCATTCATTCATTCATTCATATATTAAGTTCTTCCTCTGTTAGAAGTTGGGGATATAGTTTTTATGAGGATTGAGTTTGCTGTCTAGTGGGTAAGAGAATAATCTTAAGCATGGGAAGTATTAGAAAGAACTACACAATGCTGTGGGATCATATGATGGGCAGACTTCACCTATTTTAGGGCATGTGTAAGGGCATGGACAATATCAAAGAAAGTATTACCCACTGAGTGTGTGGAGGTGAGTGCAAAGAGGCTGTGCACAGAACATTAACAACATCTAATACTCTTTGCCCTACTTCTTAGCCCTGCTAACTTCAGATTTTGATTATCAAGTTCTTATTTTTCAGTACCTTACATATTTTGCTCTTTTGCAAAAACTACCACTTCTTCTCTACTGATTGATTCCTATCAGTACAAATTTTCCTGTTCAAAAAGTTCCTAGATTTCCCTCCCAATTCTACCTCATTTACTTTCACTGTTTCCCATCCAAACTTTTTGAAAGATGGGTAGTTGCATCTGATTCCACCATCTATTTTCTCCTAACAAAATCCAGCAGGATTTTTGTCCTTATCACCACAATGAAACTGCTCTTATGAAACTCATCAATCAACTGTATGATGTCAACACTAATAATCACTTCTCGTTACTCTCTTCTTACTCAGTCTTTCAGTATAATTTAACAAAGATGTGCCTCCTTAAAGAATTATTCCTCCTCTTGATTTCAGTAATACCGTATCTTCCTAACCCACTGGCTACTACTCCTCAACCTCTTTTAATAGGTCATTTTCTGGTGCCACCTGAGATTGTGTCCAAGTTTGATCCATTTATATGTTCTCTAACTTAAGTCATTCAATTCACTTTACTACTCACTGATCTCCAGACCAATATAAACATTGCCTACCTGGTACTTCTATTTGCATATTTAGTAGATATCTGAACATATATAAAATAAAACAACTCTTTTTTTTTTTCACCCAAACCTCTTCATTCCCCAATGCTTTCCATCTCAAAAAATGTCCACCATCTCCCTCATTGCCAAAAAAATCTATGAAGCATTCTTGATTTATGTTTCCTTAGCCTTTCACATCTGACTTTATTAGTAAGTTATCTTGTCTTCATCTCAAAAATAAATCCTGAATACACAAGTTTCCTGATATCCATCTCTGTCAGCCTAGTACAAGGCATCATCATAGTCCCCAGTCTATTTTCAATGGCTTCCTAATTGTTCTAAATGCTTCTACTCTTGTACCTTTATAATCCATTCTATACACAGTAAACAGTTCTTTTGTTTTTATTTTTATTTTTTTAAAGATTTTATTTTGAAGTAATCTCCACACCCATCGTGGGGCTCAAACTCACAACCTTGAGATCAAGGCTCACATGCTATACTGGCTGGGCCAGCCAGGTGTTTCCTGAATAATCTTTTGAAATAATATTTTAAATCATGTTGCTTCCTTCTTAAAATATTCTGTTGGGTTCCCATAATCCTTCACAACAACAACAGCAATGTAATCTTGTCCCTTCCTACCATTCTGACTCATTTTCTACTACTATCTTTTACTTTCTGTACATGAACCACACTTACCTTCCTTTCCAGTAGTTTTTTTTAACAGGGAACTACCACACTCTGGGGCATTTTTTTAATCTGTGGGTGCATCTTTGCTTATTGTGGTATTTGGTGGCATTACTAACAGTGTGTGTGAGTCAGTGATTTAAGATGTCGTGCAACATGCAAGACAGACCTTGAAATGTAGTACAGTTCTGAAAACTACATGATTTTCAAATATCCTTCTAGGCATTCATGTGAAAAAGATCAACTTAGAATTATTTGGACCTAAAACTTAATTCCATATTACATATAAACACAAAGTGTTTTTTGTGCGATTTTAATATATGCTGAAATTTCTAGGAATGCAGCTACATTGTAAATTGAGAAAAGATTATAATTTGTTTTGTTAGAACTCTATCAAGAGTTGCTCACCGTTTCAGAAAATCGTATCACCAATGGCAACGCCATTTGTGGTATTTGAGTTGCCAATGCAACACACCTGTACCTGACTCCATTCGTAGTTGTCACATTCATTCTGATTCTAAGTATAGACACAAACATCTGACTACTTCATATGGCTTCTTTTTCATTATACCTGAGCATTTTCATTTGAAAATATGTAGTTTTATTACAAATTACCTTTTTATTCTTTTTACTTTATATTATAGTCATGGAATGATATTAATATTTTATATTCATATTTTGAAGATTGTTTGTGTGAAGACTTTATATCATATAAGAATTTAATTTCAGGGCAGAAATGGGGATTCTACAAACTATTTGGCATAAAAAAAACAGCTCTGAGCTTAATAGGTTTGGAACCCTGCTCTAATACTTTAAGTTGATACTATGCCAGGTTGTCAAAATGCTGGTCACATTTGCCAGTCTTGAACAATAGAGAAATTCCATTCATAGGGCTATAACAGGAGTGTAAGACAATGTGCCAGCTCCTGAGCAAATTCTAGTTTCTGGAATTCATCTGGTAAAGCTGTACATGAAACAGAGAGTATTAGCTATTTACCAAAACCCTCTACTTTTCTTCTTTAGATATATCACATTTCTAAACATTCTTTGCCACTAGGAGTGGAAGTAATTGAAAAATTTTATTTTAAGCATGTACTTTGTTCAGAGTTCTTTCTGTGTATAACCCTTATTTCTGAGGATCAGACCTTCTAAGATACCATGTGCATTAAAATGTCACCCTTCTTTCCTTCTCAATTATTCCTTCTGAACTGCACTTATAGGATTTAGAAAGGTTGTAGGGTTCAAGGGTATGTTACAGACACAGTACTATCATCATCCAAAAAAGTGGTATCATAGAGAAGTGTTTATTTTATTATTATTATTTTATTTTATTGTTTTGCTTTAAACACTTGCTTACAATGGGTTAAACTTAAAATAGTGGTACAAAAAGTAAGTAAAATATGTTTTTTTTTCCTTTTTATAGGTTCTCCTTTTTATAGGTTGTCTTTTTAATAAGATAAACTTTGAATAGGGTTTCTCAATTCAGATTTATTTCTTTATACTTAATTTGTATTTGTCTAAGATTTTGGCATTGAGTTGCCAGTAGATATTATTTTCAGTGTTGAAGCTTTTTGCCCTTTGGGAGGGAGTGTCTTCATACATATTTCAGAGATGTTGAAAGTGACTGCATTAGAAGCTAATGGTGTAGAACTACTTTAAATCAAGATCAACTATATTTATTTAGCACACCGGATGATAGCTTATGCAGTAGTCGCAGCCTGATGGTGATCCATGGAGAAATGCTAATAGACAGAAGAAACAAATATAAGTCCTTTGTTGTAGATAAAGAATACAATTGATAATACACAGGCAAAGGAGATGAAGAAGCACATTGCCTTTCAATCAGGCAAGCTTCTGTGGACTTCATATTCTACCATGATGACCCAATCCCAGTGAGACCACCTGAACAGGGTGAGGTCAAGTTTTTTGTCATTCTCATTAGGAATTTTCCCCCCTCCTTGTCCATTATCCAGTGTTGAGGACATTTGGGGTACTGGCCCACCAGGCACATACAAGTAACTCTTTAGCCTCTTTGCAAAATCATATTATAAGAGTAAAAAAAGCCAGCTCTCTGGGGTTAGTTTGCCTGGAGAAACTATCCCTCTAGCAGGACCAGGGCTTAGAATTACCCAATGTATTCCTTCAAAGTTAAATACCCCATTGTTTTTCAATGTTCTTAATTTTGAAGCTAAATTACCACGGTTATGTGTCGAGTCTTGAGGTAAGACTAAAATTTCTGTTCCAAACACTAACATGTACTATAATTGTTTCCTTAGAAGAAGAGTTAGGGTATGGGGCGCCTGGGTGGCTCAGTGGGTTAAGCCTCTGCTTTCAGCTCAGGTCATGATCTCAGAGTCCTGGGATCGAGCCCCGCATCAGGCTCTCTGCACAGCAGGGAGCCTGCTTCCTCCTCTCTTTCTGCCTGCCTCTCTGCCTGCTTGTGACCTCTCTCTGTCAAATAAATAAATAAACTCTTTAAAAAAAAAAGAAGAAGAGTTAGGGTAATATTCTATCAGCTTTATTAATGGAGGGACTGTTGGTTAGACCTTCATGTCCCTTACTTTCAGAGAAGTGTCATCTAAAAGAAAACACTATTGATACTCTAGGCACCACAAGATAACACTGTAGTATTTGATTTGATTAATTTTATGCAGAACCTTTTCACAGCAAAGCATTCATTAAAAATAGTTCAGTCAACCAATAACATCTGTGGGTTGTGTATTCTGAAGGAAAAATGAAGATATTTAGAAAAATCCTTCATGATAGGTTAGTCCAATTATTATTAGTGGGGAACATGTTATTAACATGTTATACTAATGGGGTGCTTAGGTCAAAGAAAATGTAGAACTACAATGCTAACAAATAATACCTCAGTGTAATGGGAGCTACATAGCTCATAAGGTCCTGTTTTGAAGGCAAACTATGTTTTAGGGTAAAATGCTATGCATTTATTGAGGACTAGATCAAATAACTTCTGTGAGATATTGATCAATATACTTTGGCAGAACTGGTCAATCCTTCCTCCAAAAGTAATTTGTTTATACTTTATAGCACTGATACTGAATTATTATTGTTTATAATAGTTGTAGTAGTCTAGTAGTTATTTGGCAGAGCCTATGACTTACTATCTTCTCTATCTTCGTGGCTAAGTTCGGTGGCAGCTATATAGTAATTTCTCATCAAATATTTGTTGAAATGAATTTCTGCGGCCAGGCATATACTTATGAATCAATGAATGAAACAATTCCAGTAAAGACTGAGTAAGGTTTCTTCCACATCATAGGGAGATCGTGAGTCTTTCAGAAATGGTAGGATTGTGACCTTATTACAGCCGTGCATGTAGATTTTATTGGTGGAAAGAACGTAGTCTAATGATATTTCACTAGTATCAAACTGTTAAAGAAGGACATGTACTAAAGATTGGATTTTAAAATACGAACAAAAAAGCATTAAGGAAAAAATTATGGGGTAATTTATAAAATGTAAAATGATCGTGAGGACAAAAATTTGGATCTCATTTTAGACTTGATTAGTTTTTAAGGCACAATAAACTGAAGAAAGATCGTTGTTTTTGTTTTTGTTTTGTTTTCTCTCTCCTGGCGGACTGCATGGGGAAACTAAATTCCAAGGGTCATGAGTTCAGGGCCAGAGTGTACATTTGTTTGGCTTTGAATGCCCAGTGTGGAACACAAATGTAAGAACATGTTAGGCTTTTGATATTTGTTGAATAAATGAATCAATAAATGAAACCTGTTAATCTGACTGTGGTTTTCTTATTAGTGGATGTATAGACAAAAGCCCACTTTCTATTGAAAGTCAGCTGTAATATCTTTCACAGTTTCCCTCACAACCTTGGTTGTCCAATCTTACTGGTTCCTCAAAAACTTATTATTTGGAAATATGAATTCTCCTGGTATAGGTTTCGACTACAATGAATTCCTTTGGACGCTAGCTGCCTGGTGTTGAAGTTTCAGTTATTTCAAGTGCTTCTCCAGCAGTCTATCCACAGAACTACTGTAGCAGTTTTCACACATAATTTCATTTATGAAAGGCTCTTATCAAAAGTAATTTCCCTTTCATGAAATTGTATATATGTGCTTGCTTTTGTATGTTTTCCCCCCATCAGGAGAATCTTCCTTTGATTAGATACACACCTGTTGGGGATAGCTTGAAAAAGCAGGAGTTAAGGAGTTGGGAATTCAAAAAAGAGACAAAAGAGATAAAGCAGGTGGTAGAGCAGTTGAAAGATTTTTAAAATGCAGCTTTGGGAGAAATTAAGGTGGCTGAGGTAAAGTTATAACTTCATCCCATTGGCTGGAAGGAAGAGAGATGCATGTCTTCTAGTGCAGAAGTGCATGAGTAGACCTAAAGTTCTGTTAGTGGGTAGTATGAAGCCTAAAGAGGTACCTATTTGGTATGCCTAGCTGCTTGAATGAAAGTTGCCTAGGGCTTTTTCAGTCAAGTTACTGTGTGTTTTGGGGGTGACCACGTGACCCCAGGAACCAAAGTGCAAAAAGTTATTTATCTACCCAGAAAAGCATGTAATGTTCCATGCAACACAAAATGTATAGGGCGAAGGAGAGGTGTATTACCTGCTACAAAGCAGAAATATACATACAGGTATGTTGTTGAAGATGCTGGGAAGAGATTTTAGTATGCTGTCTTCATTGTTTGGCTTTCAAGAATGAGAAAGCCTATTTATACTAACTTTCATAGCTTCATTGAACCTTGGTGGCCCAACTTACTTTTCCTTTAGAGGCTTATTTTTTTTTGGAAATGTGAATTCTGCTGGCACAGGATTTTTGGAGCCTAATCCTTTTATTGGAAAGGAAAAATATATGTTTGTATAGCAATGTAAAAATTGCATGAGCCACAGAGATGCAAAAATATTACTTTATCTTTCCATAACTAGACTTAATTTTAATCTTGAGCCCTCTTTTCAGTCTGAAGCAGAAAACTTCATTTAGTAACTTATGGTTTTAGTGGTTTCTCAGTGATTTCAAATTTAAATCCAGTAAAATTTAAGATTTCCCTCCTCTGATTCTCCCTGGGGCTGATGTTAATCACAAACGTGTGCCAGGATGCAGTCTTTTGAAAGGGCACCCATTCCTCCATAGTGATTTTCCCTGTGCTGACTTCAATTCACATGGAAAATAATCCTGCCACAGGCATTTTTTGTCTGCATGTCAATATGACTTGGGGACCCTCCAAACTGTTGTTTTAGGAGGGAGTACCATCCCCCTTTCAGACTCAAATTGTATGATCTACATGTAGCAACTTATTCTCCAGATGACCACCAGAATCTTCCCTGTCTGTTGGTTTTATATTACATTCAGGAAATTCATTACCATGAGAAAATATTTGGTAGCCCCTGATTTCTACCGGACACTTCAGGACTTCTATGAGACTGCAGAAAATCCATAGTGAATTTCTCCTCCCTCTCTTTTCTCCTTTTAATATTTAATTCAATATCAGGTATTTGCTAGGCACTAGTCTAAAAGGTTCCTTCCCTGAAGAATATTACTTCCCAGAGTGAGATGTGAGAATCAAAATAATTTACCTCTTTCCCAACACACACCCAAAGCTTAGACACTAAAGACTAAAACTATTGCCCCATAGCATACTATCTCTATTAACACACCTTCATTGTTTTATAAGTCTTGTCAGGCTAATGGCTTTAACTCTTCAATGGAAAGCTTCAACAGTTTGTATCTTCAAATTCTTTGAACTCCTTGTCTCAGAAATCCCTGCGTTGCTGTTTTTATGATCCTTACCCAGTTCTAACCAATCCCTCATCTCCAACCCTACCTCCTAAATTAAGATACTACCTGAACCAAACTTTCAGTTCTCAATACATTTTTATCTTGGCTGAGACACTGCCAAAGCACTGTCAGAGCGGTATCTTCCCTCACAAGGTAAGCATCAAACTTAGCTTTGCCTCAACAAATCAAGAACCTATGTTGGTGGTATTCAGGGAGCCAGCACTTGACAATGGTATCATCATAACTCAGTAGCAAGCCCTTCTTCTAAGAGAAGGTATATTTAGTACATATAATTAGCCATAATTGCTATGAAAGATTATTTTAAATGGATGTTTATGCATGATTAGAAACCAAGTCTTTCATTGCTCCTTCATGATATGGTTTGAATCCCCAAACCAGATACCACTATTTCTCAATGGACATTAAAAATGTGATCTTTGTTTAAAAAAATGTGATTTTTGTTAATCACCATGTTTAGATTTAATGCAAGTTCTACTCATGCCGCAGGTATCGAGTTTAGACCCTCTTGGTAATATCAGATGCTGAGTGTTCTTCATGTGTCCTGAACCTGTGCTGCATTCAGTCTCCTGCTATGTGGTTAGGTTCCTTAAACATCTGACAAGGGTGACATTATTTTTATGCATTTTTTAAAATTTTTGACTAAGGTTTGTTCTTTCTATCTGCTGACCTATCCAGGTGTTATAGTCTGAATATATCCCCTCAAAATGTATATGTTAAAGCTCCAGCTCCCGAGGGAATTGATGGACTTAGGAGGAGGGACCTTTGAAAGGTGGTGACTAGTACCTTTATTAAGAAAAGCTCAGATTGCTTGTGAGAAGTCTGACCTGGGAGAGTGTCTTCATCTGACTACACAGATGAAGTCACATTTAACAAATCACATTTTTGTTAAGAGGTCTGATCTCAGGCCTCTAATCCTATGAGAAATACATTTCTGTGGTTTACAGGTCATCTAGTCTTGGTATTTTGTTACTGCAGCCTGAATGGACTAAGAAGTAAACTGAGCTAAACAATAAATGCACTCCCTAAAATTCCTTTGTTAAGTGTATGCAAGATCTCCTTTGGCCAGGGTTTTTAGATGTAAGCAACAGAATCTGACCTAGCAAGTTTACTTGGAAAGGGATTTATGACAGTTCACAGAATTATTGGGAGAGCTGAAAGTACAGACTCTAGGCTGAGCTTCTGGGAACAATGCCCAGAACCACACTGAAAACTGGCTCACTAAAGAAGCTGCTGTTGCCATTGGCCTTGGAACTCAATGTCTTTGCCATGATTGGGAAGATGTTGCATTGGGCAAGTGTTCCCACTGCTGCTAGCTTCAGGAGAATCAAACACCCCTGCCAGTATGCTGTTCGTGATTGGTTTTCAAAGTGTGGTCCCTGGCACCAGCATTGGCATCACCTGGTAACTTGTTAGAAATGCACATTCTCGGACTCCACCCCTCACCTATTAACTCAAATAATATGGGGTTAAGGCCTGATGATTTGTGTTTCTGAAGCAAGCTGAAGTTTGGAATTGTTCACTTCATACTCTAAATCTTATGCATATACAGGTATATCTGCTTGGCAGAACATAGGTAATAGGAGGACCTCTAGCCAAAAAGCAGAGCAAAGGCGTCTATAACAGTACTTCTCAAAATTCAAAGTATATATGAATTACTTACAGATCTTCTTAAAATGCAGACTCAGACTTAGTATGTCTGGTGGGCATTGCCAACAAGATCACAGGTTGTGCCAAAACTATTCCATAGATCACAATTTGAGTAGAAAATATTTATAGTACAGAAACACATGCTAGAAAGGTCAAGGGAATTGTGAGTAATCCAATGTACAGTATCCTTTACTTATCCTCTCTCTCTTTTTAACTTATCCTCTCTTTTAATAAACACGCACAACTTCCAAAATTTGCAAAAGAAAGAGATCTTCCTCAGGGGGAGGAATCTGCAGAATCTTCACTTTTCTTTACTTGAATAAGGAGTCCACCATCTCCTTTCTTGGAAAATTTTAGAGTGTCTGGGTATTATAGTTTAGGAAAGAAATTAGATTTTCCTTAAAGCCTAAGTTCAGTAAGCAGCTCCTTAACTTTTTCTCTGAATCTCTTTTCTAAGACTACTTTTCAGTCGGAAATAAACTCTATAACCTCAACTGCACGCCCTCACCAAGGCTCTTCTTGCTACGGCCACTGTTGATTGTTTCCCTACTGAGCCTAAAATTGAGCCCTCATATGATAAAAATTCTGGAGGATTCATGTGGCTACCTGGTAGCCATTTTTGAATATATTCAATCCTTTCCCTCATGGCCAGACCAGTGCCTTATTTTCATAGGAACATTCTCAAATTTCGGGAATAGTTTTGTCTTTCCTGCCTGGGGAACATAGGCCAGTTTTACCATTTGTTGATTTGCATTTCTGCTTTATCATGATATTCCATCCACTAAATCCTTAACCAGAGAACACATTTTACTTCAAAGGAAGCATGACTGATCTTATGACGGGCCCATCACCCAAAATGATGGCTGTATTCTCTGGTAGAAACTATATCTGCCACCTGGCTTATCATGTTTCTGTAAGGGAATAGTTATTCTGGCCTGGTTAAAGTAGATAGAGCAATAACTAGGGGTGAGTGGGGTTGCTGCTAAAGAGAGCTATATTTGGAACCCAGATGACTCCCTAGGGTATCTCTTATTATGTTTGCTTATTCAGTAGTCCTGGTCAATGGAAAGCCATAAATACCTAATAAAGAGATCACTAAGAATTCATATTCTGCCAGGAATAATAGCATCTCACTATCTAAAGAACCCCATCTAACTGAGATTCTGACAAGGTACAAGTGGATAGTGCAGCTATAGTTACTAGCATAGACCTTGTGACCAGCTTTGAAAGAGACTATAGCTACTCATTTTATGTTAATTAATTGCTTTTTTGTTTACTCCCTTCACATTCTTTTCTCCTTCCTTCTTACCTTTTATGGAGAAAAAGACCTAGCTATGGCTCATGGCTCATAAGCCTAGCTATGGCTTACCTGAAACTCATAGGTTTCAGGTAAGTACAAGGCCATGATAAGCAGCTGATGGGATTTTGTTGCAGAGACAAACCTCTTGTCTGGACAAAGGATCAAAGTAATTTGGCTTATGTTACTAAGTGGGATTATGATGAGAGTATCAATGATGTGATTGGCATTTAGACTATCTATACTATCTCTCACCACAAATATTTCTAATAGTATATATTTTTCTCCTGGGTACCACAATTAAAATTAGGAGAATTTTTTAAAATTGAGAACAAATTGGCTCCTGAATAAGCTCGAGGATTTACATGTACTTGCTTTAAAGTGAATAAATAATGAATAAATGAAAATGGATAAACATATTGGCACTTTGACAATAATATATAGGCAAGATAAGTTACAGTATTGTGGCCTGGGCAAATTTCATTGTGGAAGAATGAAAACATCAAACTTGTCAGTGACAGTCTTTTAGGGTGAACTCCACAGAGGCTATTTCATTCAGCTCACTTATCCAATCACTTTTATTTATTGTTATGGTTAGTAAATGTTGTTTATGAGCCTCTGTGTGCCAGGCATTGTTTCAGGTACTGGGTATACATCAGTCAACAGAACAGATGTAGTCCGCCTTTCACTTAATACCCAGTCAGGAGAGACTCCTTGAGGCTTAAAACAATATTTCCTATGCTACCCTTATTTTGTCTGAACATCAGGTTGATTCATCATGGCTTCTGCTGAGACTTCTAGAAACAGAGGCTAACAATTCTTTTGCTATCATGAGAAAGAAAGGGGAATAAGAGTTTTAGTGTAAAGACAAAGTTTGATTCTAAGAAATAACTATTGGGGCGCCTGGGTGGTTCAGTGGGTTAAAGCCTTTGCCTTCAGCTCAGGTCATGATCCCATGGTCCTGGGGTCGAGCTCTGCATCTGGCTCTCTGCTCCACAGGGAGCCTGCTTCCCTGTTTCCTCCTCTCTCTTTCTGCCTACTTGTGATCTCTCTCTGTCAAATAAATAAATAAAATCTTTTTTTTTTTTAAAGATTTTATTTATTTCACAGAGAGAAATTACAAGTACACTGAGAGGCAGGCAGAGAGAGAGAGAGAGAAGGAAGCAGGCTCCCTGCTGAGCAGAGAGCCTGATGCGGGACTCGATCCCAGGACCCTGAGATCATGACCTGAGCCGAAGGCAGCGGCTTAACCCACTGAGCCACCCAGGCGCCCCAAATAAATAAAATCTTTAAAAAAAAAATAAGAAGTAACTATAAACACTTGGTTTGCAAAGCATTGGTGAGCTAATGGAAAGGATAGATAGGATGCTGTGATAGTTTAGTAAATGGAAGTACTAATATTTTGGTATAGGCTTATTGAAGCGGACTCATATCAGACATAAAGAGATCATAAAAGAAAGATGTATTCGAAAAATGAATGAGACTTTTATTTATTTATTTTTAATATTTTATTTATTTATTTGAGATGTAGAGAGAGACAAAGAAAGAGAGAGAGCATGAGAGGAGAGACGTCAGTGAGAGAAACAGACTTCCTGTTGAGCAGGGAGCCCGATGTAGGACTCGATCCCAGGACTCCAGGATCATGACCTGAGCCGAAGGCAGTCGCTTAACCAACTGAGCCCCCAGTTGCCCTGAATGAGACTTTTATCCTAGAGTTACATATGAGCCAAATGACTTCTGAGCATATTAAAAAAAAAAAAAAAATCTGACATTGATTTAGATATAGAGTATAATGGTATTAAGGAATCAAATACACTAAAATGTCATTTATTCTTTATTATTATTGATATTTCTCCCTTTAGGGGGAAAGCCTGATTCCTACCCGCACCCCCACTTTGAGTGTAGGTTGAATTTATATCAAAAAAGTGGAAGTAGTGGTGTACACCTTCTGAAACTTGGTCATAAAAGGTATTGAGGCTTTCTCCTTCCTTTTTTTCTTGGTCTTCTGCTCTGGGGATGCTAGCTGCCATGTGATAAGAACACTTAGGCAGCTTTAAGAGATTTATGTATTAAGGCATTGAGGCCTCCTATCAATAATATGCATTAAACTGAGGTCTCCAGGCAAAAAATCACAAAATTAAGCCCTCTAGAAATGTATCCGTTAGCCTCAGTCAAGCCTTCAGATGATTGCAGCCCCAGCTGATACCTTGATGCAACTTCATGAGAGCCCCTAAGCCAGAACCAATTAGCTAAGATGCTCCTGGGATCATGACTCACAGAAACTCAGAGAATGTCTATTTGTTGTTTCAAGTTGCTAAATTTGGGGGTAATTTGTAACCCATCAAGAGGTAATCAAACAGAGAGAAATACACATCTCTGGGCTTATAATTGCTCAGTCTGAGTGCCATGTACATGTCAGAGCAGTTTCAAGATAGAAACTGCAAGGCTTGGTTCTCAACCTTAGGATAAAAGCAAAGCACTGGGGCTGACTTTTACTATGTATATGGCAAGGTAGAAGGAAAAAGTTGTAAGTCAGTCCAGTTACCATGAGGGAACAAGAAGGGAAAAATCTCAGTTGGTAAAGCTAAAAAAAAAAAATAATAAAAAAAAAATCCTCTATCCTAGTAAAGCAAATGGTAATTGAGAATTTATATACACAAAAATGTGGATCTTGGGTTAATTCTTATTATCCTGTAGTTTGAAATGTGGGTTTTTGCAAGAGTAAATTATTACACTTGGTCAGCAAGGAAAAGGAGAGAAAAAAAAAGAATAAGTAAGAATTAATAATTAATATTATTAATTATAAGAATTGATTAATAGCTGACTGCTTTATCAGTGCATCTATAGCCTGGACTATCATCCTAATAGCCTGAAGATTTATCTCATCCCCAGCTTTTACATACTGTCTTGCCCTGAGAAGGTACCAATGCATAGTTATTAGAAAAGTAAATTAACAAAGGAGAATGAATAAATACAGGGGAGAAGGATGGAGAAAGAGGAGTTAGTGTAAGAAAATCAAAGGAAGAAGGAAAATGGATGAAAGAAATGTAGGAAGAGAGAGCAAGGAGAAGAGCGAGAGGAAGAAAGGGGAAATGGGAAGGGGAGAAGAAAGAGATAGTTATTACTACCACTGCATCTGGAGCATAAGTGTGGGAAAACTAGGGCAGTGAGCTCATGTTCATAGGTCCCAGAGTACCTGTGATTCACCACTCATTAAGTTATGTTGGGCTCCCACTTTTTCAGCCTGATGGCAGCCATCACAACCCCTACTCCCCATTGTTGGGACACTTTTTTTTTTGAGTCCCTGATACTTCCTATGACTTTGCTTTTAAGCAAAAAATATTTCTGTCTCTCTCTCTCTCTCTCTCTCTCACACACACACACACACACACACACACAACACATCACATCTGCATGATTTACAATTTTGGGGCATTTTTTCAGGATGCTAATAAAGGAAACATCACTGCTGGCTTTCTTTCTTTCTTTCTTTTTAAGACTTTTATTTATCTGTCTGAAAGAGAGAGAACGTACAAGTAGGGGAGAGGAGCAGAAAGAGAAGGAGAACAGACTCCCCCCTGAGCAGGGAGCCCAGCATGGGGCTCCAACCCAGGACCCTGGGATAATGAACTAAGCCAAAGGCAGATGCTTAAGTAACAACCATCCAGGCACCCCAATGCTAGGGGCTTCTGATGTGTTTCCAAAGCTCTATGACCATAGGAGTCACTCAAAGAGTTTAAAAAGAAATACAGATTTCTGGGCCTAAGATCCACCAAATCAGAATAATTCCTTCATAAGATTCCCAAAATACATTAGTCTTTTTTTTTTTTTTTTTTTTTTTTGCTCTCCAGTGAAATTTCTCTGCAAAATATCTTGCTCCAAAATCTCAACCAGTTGTCTCAGTCAAACAAAATCAAGGGCCCCAATCCCGATGACCAATCAAAAGATATACTTTAAGACCAATGTTTCTAATACTATTTGGGGGAAAGAAGCAGTTTTTTTAACCTCACTGTCACAATTTTTTAAGTATAAAATACTATAAAATTGAATTAATAGAAAAATAAAATTAAAAGACACATAATAAAACCTTTAAATTTTTATCTTACTGGATTTAACAGACAGGATTTTCTTTCAAATTGTTATAAAGAGTTCTAACTCCCTTACTCTGAATTTCTGAATTAATCTCATTGGGGATTGGAGCAAACAGCTCATTGAGGCTGCGGTAGAGGGTCTCCTTTGGGATTCCTATTCCTACCCAAACAATTCTATTTCTCTTCTGCCTAGCAACAGTTACTAACTCAGTTCAATTTCCATGACAAAGTTTAAATGCTCCAAAAATCCTGCATACAACTCTCAGGGACATTCATGGGAAGACCAAATGATTGTCCCCTGCTTATTCGTAGCCTGCCATCAATTCCCATCCCTCTGGCTGACACTGGTTTCCTGTCCCCAAGCCAATCTGTAATCCATTCCAAGAGTTCTTCCCCTAAGCTATGTTTTTGATCTTGTAAATCAATCCATGTGTCATGCAGTTGCATCACATGCTTCTCTGATATCCAGCTGTCCACTGTTTCACCCTGATCTATTCATTAGACAGTATGCTCAAAGGACTGAAGTCAATTAATATGGAAGGGCACATTGTTTCTCTAGTGCTCCTCGCTTGTGGGTTGGTGCTGGGAATTCTGCAAATTATCCATTAACATGCTTTCTCCTATTGCTTCAAGACATGATTTTCAATATGTTTTCATGAACTTTGAAGTTCATTGGGCTAGGTCCTATTTGTTTTCTTTTCTAACTATCAGAGTTGTAGAATGTTTTGTGTTTTATTTTCCAAACATAAATGTATTTCCTTCTTTTCTGTATTAAAATTAGTGAAAGCTTATTTTAAAAACTCACATTAGTTTTTGGAACGTACTCAATACACAATAACATATAAGTAAGATGAAGAAAGGAAAGGCACATTGGTATAAGTCACCATTTAATGTGTTGCCTGAATTTCAGGGATTATCTCTCTCCAGATCGCTTTCACATTCCTTTTTCTCAAATCAACTGACCAGCTACTAATAATTCAATCCCAGTGACTGGTCAGATAGTCCTGAGTGTCTTGTTGGTATCTTAAATTTAACATGTACCAAATATACTTAATATTTTCTTCTCAAGCAGAATATTTTATTGGCCAGTTTTTCAGGACAAAATCTTGCTATTATCTTTGAACTGACTCTCTCCCTATATATCTAGCCATATAGAATTTATTTCTGTACGGTGTCATTGTTCCTTTCATTCCTCTGCTGCAAATCAGACTCTCACTATTTTTATTTAGAGAGTTGGATTAAATATTTCTATCCTTCAGCCACTTGTAGCATTAACTTAATACAACTACCAGATCAATTATTTTATTTTAAATCACATCAGTTTATTTTAAAGCACAGCTTGACCTTACTTAATCCACATTGCCAATGGAATACAATTCACATTCCTTAGCATGTGTTTAAGACTTCCCTGGCCATCTAAGTACTCTAAACTCCTGCAGACAGAACAAGGAGCTCTCAGAATATATATTTCACAGTGTTCCATCTGTGTGTATATACGTTCATTTTTCTGGGATGCCCCAATTCCCAAGTGTCATAGTTTTACTTATTGCTAACCCTTTACATATTCCACCTCTCTCAAGAGCTCTTGCCTGATTCATCCATTCAAAAATAATCCCTCCGTCGCCCATAATACATCTTATTTCTCTTTTTAGACAAATATGCATTCTCTATATCATCTGGTAGATGATGTACCAACATGTCAGTTAAATATTTAAATTGCATTTTATTATTGGAATATAGTTTTAGAAACCATCACAACACTGTTTTTATTATTATTTTGATGTATAAGATTTTGGAGTTGGCAGACCTGAAATCTAATTCTGCATCTACCAATTTTGTTTTATCCTCAATTTCCTCATCTATAAAAAAAGCATAATAATAGCCCTTCCAAAGAATTTCTTTCTTTTCTTTTCTTTTTTTTTTTTTTTGTGAGTCTCAAATGAAAATTTCTATCAGGCACTTAAAGAGTTTCTCATATGTATCAAGTGCTCACTGAAGGTTGGCTACTGTTATACCACAACTGAGATAAAGGAAGGTTAATAATTATGCAATTTGTACCCACAACACATTTATTTGTAAAAAATAAAGTGATATAAGAAACCCTACAGCATAGCAGAAACTATCTCATTGGGATTATAATTCAAGAAAGATCAGCCAACCACAAATATGACTCTTCTTTGTGCACAAGGTGCTTGCTCTTCTCTGTGCCTTTCTTTGGGTTCCTTCACAAACATCATTCAACTCCCAAAGACTACAAAAGTACGTTCTCTGTTCTCTATGCTGTGAAGATTTATGGTGCAATTAGAGGAGATTGCTTTATACACACATAACTATCATAAAAAGTAGATTGCAATTCCAAACAGGAATAGCCTTGAAGAATATGAGTGACTTCAAGGAGTCCAAAAAAAAAAAAAAAAAAAAAAAAAAAGAAAAAAAAAAGATAAAGAAAGAAAGAAAAATGTCATCCTTAATGAAAATACTTAAGAATACAGCAAGGCAGAGTGATGGGAAATCCCCCTATATTGGGGGATTATTACTTGAGCATTTTACCCTTTTGCTACTCACTCTTCAGATGGAATTTAACACTTCTAAGGTGAAGAAAGTTAGGGACTAGCTACCCAGGAAAAGAGACACTCTTAAGAATTGTCTGTGGAGTCAGAGTTCAGTCTCCACAATCAAAGAACTAAGGGAAAGAGTATTTTCCAGTCACTTATTCTGTAAGTTTCGCTGTATGGAGTAGTTATGGTGATGCTAAGGATGGGTAGTACAAATAGATAAAATGCAATAATATATGCTCATCGCCATTAATGAAAAAAGAATGAGTCAGTCATAACAAATTATCAATATCTTCTCCAATAATTGGAAAAACATTATAAACACATCTATAATAAAGATTCAGGTAAGGTTATGTGTCTTTATTTCAGATATATTTATTACAAGGTCTGTGCATTTACAGTAACCAATAATAGATATAATAAAATGATAATGACTTTAATTTGTATAGTTATGCTCCCTTTCATCTTAAATAATTCATTCTCTTTCATTGACCCAATTTCTTAGAGAAGAGAGTCTAAGGAGGCCTTTTTTATAAAGCTTATAGAGAAAGTAGGCACTTTTCTCTTTAAAATCATATAAAAAAAATAGGACAAAGTACTTTGCCAGCATGGGATATTAACATAAAACACGTGGAAAGTGCTGCTGTCGCAAAATAGCTTAGACTTTTTTCCTTAGATCCAATTTATCATGGCATTCTGAATTTGAGTATAACTTTTTTGGTAAAAATGACTCTTCACTCATCTATGCGAACAAATGGGACTTTAGGCATAGCATCATAAGAGGATTTCCTATGCTATGTTAAGACCCCAATATAGGGACATTCCATTGTGAATATAAATAACTCCAGTCCCTCTAAACTTGCCTCTCCATATGGTTTTGCTTAACAATGCAGCAGATGCCCTGGATAGAAACCACCTATTTAGCTATAGGCAGGCCAACAAGCTTCTGTCACTGTGTTCTCACTGGTAGGTCACTGGACGTGAATGCCAACCAGGGCAATTCCCTTGGCAGTCAAACTTGCAAGCAACTTGCAGGCCTAGGGATATTTTAAGGCTGCTCTACCTTAGAAGCCTGCCAGGTTTGTTGTTTTATGCATGCGGCCATGTCAACTTTTTTCCGAGGTCTGATGCTTCAGAGAAATCTATTGGGATTAAAGCCAAAGAAAGGACTCGACGAAAATATACAGGCAACATTGACATTGATAATTTTTCGCACTAAAAAAAAATTTCTTTTTAATCAAATGAGCATTAAGAATCTGAACCTGTGTTTTCGATGCAAGTCTCCCCAATTAACCCCACTCATCATGTGTTCACAGAGGCAATGGAAATTGTTTCCTGAATGCAAGAAATTTATTATAAAAATCCTTAGGAGGCTGAGAGCTTTCTGAAAAAAAACAAAAACAAAAACAAAAACAAAAACAAAACAGAACAACAACAACAACAACAACAACAAACCAAGAAAAAAAAGAAAACCACTAAAATTTTGGGGAAAATCCCTGATGCCAGAAACTGTTACTGAGTGACATTTACCTACTAAGCTATTACATAAGTGACATTTACCTACTATAACTTGGACTGTAAAAAAAAAGGATGTTCCCTGAGCCCATTTCTTTTATTCAAGTCTTTTAGGTAGGCATCTCTTCCCATTGATTATTTTTTGATAATTGATTCCTGCTTCTTAACACGCTGCCATACCCTCTTGCCCTATACTCTAATAAAGACTTAAGAGGATGGATTTCATTAACTGTATTTACTTATTTTGCTAAAAATAGAATTGTGTAACTGTGTCTCCAAGTTATTTTCCGATTCTTGACAAAAATTGTTCATTTCTTTATCTTTCAGCGTTTTTTAGCTAATAATGTTGGGTGTGGCCCATGGGTCAAGACTGTACCAGGTGCTTTGTGTATATCATCTTTAATTTAGTAGATTGAGGAATACAGAAGAAGAAACTGAAGTCCAGAGATACGACCTAATTTTGGTCAAGTCCTAGAAAACAGCTAAATTGGGTTATAAATATACTTTTGCCTTTCTCTACATTTCACATTCTTTTGATGGTATTTTCTTCTATCTGTAGATTACAAGTGAGACTATTTTACTGTCTAGTTTTCTCCATTGGATTTTATATTTTTTAAAAAATGAAGAGTACTTTTTTTTTTTTTACACTGAAATGAATCAAACATATTGTCTCATCCTTGCTTCAGCTTCTACTTGTCAAGCCATCCATACCAACCTTTCTCCTTCCAAAGCCTGTGTTTGCAGAACTGAACTTTCCTTCTGGTCTCCCTCTATTCCCAGAAATTGGGATGATGATAAGAATACTCAAAGTCCACCTTAATCATTTGGACATGGCCCTCCTGCCATTCTCTGAGGACTCCCCAAGGCAGATCATACAAAGGAAGTAAGGAATCAAAGTATTGTGAGGTGTAGTTGTGATATTATTAGTGAAAACTGAGCTGTATTTTCAAGAGAATTATTTTTGCATGTTAAAGGCCTAAAATGCTTATTGCCCCTGAACTCAAACCAGAATCTCTGGACTTATATATTTGTTAGATAAAGAAGGCTCAAATCTTTTGCCTTAAACTAGCCAAAGAGAACACTGATGCTTTAGGCATTTTCTGGGGTTTAGCCTGAACTGACAATTTAATAGCTTCCTACAGAAAGCAGTGATATTTAAGAGAAGTCAAAATGACCTTCTATCCATCCATCTCTTAATACAGTCCGTGTTTTATTCTTCAATGAGCTTTTACCAGAAAGTTTTTATTTTCTACCAGGCAAAAGACGAGATGCTTTATGATTTATTTCATTTAATAAAAAAATCAAGCATCATATTCACATTGTAGATATTATCGTCCCATTTTACGAATAGTGAACAGGCCTTTAGAAGTTAGGGACATTTTTACAATGTCATTCAGCTAGCAATTAATGGACACAGACTTTGAACATGTATATTCTTCATGCTCAAGTCTTGCTTTGTCCTATATATGTCATATTGACATTAAACAATGAATTAGGAGGGGTGCCTGGGTGGCTCAGTGGGTTAAAGCCTCTGCCTTCGGCCCAGGTCATGATCCCAGAGTCCTGGGATCGAGTCCCGCAGCAGGCTCTCTGCTCAGCAGGGACCCTGCTTCCCTTCCTCTCTCTCTGCCTGCCTCTCTGCCTACTTGTGATCTCTGTCTGTCAAATAAATAAATAGAAATCTTAAAAAAAACCAACCACAGTGAATTAGGATTAATTGTTATGTTCTTTGTTTTATTGAGACTCAATATAAGACATGGTAATAGGGTTTTTGTTTCTTAATTCTCTGTAGTATCATCATTGAAAGTTTTTCTATTTGTTGATTGTGCCTTATATGGGAACTAACAAATTTCTTCCAAATTTGGTTTGAGGAAAAAGCTTTATTTCTCAAATAACTAATGTCTTATTATTATAAATAGAAGTATGTAGGTTTTTATTTCTTGTTCGCTTGTTTTCTTGATAGCTTGCTTTTTTGCTTGCTTTGCTTCCAGGAAGCTCTAGACTAAATTTTAAAGCTCAATCATAAAAATTACTGTAGTAGGTTAGGAGGTTGATGTATTTTCTTCTTCATTGCCTAAAAAAAAAATCTCAGATCGACAGTCTTCTTTTAGTCCAACTCTAAAATTCAGTTTTTAAAGGAGAGGCTTAAATTATAAATAATTGACATAGATTCAGAAGCAAAACCCATATTTTTAAAATGAGAGTTCTCAAATCTCTCTCATCTACCTATGTTGTTCTTACCCTATCTTGTTTTTTGTTTTTTCAGATTTTGAAAGCTGAACTTCTTGTCATAGCAAGTCTTTAGGATTACTCTTTCAAAGCTCAAATTGAATATTTATTTAAGAAAAAAGCTTGCAACATTCTTTTAAAGGACAGAACTTACAAATTAGATTTTGGTTTAAAAATGATGAAATGCCAAGTCTTAGTTCACAGTTTATTTTAAATTTTATGAGAGTTTGCACTTGTCTTCTTCTCTCCTCCTGTCCTTCCTGAAACATTCCAGTCATTATCACATCATATTTATAGCAGTCTTTCCTCTGAAAATGTGTTCATGGAACACTGACCATGTTTCATATATAAAAATGAATCCAAAGTAAATTGATTGAAAATATACATATTGTGTTTGAGTTAAGATGATGTCAAAGCAACCAGGCAACTAGTGACCTTGGGCACCTCAGGTGTTCAGTGCATGTCATTTGGCCAAAACTGTGCTAACATGAGTCTAGGTAGTTATTTGCTATTACGGAAGACTAAGAATTGACTAAATTTTGCATTTTCCAAGTAGTTTTATTGATGTCCCCTAGGGTAATTAGTTTCAGGTGCTTTCAACAGCACTTTGTTTTCCATCTGGCTTGACACAATTTGCTTTTCTGACTATGTAGGGTAGAGGGCATTTCATGTCCTGAATCCCAAAGATGTGGACCAAAAATTGGTGACTTCTATAGCTCGTCTCTTTTAATTAACCTGCATGCATTTAAAAAAATATATATATATAACCTTTAATACTTATGCATAATCTATTTGTGTATTTAGTTTTCTATATGAATATAAAATACCATTTATTCATACTGACTTCCTTGCTGAGTTTCAGAAAACTTTTTCTGCATTAGCAGGGGTCTTAGAATAGATGCAGGAGAAAACATTATGAGGCCTAACAAGATAACCTAATTTGTCAAATCTGAGACTATTGGAGCTGATAGATAGAATGTTACCTTTCAGGGAAAGTGTTGAAAATAGCCCTGGAACAAAACCTTTGGAGGGAAGTTGTTAGTAATTTGCCAACTTACTTGAATTGTGATGAAACAGAAAGAAATAATATCATTTTCCCTGTTTATGATTAAATAGCTGATATATTTTATAAAGAAGGGCAAAGAATGATTTGTACATTCTAATTATAGCTAAAGTCCAGGTTTGGTGGTGCTTGTTCTGGATTTCACTTTTCTAGAATATATTACTAGTAGCTGAATCAAGATGATTTCTTAACATAATGCCTTTAGCTAAGCATATGTATCTTTAGTATTTTGGTATTGGAAATGGCAATATAAAATAATTACACTCAGAACTGTAAAGTTTACAGGCTATGCTGCCACTGTTACATTTATTAGCAGGTTTTATTAATTAGCATAGATTATAAAATGTAGTGGGGATTTGGCAATTTTATGGTCTATTGATCAAGGTAGATAGCACAGAAAGATAATTTAGGACTTAAAGTGAACTGAATATTTGGACTGTAACTATGGGTCAGTTATGTAGATAATCACTTCCCTACCTCCCATATACATATTCCCTACACATATATGATGGAGACATATTAAAAAAAAAAAAGACTGACCAATTACAAGGATGTTATTTTTATGACATGAACCCCTTTGACCCAAATTTTTCATCTTCCCTTTGAATATCTGTGTTGTAGGACATGATGAAACATTTTCCACTATGCCTCCTTGTTTCCTCTATGAGCATCTCTAGTTATGACCTCCTATGGGTAAGAGTGGGGATGTCCCTTTGGCCAGCTGCTAGGTGGTCAGCTCAGTTAAGTTCTGCATGGAGGGGAAAGACTGAACTCTCTTTTGTGTCACATTCTTGAAGGCTTTTCCTGGCCAGCGTTGATTTGGCAGGAGTGTGCACTTGGGCTGCTGGGCTGCTGCCAGTCACTTGGTCCTGAAACTGGAGTGAGTAGGATCCTGCCAAAGATTAGACTGAGAAATCTGGATGCAGGCTGGCAATCCAAGCAATGGCTCCAGCCAAATTGGCACAGTTGGGAAAACCTTGGAGAATCACAATTATTTTAAACAAAATACAAAGTTTGTGAGCTTTCTAAACATTATGTAAATCAGCCTTGATTTCTAATTCACAGAAGCATGGAGGTCCATCACTAGCACTACATCGATAAATGTATTAGTGCCCTCATTCATGTCAAACTGAACTTTGGTTTGCAAAGACAACATTAAATGGTGCTTCTCTGGCCATGCTTCAGTACCTATAGGCAGCAGGCAGAAACCTCAGGTATTTTAACACCTTTCTCAGAATTCTGGTTCTCATTCCTATCGTGGCTCAGGAACTGCCAGTCTGTGAGTGTATTTGTGCGTCCAGGAAGCTGATGTGGAATATTAACAGCACCACTTACGAAGAGCCTTCTTTTCATGCCTCACAGACATTATCTCATTTAAGTTAATCCTCACAGTGGTTCTGTGAAGCAGGTATTGTTGTTATTTCCATTTTTGTCTCTGAGAGCTGAGGTTCAAACCAGGCTTCCCAAATGCTGAAGCTTATAATTTTTTTTTTTAATTCAGCTTGCTTGAGGCATAATTAACATATAAAATTATAAGAATCTGAAGTGTACATTGTGGTGATTCGACACATACACATTGTGAAAGAATTCCATCTAGTTAATTAATACACCCATCACCTCAGATTCTATTTTATTATTTATTTATTTGTTTGTTTGTTTGTTTATTGAGAGCATTTAAGTTCCACTCTCCCAGGAAATTTCAATTATACAACACAGGGTTAAATATAGTCACCATGCTTTACACGAGATACTCAGACATTTATCTTACAGCGGAAAGTTTTATCCTTTTACAACTTCTCCCCACAATCCCTAGTCACTGCATTTCTTTTCTTTTTTAAAGATTTTATTCATTTATTTGACAGAGACAGATCATGAGTAGACAGAATACAAGAGAGAGAGGGAGAAGCAGGCTCCCTGCTGAGTACAGAGTCCAATGTGGGGCTCGATCCCAGGACCCTGAGATCATGACCTGACCCGAAGGCAGAGGCTTAACCCATTGAGCCACCCAGGTGCTCCCCTAGTCACTGCTTTTTTATTCTGTTTCTGTGGGTTTAACTTTATTTTTTGGATTCTACAAATAAATGATACCATTCAGTATTTGTCTTTCTTTTTTTGGCTTATTTCACGTAGTATGCCCTCAAGGCCCATCCATGTTGTAGCAAATGATAGGATTTCATTTTTCTCATGGCTAAATAATATTCCATTGTAGTTATATTACATCTTCCTTATCCATTTGTTCATTGATGGACACTTGGGTTGTTTCCACAACTTAAATATTATGAATAATGTCGCAATAAACACAGAAGAGAAGATATTTCTTTGATACTCTGCCTTGTATATATACCAAAGATCATATGGTAGTTCTTTTTTTAATTTTTAGAGGAATCTCTGTATGTTTTTTTCCATAGTGGTTGAGCCAAACTGTATTCCCAGTAAGAGTGCACACAGGTTCTTGTTTCTCTACCTCCTCAACACTTACCTCTGGTCCTTCTGTTGATTCACATTCTAACAAGTGTGAAGTGATACTTAGTTTTTATTTTTATCCCTCCAGTATTTAGTGATGTTGAGTGATGTGCATTATAGTGCTTTTCAAAGTTTGGTATACTTAGAAATCCCCAAGGGAGCTTTTAAAAATGCTGATTTCTGGGTTCTGTGCAAAAAAAATTCTGGTTTCCTAGGCTTGGGACAAAGTGTTGTGGAAGATACCCATTCAGATGGTTAGAGAGCCACCCTTAGAAATACTGCTTTATATTGTCTTTTTATTGTACCCAACTGTGTAAACACTTGTGTTGGAGGAGGGCATCTTTTCTCTTTCCACACTGCTCCTAATGGGAACCAGAAGCATCAGCTGCAGTCTATTCTTTTGGTGTTGCACTGACTTTCCTGAACACACACCCCCAATCCTCCTCTCTCTCTCTCTCTTTCTCTTTCACGTTATGTTGTGTTAGTCACTGAGTAGTACATCATTGTTTTTTGATGTAGTCTTATTTCTCTCTTCTACCAGGCTCTTGCTTACACTGGAGCCATTAGCTTGCCATAATTTGAATATCACTGAGACATCTTAACTACCTTGAAAACCCTCATACTTAATGATTTGAAACATACTTGAAGATTTGAGTGAAAACTCTATACCCTAGGCTTTCTAATTGTTTGTGGCAAACAGAAGCCCCTTTCTTCAAAAGACTTATTACGGTATTCTGGGTTAATCATGCCTTTTCCTGCTTGTAAAGAAAAAAAAATCATACTGCACCATAGAAAGTATGAAAAAGTTATTTAAAATCTTTAAAAAAGTTAATTGCATAACTTAAGCTACCAGTCTGAGAAATAGAAGTGAAATATTTTGACAAATAATTTGGGGAACCCTTAATATATTGTTAAATTCATTTTTATCTTTTAAAAATAATATTATTTTACTGAATATATCTTATTTCTTAGCAGAGGAGAACCTAATGAAAGTTCACCATTCTTGCTTCAAAGCCTGGGCAGAATTTGGCCTGAAAATGTGAGAAATTTAAAAATACCTATAGAAAATAAGCAAATAAAAAGAGACATTTTATGAGCTTTAAGAATAGTATCCTAAAGACAATAAGAAAATTTCCATGTTTATTTTGTGTTTTACCTGATCCAGATACACATTTATGTAATGTTATACTTTAAAAACAGAACCCAATTTTTAGAATTCCATTGTTTAAAAAGATCAGTACATGACTGTAAGATCATACTTTTGTCTAAGCAAGACTTCTGTAAAAATTGCACATGCTCTGATTAATCAATGTAACTTATGGTTTTTCCATTTACATTTACTCTGAAATTATGGTGATTTCCAAGGATATTAAAATTTATTTGATTTAGCATCTAGACTGAGAGGCCATATTTCTGTGGTGAGTAGCTAGGCAAACTATAGCAATGTTAATAATGACTTGTGATTTGAAAAATAGGGCAATCCAAATGTCATCGCTTAATTTTAATTTTGCTTAGGTGGTCTTTGGAGAGTTTTTTCTCTTGGGGTCTTTTCACAAGCCTTGCTAAAGGAAGATATTTCTAAAGATACAAGGTGCAAGAAGCACAAAAACAATGTTTTGATACCTCTGTGACACTTTTGGTTGTGGCTTAAAAAAAAAAAAAATCTGTGAGCTGTATGTTAGAGCAGAAAGTCAGCTTTTACTGGGTCACTGTTGTTTGGGATGAGGGTATAAATGCATTATGGATGACATAAAATACCATACCACATAAAATGTTGCATACATCACAGATATATGAAGGATGTGACTAAACTTGTAGTATTATTGAATAAAGAGTAGGTTTTAATAGGGTTTTACTGTTTTTATTCCAGTAAATTTTCTTTATATAACAATGTTAATGATGTTCCGCACCAAGTCAGAGGGCGGAGGTGTCCTTTTGGTACTTTTAGGTGGTAGCTTTTCAAAGGAATGGAACTTTAGACTTGAGCAAAAGGAACAGAACATTTGGAAGGTCTTGGGGGAAAGTGACAAAAGAGTGGGTAGTAGAAGGAACAGCAACACAAGAAGAAAGTAGGGAAGAGGTGAAGCCCTGGATCAGTGGGCCAGGAGGGAGTGGAGAGCTCATTTCAGCTGGAAAAACTGATAAAGGTGAAGCAATGAGATGGAAATCACGTCATGTGCATAATCAGAAAGAAGGTGTATTTGAAAAAAGTCTGAAATCCAAATTAGAGAAGAAATTAGTGAGGTTAGAGATTATGTGAGAGTCATTTGATGGAGGCCTTTGAATTCTAAATTTTTTAAAATTCAGATTTTTGAATAAGTGATATGGTCACAAGAAGTTGCTATTGGAAGAATCAGTGTAAATAACTATGGAAAAAAAAATTGTAAAATGAATCCAGAGGCAACATTAAACCCACATTCCTGCATCGTAACAATTACTAGATGAGTGTTACCATACCACTTGGTGGAGCATGTGCTCTCTAGGTAGCCAGGGTCATTTTCATTTAGCTTTTTAGTCATTTACATTAATTTAGTGTAATTTGCATTTACACCTCTTGGTATTTGAGTTTGCAACTCATGTCCTGTCCTGAAGAGTTGTAGGGAAAAAGAGTGAAATTTGGTTCTTTGGTTCCTAGAGTCAAGAGTCATGGTTTGTCTTTCTCTTTCTCTCTCTCTCTCTTTGTTTTCTTCCCAGGAAACAAACTGAGGGTTGCAAAAAGGGAGGGGTGGGGGATGAGCTAACTGGGCGATGGGCATTAAGGAGGGCATGTGATGTGATGAGCACTGGGTGTTATATGCAAATAATGAATCATTGAACACTATATCAAAGATTAATGATGTACTATATGTTGGTTAATTGAATTTAAATTTTTTTTTTTTAAAAAGAGCAGGATTTGGCACTCATATCACCTCTGTAGATGACAGATGATCCTCCAATGCTTGTCCTCCTGACAGGCAGAAAACCAACTGGGAAGATCATTATGCATCTCTATCAGTAGCCACTAGTCACCCAGTAACAGGAAAATGCCAGTTGTTTTGATTGATACACATCAACTGCCATAAAATTTTTATGTTACTGACTGAACTTGTCATTCATTGTGTTGATATGCCAGAGAAATAACCTGAGGCAAAACACAATTCAGACAAGAACATGGGAGAGTTAGAGTTTTCTCTAGGACACTAGCCAGCTTCAATGAGTTTTTCAAGAGTCACCATAATATAAGCTTTTCCCCGTAGTTGAAAGACATAACTATGTTTCCTCCTGAACACCATTCTTAGAGTTTGTGGTTTAATTGGTCTGGGGTGGGTCCCAGGTATCAATGTTTTTTTAAGTTCCCCACAGGTTATCTAACCAGGTTTGATAACTATTGATCTAATTCAGTAACACTCAAATGCTTCTTGTTCAGGTGTCTGATGTGAACAAAGTTGTATAGTTGCCTGAGCTACTGTTCAGATTGTTGCTCCTGAGGTAGGGAAGGGGTGAGGTATCTTGAAGTAGCATAACTAGGTTTAAAAAATAAGACTTTACTATCAAGAGAAATCAAGTTAGGAATGCATAAAAATATCTAAAATTTAACTTGGGGCAAAATGGAAGAAAGAGGAGCAAACTGAGTAGGTAAGAGTGAGGCCAATAAATAGTAAGGTGTGAAGAATATGTAGGAGAGATTCTCAGGATCAAGTTCAACACTAGACTGTACGTACAGTTTCTGTTACCCAGCATTTCTCCTGCATGTTGCGCTGCAACAATGTTACAGGCAGGTGGGATGACACGGGCAATGGCTTGAGCTTTAGAAGTTTAAAAGATCATGTTACTGCTGAGTGTATAGAGCAAGGAAAGCATTTAAATATGCTGCACTTGAAAAATCATTTTTTATATAATTTTTAATTTTTTATAAACATATATTTTTATCCCCAGGGGTACAGGTCTATGAATCACCAGGTTTACACACTTCACAGCACTCACCAAAGCACATACCCTCCCCAATGTCCATAATCCCACCCCCTTCTCCCAACCCCCCTCCCCCCAGCAACCCTCAGTTTGTTTTGTGAGATTAAGAGTCACTTATGGTTTGTCTCCCTCCCAATCCCATTTTCTTTCATATGATCTCCCTGATATGAGGAAGTGGTGATGCAACATGGGGGCTTAAGTGGGTACGAGAAGAATAAATGAAAAAGCATTTTTAAAGATTTATTTACTCATTTGAAAGAGAACGAGTGGGGCGCCTGGGTGGCTCAGTGGGTTAAGCATCTGCCTTCAGCTCAGGTCATGATCTCAGGGTCCTGGGATCGAGCCCCACATCAGCTCTCTGCTTAGTGGGGAGCTGGCATCCCCTACCTCCCTCTCTACCTATCTACTAGTGATCTCTCTCTCTGTCAAATAAATTTTTAAAATCTTAAGAAAGAAAAAAGAGAGCAAGTAGGTAGGGGTTAGGGACAGAAGGAGAGGGGGGAATCTTAAGCAGACTCCATGAGGAGTGTGTTGCTGACACGGGCTTGATCTCAGGACCCTGAGATCATGATGTAATCTCAGAGTCAGCTGCTGAACCACCTGCACCACCCAGGTGCCCCAGAGAAGCATTTTTAAAGCACCTTTAACCATTCTCTCCCTCAAAGTTCATATAGAATAACAGTAATCAGTTGACCCAATTTCAAAGAGCCTCAAGAATAATCACTGCCAACCCCTGGTGCTCATTCTCTCCTTTAAATTTCTTATCCTGAAACAATATTTAAACAACTGTTTTCTCTTATTCCACCTTATGTTTTACTTTTAATTCAGTGTTTTAAAAATCTCTAGTACTGCTAAGCCATCCCTTCTCCTTCTGGAGGAGCAGCTGTAGCTTTGGAGTCAGTCAGACTGGGTTTAAATCCCAGTTCCATCACTCACTGAATGCAGTGAGTTCACTTCTCCTAGTTTCAGTGTTCTTATCTTTAAACTGGGACTGGATTATCTGTCTCTTAAGGGGCTTACGATGATCAGAGGAGGTGCGTTATTCCATACCCAGGTATAACAAAAACGCTTGCTTTGGCCTGATAGAAAAGATGAATGAAAATGCCCTAATGCTACATGTGGACTTAAATCACAGGAAAGAGCTAACTCTCCTGGAAGCTACGCCTCAGTAGCAGTCAATTTTGATTTAAACCCTTCCCCATGAATTTTACCTAGTTCCTATATCCCTGAGAGTAAGTAGTTGAAGTTGGCATGGGTTGTGAGATGGATTATGCCCAACTTTGTTTCACAATCTTTACACCCACCAGTTGTGAGATGTAGGTAGCATTTACTTAGAGGAATGCAAAACTATTGGAAAATCACAGCCTTCACAGCACACGAACATATGCATTATTTCTTACATTAGTTTAAAATGCCAATGCATAGTTTTTTGTTTTTATGTGAGATTTTAAGATAACTTTAAAATTTTCAAAAGGTATTAAATCATTTTTGTTTCTCAGGCAGCAGATGTAAAAGCTTTTTTGTTTGTTTGTTTTCCTTCTGATTAATGAAGTTGGATTTAGTTGGCAATGAATGTCAGAGTTGCTACGTTTTAAACAGTGCATCTATGGTTACTTGAATACATTTCTTTATGTTGAGGATGTCCTTTTCACATCTCAAGGTACTGATGATGGTGTCATATTGTTTATTTCATCTAGAGTTCAAAATAGAGTAGAAACAATTTGTTGTTTGCTCATTTGTTCATAAAGCCAACAGTTATGTATTAATTTGTGGGGGGGGGGCAGGCCTTATGCTTCTAAGTACTGTAGGTACTGATAGTGGTTACAAAAGCTTCAAAATTCTATAGCCCAGATACTGCTTTCAGGTACCCAGTGAGTATGAAAGAAGACTTTGGTCCCCGAGGGACCAAGCCAGAAACTCTGAAACCAGACAGAGCAGAACCAATGCTCAACATAAACATTATTGCTGTGAGCATGTGTTGAGAAACTCTTGTGTATTCCCAGGAATATTTGATGGGAAAACTTTGAGGTAAGGGGTTCAACTTGTGGAGAGAAGACTCAGCAAACCTGGGTGTAACAAAAAATATAACTCCATCTGAATTCCCAGGTAATGTTCTCTGGAAATACTTGAGTTATGTATATGATAGACATTGTTGCAAAGAACATACTCCCTGTTTTGCAACCACCACAATATCTGGGCATATTGCACATGTTGTAATGTGTTTTTTGATCTGATTGTAATAAATTCTATGCAGTAGATTATCTTGGATTGTAAATAAGATACTTTGTTCTTAATACTAGCTCATTGTTTCTTTCACATGTAAATCCTCCTCCTGTACCCTTGTACCTTGTATACCTCCTTGCACCCCAGTGGTCACCTGTCCAAATCTTACTATTCTTCAAGGCTCAGAAACAAACACATCCTTTGTCATTAAACTTTTATGATTACCCAGTCTGATGAAGACAGTACAGGAGAGTGGGAAAGAAAAGCCATCTTGGAGTTTTGAGGTCAGCATAGGATTTGAATTTTGCTCACTGACTGGAAGTCAACTGACCTCTCCAGCCTTGATATCCCTTTGTAAAGTGACACGTGAGGTTCGTCCTTCTTCATAGTGTTGTTGAGAAAGTCAAATGAGATGGTTTTACAGAAAACGTTTTCACTCTGAAAATTACAACATTATGGAAGTTTGACAGCTAATGGAAAGAATATAGGATTTTGATATGTGACAAAGAATAAGTCTTTAAATACCCATGACCTTCATTTACTTAACATTTTGAATCCAAGTTTGTTCATATGTAAAAATAAATAATAGTTCCTTTATAAGGTGGTAGAAAAGTATAAATGAGATAATATGTTTAAAACACATGATCCATGGAGATACTCAAGAAATGTTAGTTTTATTCTCTTTTGAAGGAAACTGTCCTTTTATTAAAAAGATACTGTCTTTTGACACTAATGCCTTTATGCCTTTTATTTGAGCTACTGTTGTACTTTTCTCACCACCTCTAAACACCAAGGTATTTCAGAAAAGAAGTGTATGCTTTATTTGTGTTTGCAACTTTAACATTGTAGAGCTTAATAAAACTTGATAAATACTTAAGTGACTCAGTGAAAGAATGCATAAGAAAGTTAAGTTCTTTGCCTGAGAGACTTTAAAACATGAGAGGATTATCAGTGTGTTGAGAGAGTTAGAAGAAGAGATGATATAGCAACCAAAGGTAAAGTGTAGAAGCACTGAAGTGGAAGCCACATGACGATTGTGGTACTCACTTTGCTGCTGGGAGAAGCACATGCAATACACAGGAAGACTGAGGGCAAAGAATAACTTATGCTTTCTGATCCAAAGATTTATTGCATTGAATACACTCACTTGACAGTTTTTGGGTTTCCTGGGGATCAAAATGTGAGCCTGGTGGTGGGTAAAATGGAAGGCACATATTTCATGGAGCACTGGGTGTGGTGCATAAACAATATATTTTGAAATACTGAAAACAGAGGTACTTGGGTGGCTCAGTGGGTTAAAGACTCTGCCTTCGGCTAAGGTAATGATATCAGGGTCCTAGGATCGAGCCTGGCATCAGGCTCCCTGCTCTGTGGAGAGCCTGCTTCCCCCCTCTCTCTTTCTGCCTGTCTCTCTGCCTACTTGTGATCTCTGTCTGTCAAATAAATAAATAAAATCTTAAAAAAACACTTAAAAGAAATACTGAAAACAATTAAATTTAAAAAAAAATAAAGTGTGTGCATCACAACAAAACAAAATCTTTAGCAATCTAAAAGTCTATTTCTCTTTCCTTATGGGCTACTTCTGTTCAGAATATTTGAAAACAAAGAGACTTCTTGTATTTGCATAGCTAATTTGACCCAGAGGGAACTTTTCCTCAGCATCATGTACTTTTGCACACTGCTCCAGTTCTGGGATAGACCAGCAGGCTGGTGACTGTCTGGGCATAATTTCCTCTATGGAAGACTGGATCCTAAGAATTAGTGTCAGCGAAAGAGCAAATGTAGGGCTGATACCTCTTCTCTCTAATGACCCTGTTTTGTTTTGTTTTTTTTCCTTCCACAGTACTTTAATCCAAGTAGAATGTGCTTAGTTTATCAAAGATTACTAAAATTTGAGATTACCAATAGAATTCCCATTTAGAAGAGAAAATTGGGGGAAGAAATGAAGAAGAGAAAATTTATATGTATATGTTAAATATCCCCCCCCATATTTCATAGGAAAGGCAATCAAGAAATTGAATTCTCTGTGGATGTACACAGTTTCTAACCTTGTTCCTTATTCTCCACATTCATATCTCTCTGAAATTCCCTCCTTCAAATTTCTACTATCTATAGATAGTAATAGGCTATTTGTTACAGCATAACAATTCCAAAACAGGATGGCTTAAAATAAGTGTTTTATTCACAATTATGTGGGTGAGGAATTTAGAAAGGACTCAGCTGGGAGGTTTCATCATTTAACCATTTAGGATCCACTTCAAAGATGGCTTCTTCATTCATTCACATGTCTGGCACCTCTCTACGCCTTATTCCTCTCTCTCCACATGCAGTTAATTTTCCAGAACCTCCCATGTGGCTTCCTTAGACTTCTGTACAGTCTGACATTCTCGTGTACTCAGACATGATAGGAATTTTGCCATATCTTATTGGTCATATAAGTCACAGGGCGTTCCCAGAAGCCAAAGAGAAGGAAATATGGACCTCATTTCTAGATGTAAGGAGGCTCAAGGAGGTGGGGGGAGTCTTTTAAATTCACACATTTACCATTTTATCCTTTGGGAATTTTAAACTAAAGACTACCAATGAGGCTCCTCCATCCCCACCCCACACCACCCCCTGGCTTTTTGAAATTATATTTAGCAAAATTTGAGTGATTCATTCAAGTCAGGTCGTGAATTATAAACATAATTTTATAAGTTAATATATAAAAGACATAATGTTGTCCTTTTAGTCACATAAAGCTTATTTTTATATTAACACCTTGTATTTGATACAAGTGAATTAATGCTTGTGTTGAAAAATTGAATGAATTTAGAGTTCGGAATTTGAGAATGTCTGGCCCAGTGTTATTCAGACTTCAAAATAAATAAATAAATAAACAAACAAACAAACCTAATTGTTTTTTCTCCCTAAATTTGTATTTCAACTAAATAAAATTGGCAACAAAAATATAAAATATGCACAAGCAGGGCTACTATGGTTTAAATCAAAGTTTGGTGTTGTAGGACCCTGGCAATCATTCTACCCCTTCACTGTCCCATTTTCCTTCTCTAAAGTAGTTTCTGAGGAACTTTCAAGAAAAGCTAAACTTCAGAAATACACATCCCACTCTTCCTCATAATGTGAAAGATCTGAGGTCCAATTTGATTAAATAATCTGCCCATAGCTAACTAATAATAAGTGCTCATACCTAACACATACTGAGTGATCAACCCAAAGTGGGCACTCCTTTAAGCACTTGGCATGGCTTAAAGCAACCAACCTCCACATAAATTCCATGATGTAGACACTCATTATCCTCACTATGGAGATGAGGTCAGAAAGCTTATGTCATCAGAAGCAAATCTAAAACTGAACTCAGGTCTCTGAGTTCAGAGTAATGAACATTATGTTCAGAACATTACTCAGAGTAATGTTCTTGATGCTCTACAGTTCTGCTTCTTATAGAAACACCTCAAAACATCTTCATCCTATGAATAGGACAGAATTTTGGCATCAACAAAATCATGTAATTAATCTTTACTATTCTGTATACTTCAGTGCTTTCCAGAAACCTAAAAAGTCTGAATTGTGACATTATCACATGCCTGTAGTATTTAACTGAAGTTCCAGGTTGCTGTAGGCCTCAGGTACCATAGAAATCATCTCAAATTTTCTCATCACAGGTAATTTGGGGGGGGGTGAAAACTTCTGAGACCCGGAGAGAACAATGGTGGAGAGTAGTTGGAAAGGCCTATCCAATGTCTATGTGCAGAATTAGACCTGTAATAACTAGGAAAAAAATCTTGTTTTTTCTTTATCTTTTATTTCTCTAGAGCAGAGACTGACTACAACTATATCTTGATGCTCCCCATGTGTATTGCAGGCCTTGAATACATATTTGTTGAATTAGCAGACAAATTGGCAGCATTATCTCTTTCTCTAATTAACCAAGTGACCTAATGCCAAACAGTTCTCTCCATCCCTCCCTCCCCAGCCTGTCTTGCTATTAATGGCACAAGGGCCAGCTGCAGAGTGATGGAGACAGCTGTCTGCAAATTACTGGTAAGGGGTAGAGAAGAGGCCCAGGATGTCTGAATGACCTATCAATTGGATAATCCACTTGTGGTTAATTGAGAACAAGATTCAATTAACACATTTGTGTACTGTTCATCTGAAAAATTCCAAGAAATTTAAAATCATGAAGAAATTATACAACTCTGATGCATGGTGCATGAATATGTTCTTAAGTGAGTGAAGTTACTTAATTTTGGTTAATATGAGTGAGTGATTGACTTTCTTATCTGAAGTCAGATGGGTAGCAGGAAGAAGATGGTATTTGAAAGGCTAAGCTGAGTGAAGCCATGAAGTTTATCCAAACTTAATTTAAAACAGAAGGTTCAGATCTTGTGAATTCTGACACATACATATATGGAAAGAAGGAAACACACTTTTTAAATACCACTATTTTAGGTAGCATAAAGTCTTTAGCTCAAACTTTTAAAACCCAATATAGTTGGATGTACAAATGATGGTTCTATCTCCTGGGATGGCCTATAAAAGTGCATATTTGTTCAACATTTTAAGATCCTCAAATTGAAAGTGCTGTGTAAATACTGGGCCAGATTAGCTCGCCATGTGTCTCCCTGTGTGCACAGAGCTTTCACTGACTTCAACGGGTGGAATGTGGTGGGAGAATCTGGCTCATTATTAGTTTTCCTATTTTGATTTGATCAACTGTTGTCAATTACAGACATTGGTAATTACCCACAGAAAAGGAGAGGAGGAAGAAAAAAACTTGCTATCATAATATTTATCTTATCAGTTATGGTATTTTCCTATATTGAAAAAAAATATTGTGGTGAATTGTGTAACACAGCAAGTACTGATTTTGCGGTGCCCTTGACTTGAGTGTATTTTAATACAGTTTTATATTTTTCAATCAAAATCCACATGATTATATAGTAATGCTGCTTCACTTATCACTGTGCCCTACTAACCCTCATTTTCACCCCCACTGCCTGCACAGTTGTGTTTCTTAGATTCTGCACCCCTTACCAACATCATCATCCAGGCCACCACTATCTAAAACCCTTTCTTGTGATGGTGGAGACGTTTTCTATCTGCACTGTCCAGTGCAGTCGACAATAGCCACGTGTGTCTATTAAACACTTGAAGGGTGGCTGGTGTAATTGGGAAACTGAATTTTTAATTTAATTTAAAATTAAATACACACATAACTAATGTTTACCATATTTATTTAGTGTGGTCCAAATGCTTATGACTTAATTACTGTGATAGCCTGTTGACTGCTCTTCTCTTTGGCAGGACGTTTGTCTTCGGTCTTTCTTACAACAACACCAGATTAATAATCTTTAAATTCTACTTTCGTTAGGAAATTCCCTACTTAGAAACTTAAGTTGGTTTCGTGCTGTCTATCTGTTAAAGTAATCTGTGTAATAAAGGACACCCTGAATCTGGCTGCTCCTCAGAATCACTTAAGGACATAACTTAGAGTATATGATTCTTTAGGTCCATGATGGAGCTGATTGGGATATAGCCAATTTGAGGAATTAGTTGTCTACCTTTTCCACTTTTATGTGTATGTACCGTTTTCGTCTAGATAAAGCCATAAACATGTCTTACCTGGAATCATGCAATAGTATTGTAACATCTATTCCTCTCTCTCTCTTTTTTTTTTTTTTTCCGTTCCTCTCCTCTCTCCCCAACCCCAGTCTCTTCTCCAAATAACAGTTGAAGTGATCTTCCTAAAATTCACAATAGATTATTTTGACAGTTCAGACCTTCCAAAGCCTCTCCATCTACAGAATAAATTTTTTCCATGTTCATTGTCTACAAGCCTACATGGTATGCGTCCTACCTACCATTTAAACCTCATTATTAATATTATTTTAAAAACACTTTTCTTGCTTACTATTTGGATGTTCCTTTTTTGAATGCATCGAATATCTTCTCATCCTAAACCCTTTGACTTGCTGCTTTCTCTGTTTGTACCTTTCTTCCTGGGATCTTCAAAAGGGCAACCCCTTCTCCTCCTTCACCCTCAGCTCTCATATCCCCCCAGAATGATAGTCCTTGTCTGCCTTATCTATTCCTTCTGTCCCCTCTTGGTCATTTTTTATACACATCTTTTTATGTCCACAGGCATTTATTATTATCAAAGATTATGTTTGATTAGTTTGTATGTCTCTTCCTCATCTTCTCTTGCCAGGAAATAGGTCCCCTAAGAGCAAGGATTTTCTCTTGTTTCAATGCTCAGCTTTTTAAAAAAAATCGTAATTACCTTTTTGGTTCACATTGTCCTTAACCTCCTCAAACACAGGGGCTTTTAAAATGGTGTTTTGAGACCAGCAACATCAGCCTTATCTGGAAACGTGTTTAAAATACGCTTCTGTGGTCCCACCCCAGATTCACTGAATCAGAAACTCTGTGGGTGCAACCCTGTCCTCTGTACTTTAGAAAGAGTTCCTGGTGATGATGAAGTTTGTGAATAACTACTCTAACAAACATTCAGTGTACCATAAAATTTAGCAATTAATTTTTATATCATTATCTATTTCTTAAGGAATACGTTTCTTTTCCTTTTTAGGGTAAAGTTATTTGAGATATACTCCGTGAAATATTTCCTTTATTTCTTTGAGGCTAGGACATGTCAGATCCTATGGTATGCAACCAAAACATCATCAAAAGCAAATTTCCTTTGTTAAATTTATCTTGTTTCCCCTCCCCCACATAACAACAATTCTTTTCTCGTCCACTTTTTACATGTGCTTGTTATAGTATAAAAGTTCCCAAGAATATTTTTAACTTACATTTTTATTATTTGTTTCTATAGACATTACACTGTGGTCTAAAAATGTGAAATGTATAACGTCTGCTGGTTTACATTCATTGAGTGTCAGAGCTCAATAAATAATTGGAATGATTGTATATGAATTTTAGTCATCTTTGGGGCATCTTGATGGAGTTAGCTAATGTGTGGGACAAGAAAAAGGTAATTATCCTAATTTCTCTATTGTGTTCCTAGTTGCCACACATAGGGAGGAGAAACTGGAGAAATTATTTAGGTAAATGGCTTTGATCCTTAAAAAAAATGATGGAAAAATCTGGAAGAGAGACAATATACAGTACAGTATATTATTATGGCTCTTATACATACTGCTTTGTCTCTTTTAGTATTTATTTGGTTTTGGATCAGTTAGGATCTTACACTGCCATATAACAGAATATCTAATTCAAACCAGCTTAAACCAAAGGAAGAATTTATTGTCTCTTTTATATGCAAAGCCCAAGGATATCCAGCTTTAGGCACTACTTGATACAATGACTCCAGTGGGGTTAGCTATCAAACTTTCTACATCTCTTGGTTCCCATTTCTCAGTGTTAACTTAATTTCTAGACTTCACATAGTGGCAAGATGAGTGCTCTTTGCTTCTGGTCTAATTTTTTCTTAATTTAAGATCAGCAAGGAAAAAATGTTTGCTCTTTCCAAAGTTAAAACAAAAAATCCTTCTTAGTATAATTGGTTTGAATTCTGCCATGAGTCTACTTCTGAGGTACTCACTATGGGTAAGAGTATACTATGTATTTAATTACCTAAGGATAAAAAATATACCAGTAACTGGTCTAGAGATTAGAATCTGTTTCACCAAACCAAATTGTTTAATTATGGGGAAGGAGTGATATTCAAGAGGAATTTTGGAGAATTAGTATCAAACGAATAGACCGTAGCTTTTGGTAAACTAAAAGAAATATGTAAATACATAAAATAAGCAAACAAATATATATCCTTCAAAGTTTGGGTATACAGTTCCAAATTCAAAATTGTTTTCCCTTAGAACTTTGATATTACTCCCTTGCCTTTATATGCAGGACTGGCAATGAGAAGTCTGATATTACCTTGATTTTTATTGCTTCAATTTTAAGAATTAATTCAATGTCATATCCAGAGCATTTTTTAGTAGTTTTCTTTATCCAAGGTCCTACTCTACACTGGATAGATCCTTTTAGATTAACTGAAGATGTAAGTCTTTTTTCAGATCAGGGAATTATTTTATATCACTTAATTGACTATTTTCTTTCTTCTATTCTCTGTTTCTTCCTTCCCCCTTTTTCTATAATTTGATTATTTCCAGTAATTCAGTATAACAAACTTCTGATTTTATGCTTCATTTCTCTGAACTTTTCTACCATAATTTCCATATTCTATATTTGTGAAGTATTTTGGAAGTATAACACAATAAAATCCTCCCACTTCTTCTGTTGTGGCTTTTCTGGCGTTCTACAGATGCCATCTATGGAAGAGTTTATTTTATTTTTATTTTGAAATTCACATTTTTCATTTATAGGGTATAAAACTGCTTTTTAAAAGTAGCATTAGTATTCTATAATTAGTATTCTTTGGATTTTACAATTAGGAAGAGATAATTGCTCCTACCCTAGCTAGTAAAGCAATCCAGATAATCTATAGAATCATAGTTTTTGTTTGGTCTTGTTTTAACTATAATGGAGTGAAAAGGCAAAGAAAAATAAATAAATGAAGTCCACAAAGCAGCCAATACTTGGCAGAGTAGAGAAGCATGGCTTCTTTCATCCCTACTGAAGCTGTGGGAGAGAATACTATGATATATGCGTATAAGGAGAAACTGGCTAAAATTTTAATTAACAATTATTTGTCATGTGTTGGCTTGAATAATGGATAATAATCATCCACAGCCATAGATGAATCTGTACTATTCTACTAACTCTTTTTTCTACGAACCTTCATTAAGTGCATAGCTCATACACTGAAGACTCGAGGCAGGGTATATTTGAGGCTTATGGACGCTTTACCAAATGCAAAGTAGTAGCCTCTTGAAGGGTGGGTGTAAAGCAACGGAGTTGAGACCAATCTCTCCAAAGTAATTCTCTTCTTCACCAAATGCTGAAAACTGGGAGGAGGGCAGTAGAGTGGAAAGGGACCTCACAAGGTGTAAAAAGAGACCTCTCCTGGTTTGGAAAGTTTATACGTAAGCAATAAAGCACAAACAGTACACCAATCATCTTATCAATAATGGCTGACAGAAGGAGGGGCATGTTTTATACTGGGAGTATATCTTTAATTTCTACTGAGCTTTATTTTTAATCATAAAATGGCTTGTATAAATCAAAAGTTACAAGATGCACAAGGAAGCAGACACAAGTGACCCGTGAAAGAGAAGCAGCAGTCAATAGCAGCATGCCCAGAGATAGACCAGCTATTGTAATGATCAAGCAGAAATCTTAAGCTATGAGTATAGATGTTGGGGCCTAATGAAAAATTTGGACATCACGAGAAGAGATGGGCGATTTCACTAGGGAATAAGGGTATAAAAATGAAATATACATATACATTTATCAGAAATGAAGCATACACTGACAGGATTAACAGCAGCGAATTTAAAGATAGGTCACTAGAAAATTTCCAAATAAACATTAAAAACTTCCGGGGTGTTTTGGTGGCTCAGTGGGTTAAAGCCTCTGCCTTCAGCTCAGGACGTGATGCCAGGGTGCTGGGATTGAGCCCCACATCAGGCTCTTTGCTCAGCAGGGAGCCTGCTTCCTCCTCTCTCTCTGCCTGCCTCTCTGTCTATTTGTGATTTCTTTCTGTCAAATGAATAAATAAAATCTTAAAAAAAAATTAAAAACTTCAAAACAAAACAAAAGAACAGAGCATCTAGCACCTGTATTTGGAGTCCCTTAAATAAGTGTTTATAGTTTCAGAAGGGGAGATTAATACTGGGGCAGAAGAAATATTTTAAGATATAATGGCTGAGAATTTTCCATAATTAATAAAAGATCAACTTGTAGATCTGAGAAGTTTAACAAATCCCAAGTATAATAAAAACAGAAAAATGTATGTAGTCTCACTATAGTCAAACTGTTGAAAACCAAACATTAAAGGGAAATTTAAAGAGCGATTAGAGAAGAAAAAAACATATATACAGTGGAAAAATGATACCAATGACAGATGGTTTCTTATCACAAACAATGGAGACCAAAATAAAATGAAATAATATTTTAAAATAAAGTGTTAAAAAATAACCATCAGCACAAAATTCTACACTCAGCAAAAATATCTTCCAAAAGTGAAGATGGGATATAGATTTTTTTCAGACAGACAAAAGCTGAAAGAATTCTTTCCACAGATATTTTCTACAAGAAATAATAAAGAAAGTTGTTCTAGCTCTAAGGAAATGATGTGAGAATGGAAGTTCATATATGTGGGAAGGAATGAAAAACATAAAAATGGTTAATATGTAGCTTAATGAAAAAATATTTTTGCTATTGTTCATTTTTGCCTATTTTAATAAACTTTATTATTTACTGATTAAAGCAAATAATAACATATTTTAGAATATATAGCACATGTAAAAGTAAAATCTATGACAAGAACTCAGTGAGAAGGAAAAAATCTTATAATACTATGTTTTTACAATTCTTCGTATTACTTGAAGGTAGAATGTAAAAAGATAAAGTATCTATTAAAATCATTAAAGCAATATTGAAAAAGTAACACAAAGAAGTGTAGCATAAAATTTAATAAAGGAGATAAAAATGCTGATTCATCTAAAAGGGAAGAAAATAAACACAATGGAGGAAATATCAGATGATACAAATATAAAATAAATATGATAAAAGGCACAAAGCTATCAATAATTATGTTAAGTATGTAAGAATTAAATATCATGTAAATAAGACAAATACTGTCAGACTTTTTAAGGCAAGATCTACCCTATGATGCATATAAGAAAGACACTTTACATAGAAAGATACATTCACAGTGAAAGTAAAAGTATTTGAAAAGTACACCAAAAATAAGAAAGCTCAGACAAAAGGAATGTGTCTTAACAGAAATAAAGATAAAAATTTTATGATAGTCAATTTATCAAGAAGACATAATAATCCTAAATGTGTGTATACTTAATAGCAGAACTTGAACATTGTGATATTGTGTCTTATAATAAGAAATATGTGGTCTTTTTTGCCATTTCTGCCACAGATCTCCTAAAACACTTCTAATTTCCTAAGTGATAAAAGCAATAGGAGCGCCTTGTGTTAAAATATTTGGTCTTTTGTCCTGAAATATCTT
The DNA here is from genome assembly GCF_964662115.1 of Mustela nivalis. NCBI lineage: Eukaryota > Metazoa > Chordata > Mammalia > Carnivora > Mustelidae > Mustela > Mustela nivalis. The sequence continues at coordinate 31,930,755 of NC_139030.1, read as the reverse complement.
CAACACCATAAAGGTAAAAGAAGTGTCTTGTTATTCATAGTAAACTGATTCAGTCACACTTGAGTTTAGTTTAATGGGGTGACTCTTGGAAAGCCCCTACGGATGGGGGTTCATTGCCACAGGAACCAACCATGATTAAAGGGTTGGAACTTTCAGTCCCACCCCTCAATCTCTGGGAAAGGGAGAAGGGTTGAAGTTTAAATCAATCGCCAATGGCTAATGATTTAATCAATTGTGTCTATTTATTAAAGCCTTCATTAAAAAAAAAAAAAAACAACAATGGGGTTTGGAGTTGGTTGAACACATGGAGGTGCTGAGAGTGGTGCATCTGGAGAGGGTCTGCAATCTCTGTGCTGTTTCCCATATAGCTTGTTCTATACATTTCTTCTATCTGGCTGCCCCTAAGTTATATTCTTTTATAGTAAATGGGTAACCTACTAAGTAGAATGTTTTCCTGACTTCTCTGAGCCACTCTAACAAATTAATACAATAAAGGCTATGGGAGCCTCTGATTTATAGCTTGTCATTCAGAAACATGGGTAAAAAGTTAGATTTGTGATTGGCATCTGAAATAAAAAAGGAGCAGTCTTGTGGAACTGACCCTTAACCTGTGGCATCTGACCCTATGTCCAGATAAATAGTGTCAGCATTGGAATAGATTGTAGGATACCTAGCCATTGTGTAAGAATTAATTGGTGTAGGACCAGAGGTATCAGAATTGAAGTATTTTGTGAATAGAGTGTTAGTGTAAAGGAGAAACAGGAGCAATATTTCCCCTCCTACCTTCAGGTCACAAAACTTGATAAAACTGAAAAGACAAATAAAACAAATCCACAAATATAATTAGAGATTTTAATACCTCTTTATCAGTAATTGCTAGAATGGGTAGTAAATTTTTTTTTATAATGAGCTTATATATTATAAACCATTTCAACCAACTTGATTAATATTTATAGAGCATAATAGCCAACAATTTCAGATTACCCATTCTTTACAATTACAAATGCAACATTCACTGAGATAGAACATATGCTGAGTAACAGGCGCGCCTGGGTGGCTCAGTGGGTTAAATAAAGCCTCTGCCTTCGGCTCAGGTCATGATCTCAGGGTCCTGGGATCAAGCCCCACATCAGGCTCCCTGCTCTGTGGAGAGCCTGCTTCCCCCCCTCTCTCTTTCTGCCTGCCTGCCTCTCTACCTACTTGTGATCACCGTCTGTCAAATAAATAAATAAAATCTTAAAAAAAAAAAAAAAAGAACACATGCTGAGTAACAAAACAAGTTTTAATATGTATCAAAGGATTAAAATCATATGAGGCTATTCTTTACCAGGAGGAATTTAAGTTAGACATCAGTAATGGTGAACTAACTGCAGATGCCAAATAATTTAATTTAGAAAATGTACACTTGTTTCTTTTCTTTTTTTAAAGATTTTATTTATTTATTTGGAAGACAGATCAGAAGTAGGTGGAGAGGCAGGCAGAAAGAGAGGAGAAAGCATGCTCCCTGCTGAGCAGAGAGCCCAATGCAGGGCTTGATCCCAGGACCCTGGTATCATGACCTGAGCCAAAGGCAGAGGCTTTAACCCACTGAGCACCCAGGTGCCTCTTTTCTTTTCTTTTTTAAATTCCGTTATGTTCGTCACCATACAGTACATCATTAATTTTGATGTAGTGTTCCATGATTCATTGTGTATAACACCCAGAGCTCCATGCAATCCATGCCCTCCTTAATACCCATCACCAGGCTCAAATAATTGATGGATTAAAAAAGAAACTAGAAAGGGAGATAGGAAATATTTCAAATTGAATTATAATGAAAACAAAACACATAAAAACTTGTGGGATGCTGCTACTATTAAACCATTACTTAGAGAAATATTTATAGATTCAAATATATATATTCTAAAAGAAGAAAGGCATAAAGTTAACACTAAAATTCAACCTTACAACACTAGAAAAAAGAAATTAAACCCAAAGTAAACAGAAGAAAGTATCAGAAATAAGACCAGAAATTAATGAAATAGAAATGGACAAACAAATCTGACTCTTCATAGTCATTAATAGAATTGACAAAACTATGGCAAGATTGATTAAAAAGAAAGGAGAACAAACAAAAAAAATACCTATTTGAGAAATAAAAAAAGAAGAAAGGAGACATCATTATAGTTTCTACAATTTATTACAACTGAATCAAGAAGAAATAGAGACAATATGAATAGTTGAAAATCTATTAGGGAGCTTGAATTAGTAATTCAAAAACTTACCACAAAGAAAACCCCAGGACCAAAGCCCTCATTGGTTAATATTTTCAAGTGTTTAATGAATATATAACCCCAAACTGAAATTCTCAGAAAATAGAGTAAATGAGCATTTTCTTCTTTTCTTCATGAGGTTAGCATTACCCTGATACCAGAACCTGATGAAACTATAACAAAAGAAAATTAAAGTCCCATATTCCTCATGATTACAAATACAAAAATGCTTAACAAAATATTAGCAAATTGAATCCAGCAATACATTATGTTAAAGTTTTACTTCAGAAATGCAAGTTTGATTTAACATTTTTTAAATGTTCATTTTAATTAGATTTTATTTTAATTTAGTTTTAAATACATTTAATTCACAACATTGATGTTATTATCTCAAAAGATGCAAAAAATTTTTGACCAAATTCAGCACTCCTTCATAACAGTGTCAGCAATGAGAAACATAAGGAAACCTCTTAAATCTGATAAAAAACAACTATTTCCAAAAATCTTGCAGATAATTACATTCCTAATAAAAGAATAATAAGCTTTGTTCCCTGAGATTGAGATCAAAGCAAAAATGTATGTTTTCACTATTTCTGTTTAACATTTTGTTGTAAGTCCTAGCCACTGTAATAAGTTAAGAAAAAGAAATAAAAGACTTCTTCAGAAGAGAAGTAAAAGTGTTGTTAATTGCAAAAGGTATGGTTGTTTACATAGCAGATCCAAAGGAAAACCAAAAGCTGTTCTAATAACTAAATTTAGCATGGTATGGTGTTGAAGTTCAATATAAACTATTTTATTTCTGTATACTAGCAATGAACAAATAAAAAATTAATATTTGTAATAGTGTTGGAAAATATTGACTACATAGTAATAAGGTTAGTAAAAGGTACAGGACCTCTGCACTGAAAATTATAAAATATTAATGGGAGAAAGTAAAGAAAACCTAAACAAACAGGGATCAAGACCATGTTTATGGTTTCAAAAATTCAATATTGTTAAGATATCAGTTTTCTTCAAATTGATCTTTAGTGTCAAAGCAAGCTTGGAACATCTGGGTGTCTCAGATGGTTAAGCATCTGCCTTCAGCTCAGGTCATGATCCTGGGATCATGACCCAGGTCCTGGGTCAAGCCCCATGTTGGGTTCCTAGCTTAGTAGGGAGACTGCTTCTCCCTCTCCTTCTGCCCCTGCTTGTGCTCTCTCTGTCTCTGCCTCTGTATCTCTCTCAAATGGATTAAAAAAAAATCTAAAAAACTAAACAAAGTTTTTAAAAAAAATAGATTCAAAGCAAACTCATTCAAAAGCCCCAATAAATATCTTCCCCTTGGAAACTAACAATCTATTTCTAAATTCATATGAACATACAAAGAATCTAGACTACACCAAGCAATCTTGGAAAAGAGGAATAAATTGGCAAACTTTAGATTATTTGTCTTTAAGACTTAGCGACACTTACAAAGCCCCAATCATAAAGACGGTGTGATATTGGCTACTTTTAGAGAAGTAGGTAGAGTCAAGAAACAAGTCCATATATGCACAATTGACTATTGAACAAGGTACCAGGTGAAATATATACCCATATCCACTAGAACTGCTAAAATAAAAATGATTGACAATACCAAATGTTGGTTAGGATGTGGGGCAAACAGATATCTAACACATTGAGAGTTGGAGCGTAAAATGGCACAGACATTTTTGAGAACTGTTTGGCATTTTTTAAAATAGGGCTAAACTTCTATTTACCCTGTGGCCTTGAAATTCCATTCTTAGCCAAAAATACTTCTACAGGAATGTTCATAGCAGCTCTAGTCACAGTAGCCTCAAATTGGAAACAAGTCAAATGTCCTATGGCAGGAGAATGGATCAGTAATATGTTATAATTATACAACAGAATACAATTTTTTGACTAAAAAAGTACGCAACAATGGTGAATGTCAAAAGCATTTGGTTGAAGGATTGTATACTTTATGATTTCATTTATATTACATCAAGAACAGATAAAATTATTCTATGCTAATTTAAATCAGAAAGTTTTCTCTCTTGGGGAATTGACTAAAGAAGCAAAAGAAGTTCTGAAGTGATATAAATGTTTCAAACTTGTTTTGGGTGTTAGTTACACAAGTATGCACAATTATAAAAATTCACCGTACTGAATTCTTAAGATCTAGGTATCGATATAAATTATACTTCAATTTTAAAAAGTTTGTGGGCGGTCTCTTGCTTGCTCTATTAAGTTTATTTCTTCAGGTGTTAATTCCTTTAATTCTTAATTTGTTGCTTTTATTTCATGATGTTGATTTTCTTGAAATCTCTTGTGATTTGTGGTTGGATGTTATCGTCATATTAGAGAGTCTTTATTTACCTATGTGTCTGTGTGGTTCTGTTTCCTATTGCCTGCCTAATTGTAGAGCAATGGTATGACATGGTGGTGGTGGTATATACTAGTAGCTCATTTCTCAATGATAGATTCTTTTCTCCCCGTGACAGTGGGGTTCCTCACTGCCTCTTTGTTCCATGTGTATGCAGTCAATGCTGCAGTCTTCCAAAGATCTCTGTTATTGCTCTGTGTGTGTGTGTGTGTGTGTGTCTTTATTGAAGGCAGAGAGATTGGTTAATCTGCTAAACTACTTCAAATGTGTTTACACACCAAATAACCCTGATGGTTGCTCGGCTCTCTGAGTGTGAAACAACCTTGAAACTTCTTCTACCTTCTGTGGCAATTTTCTTCATGCATATTTATTTTAACTGCTTTCCATGTGGTGCAGATTTCCTAAAATTTCTGGCCCAAATTAACTCCCTTATGTTTTTCCAGTGCTGTAATGAACTTACAATTAAGGAAAATGGGTGTGTTTTCTGTCATTTGTGGAGACTTAGAGACAAACACATTTGCTCTATTTGCCATCTTAATCCAATTCCTGAAGTCACTTTTAATTAGCAGCTTTGTTGATACTTTACATATTGATGTACCTTAGTGACTCTCATAATTACATTTATGTGGCCCTGTATAATGGTCTATTGACCTGCACTCTTGCTATTTGTAAGATAGATATTTGACAAGTACCAAATAGTAGACAATAGATTGATCTCTAGAGTACAGGCAGTTTTGAAAAGGAGAAAATTACTTCAACATGTTTGTGTTTGCAAGAAATGGGATTGATCTTTCAGAATCTCTACCTGGAGATTCAACTCAATAGACAACCCTAAAATGAGAATAAAGGAGAGACCTCCTCAAAATCACCAAAAAATCTTCCCAAGCAACATGGCCCCTGACTATTTATCATTCTACTGTTGACTTAACACTTGAGGAGGTTGTGTCTATAAATGAAGGATGAATTTATGTACTGAAGTCAAGTGCTATTTGCTGAGGATACTGTGACTTTGATTTGACTTTTCTGGCTGATAAAAGCAGATGGGGAAGGTTTTCTCTTATTGTTTGCTTTCCCATTAAAAATAAATACTGCCAAAAACAAGGATTGAAGTACACAGTTCCTTCTCTCAGCTGTTATTTAGAGGTGGTCCAAAACTCTTCTCAGAACATTAGATAGTACAAATTCATAAGAAGCCAATAGTGAAAACAGCATTTGCTAGTTAGTTCTTTATCTGCCCACTGTACACAGATTGTTTGTAACATCAAGAGCTGATATGATATTGTTCATGAAGTGTGCTATTCTATTGACAACTTTCCATGTTATAGAAAAGGAAACTGAATGAAGCATAATTAGGCAATTTAGATTCATTTTTAAAAGAATATAGAAAAGATTTGATGAAAATTTAAGGCCTTCACAATGTTATTTAAAGGAAGTCTAACTTTGGTGGTTATTGGCATTAAATCATTTTTATCTAATAAAAATTTGGTACTGTATTTATAGTTTCTAAAAAGTAGTTTAACAGACTCTTCTGACTTATATGCTTTTATCAACAGATTTTATTTAATGTTGTATCTTTAAAAAATTAGTAGGAGCACCTCGGTGGTTCAGTCAGGCATTCAACTCTTGATCTCTGCTCAGGTCTTGATTTCGTGGTTGTGAGTTCAAGCCCCATATAGTACTCCACACTAAGTGTGGAGTCTACTTTAAAACAAAACAAAACAAATCCTTTAATACACCTTTAATGTATATTAATACGAACAGGCAGTCATCCCTTCTACAGGACAGCTTTGTTTTTCTCTTTTCTTTTATAAATTACAGTGCAACCAACATCTTTGCAAATAAGTATATGGGTGTATATTCTGATTATTTCCTAGGGGTTTATTCAGAGAAGCAGAATCAACCGTTCAAAAAGGGGTTGTATAAATAATCTAGTTGTGGTTTCCATCTCCTAAATTATTTCCAGGATTTTGGTAGTGCAAGGAGCTGGCTATTTCTTTTTTCCCTCATCAATCCTAATGCCACTTCCTTAAAAGTTGAAGAAGATGACCCATTTTTCCCTTCATAGTTATAGGAATAGTTGTGCTCTCTTACTGGAACCTATCAACAAGTTCCAAGACCCATTTGTATGATTTGAAGATCTTTTTAAGGCTTCTGAAAACTATAATCAAGTTATTTCTGGAAATGTTGCTTCAATTTATATTCCCACCAGTGTTATTATAACCATTATTGGATATTATGATTTCTTTAGAAATTTTGATAAATTAACATTTTAAAAGTGACATTTGTGTATTCTCATTTTAGTTTACATTTATTTGTTTGTTAAAAATTTGAGTCATTTATATTTTTACTTTTGTGAAATAGATATTTATGCCATTCATCCATTTATGCTATCATGGTTTATCTTTTATCTACAAATAATTTAGATTAATTAAAAGCATGCACAACTTGACACAGTTCATTGTCCATTTGGTAAAGATGTTCTGATCTGATGTATTTTATAAATTGGTTTTATATTATTTTATGAAATATGTATATATATGTATCCATAGTCAAGTGTATAAATTCTTTTCAATTGCTTTTATCTATAAAAAGTACTTACTGTTTTTTAAATTTTTAAAATTATGATTAAAAATGTTTACTATTGAGGTGTAACTGACACACTATGTTTTATTAATTTTGGTGTACCACAAGGTGATTAGACAGTTCTATACATTACAGAAGACTCGACAGAAATGCAGTTATCATCTGTCACTATAAATATTAATACAATAGTATTGACTGTATTTTCTATGCTGTACTTTCCATTCCCGTGACTTATTTATTATATAACTGGAAATTTGTACCTCCTGAACCCTTTTATCAATTTCTCCCATTTCCCCCAAATCCCTCACCTCTAGCAACCATAAGTTTTCTGTATTTGTGAGTCTGCTTCTGTTTTGATTTTCCATTTTAGATTCCCCATATAAGTGAATGGTACTCATATGGTACTCGTATGGTATTTGTCTACTCTTGTGGGACTTATTTCACTTAGCATAATACCCTCAGGTCCATCCATGTTGTTACAAATGACAAGAGTTTATTTTGATTTATGACTAATATTCCATTGTGTGGGGTGTGTGTGTGTGTGTGTGTGTGTGTGTGTGTGTGTGTGTGTATGTGTGTGTGTAGTATGTATCATGTCTTCTTTACCCTTTCATCTGTTTATAGAAGCTTAGGTTGCTTCCCTATCTTGGGTATTGTAGAAAATACTGCAATAAACATAAAGATACATATATCTTTTTAAATTAACATTTTCATTGTCTTTGACTAAATGCTAAGTAGTAGAATTAATGGACCATACAATATTTCTATTGTTATTTTTTTTTTTTGAGGAATCTCCATACTGTTTTCTACAGTACTTCATCAATTCTACCAAAAGTTCATGAGGGTTTCTTTTCCTTCACACCCTCACCAACACATGTTACTTCTTATGTTCTTGATCCTAGCCATTCTGAGTGGTATGAGGTGATATGTCATTGGATTTTTATTTGCATTTCCCTGATAATTAGTGATGTGTTGAACATCTTTTCCTGTGTCTGCTAACCATCAGCATGCCTTTGGTAATATGTCTATTCAGGTTCTCTGCCTATTTAATCAGATTGCATGCAGTTTTATGGTCTGAGTTATATAATTTCTTTATATAGTTTTATATTAAACTTTTTTTTAAATTTATTTTTTATTTATTTTCAGCATAACAGTATTCATTATTTTTTCACCACACCCAGTGCTCCATGCAATCTGTGCCCTCTATAATACCCACCATTTTGTACCCCAACCTCCCACCCACCTGCCAATTCAAACCCCTCAGATTGTTTTTTAGAGTCCATAGTCTCTCATGGTTCACCTCCCCTTCCAATTTCCCCCAACTCCCTTCTCCTCTCTAACTCCCCATGTCCTCCATGTTATTTGTTATGCTCTACAAATAAGTGAAACCGTATGATAATTGACTCTCTCTGCTTGACTGATTTCACTCAGCATAATCTCTTCCAGTCCCGTCCATATTAAACTTTTATCAGGTGGATCATTTGCAGATATCTTTTCATTCAGTAGGTTGTCTTATTCTTTTGTTGATGGTTTCCATTGCTGTCAAAGCTTTTTCTTTTGGTTTATCCCCAATAGTTCATATTTTCTTTTGTTTCCCTTGACTGAGGAGACATACCTAGAAAAGTATTTCTATGCCCAATATCAGAGAAATTACTACATATGTTTTCTTCTAGGAATTTTGTGGTTTCAGGTTTTACCTTTAGGTCTTCAGTTTATTTTAATGTGTAGTGTAAATAAGTGGTTAAGTTGCATTCTTTTGCATGTAGCTGTCCAATTTTCCCAACACTTGTGGAAGAGACTGTCTTTTTCACATTGTATATTCTTGTCTCCTTTGTCATAGTTTGACTATATAAATGTGGGTTTATTTCCAGACTCTATTCAGTTCTATTGATCTACTTTTTGTGCCAGTACTATACTGTTTTGGTCACTACAGCTTTGTAGTATATCTTGAAATCTGGGATTGTGATATCCCCAGTTTTGTTCTCCAGATGTCTTTAACTATTTCATGTCTTTTGTGATTCCATACAAATTTTAGGATTTTTTGTCCTAGTCCGGTGAAAAATATTGTTGGTATTTTGATAGAGATTGCATTAAATCTGTAGATTTCTTTAGGTAGTATGTATTTGTTCTTCCAATCTATGAGCATGGATATTTTCCATTTGTGTCATTTTCAGTGTCTTTCATCAGTGCTTCATAGTTCTCAGAATATATATCTTTCACCACCTTGGTTAAATTTATACCTGGTTATTTTATTCTTTTTGATGAAATTGTAAATGGAACTGTTTTCTTAATTTCTCTTTCTGCAACTCCATTGTAAGTATATGCAAATGCAATGGATTTTTGGATATTAATTCTGCATTGTGTGACTTTACTGAATTCACTTTAACAGTTCTTTTATGTTTGGATGGAGTGTTTAGGGTTTTCTGTATATAGTATTATGTCATCTGCAAAGAGTGAACATTTTACTTTTTCCTTACAATTTGGATGCCTTTTATTTCTTTTTGTGGTCTGACTATTGTTACTGGTACTTCCAATACTGTATGAAATGAAACTTGTGAGAGTAGACATCCTTGTTTTGTTCCTGATCTTATAGAAAAGGCTCTCAATTTTCTAGCATTGAGTATGATGTTAGCTGTGGGTCTTTCACATATGGCCTTTATTATGTTGTGGTAAGTTTCCTCTAAAGCTAGCTTGTTGAGATTTTTTTTTTATCATGAATAAAAGGTTATACTTTGTCAAACAGTTTTTCTGCATCTTTTGAAATGATCATATGACTTTTATTCTTTCTCTTATTTGTAATGTAACATGATGATTGATTTGTGAATATTGAACCACACTTGCATCTCCGGAATAAATCCACTTGATCATGGTAAACATCTTTTTTTTAATGTGTTGTTGGATTTGGTTTGCTCATATTTTGTTGAAGATTTTTTCATCAGAGACATTGCCTTATAGTTTTCTTTTGTTTGCAGTTGTTTTTGTTTTTTGTTTTTTGTTTTTTTGTTTTTTTGTTTTTTAAATCTAATCTTAGTAGCTGGCTAGTATTGGCCTAGTGGAATGAGTTTGGAAGCTTTACTTCCTCTTCTACTTTTTGGAATAGGTTGGAATAGGTGTTAATTTTTCTTTAAATGTTTGGTAGAATTCACCTGTGGGGCCGCCATCCTAGACTTTTGTTCTTGGGAGTTTTTTGATTATTGATTCAATTTAGTTACTAGTAATGGGTCTGTTCAAATTTTCTATTTCTTCCTAATTCAGTTTTGGAAGATTATATGTTCTAGGAATTTATCCATTTCTTCTAGGTTGTCCAATTTGTTGGCATATAATTTTTTTGTAGTATTCTTTTTTTTTCCTTTTTTCTTTTACTTTATTTTAAAAAAATTTTTAATATCTTTTTTTTATTAATTTTTTATTTTTTATAAACATATATTTTTAATACTTTTGTATTTCTGTGGTGTTGGTTGTTATTTCTCCTCCTTCGTTTCTGATTTTATTTGAATTTTCCTTTTTTTTTTTTTTGATAAATCTGGTTGAAAGTTTGTCAATTTTGTTTCTCTTTTCAAAGAATAAGCTCTTGGTTTCATTGATCTTTTCTATTTTTTTTAAATCTCTATTTCATTTATTTCCACTCTGATCTTTATTATTACTTTTTCTTGTACTGACTTTGGGATTTGTTCTATTTCTAGTTGCTTTTGGTATATTTTTAGATGGTTTATTTGAGATTTTTCTTGTTTCTTGAGGTAAGTCTATATCACTACAAACTTCCTTCTTAGAATTATTTTTAAGGTCTCCCAAAGATTTTTGACTGTTACACTTTCATTTTCATTTGTCTCCATGTATTTTTTAATTTATTTTTTGACTTCTTCTTTGAATGGTTTGTTATTTAGTAACATGTTATGTAAATGTTCATGGTTTTGTTTCTAGTTTTGTTTTGTTTTGTGTTTTTTCCCTGTAATTGATTTGTAGTCATATACCATTATGGTAGGAAAAGATGCTTGATATTATTTCAATCTTTCTAAATGCATTGAGACTTGTTTGTGGTCTAACATGTGATCTATCCTGGAAAGTATTCCCTGGGGCACCTGGGTGGATCAGGAAGTTAAGCATTTGCCTTCAGCTCAGGTCATGAGGTCATGATCTCAGGGTCTTGTGATTGAGCCCAGTGTCAGACTCTCTGCTCAGTGGTGAGTCTGCTTCTCCCTCTCCCTCTGTGATTTCTCTCACTCTCACTGTCTCTCAAATAAATAAATAAAAGTCTTTAAGAAGAAAGAAAGGAGAAAGAAAAAATGTTCTCTGTGCACTTGAAAAGAATGTACATTCTTCTGTTTGGGGGTGGAACATTTGATATATATCTGTTAAGTTTATCTGGTCTAAAGTGCTATCCAAAGCTGTTGTTTCCTTATTGATTTTTTTTCTCAGCATGATCTATCTATTGATTTAAGTGAGATGTTACTGTCCCCAACTATTATTGTCTTACTCTCACTTTCTCTTTATGTCTTAATATTTACCTCCTGTATTTAGGTGTTCTTATGTTAGGTGCATATATATTTATAGTTAATTTATCCTCTTGTTCAATTAATCTGTTTATCATTATGTAATGCCTTTTGTTGTCTCTTGTTACAATTTTGGCTTATAATCTTTTTTGTCTGATGTAAGTATTGCTACCATGTTACCCCTTCCACTTCTATTTAAATAGAATATCTTTATCCATTCCTTCATTTTCAGTCATCTCTATTAGTGTCTCTAGGTCTGAAGTGAGTCTCTTGTAGACAGTATATAGATGGGTCTTGTTTTTTATCCAATCAATCAACTTGTATCTTTTGATTGGAGCATTTAGCCCATCTACATTTAAAGTAATTATTTACAGATATGGACATACTGCTATTTTTTGTTTTTTTTTTTTTTTTATAGCTCTCTGTTCCTTCCTTATTCGCTTTCTCTTTGCCCCTGTGATTGATGACTTACATTAGTGTAATGCTGGAATTCCTTTCTCTTTATTTTTTCTGTATCTACTTAGGTTTTTATCTGTGGTTATTATCAGCTTTATATATAACAGCCTAAATATATAGCAGTGTACATTAATTTGATGGTCACCTAAATTGTACAAATTCTGAAAGTACTGTATTTTTACTCCCCCCTCCATGTTTTATGTGTATGGTTCATGTTTTAAACCTTTTTAGCTTGTGTATCTCTAAATTAAGTTTTGTAAAAATAATTGATTTGGGTACTTTGGTGTTTTAACCTCCATACTGGCTGTATAAATGATTAACATACTGTTTGCTATATGTTTGCTTTTACCACTGAGATTTTTTCCTTTCATAATTTTGTTCTAGTTATGACATTTCATTTTTTGCATAAAAATTCCATTTAACCTTTATTGTTAGGCTGGCTTAGAGGTGATAAACTCCTTTAATTTTTGTCTAGGAAACTCTTTATCTTTCCTTCAATTTTGAATGCTAACCTTACTGAGTAGTATAGTCTTTATTGTAGGCTTTTTCTTTTCAGTACTTTGAATATACCATGTCACTTTCTTCTGCCCTGCAATTTTCTTCTGGAAGATCAGAATTATCTGAAATCTTTATGCTATTTCCTTTTATGTAACTCTTTGCTCTCTTGTGCTTTTCAGATTCTTTTTATTTAATCTTTGACATTTGGATAATTATGTGTGTTTGTGTGGACTGCCTTAGGGTCATCTTGATTGGTGTTTTCTGTGCTTTCCAGACCTGGATGTCTCTTTCCTTCCCCAAGTTGGGCAGATTTTTAGCTGTTATTTCTTGAAATATTTTTTTCTGCCTCTTTTGCTCCCTCTTCTCCTTCTGGAGCTTCTATAATGTAAATGTTAGTATGCTTGATATTGTTCTACAGATCCTTTAATCTATCCTCATTTTTAAAATTCTTTTTTCTTTTTGTTCTTCAGCTTAGGTGCTTTGTTATATCCTCTCTTTGAGGTCATTGATCCATTCTTCTGCATCATCTAATCTGCTATTGATTCCCTTTAGTGTATTTTCATTTCAGTTTTGTATTCTTCAATTTTGATTAGACTTTAAAATTTTTTTTTCTTTCTCTTTGTTGAAGTTTTCACTGAGTTTATTTACTCTTTCTCCAATCCAATAAGCATCTTTATGACCACTACTTGGAATTCTTTATCAGGGAAATTGCTTATCTCCATTTTGTTTAGTTCTTTCTTCTGGTTATGTCTCATGTTTCCATTCGGAACGTATTCCTCTCTCATTCTGATTTACTTCCTAGGTTTTTATGAATTAGAACAGCTACTTCTGATCTTCAAGGAATGGCCTTGTATAGGACAGTTTCTGTGTAGATTTCTTTTGCCTGGTGGTATGGCTGACTGGGTGTGTAGCAGGCATGGTCAGGGTATTCTGGGGTGCTCTGCACCATGGCCACTCTGGTGGGATGCCTGGAGCTAATGAAGGTGTAGGCCTGGGGTACCTGTGTTGCTTTGGTGAGGTGGCTGAAGCTGTAGTGGGCATTGTCCTGGGGAGTCCTGGTGAGTCTTTCATGCTCAGTACCTTGGTGGGATAGCTGGATCTAGGGTCAGTGGAGGTGGCTGCCTTGAGAGCCACCTGTGTCTGGTGAATAGTAGGGACCTGAAGCTCCCTAAAGTGGCTGCCTGGCCCTGGTGCTGATACCCTGTTCCCATTTTCACTATGACATTGGTGGAAAAGCATATGGCTTTCACTAGTCCCTCCAACTCTGGAAAGCATTACCTCAGCTCTCTAGGGTTCTTTCTTTTATTTTCTAGTTCTTTGAAACTATGTGTTTGTTTGTTTGTTTGTCTCTTTCTTTCTTTTTTTATGTGATCCAGAGTAGCTGGATCAGGCCAAGCTGAGGTGCCTTGACTTTGCTCAGTTTGTGTTATCAAGATGGAGTGGAAGCTTAAATAGTTGTACTTACCTGATCCTCCAACTCTAAAGAGTATTTTATAGATACCCCATTGTTTGGCAGACTTTTAAATGTTGGTTCCTTTAAATTTTCATTGCCCTTTCAAACTGAAGCTTTTTTTTCTGCACCCCAGGGTGGATGAATCTTCTTCCAGCCCCTCAGTACTATCCCTTTCCACTGCAGACTGCAGCTTGGGGGAGGATTCCAAGGGTTACTGTGTCTCAGACTCCCTAGCTGTTCTCTTTGTGGTCCCACATCATTTATTATGCAGAAGCTGTTCAGTCAGCACTCAGTTGCTGTTCAGTCAGCACTCAGTTTTATCCAGGAGGAATGCACTATATTAGGTACAGATTCAGTGTGTCCGTGGAGAAGGTGAGTTCAGTCTTCTTAGATTGCCATCTTAGACGCTGCCCCTTTCTCCTTTAATTTTTAACCTAGTTTTTTTCATGATATAGATATAGCTAATGTTAGTTAAGTGTTGTCTTTTAGTAGATCTTCCTTCAAAGAATATTCCATTATATATTCTCTGTTATTTATAATTAACTTTCTTCAAATACAATTTCAAAACACTTTACATGCATTTATCATTAAGTAGTGATTAATGATCCACATGCAATTTTTAGAGACTTCGTAAAATTCTTTTCTTCTCTTCTAGCTTCTAGCCTCAGAAATTTTTAATGTGAAAAGATAGGCCATCCCAGATCAGTTTTATCTTAGAACTCCCCCAAATGTTTGGTTTGAAGTTAACAGACTAGGTTCATAAAAGTTTTGATGGATAGGGTCTGATGAGTTGGAATTTTGGGTGCTGAGTTGTGTTTTGTTTTGTTTTTTCCCTAAAGTGGGTAAGATGCTCTCCGTTTTGCATTTCAAGCAAATGCAGCCCAGTTGTGTCCATGGATCTGTCATCAAACACAGCTCAGATTTCAGCTTTAACTTATCTAAATATAGGCTTACTGTGAGTGACAAGATCCTGGTAAATGGCATTCTCTGCCATCCTCTTTGATATTGTTTCTAGTAGGATGACTCATGGCTATGCTTTGCCCTAGAAAAAGTCTCACTACACTAGAGAGTTTTCATTGAGAAAAAACATCATTGACAGATCAGCTGCCACCTTGACAACCCGGGTTGTTATTCTGCTGTCTGGCAATCAAACAGTGTTTACTTTTCTAACACTGACCATCTGAAGGGAATTTTAACTGGATTACTCTGCTGTCAGGTAAAAAGACAATTGAAAGTTCACAAATACAGAGATGCCTTGGTTTCTTGGTGGGATCCCATAAAATTCTCAATATTAAAACACTTGGGTATTTTGTTGTATCATGGATTTTTTGAAGAGTACAAAAATAGCTATTTTGATTTTGTATTTTATTTGGCTAACAAATGCATATACAAACATAGGTTTAATATGAAACTTTCTTGCTATACTTGCAATATACTTCATGCTATATGGAACTACAATACCTTGAGGCATGGGTTTCATTAAGGAAGCAGTGTTCTTCGGTTCCATTGATGATTCCTTTTTGAATGAATGACAAATGCCATTAAGCCACTGAATTTGAGTATTTGGTTTCTCATTCAAAATGTTACCCAGTGGCTAAAAAATGGTCATGAATTATCCATTCTAGCCTTTGGTGCAGGTGTCCGTTGTAGTATGATCTTTCTTTGTCTTGAGGGACTTTGACATCCTCATTTCCCACTTGGAGCATCATGCAATTTGAGTGTACACTGAGCTGAAAAATGATTCCAGCAAGGAGGATTCAATTTCCCCTTAGCATGTTCTCAGGACATTCAGGATGCTTTCCTTTCTTCAGATGTGGAACACAGGAGGTTTCTTGTTGATAGGTTTTATGATTGATAAGGTTACACTGCCTTACTTACTCCCTTTTGTATTTTCATGGGTGGGAGGAGGTTCAGGGAGCAAGTTAAAATACCATGTGAATATTCCAATAAGAAAACTGTCCTCTCCTATCATCTTTGTTTGTTTGTATCATCTTTGATTGTTACTTCCTCATCAGCTCCTCACTTTTTGTCCCAGAGTTCTTGAAGGATAAACTGCTCTCACTTTTGAAAACCAGAGATGTGGAAGAAATCACATTTGAGATTTTATTACTCCCTTCAATTTTGCAAATTAGTCTGAGTGGGTAGGGAGATCTTTGAAGATTAGTATGTGTTTTATAAGGTCATGCAGTGGTTGGTGGTTACTCAGACCTGTGTCTTAAGGTCAGTCTGCCCCATATATTTAAATTATTCCCGTTAAATACCTCTAGTCCATCAGGAATCTGGAACAACAGTCCTAGCCTCCTTAAGTCCTGAATGGATGAAGGCTCTCTGGAGTCAGTTCTGAGATTGAAAAGGTGTTCAGTTGATACTTTAACCCTGCCAAAGGCTGGGATCCAATTTCCCTCTGTGAGCCCTAGTAACCGACAAGGCTACTAACTCTCAGTCTTCTGCCTGTAACTTCATTAGACTTTGGTGGATTCTAGGTACTTCTGCATTTGCCTTCATTGTCTCCCGACCTCTCTTCCTACACACACACACACACACACACACACACATACACACTATGTTTTACAACTGTATTAGTATAGGGACAAATATAATCCAGGCTAAATTCATTAGTGTATGTTTATTACTATTATGTTCATTTTTCTTCTAATTTTAAAATAAAATGAAAAATATTCAGAAACTCATAAAAGTATTATGGGCTCCAGACACTGTGTCTAAAGGATAAGTATGCTCTGCTCTCATGTATTTGACCAAATATATTTTCCTTATTCTATCATTTAAACTACAGCCTTTCCCTATTATCAAGCCCAGACCCTGCTCAAACCCTGCAAAGCATTTTGTGTGGGATTCTGCCAAAACAATCAGCTGCCAACTGGTGATGTATTTTTTACTGAGAAAGATCACCCACAACCATGGCTCTGCTATCTAATTCCAAGCACTGCTTCTTGCTAAGAACCTTTAGTGCCTCACTCAGTTCTTAAATATGACCCCCTTGGATACTGACACAGGCCTTGGGTACACTTGGGTTATATCAGCTCTGTTATTTGTGCCACCAGATTATTTTTTAATGAGGCCAACCCTACAGACAGTCCCTCTTGAGCCTGATTTTCTTCCTTCCCTGTGTCTTTCAGTGGCATTGCAACATGCCTCACTGAAGAGTCTACTATTTATTCTCTGACTGCTGGCAAGATGATGCAAGCCAAAAAAAAAAAAAAAAAAAAAAAAGCTATTATGCGTAAATTCTGTATCTTAGAAAATAATTTTGTATTTCTTTGTGGCAATGCAAACATGAGATAGAGCTCTTGGTTCCGCTATGCTATTCCTCCCAATTTCCCATCTACTCATTTTCCTGAAGAGTTGTTTATTTCACCTGTGACCACTTTTGTTCATGCAGTGAATTTAGCAAACACTTGTTGAGGGCCTCCTTTGTGCCAGGAGCTTTGCCACTGCTCCCTTGTTGCCTACAGATTCTAAGAGCAGGTACTCTAAAATTATGGGATTAAAATTAAAGCTCAATTAGTTGTTTTTGTTGTGTTGTTGGGTCTTTTATTATGAAAATAAAATACGCTTTTGGAAAACACACTCAAATAATAGCTAAGTATAAGATTACATGGGACAGTGTTGGATGTCTCTCTGATTCTTCCAGTGATATTTCTTAAAGGGCCCTGATCTTCATTTTCCTTGTGCTTTTCTCTTTTGCTTTCAAAACTTTTCATTTCTCCTTCACTCTTAAACGTTTTTGTCCTTCATCTATTATGACAGTATTTTAAAAATCTTAAACTTTTACTTCCTTTTCAAAGGATTTTTCCTATCAATTATGTGACCCTCAATTTTTATCTTGAGATTTTTTCTAATTTACTTGTTGGTTTCTTCTAATTCAGTTCTATTAATGTGTCTTCAAGTTTTAAGGACATGGGGAATTGTGCTTATAAATATGTTATCTCTGCTGTCTTGGAAACAACTTTTTTTAACTCATCTGTATATATCTCCATTTTATAAATCTAAAATCCCTATGATTCTAATAGTGTGTCTTTGTGTTTCAGAATATGTGTTTAATCAACCTTTATCCAAAGATTTCATATATGACATCTTTTTGCCAGTAATTTCAAATTTCCTTTTGGCAGTTGGGAAATCATTCATTCATTCATTCATTTCATAGTTTCAAGTTTTTATTTAAATTCCAGTTAGTTAACATACAGTGCAATATTAGTTTCAGGTGCAGAATTTAGTGATTCATCATTTACATACAACATCCAGTACTCATCACAAGTGTACTCCTTAATGCACATCACCTGTTTAACCTATCCTTGCCCACCTCCCCTCCAATAACCCTGTCCTCTAGTTAAGAGTTTGTCTCCTGGTTTGCCTCTGTGACCCACCCTTCCTCCCTTCTTTCTTTCTTTCTTTCTTTCTTTCTTTCTTTCTTTCTTTCTTTTTTTCCTGCTATGTACATCTGTTTTGTTTCTTCAATCCCATATACGAGTGAAAGTATTTGGTCTTTTTCTTTCTCTGACTTATTGCACTTAGCATAATACTCTCTAGCTCCATCCACATCATTGCAAATGGCAAGATTTCGTGTTTTTTTTTTTTTTTTTTTTATGGCTGAGTAATATCCCACTGTATACGTTATACCACATCTTCATTCATTCATTAGTCAGTGGACATTTGGGCTCCTTCCATAATTTGACTATTGAAGATAGTACTGCTATAAAGATTAGAATCAATATATTTGTATCCTTTGGATAAATACCTAGTAGTAGAATCACTGGATCGCAGGGTAGTTCTATTTTTAACTTTTTGAGGAACTTCCATACTGTTTTCCAGAGTGGCTGCACCAGTTCACATTCCACTGTATATATACACTGTAGGTGCCGATATGTTCTATTTGCCCTTGCAGACATACTCTCCCTTCATCTTTTTTCACACTGCCTCTGCCCCAGGAGGCAAGGACTACTGCAAAGAGCTTTCTTCTTTGTTAGCTTACAATTTGGTTTAGCCAATGGGTGGGGGTGGGGTGTGGAGGTGTTCCAGGAAGTTGGAGAGTAGGGAGGATTTGAGGTTAGTGTGTTTATTCCTCAGCATCCTCCCTGCCAGGTTGTTACAGGTTGGCCATGTTCCTCTGTTGAAGTGTACGGCTCCTGTCATAAAGCCTACACCATGAAGTTTCCCTCTAAGTTTCTGGTAACTGATTCTTTCCCTTCTCCTTCTGGTCTGAGATTTGTAAGCATGGGTGTGAACACTCAGATATTTCAATCCTCCTTGTTGCTTTTCCTAAGCTCTTCCCACACTATGATAAATAACCACTTTCTTAAATTCTTTTTGATTATGTAGTTTGAATGTGCCATTTTTGTTTCTGCCAGGGCCTTAGTTTGTGTTTTTAAAATCTACTGAAGGTATTCAGAGGATATTCTCTAGGTTCTCCTTTATATTAAAACATAGATTTTGTTTGCTGTTTGTTTTAAATTCTCTGTCTATAATTGCTATCATGGTCTGCCTGCTGGAATCTCTGCCATGAACAGCATTCCGGGGACTATGGTGATGTTGGCAGTGAGAGGAAGATTTTTATTCTCTGTTTACTTCAGAACATCTTTTCCTTGGTGGGATCTGAGATGAAAACAGCTCTCCCATTACAAACCTCTAGAACATTTCCTGTGTAACATCACTACATATCCTTCTGGCAAGACCATCTCAGGATGTAACAATTTAACCACCTCACACCCAGGACAGGTACAACTAAAAGAGCACCTTGACTTAGGAAAGCCTACTATGACGGGGATGCTGACCATCTGCACCCCATTCACTGATTGTAATAAAGCAATCATCTCTTTTTTTCCTTATAATGTAGGGGTGAGAGGAGACACTCTCGTCTCCTCCCATTTACATGGAAAAATATGTCACATTTTGGATTTGTTAGTTAACAGCAGGGACAACTTTGCACATTAAAGTTTTCTAGCAAAAACTCTCTAATTTGTACAATATTTAAATGCTTCTTCTGACATATCATGATTTTTTAAGTCACTGTTTGTCTTTTACATTTTAAATCAGATTCAATTATGAAAATACCTTTTCTTTTCCATGAATATCAGAAGCCTCTACTAACTACTTGTTTGGAAAGAAATTTGCAAATTATTCTACTTACATATTTATTTATAGTATACATTACATTTATATATTTTATATGTTATATTTATATTATATTTATGTACTTACATATAGCCTATTATTTTTAATTTTCTTTTTATTAAAGTATAACTGATGTATAATATACTAGTTCCAGGTATCTAACATAATGATTTGATATTGGTATACACTGTGAAATGATCACAATAAGTATAGGTACCATTTGTGACCATAGAAACTTATTAAAAAAAATTTTATGATGAAAACTTTTAAGATTTACTTTTTAGCAACTTTCAAATGTGCAATAGAATATGATTGACTGACCTCACCATGCTGTATATTATATCCCCATGTCTTACTCATTTTATAGCTGGAAATTTGCATTTTTGATCCTTTTTACCTATTTTATTCACATCCCCAAACTCTGTCCCCTTTAGCAACCACAGATCTATTCTCTGTAAATATGAATTTTGTTTTGTTTATTCATTTGTATTTTAGATTCCACATATAAATGAAATTATATAGTATTTGTCTTTCTCTTTCTGACTTATTTCACTTAGCACCATACCCTCAAGGTCCACCCATGTCATGAAGGGCAAAATTTCATTCTTTTTTTATGTTGAGTAATATACATCATGTATGGCTATACCACATATTTTTTATCTACTCAACAATTAGCAACACTTAGGTTGTTTCCATATCTTGGCTATTGTGAATCATGCTTCAGTGAAAATTGGGGAGGGGGGCTGGGTCATGTATGTTTTCAAATTAATGTTTTCATTTTCTTTGGATAAATACTCAGAAGTGAAATTGCTGGATCATATGATGTTTCTATTTTTAACTTTAGAGGAACCTCCATACTGTCTTCCACAATGGCTATACCGTTTACATTCCCACCAAGAGCACACAAGTGTTCCTTTATATAGAATATGGCTTATGTATTTTTAAGTTTAGCATTCTTAGTTATTAATTTGAGTCTTCTTATAAAGTGTGTTATTAAAGTCATTGATAAATAATCAGATTTCTAGATGGAAAGTTTATGGCTGGTAAAATGATTGTTTTCATGTTCAAGAGACCTCTACATGTCCTTGCAGTCCTTTAAAGAGATTTCATACATAAATTGGACAACCTTTACTTGATTAGAATACTTCATTAGTGTGAATATATCTCACCTTGAACTTGTCAAATAATTGAAGTATTAATTTTTTTCCTTAGATACTTCAGTCATGGACAAAGTGATGGTCAATAAATTATGTGATTTTGAGGAATGCGAGGAAAGGAATTTTTAACACTTTCTGGCATGCAATGAAGTGTTGTTTTTCTGACAGCCATGGTCTTTTATTCCTATGACATTTAAAACTGAGTTTTAGACACTCTGGGGTGTTGATATTTAGCGAAATATATTCCAAATTGGTGTTATTTCTTTAGATCAGTGGATGGTAAACTATGGTCCCTGGGTCAAATCCTGCCTGTTTTTATATGACTTCTGGGCTAAGAATGGTTTTATATTTTTGTCATATTAAAATTAATTTTATAAATGTGAAAATGGTATGAAATTCAAATTTCAGTGCCCATAAATCAACCTCTATTAGAATGCAAACCACATTCATCAATCACATGCCCAGAGCTGCTTTTACAATGTAACAGCAGCATTGAGTAGCTGAGGCAGAGACTGCAAATTGTGAAAATCTCTGGCCCTTTACAGAAAAGTTTGATTACTGTGTTTTAGATAACCAAATATAGTTTTTCTTTTCCTAAAATAATAATCTAACTGAAAGTGTCTTGGTATCTATTGAATCAATGATTTTCAAAATATCATCCCATGTTTAAGTTTTTAACCAATATTTTTATAAAGGATAAGAAGTATGCCAGCATTACTCCAACAGCAAGAGCCATAACTGTGAAGATGATAGAATCATATGAAATTTTTTAGAGGTTATTCTCTTGCTTGGTTATCAAGTATGACATATGACATTGTACTGTATATTTGATAGCGCTTCTGAATATCTTCAAAACTTTATACAAGAAAGAGTACTAAGCCTCTTTTGCTTCAATCTCATCATATCCTTATGAAGTAAAGACTACTGCTGTATAAAAACCATTACTACACATGCCCCCTTTGTGTATAAAAGATACATTTATAAGCATAGTATCAATATATTTTCCTCATCTTTGTATTCAAAATGGGCCCCAGCAAGTGTGAGAACAGGTGTTTCAATTATGGTCTTATACAGGACTCTTGATTCTTGATGGACAATTGCACATAATATCTTTATTTGTTTTTTTTTTTTCCCCTTGCAATCTAGTTCCCAGCAGGAAATTTACTGAGCTGCCAACTTAAGATCATCTAATTGACTCAGAAAGAATCTGAATGAGTTTCTAAATATCCAACTGAAATCAATTGTGACTCTCTTTATTTTAGGCCCCAGGCAGATTGAAATTGAGACAATAAATGGAAGCACCTCATTCTGAAAGAAGGAGAGTTGGCAGCTTCACAGCAAGCACCACATACATACACTCACTTACACCCATGTATATACACACACGGACACACTCACACACACTCATTTGCCAGTCATATATTCAGAAGGACTACATGATTAGATATATGTTTGGCATTTTAAAATCTCTAGCTTTCTAAGAGCCATGATTTCAACAATCTAGAAAACATTTCCTTCAGTAGAAGGATAATATTGAGAAGCGTTGGTGGTAGTGGGAAACTATGACTAAATGTATTTTAATTATATAAAGACTTTTGTGCTCTTAGTTTCTACCAAAGGTCTTGAGACCCTATTTTTTTTTAATTTTTTTGTAGTGTATTTTACACTTTACCGAGGGAAAAAGGTCTCCCCAAGGTTCGTCTATTTGTGTACATTTTCTGTTAACTGTTTCATTAAATCCCAATTTACGTGAATTAGAAACAAGAATTTCAAACAGCATTGTTATGGGTTTAGTAGCCCATCTGCTGTTCTCTCCTCTTTTCCTAACAGAGAAGGAATGACTGTGAGAATAAACAATGTGTTTAACTTCACCCTTCAATGTTAGAATTTTAAGTCTCTGAATCTTCAGGACAGAGGGACCTGAATGTTCAGTTTTTACTGTGTTTTGTAATGATGATCACTATTAGAAATTCTGATGAGAGGGGTGCCTGTGTGGCTCAGTGGATTAAAGCTTCTGATTTCAGTTCAGGTCATGATCTCAGAGTCCTGGGATCCAGCCCCACATCAGGCTCTCTGCTCCGTGGGGAGCCTGCTTCCTCCTCTCTCTCTCTGCTGCCTCTCTGCCTGCTTGTGATCTCTGTCTGTCAAATAAATAAATAAAAATCTGTAAAAAAAAAAAAAATTCTGATGAGAGGTGAAACATTATAGCACAAATTCTAGTGAGCATTCTGTAATTACACAAACATATAGCATGAACTGTTGTTTCCAGAAGGAGGTTTAATGGTGGAGCACAGAAGTCTGGTGCTGGGCAGAGAGGAAACTATTTCATTTCAGATTCTTACAAAAGAGGTTCTTTTTCCAGCAGTGGAGTTCAACATGCCCTATCCCTCCAAGAGGAAAAGATGGTGCTGAAGAGAAAAATACAATAGCCTGATTATACACAAAGAAAAGTCATTTCCAACTCAGCTAAGAAAGCAGAACCCAGCATTTTGCAAACCATGTTGGAGGGAAGAACATCATTAGGGAAAAATTCAAGACAAAGCTTGGAAAAAGATTTTATCCGCAGGCCCATTTTATGCTCTTAGACCAATAAATACCAAATAGAGTGTAGAACTGTGGACACCACACTAGACCAGAGCACACTGGTTAATGGTTATTTTTAGGTGTTTCTCACTGGAAGTCGATACCATACAATTGCATAATTTTCTTAGTTGTTATGTGATTATACTAAGCTAAATGTATTCAAATCTAAGGACTCTTCTTTTTAAGAAAATGGAGAGACTTAAGTTTTAAAAATTGTTAATAATCATTAATAAGTATTAAGACAATATTTAATCCTGATATTTAGTCTCATATGAAGAATATGCGAACATATGTAACATTCTTTCCCATCATCTTCAAAATTACTGCATCCAATATTAGATATTGTAGGTGGTTAAGATAAAATCAAACAAAACACATGTGTATTTTAAAGAGGATACTAGGAACCTATCTTTTCCCATAAAATCAGGGCCCTATTAAAGACAACATTGTGAGTCCTAAAGTCAGGCAGAGTTCCAAACCTGGTTCTTCATTATCTATCACCCTAAGCAAAGCATTTGGCACCCCTAGATATTTCCTTATCTGTTATAAGGGTTTATGGATTTACTAGGACTGTCATAACAAAGAATCACGAACTGGATGGTTTAAAACAACACAAGTTTATTGTCTCCATTCTGGAGGCTAGAAGTCCAAAATCAAGGTATCAACAGGTGAGTTCTTTCTGAGGGCTCTGAGGGGTAATCTGTTCCATGCATCCCTCCTAGCTTCTGGTGAGGACTGACAATCATTGGCATTCCTTGTCTGCAGAGTCATTGCTCCAATCTCTGCCTCTGTCTTCACATGGCATTTGCCCTGCATATGTGTCTAAATTTCCCTTTTTTTTTTTTATAAGGACACCAGTTATATTGAACTAAGATCTACCCTAATGACCTAACTTTAACCTGATTGCATTTGTAATTTCTCTATTTCCAAAGAAGTTCACATTCACAAGTAGAGGGGCTATGACTTCAAACACATATTTTGAGGGACACAAATTCAACTGTAACAGTAGTTAATAATCAAATACCTTCCTCACAGCAGTAAGAAAAGGAATAAATAAATTAATGATGCAAAGGCTACTGAGAACAGGTTTGTGTCCATGAAAAAAACAGTTTATGGGCTCCCGAAGTCCATCATGTTTAGCTCTGTAATATAGACAGACTCTGGGCTTTATCCACAGGACAGCTCAACTCCACTTGTTATCTTGGCAAATTATTATTATCATTATTGTGATTTATGACTTATAATGTTGCCTTAACATTGCTGCTTCTGTTTGGGTGTGTCAGCTCTTTGCAAAGCTTGATGCTGTCCGTGCACTTTCTTTCTGTTCTAACTGTTTAAAGTTCTGCTTGGAAGTGGTATTGAGCTGGTATGAACTGGAAATTTGAGAGGCTGTGTGAACACAAAGACAGATGGCAGGATCCCCACTGGAATGTGTGACCAGCACATGGCTGCTATTTGTTTTCACTCTCTGGTAGTCAGCAGACACACTGCAACTGTACTGCAGCTGATTTACTTCTATAACTTTTCAGGACTGTGAGACAGTGAATAGCAGAGGTTCCCTGGACAGGCTAGTTTCTTAAAAGGGAGCGAAGAATCTTTTCATTTTTGGGAAACAGGATATATAAGGCAAGGTCCCTAGTGACAAAGTAGACTATTTTTTATTTTCAAAAGAGACTTGGAAGCCATACTCTGCTTCCCGTATAATTCTGACTTGTTTAACTTTTTCAGTGTTTTCCTATCATTTTCAGGCTAATTTCTGGGTTTCTTTTCATCCTTTGCAATCTAGTTCACAATCTGCCTCCTGAAACTTTTTCCAGATTCATCCAGATTCATTTCTTGCCTCTCCTGTTACCAACTTTCTTGTGTTCCTGAAACATTTACAATTTCCTTGGAACAAAATTTTCTTCACTTGGATGGATAATTTCTACTTTCTTAAAACTTCAGCTCAGGTTACACCTCTCCAGGGAGTCTTCATATCCCACCATCTCCTCTGCCCCCACATGGCATCTATCTTACTATTTCTCAAATTATGTTAAACTGTTTTCATTTTTCATCTGGGCTATATCTTTCTTATTTTGAATTTTTGGGTCAACAAACTAGCGCTCAATAGCTTTTAGCAAAATTGAGTTTCATAAGAATGTGTTTTTTAATCTCTTTTCTCTTTCTCTTTTTATATCACTTAGAGAAAGATAATCAAATATGTGAGAACCTATTTATTCCTCTTTTTAAAGAGTAAACTTTTATCCTTCAATTTAGGAGGAGGGCATACAAAAATTTCTAGAGAACAAGAGGTAGACTAAATCATATCTGAAAGGCATTAATTCACTCAGCAGATACTTATTCAGTATCTTCCATGCAGTCTTTGTCCTGAATCATAGGGAGCTCTCACTATAAAAAGGGCAAAACATGCAGAGATAATTTTAGTATGGTGGATGAGAGCACCAAGAAGTTACCTCCCATATTAGTATAATCAAGGTTTCCAAAACCTGAAAAGGAAGTCTTGCCTTAAAACTAGCTGAATGAATTTGTTTCAGCTTTTTCCATTGTTCATATGTTCCACAACTATCTCTAATCCTGTTTTCACCCTTACTATTCCACTTAAATGGTTTTGTTAATATCAACAATGACCAATGTGTTGCCAAATTGAGTGATTATTTTTCTTTTTATCTTATTCAACCTGTTGGTGAAATTTGTCATAGTTTCTCATGCCTTTTCAGAGAAACCCTATTTTTTTTTTAGTTTTTAAAATACCCCACTTGGTTTTTCTACCATACCTCTGACAACTCATCTTCAGTCTCCTTCGCAGACTCCTTTAGCTGACCTAGAGGCAGATATTCTGTGATTCTGGGGAAGCCTAAGCTTCAGGACCTCTCCATCACATGGCCACTTTCCAAGTCCCTGGACAAAGGGCTCATGTGGTTATAGCTTTTTGCAAAATTCGCTAAGGTAAATGATTTTAACCACGAAGGTTGTGGCAATAGTCGTAGAAGTCTCTTTCCAGTCTAAGTTCCCCATCCCACTTGCCATCATATTCAGTGCTATTGGATTAGCTATGAGCACTATTAGCATCTGGTTAAAGGAAAATTGAGTGGAAGATCTGCTTCCTTTGGATTCAGTGGGTTACATTTCTATAGATCATAATCATGTCTGGTTAGTGAGTTTATTGCCAGATATCCCAGTGGCCAGCTCACCAGCTCTTGTGACAGGAGGGTGCAGAGTAAAGGTAGTGCTGTGAAATGAATGTGGTTCTAGCATTGGATGCCCGTGGGTAGTAGAGGAAAATAAGTGCTAGAGGAAAGACCCAATTACTTTTTTATTCTTCCAGTGAAAATTAATATTATAAGGTCTGTGTAATATGCAAAAGCAATCAAAAGATGCAAACAAAAAGTGGGAAAAATGAGCATTTAACATTGTACCAGACAGTTAAAACTTGTAAATATTATACAATTTCCCCAGATTTTGTTATGTTGGTAGTATTGATCCTCCTTTTTATATCTGAAATCTATTGTAATTAATTTATCATTTTAATGTACCTAATTTTGTATTAATAAATTTTTCATAATCATCTCTGAAAAGGGCCTCCCAAATTGCATAAGCCCAGTAAAACCTAAGTTTACTTCTGAGTTGCCCATGCCTGCCATCTTAACCTACATATTTTTTAAATCCTTTCCTCAGTCATATTGTCCATTCCCATCATTTAAAAAATTATTTATATGCATATTTGTTGATTGGTTTGACTGATTTTGATCATGAAAGACCTGGAACCTGGAATTTTTTAAATTACCTTTTTAATTTCTATTATATTTTTAAACAATAAAAATAATTCCATTATTTTTAGCAGTCCATCACCTTAACCACTCAGCCACTTCGTCACCTAATTCCATCATTTTTAAAAAAAATTCTCTCCCCAAGGGAAAGAGGGAGCCATAATTTTTAGTCTGCTTACATGTTTACATTATTTATTCATGTTGAAATGTGTATATATATATATGTATATATGTCTCTATTCTTATATCTATGTCTGTATCCACATATATGTTATCTGTATATCTATACATATATGTACCCTAAATATATACCTAAATATTTAGATATAAGTGAACACACATATACAAACTCATAAAATGTAAAAATGGGATCATCTGTAAGATTCTAATTATTTTAGAAATATATATAATATCATCAATTTATTTCCATGTCAGACCATACAGACATAATTCATTTTTTTCATTCCCTGTAATGACTGCAATTTTTAACTGGTAGAACCATTTTATACTATCAGAAGGTGTAATGGAGATCTCTACCTCAGAGCCCTATGAAGGCAGGTGATGACCAGTGACCTTATCCATATGCCATTGTAAGCATATAATTTAATGTGTGATTTAATATGTGGCAAGGGAACAAAATCAGGAAGCTGTGGGTTGGTTTATTAACTAGAGTCTTAAAAACAATCAAGGTGGTAAACAAGTTTTTCTTTCTGATTTCTGACTCATTTGGCATTTGACGTTTATTAAAGGGTGATAACTGAACATAGCCTTCAGGACAATATTTGTCTTGTCCCTAAGGCTAGCAGATTAGGCTATGAACTCTGGTTCCAATTCAATGTATAACCCTTAGAAAATGATCCAACCTCTTTACTCCTCCTCATGTCATCTCCAAATTTTTAAATTACACAGCAGTTAGATTCTAAAGAATATAATTAAAAACATTATTTCAGGGCTTATGATGATCTGAGAAATAAACAGTTCTTTTGTTTTTATATGTTTAACTAAATTAAATGAGTGCAACCTGCCAACCCCTTTAGCATTTGAATTTTAAGATGAGGAAGCAATTCTGGGGGAAAGGAAGTTTTCAGAAGCAGGTGTAGAGACATGGAAGTAGGCTGGAACTGACTGAAAGAAGACAGATTTATTGGCAGGTTGGTAAGAGTCTGGAACACTTGGAAGGGGTTACCAATATTCTTGAGATAGAAGAGGGACTCCAATTAGTAGCATAGATATACTTTGAATTCATTCCAAAGGGTTGCTGTTCTGAGTCAGAATCATCAACAGCTTTACTTTGTATATATATATGCAGGCGTTATTTATTTCAGTTAATTATGGTATCAATTCCTTTAAGATTTTGGTTCGTATATATACCCTATTTTTGTGGCATTTTTTTTTCTCTTGTCTATTACATTCCAGAGAAAAGCAATTATTTTAGGTCTGTACATAGACTTTGGGATGTCAAGTGTTGAATTCAGATCCTACATAGGTATAAGGTTTACCTTCAACTTGGCCTTTGATGCACATTTGCCAGTTAATGGGAAGGATGCATGTATGGGAGGTTTAGGAGAGGCTATTAACTGTGAATGGGGCCTGGTTGGATTTACCACAGAATAAAGGCACCCTAAGAATAAGAAAAAGTGAGAGGAATTCCAGAGTGTATAAGCAGAAAATAATTGATAGTGTGCAGAGTAAAGGAGTGCTACTGAAAAAGCGTGTGCATCACTGAATGTCTGAATGTCTTTTACCTCTTGTACATGCTTGTGTATTTGTGTCTTCCTGCCTATATATTATTATGTGTCTAATGTGTTTTTACATATATGAAGAACAAAGGGGTTCAACCAAGTGGATTCTGAGGCCTCTTCAAGGTCTGGAGTTTTATCACTCTGTGATTCTGTGTTCATATATGTGTAAGTGTATATCTGGTATAAATTTATTCTGTGTGCTTATTTGTTGCAGTGTATATGCATAGTTGCACTGCAAGTTAGTGGGAAGAAGTTTCTCCCTCATCGTATGACCTCATTGGAGTCGATGAATCTCTGACTTGCTTTCTTGCTTGACACTGTCACAACTTGGGAATTGTCATGGAGTGAATCAAAGTTGATAACAACTGTGATGGTGGGTAACTTTATGTATCAACTTGCCTGGGCCACAGCGTGTCCAGATATTTGGTCAAACATTATTCTGGGTATATCTGAGGAGTTTGGGGGATTAGATTAACATTTGCATCAGTAGACCCAGTAAAGCAGATTGTCCTCCCCATGTGGGTGACCTTCATTTAATTAGCTGAAGGCCTAAATAGAACAAAACAAAAAATGAAAAAAACAAAACTGACCACCCCATGACTAAGAGAGAACTCGGCCTGCCTGATTGTTTGAGCTGGGACATCCACATTGGTCTTGACCTGCTTTCAGACTCAAGCTGAAACATCAGCTGTTCTTGGATCTTGAAGACTGCCAGCTAGAACTGAAACAACATCACTGGCTGTCTTGAGTCTCCAACTTGCTGACTGCAGATCTTGGTATTTTTAAGCTTCCTTAATCACATGAGCCAATTCCTTGATTATATATATATATATATGATTATATATATTGATTGTATATAGATACATAGATAGATACATTGTATATATTTAGGATATATATATATAGATTGATTATCTATATATATAATTAAAAATTATATATATATAAGTTTTTAATTAGTATATTATTTGCTTTGGGGGTACAGGTCTGTGAATTATCAGTCTTACATAATTCATAGCACACACCATAGCACATACCCTCCCCAATGTCCCTAACCCAGCTACGCTTTCCCTCCCTCCCAACCCTACAGCAACCCTGAGTTTGTTTCCTGGGATTATGTCTCTTATGATTTAATGTTTATATTTAAGTATAAATATATATATTTATATATTGCATTTAATATATATATTTATATATTGCATTTTATATGTATGCAAAATATACCTTATATTTTATATATTATATATTAAATATATATAAATATAAAATGTTATATATTGGTGTATTTATAATATATAAATAATATATATGAATATATACTATATATAATAAATATGAATACATATACTTTATAATAATGCATATTATACATGCATGCATGTATATACATATACATATACATATATATATGTGTGTATATATATATATATATGTGTGTGTGTGTGTGTGTGTGTGTGTGTGTGTGTGTTACTGGTTCTATTTCCTTGGCACACTGACTAATAAAGCATCCAAAAAACCTCTCAGGATGTAGTATGTTTCTGGTAACTTGCTTAGCAATGGGGCTTTAGGAGTGACTTCGGGGAAGCCTAAAGGAAGGGAGTTGGGTCTGTGTGATTCACAACTCCTTCCCACCTCTTCCACCTGGCATTAGTTCAAGAAGGGACACAACTCAAATCAAGATTATAAGAGTTTGGACTTGCCTAAAATATGTGCAAGGGAAATTTTAAACATATGTGAGGAAGGGCCCCTAAATTTCTTACACCTAAAAATGGCCCATTAGGGAGTAAAGGGGATAACCTCTTTTTTTCTATTTATCCCTTACCTTCACCTTGAAATATAACTACGTATTTAAACCTCTTATGATTTTGACATTCCTAAATATTGCAAATGTTAGAAATGGGAATAAATTGAGGCATTTTTAAATAAGGTCTTATTGCAAGTATTTCTTTGTCAAGTTCTAATTTGTTTTGACTTAGTCAATCTCATGAAAGAGTATTGGAAAAAATGAAACGAGATGTTTCAGTCCTTCTGTCTTCTCTCTTATTCTGTTTTCTTATATTTTAACTCCATAGAAGAATACCATACTAAAAGCTACAGCCCATTCTTTTTTTATTTTAAATTTTTTATTTTTTATAAACATATATTTTTATCCCCAGGGGTACAGGTCTGTGAATTGCCAGGTTAACACACTTCACAGCACTCACCAAAGCACATACCCTCCCCAATGTCCATAACCCCACCCCCTTCCCCCAAACCCCCTCCCCCCAGAAACCCTCAGTTTGTTTTGTGAGATTAAGAGTCACTTATGGTTTGTCTCCCTCCCAACGCCATCTTGTTTCATTTACTCTTCTCCTACCCACTTAAGCCCCCATGATGTATCATCAGGGAGATCATATGATAGTTGTCTTTCTCTGCTTGACTTATTTCGCTAAGCATGATACGCTCTAGTTCCATCCATGTTGTCGCAAATGGCAAGATTTCATTTCTTTTGATGGCTGCATAGTATTCCATTTGGTATATATACCACATCTTCTTGATCCACTCATCTGTTGATGGACATCTAGGTTCTTTCCATAGTTTGGCTATTGTGGACATTGCTGCTATAAACATTCGGGTGCATGTGCCCTTTGGATCACTACGTTTGTATCTTTAGGGTAAATACCCAATAGTGCACTGGCTGGGTCATAGGACAGTTCTATTTTCAACATTTTGAGGAACCTCCATGCTGTTTTCCAGAGTGGTTGCACCAGCTTGCATTCCCACCAACAGTGTAGGAGGGTTCCCCTTTCTCCGCATCCTCGCCAGCATCTGCCATTTCCTGACTTGATTTTAGCCATTCTGACTGGTGTGAGGTGATATCTCATTGTGGATTTGATTTGTATTTCCCTGATGCCGAGTGATATGGAGCACTTTTTCATGTGTCTGTTGGCCATCTGGATGTCTTCTTTGCAGAAATGTCTGTTCATGTCCTCTGCCCATTTCTTGATTGGATTATTTGTTCTTTGGGTGTTGAGTTTGCTAAGTTCTTTATAGATTCTGGACACTAGTCCTTTATCTGATATGTCATTTGCAAATATCTTCTCCCATTCTGTCAGTTGTCTTTTGATTTTGTTAACTGTTGTTAACTGTTCCCTTTGCTGTGCAAAAGCTTTTGATCTTGATGAAATCCCAATAGTTCAGTTTTGCCCTTGCTTCCCTTGCCTTTGGCGTTGTTCCTAGGAAGATGTTGCTGCGGCTGAGGTCGAAGAGGTTGCTGCCTGTGTTCTCCTCAAGGATTTTGATGGATTCCTTTCGCACATTGAGGTCCTTCATCCATTTTGAGTCTATTTTTGTGTGTGGTGTAAGGAAATGGTCCAATTTCATTTTTCTGCATGTGGCTGTCCAAATTTCCCAGCACCATTTATTGAAGAGGCTGTCTTTTTTCCATTGGACATTCTTTCCTGCTTTGTCGAAGATTAGTTGACTATTGAGTTGAGGGTCTATTTCTGGGCTCTCTATTCTGTTCCATTGATCTATGTGTCTGTTTGTGTGCCAGTACCATGCTGTCTTGATGATGACAGCTTTGTAATAGAGCTTGAAGTCCGGAATTGTGATGCCACCAACGTTGGCTTTCTTTTTCAATATCCCTTTGGCTATTTGAGGTCTTTTCTGGTTCCATATAAATTTTAGCATTATTTGTTCCATTTCTTTGAAAAAGATGGATGGTACTTTGATAGGAATTGCATTAAATGTGTAGATTGCTTTAGGTAGCATAGACATTTTCACAATATTTATTCTTCCAATCCAGGAGCATGGAACATTTTTCCATTTCTTTGTGTCTTCCTCAATTTCTTTCATGAGTACTTTATAGTTTTCTGAGTATAGATTCTGTGCCTCTTTGGTTAGGTTTATTCCTAGGTATCTTATGGTTTTGGGTGCAATTATAAATGGGATTGACTCCTTAACTTCTCTTTCTTCTGTCTTGCTGTTGGTGTAGAGAAATGCAACTGATTTCTGTGCATTGATTTTATATCCTGACACTTTACTGAATTCCTGTATAAGTTCTAGCAGTTTTGGAGTGGAGTCTTTTGGGTTTTCCACATATAGTATCATATCATCTGCGAAGAGTGATAATTTGACTTCTTCTTTGCCGATTTGGATGCCTTTAATTTCCTTTTGTTGTCTGATTGCTGAGGCCAGGACCTCTAGTACTGTGTTGAATAACAGTGGTGATAATGGACATCCCTGCCGTGTTCCTGACCTTAGCAGAAAAGCTTTCAGTTTTCCTCCATTGAGAATGATATTTGCGGTGGGTTTTTCATAGATGGCTTTGATGATATTGAGGTATGTGCCCTCTATCCCTACACTTTGAAGAGTTTTGATCAGGAAGGGATGCTGTACTTTGTCAAATGCTTTTTCAGCAACTATTGAGATTATCATATGGTTCTTGTTCTTTCTTTATTGATGTGTTGTATCACATTGACTGATTTGCGGATGTTGAACCAACCTTGCAGCCGTGGAATAAATCCCACTTGGTCGTGGTGAATAATCCTTTTAATGTACTGTTGAATCCTATTGGCTAGTATTTTGGTGAGTATTTTCGCATCTGTGTTCATCAAGGATATTGGTCTATAGCTCTCTTTTTTGATGGGATCCTTGTGTGGTTTTGGGATCAAGGTGATGCTGGCCTCATAAAATGAGTTTGGAAGTTTTCCCTCCATTTCTATTTTTTGGAACAGTTTCAGGAGAATAAGAATTAGTACTTCTTTAAATGTTTGGTAGAATTCCCCCGGGAAGCCGTCTGGCCCTGGGCTTTTGTTTGTTTGGAGATTTTTAATGACTGTTTCAATCTCCTTACTGGTTATGGGTCTGTTCAGGCTTTCTATTTCTTCCTGGTTCAGTTGTGGTAGTTTGTATGTTTCTAGGAATGCATCCATTTCTTCCAGATTGTCAAATTTGTTGGCATAGAGTTGCTCATAGTATGTTCTTATAATAGTTTGTATTTCTTTGTTGTTAGTTGTGCTCTCTCCTCTTTCATTCATGATTTTATTTATTTGGGTCCTTTCTCTTTTCTTTTTGATAAGTCAGGCCAGGGGTTTATCAATTTTATTAATTCTTTCAAGGAACCAGCTCCTAGTTTTGTTGATTTGTTCTATTGTTATTTTGATTTCTATTTCATTGATTTCTGCTCTGATCTTTATGATTTCTCTTCTCCTGCTGCGCTTAGGGTTTCTTTCTTGTTCTTTCTCCAGCTCCTTTAGGTGTAGGTTTAGGTTGTGTACCGGAGACCTTTCTTTTTTCTTGAGAAAGGCTTGTACCGCTATATATTTTACTCTCAGAACTGCTTTGTTGTGTCCCACAGATTTTGAACCATTGTATTTTCATTATCATTTGTTTCCATGATTTTTTTCAATTCTTCTTTTATTTCCAGGTTGACCCATTCATTCTTTAGAAGGATGCTGTTTAGTCTCCATGTATTTGGGTTCCTTTCAAACTTCCTCTTGTGGTTGAGTTCTAGCTTTAGAGCATTGTGGTCTGAAAATATGCAGGGAATGATCCCAATCTTTTGATACCGGTTGAGTCCTGATTTAGGACTGAGGATGTGATCTATTCTAGAGAATGTTCCATGTACACTAGAGAAGAATGTGTATTCTGTTGCTTTGGGATGAAATGTTCTGAATATATCTGTAATGTCCATCTGGTCCAGTGTGTCGTTTAAGGCATTTATTTCCTTGTTGATATTTTGCTTGGATGAACTGTCCATTTCAGTGAGGGGAGTGTTAAAGTCCCCTACTATTATTGTATAATTGTTGATGTGTTTCTTTGATTTTGTTATTAATTGGTTTATATAGTTGGCTGCTCCCTCATTGGGGGCATAGATATTTAAAATTGTTAAATCTTCTTGTTGGACAGACCCTTTGGGTATGATATAGTGTACTTCCTCATCTCTTATTATAGTCTTTGGCTTAAAATCTAATTGATCTGATATAAGGATTGCCACTCCTGCTTTCTTCTGATGTCCATTAGCATGGTAAATTCTTTTCCACCCCCCTCACTTTAAATCTGGAGGTGTCTTTGGGATTAAAATGTGTTTTCTGGAGACAACATATAGATGGGTTTTGTTTTTTTATCCATTCTGATACCCTGTGTCTTTTGACAAGGGCATTTAGCCCATTAACATTCAGGGTAACTATTGAGAGATATGAATTTAGTGCCATTGTATTGCCTGTAAGGTGACTGTTACTATATATTGTCTCTGTTCCTTACTGATCTACCACTTGTAATCTCTCTCTTTGCTTAGAAGACCCCTTTCAATATTTCCTGTAGAGCTGGTTTGGTGTTTGCAAATCCTTTCAGTTTTTGTTTGTCCTGGAAGCTTTTAATCTCTCCTTCTATTTTCAATGATAGCCTAGCTGGATATAGTATTCTTGGCTGCATGTTTTTCTCATTTAGTGCTCTGAAAATATCATGCCAGCTCTTTCTGGCCTGCCAGGTCTCTGTGGATAAGTCAGCTGCCAATCTAATATTTTTACCATTGTATGTTACGGACTTCTTTTCCTGGGCTGCTTTCAGGATTTTCTCTTTGTCACTAAGACTTGTAAATTTTACTATTAGGTGAAGGGGTGTGGGTCTATTCTTATTGATTTTGAGGGGCGTTCTCTGAACCTCCTGAGTTTTGATGCTCGTTCCCTTTGCCATATTGGGGAAATTCTCCCCAATAATTCTCTCCAGTATACCTTCTGCTCCCCTCTTTCTTTCTTCTTCTTCTGGAATCCCAATTATTCTAATGTTGTTTCTTTTGTTGGTGTCACTTATCTCTCGAATACTACCCTTGTGGTCCAGTAGCTGTTTGTCCCTCTTTTGCTCAGCTTCTTTATTTTCTGTCATTTGGTCTTCATATCGCTAATTCTTTCTTCTGCCTCATTTATCCTAGCAGTGAGAGCCTCCATTTTTTTTTAAAGATTTTATTTATCAGAGAGAGAGAGGGGGAGAGAGCCAGCACAGGCATACAGAATGGGAGGTAGAGGCAGAGGGAGAAGCAGGCTCCCTGCTGAGCAAGGAGCCCAATGTGGGACTCGATCCCAGGATGCTGGGATCATGACCTGATCCGAAGGCAGCTGCTTAACCATTGAGCCACCCAGGCATCCTAAGAGCTTCCATTTTTGATTGCACTTTATTAATAGCTTTTTTGATTTCAACTTGGTTAGATTTCAGTTCTTTTATTTCTCCAGAAAGGGCTTTTATATCTCTCGAGAGGGTTTCTCTAATATCTTCCATGCCTTTTTCAAGCCTGGCTAGAACCTTCAGAATTGTCATTCTGAACTCTAGATCTGACATTTTACCAATGTCTGTATTGATTAGGTCCCTAGCCTTCGGTACTGCCTCTTGTTCTTTTTTTTTGTGGTGAATTTTCCCACCTTGTCATTTTGTCCAGATAAGAGTATATGAAGGAGCAAGTAAAAGGGTGGTACTAAAAGGGTGGCAACAACCCAGGAAAATATGCTTTAACCAAATCAGAAGAGATCCCAAATCGTGAAGGGGGAGAAAGGGGATAAAAAGAGGTTCAGAGGTGGAGGAGTTAAGATGGCGGAGAAGTAGCAGGCTGAGACTGCTTCAGCTAGCCGTAGATCAGCTAGATAGCTTATCCAAAGTATGCAAACACCTGAAAATCCATCGTCAGAATGAAGAGAAGAAGAACAGCAGTTTTGGAAACACAAAAATAACCACTTTCTGAAAGGTAGGATTGGCGGAGAAGTGAATCCAAAGCGACGGGAAGATAGACCGCAGGGGGAGGGGCTGGCTTCTGGCAAGCGGTGGAGCAACGGCACACAAAATCAGGACTTTTAAAAGTCTGTTCCGCTGAGGGAAATCGCTCCAGATGCTAAACCGGGGTGAAGCCCACGCAGGGTCAGCGTGGCCTCAGGTCCCGCAGGGTCATAGAAGGATTGGGGGTGTCTGAGTGTCGCAGAGCTTGCGGGTACTGGAACGGGAAAGCCGGCTACAGAGACAGAGCCGACACTAAGCTCCAAGCTCCATGTTACCTTGAACCGGTCGCAGGCTCGGTGAGCTCAAAGCGTGGCCGGAGGACAGGCAGATGGGAGTAACTGGGCGCTGTTCTCTGAGGGCCCTGGGCTCTCGGCTCCTCCAGGCTGGAGACCAAAAGGCCGCCATTTGTATTCCCATCCTCTGGAACTCTACGGAAAGCGCTCAGGGAACAAAAGCTCCTGAAAGCAAACCTGAGTGGATTACTCAACCAGGCTCCTGATAAGGGCGTTGCAATTCCGCCTGGGGCAAAGACACTTGAGAATGACTACACAAGCCCCTCCCCCAGAAGATCAACAAGAAATCCAGCCGATACCAAGTTCACCAACCAAGGAGTGCGGTTTCAATACCAAGGAGAGCAGCAGAATTCCAGAGGAGGAGAAAGCAAAGCACGGAACTCATGGCTTTTTCCCTGTGATTTTTTTTAGTCCTGCAGTTAAGTTAATTTTTTTCTTTTTCATTTTTTTTTTTTCTCGCCTTCTGGTAAAATTTTTTTTTAACTTTTACCTTTTTCTTTTTTTAACGTTTTTTAACTAGTTTATCTAATATAAATATTTTTTCTTTTTTATATTCTTCTTATTTGTTTTTTTAAATTCTTTTCTTTTTTTTCCTTTTTTCTATTTTTTTCTTTCTTCCTTTTTGAAACTCTTTTTATCCCCTTTCTCCCCCCTCAGGATTTGGGATCTCTTCTAATATGGTTAAAGCATATTTTCCTGGGGTTGTTGCCACCCTTTCAGTATTTTACTTGCTCCTTCATATACTCTTAACTGGACAAAATGACAAGATGGAAAAATTCAACGCAAAAAAAAGAACAAGAAGCAGTACTGAAGGCTAGGGACCTAATCAATACAGACATTGGTAATATGTCAGATCTAGAGTTCAGAATGAACATTCTTAAGGTTCTAGCCAGGCTCGAAAAAGGCATGGAAGATATTAGAGAAACCCTCTCGAGAGACATAAAAGCCCTTTCTAGAGAAATAAAAGAACTAAACTCTAACCAAGTTGAAATAAAAAAAGGTATTAATGAGGTGCAATCAAAAATGGAGGCTCTAAATGCTAGGATAAATGAGGCAGAAGAAAGAATTAGTGATATAGAAGACCAAATGACAGAGAATAAAGAAGCTGAGCAAAGAGGGAAAACAGCTACTGGACCACGAGGGGAGAATTCAAGAGATAAGTGACACCATAAGACGAAACAACATTAGAATAATTGGGATTCCAGAAGAAGAAGAAAGAGAGAGGGGAGCAGAAGGTATACTGGAGAGAATTATTGGGGAGAATTTCCCCAATATGGCAAAGGGAACGAGCATCAAAACTCAGGAGGTTCAGAGAATGCCCCTCAAAATCAATAAGAATAGACCCACACCCCTTCACCTAATAGTAAAATTTACAAGTCTCAGTGACAAAAAGAAAATCCTGAAAGCAGCTCGGGAAAAGAAGTCCGTAACATACAATGGTAAAAATATTAGATTGGCAGCTGACTTATCCACAGAGACCTGGCAGGCCAGAAAGAGCTGGCATGATATTTTCAGAGCACTAAATGAGAAAAACATGCAGCCAAGAATACTATATCCAGCTAGGCTATCATTGAAAATAGAAGGAGAGATTAAAAGCTTCCAGGACAAACAAAAACTGAAAGGATTTGCAAACACCAAACCAGCTCTACAGGAAATAATGAAAAAGGTCCTCTAAGCAAAGAGAGAGCCTACAAGTGGTAGACCAGAAAGGAACAGAGACCATATACAGTAACAGTCACCTTACAGGCAATACAATGGCACTAAATTCATATCTCTCAATAGTTACCCTGAATGTTAATGGGCTAAATGCCCCTGTCAAAACACACAGGGTATCAGAATGGATAAAAAAACAAAACCCATCTATATGTTGCCTCCAAGAAACTCATTTTAATCCCGAAGACACCTCCTGATTTAACGTGAGGGGGTGGAAAAGAATTTACCATGCTAATGGACATCAGAAGAAAGCAGGAGTGGCAATCCTTATATCAGATCAATTAGATTTTAAGCCAAAGACTATAATAAGAGATGAGGAAAGACACTATATCATACTCAAAGGGTCTGTCCAACAAGATGATTTAACAATTTTAAATATCTATGCCCCCAATGTGGGAGCAGCCAACTATATAAACCAATTAATAACAAAATCAAAGAAACACATCAACAATAATACAATAATAGTAGGGGACTTTAACACTCCCCTCACTGAAAAGGACAGATCATCCAAGCAAAAGATCAGCAAGGAAATAAATGCCTTATATGACACACTGGACCAGATGGACATCAGAGATATATTCAGAACATTTCATCCCAAAGCAACAGAATACACATTCTTCTCTAGTGCACATGGAACATTCTCCAGAATAGATCACATCCTCGGTCCTAAATCAGGACTCAACCGGTATCAAAAGATTGGGATCATTCCCTGCATATTTTCAGACCACAATGCTCTAAAGCTAGAACTCAACCACAAGAGGAAGTTTGAAAGGAACCCAAATACATGGAGACTAAACAGCATCCTTCTAAAGAATGAATGGGTCAACCGGGAAAGTAAAGAAGAATTGAAAAAAAGCATGGAAACAAATGATAATGAAAATACAATGGTTCAAAATCTGTGGGACACAACAAAGGCAGTCCTGAGAGGAAAATATATAGCGGTACAAGCCTTTCTCAAGAAAAAAGAAAAGTCTCAGATACACAACCTAACCCTACACCTAAAGGAGCTGGAGAAAGAACAAGAAAGAAACCCTAAGCGCAGCAGGAGAAGAGAAATCATAAAGATCAGAGCAGAAATCAATGAAATAGAAATCAAAATAACAATAGAACAAATCAACGAAAGTAGGAGCTGGTTCTTTGAAAGAATTAATAAAATTGATAAAACCCTGGCCAGACTTATCAAAAAGAATAGAGAAAGAACCCAAATAAATAAAATCATGAATGAAAGAGGAGAGATCACAACTAACACCAAAGAAATATAAACTATTATAAGAATTACTATGAGCAACTCTATGCCAACAAATTTGACAATCTGGAAGAAATGGATGCATTCCTAGAAACATACAAACTACCACAACTGAACCAGGAAGAAATAGCCTAAGCAGTAAGGAGATTGAAACAGTCATTAAAAATCTCCAAACAAACAAAAGCCCAGGGCCAGATGACTTCCCGGGGGAATTCTACCAAACATTTAAAGAAGTACTAATTCCTATTCTCTGAAACTTCCAAAAAATAGAAATGGAACGAAAATTTCCAAACTCATTTTATGAGGCCAGCATCACCTTGATCCCAAAACCACACAAGGATCCCATCAAAAAATAGAGCTATAGACCAATATCCTTGATGAACACAGATGCGAAAATACTCAACAAAATACTAGCCAATAGGAATCAACAGTACATTGAAAGGATTATTCACCACGACCAAGTGGGATTTATTCCAGGGCTGCAAGGTTGGTTCAACATCCGCAAATCAGTCAATGTGATACAACACATCAATAAAAGAAAGAGCAAGAACCATATGATACTCTCAATAGATGCAGAAAAAGCATTTGACAAAGTACAGCATCCCTTCCTGCTCAAAACTCTTGGGCGCCTGGGTTGCTCAGTGGGTTAAGCTGCTGCCTTCGGCTCGGGTCATGATCTCAGGGTCCTGGGTTCGAGTCCCGCATCAGCCTCTCTGCTCATCAGGGAGTCTGCTTCCTCCTCTCTCTCTGCCTGCCTCTCTGCCTACTTGTGATCTCTGTCTGTCAAATAAATAAATAAAATCTGTGGAAAAAGTAAACTCTTCAATGTGTAGGGATAGAGGGCACATACCTCAATATCATCAAAGCCATCTATGAAAAACCCACCGCAAATATCATTCTCAATGGAGGAAAACTGAAAGCTTTTCCGCTAAGGTCAGGAACACGGCAGGGATGTCCATTATCACCACTGTTATTCAACATAGTACTAGAGGTCCTGGCCTCAGCATTCAGACAACAAAAGGAAATTAAAGGCATCCAAATCGGCAAAGAAGAAGTCAAATTATCACTCTTCGCAGATGATATGATACTATATGTGGAAAACCCAAAAGACTCCACTCCAAAACTGCTAGAACTTATACAGGAATTCAGTAAAGTGTCAGGATATAAAATCAATGCACAGAAATCAGTTGCATTTCTCTACACCAACAGCAAGACAGAAGAAAGAGAAGTTAAGGAGTCAATCCCATTTATAATTGCACCCAAAACCATAAGATACCTAGGAATAAACCTAACCAAAGAGGCACAGAATCTATACTCAGAAAAATATAAAGGACTCATGAAAGAAATTGAGGAAGACACAAAGAAATGGAAAAATGTTCCATGCTCCTGGATTGGAAGAATAAATATTGTGAAAATGTCTATGCTACCTAAAGCAATCTACACATTTAATGCAATTCCTATCAAAGTACCATCCATCTTTTTCAAAGAAATGGAACAAATAATTCTAAAATTTATATGGAACCAGAAAAGACCTCAAATAGCCAAAGGGATATTGAAAAAGAAAGCCAAAGTTGGTGGCATCACAATTCTGGACTTCAAGCTCTATTACAAAGCTGTCATCATCAAGACAGCAT
Organism: Mustela nivalis; assembly: GCF_964662115.1. Lineage (NCBI taxonomy): Eukaryota > Metazoa > Chordata > Mammalia > Carnivora > Mustelidae > Mustela > Mustela nivalis. The sequence goes on along the minus strand of NC_139030.1, from coordinate 31,888,645 downwards.
GGTACTGGCACACAAACAGACACATAGATCAATGGAACAGAATAGAGAGCCCAGAAATAGACCCTCAACTCAATGGTCAACTAATCTTCGACAAAGCAGGAAAGAATGTCCAATGGAAAAAGACAGCCTCTTCAATAAATGGTGCTGGGAAAATTGGACAGCCACATGCAGAAAAATGAAATTGGACCATTTCCTTACACCACACACAAAAATAGACTCAAAATGGATGAAGGACCTCAATGTGCGAAAGGAATCCATCAAAATCCTTGAGGAGAACACAGGCAGCAACCTCTTCGACCTCAGCCGCAGCAACATCTTCCTAGGAACAACGCCAAAGGCAAGGGAAGCAAGGGCAAAACTGAACTATTGGGATTTCATCAAGATCAAAAGCTTTTGCACAGCAAAGGGAACAGTTAACAACAGTTAACAAAACCAAAAGACAACTGACAGAATGGGAGAAGATATTTGCAAACGACATATCAGATAAAGGACTAGTGTCCAGAATCTATAAAGAACTTAGCAAACTCAACACCCAAAGAACAAATAATCCAATCAAGAAATGGGCAGAGGACATGAACAGACATTTCTGCAAAGAAGACATCCAGATGGCCAACAGACACATGAAAAAGTGCTCCATATCACTCGGCATCAGGGAAATACAAATCAAAACCACAATGAGATATCACCTCACACCAGTCAGAATGGCTAAAATCAACAAGCCAGGAAATGGCAGATGCTGGCGAGGATGCGGAGAAAGGGGAACCCTCCTACACTGTTGGTGGGAATGCAAGCTGGTGCAACCACTCTGGAAAACAGCATGGAGGTTCCTCAAAATGTTGAAAATAGAACTGTCCTATGACCCAGCCATTGCACTATTGGGTATTTACCCTAAAGATACAAACGTAGTGATCCAAAGGGCACATGCACCCGAATGTTTATAGCAGCAATGTCCACAATAGCCAAACTATGGAAAGAACCTAGATGTCCATCAACAGATGAGTTGATCAAGAAGATGTGGTATATATACACAATGGAATACTATGCAGCCATCAAAAGAAATGATATCTTGCCATTCGCGACAACATGGATGGAACTAGAGCGTATCATGCTTAGCGAAATAAGTCAAGCAGAGAAAGACAACTATCATATGATCTCCCTACTATGAGGAAGTGGTGATTCAACATGGGGGCTTAAGTGGGTAGGAGAAGAATAAATGAAACAAGATGGGATTGGGAGGGAGACAAACCATAAGTGACTCTAAATCTCACAAAACAAACTGAGGGTTGCTGGGGGGAGGGGGTTTGGGAGAAGGGGGTGGGATTATGGACATTGGGGAGGGTATGTGCTTTGGTGAGTGCTGTGAAGTGTGTAAACCTGGTGATTCACAGACCTGTACCCCTGGGGATAAAAATATATGTTTATAAAAAATAAAAAATTAAAAAAAACGGGTTCAGAAAGAAAGAAAGAAAAAAAGAAAAAAATATAAAAGAAAAGAAAAGAATTAAAAAAAAATGAATAAATAAAAATATAAAAACGAAAAAATATATATATTAGGTAAACTATTAAAAAATGTTAAAAAAGAAAAGGGTAAAAGTTAAAAAGAATTTTAGCAGAAGAAAATATAAAAAAAAAAAAAAGGAAAAGAAAAAAATTAACTACAAGACTAAAAAAATCACAGGGAGAAACCCATGAGTTCCGTGCTTTGCTTTCTCCTTCTCTGGAATTCTGCTCTCCTTGGTATTGAAACTGCCTTCCTTGGTAGGTGAACTTGGTCTCTGCTGGATTTCTTGTTGATCTTTTGGGGGAGGGGCCTGGTGCAGTGATTCTCAAGTGTCTTTGCCCCAGGCAGAATTGCACCGCCCTTACCAGGGGCTGAGCTGAGTAATCCACTCGGGTTTGCTTTCAGGAGCTTTTTGTTCCCTGAGCACTTTCCGTAGAGTTCCGGAGGATGGGAATACAAATGGCGGCCTCCTGGTCTCCCGCCCAGAGTAGCCGAGAGCCCAGGGCCCCACTCCTCAATGCGCCCTCAGAGAACAGCGCCCAGTTACTCCCGTCTGCCTGACCTCTGGCCGCGCTTTGAGCTCACCGAGCCTGTGACCGGTTCAAGGTAACACCCAGCTGCGAGCTTACTGTCGGCTCTGTCTCTGTAGCCGGCTTTCCCGTTCCAATACTCGCAAGCTCTGCGACACTCAGACACCCCCGATCCTTCTGTGACCCTGCGGGACCTGAGGCCACGCTGACCCTGCGATGGCCTCAGCGGAACAGACTTTCAAAAGTGTTGATTTTGTGCTCCATTGCTCTGCCGCTTGCCGGGAGCCGGCCCCTCTCCCCGGGGTCTATCTTCCCGTCGCTTTGGATTCACTTCTCCGCCAGTCCTACCTTTCAGAAAGTGGTTGTTTTACTGTTTCTAGAATTGCTGTTCTTCTTCTCTTCGATCTGCCGATGGATTTGCAGATGTTTGCAATATTTAAATAAACTATCTAGCTGATCTCCTTAGTAGCTGAAGTAATCTCAGCCTGCTACTTCTCTGCCATCTTGACTCCTCGCTACAGCCCATTCCGAAGGAACATTGATTCTTTACCAGGACTTTGACATGTTTCTGGGCTGTTGTAGCCAGGGATTCGTCAGGATTATCGGAAACCACATAAGAGTTGCAGAAAAGAAACGGGAATCTGATTATTAGAAAGTGGTTACATTGAATTCAGTACTCAACACTTCTGAGCTGGAGGTAGAATTCCTTGGTGGCTCCTCCTCCTTTGGCCACATGGCCCAGATCTAGACCAGTACCACTTCTTTCGCTGATTTCTTTCTCACTTAAAAATGATCCTTTGCTCTCAAGACAGGAGACAGCATTTTCAATTGCTTGAACATTTTATGTTTTTATTTGCTAGTTGATTGATTGTGAGTAAAGCTATATAAGTTTATTAAGTGAAGATACAGAAGAAGCTTTTAAGAGGGGAGGGCTGCCTGGGTGGCTCAGTAGGTTAAAGCCTCTGCCTTCAGCTCAGGTCATGATTCTGGAGCCCTGATATGGAGCCCCGCATCGGGCTCTCTGCTTGGCAGGGAGCCTGCTTCCTCTTCTCTCTCTCTCTGCCTGCCTCTCTGCCTAGTTGTGATTTCTGTCTGTAAAATAAATAATTAATTAATTTAAAAAAAAAAAAAAAAGAGTGAGAGGGGTCCTGCCAGGTTTGGTCCTTTATAGAAAGCTATCCAGGAAATTTAAATCCTTTTAACATCTTCTACTGATAACACCTTCAATGACTTACTTCCTTTTTAGGGTCTGGATATTCTTTGTTGATCACAGGTGATTATCATAAAGATACCCACCCCACATGACCCACCCCACACACCTAGGGCAGGGTGGTCCTCCACCCCACATTTTTAAATTTTTCATGCCTTTTTAAATTCTTCCTTATGTTTTTATCTTATTATTATTTTCCATTTTAAGCCCAGTATAGTTAACATATAGTGTTATTATAATTTCAGGTATATAATATAGTGATTCAACAATTGTATATATATTACTAAGTACTCATCGTAATAACTGTTCTCTTATACCCCCTTCATATTTCACCCATCAACCCACCCATCTCCTCTTTGGTAGCCATCAGTTTTTGCTCTACAGTTAGGAGTCTGTTTTTGGTTTGTTTTTTTTTTTTTTTTTTTTTTTCTCTTTTATTCATTTGTTTTGTTTCTTTAATCTACATATGAGTAAAATCAGATGATATTTTTCTTTCTCTGACTTATTTTTCTTAGCATTATATTCTCAAGCTCCAGCCAGGTTGTAAATAACAAGATTTCATTTCTTTTTATAGCTGGGTAATATTTCACTGTGTATATTTTTTTCTTTTCTTTTCTTTTCTTTTTTATTTTTACTTTTAAAACTTAGTAGTTTATTTACTTTGCATAGCTTTTTAAGATACAGAAACAGCAAATCAAAGGTTATATTCTCATATTTTATTCCTGGTGATAGGGAATTTTTTAGACAACTAGTAACTTAAAAATTATAATAATCTGCTGGGGATGTCATAAGCCCTTTACATTCCCAAGGTAAAAGAAAAGCAATGTCCAGCATTTAGCCCCAAGCAACACCAAACTTGAATGTTAACTTTTGATTAACATAATGAATAAATTCATATCACTGCAGGAAGGGAAATTGAAGAGCATACATTCTCTACCTTCCTCTCTCACTGTGATTATTCTTTATCCATTCATCTATCTCTGGACACTTGGGTGGCTTCCATAATCTGGCTGTTGTAAATAATCCTGCAACAAACATAGGAGTGCATATATCATTTTAAATTAGTGTTTTTGTATTCTTTGGGTAAATGCCCAGTAGTGAAATTACTGGATCATATGGTAATTCTATTTTTAATTTTTTGAGGAAATTCCATACTGTTTTCCATAGTGGCTGCACCAGTATGCATGCTGACCAACAGTGCAGAAGCACTCCATTTTCTCCATGTCCTCACCAACACTTGTTTCTTGTGTGTGTGTTTTTTTTTTTTTATTTTAGCTATCTGACAGGTATGAGGTGATATCTCATTGTGATTTTGATTTGCATTTCCCTGATGGTAAGTGATGAGCATATTTTCTTATGTCTGTTGGCCATCTGTATGTCTTCTTTGGAGAAATACCTGTTCATATCTTCTTCCCATTTTTAACTGGGTCATTTGGGGGTTTTTTGATGTTACATTGTTTAAGTTTTTTAATGCATTTTGTATACTTATCCTTTACCAGATAGAGCATTTGCAAATATCTTCTCACATTCAGTAGTTTGTCTTTTGTGTTTTTTGTTGTTGTTTTTCTCCCATTGCTGTGCAGAAGCTTTTTATTTTGAGTAGTCTCAGTAGTTTCTATTTGCTTTTGTTTCCCTTTTCCTTGCCTCAGGAGACCTAGCTAGAAAAAAATGTTGCTATGGTCTATGTCAGAGAAATTACTGCTCTCTCTCTCTCTCTCTCTTTTTTTTTTCTTTCCTTTTATTTATTTATTTATTCCCCCCACATTTTTTTTTTAATTTTCAGCATAACAGTATTCCTTGTTTTTGCACCACACCCAGTGCTCCATGCAATACGTGCCCTGTCTAATACCCACCACCTGGTTCCCCCAACCTCTCACCCCCCCCCCGCCCCTTCAAACCCCTCAGATTGTTTTTCAGAGTCTATAGTCTCTCATGGTTCACCTCCCCTTCCAATTTTCCCCAACTCCCTTCTCCTCTCTAACTGCTCTCGTATAGGATTTTTATTGTTTCAAGTCTCACATTTAGGTCTTCAATCCATTTTGAGTTTTGTTTTTGTTTTTGTTTTTTTGGTGTGTGTATGGAGTAAGAAAGTGGTCCAGTTTCATTCTTTTGCATGTTTCTGTCCAGTTTTCCCCACACTACTTGTTGAAGTGACTGTCTTTTCCCCACTGCATATTCTTGCCTCCTTTGTCAAAGGTTAATTGACCATATATTGGCTCTCTGTTCTGTTGCATTGATCTATATGCCTATTTTTGTGTCAGTACCATACTGGTTTGATTAATATAGCTTTGTAGTTTATCTGGAAAACTGGGATTATTGTGCCTCCAGTTTTGTTCAACTTTTTCAAGAGTGCTCTGGTTATTTAGGGACTTTTGTGGTTCCATACAAATTTTCAGATTGTTTGTTATGGTTCTGTGCAAAATTCTTTTGGTTTTCTGATAGGTGTTACATTAAATCTGTAGATTGCTTTGGGTAATATAGATATTTTAACAATATTCTTTCAAACCATGATTATGAAATATCTTTCCATTTGTGTCATTTCAGTTTCTTCCATCAGTGTTTTATAGTTTTCAGAGTATAGGTCTTTCACCTCCTTAGTTAAGTTTATTCCTAAATATTTTATTATTTTTGGTACACTTATAAATGACATTATTTTCTTAATTTTTCTTTCTGCTATTTCATTATTAGTGTATAGAAATACAATGGATTTCTATATTTTGATTTTGTATCCTGTGGCCTTACTGAACCCATTTTTCAATTGTAATAGTTTTTGGTGGAGTTCTTAGGATCTTCTATATATAGTATCATGTAATCTGCAAATAGTGAAAGTTTTATTTCTTCCTTACCAGTTTGGATGCTTTTTATTTCTTGTATGATTATTGCAGCTAAGACCTCCAGTACTATATTGAATAAGAGGTGAGAGTGTACATTCTTGTCTTGTTCCTGATTTTAGGGGGAAAACCTCTGTTTTTCAGCACTGAGTATGTTAGCTGTGGGTTTGTCATAAATGGCCTTTATTATTATGTTGAGGTATTTTCTGTCTAAAGCTACTTTGTTGAAAGCTTTTTATCAAGAATGGATGTTGCACTATGTCAAATACTTTTTCTGCATCTATCAAATGATCATATGGTTTTTATCTTTTCTCTTATTAATGTAATATGTCATACAGATTTTGTGAATATTGAACCACCTTGAATCCCAGGAATAAATCCTCTTGATCATGGTGGATGATTTTGTAATGTATTGTTGGATTCCATTGGTTGTTGCTGTTGTTGTGTTTTTTGTTTTGAGAGAGTACACCTGTGATTGGTAGAGAGGGCTGGGGGTGCAGAGAAGCAGAGGGAGATGAAGATAGAGGATATTAAGCAAGCTCCACATTTAGCACAGAGCCCAATGCAGTACTCATGACCCCTGAGACCATGACCTGAGCCGAACCGAAAGCAAAAGTAGGTTGTTCAAATGACTGAGCCACCCAGGTGTCCCTAAATTCATTTTTTAATATTTTGATACATTGGCCTGTTGTTTTCTCTTTTCTTTTCTTTCTTTTCTTTTCTTTTTTTTTTTTAATGTCTTTATCAGGGAAATGCAACCTCAAAGAATGAATTTAAAAGCTTTACTTCCTCTTTTATTTTTTGGAGTAGTTTGAGAAAAATAGGTATTAACTCTTCTTTAAATGTTTGGTAGAATTCACCCCTAAAGCCCTCTGGTCCTGGACTTCTGTTTGTTGGGAGTTTTTGATTAGTGATTCAACTTCAATGTTGGTAATCAGTCTGTTCCAATTTTCTATTTCTTCCTGATTCAGATTTGGGTGGTTGTGTTTCTAGGAACTGATTGATTTATTTGAGGTTGTCCAATTTGTTGGCATATAATTTTTCATATTCTCTTAAAATTGTTTGTATTTACATGATGTTGGCTATTATTTCACCACTTTAATTTCCAAATTTAAGTTCTCTCTTTTCCTTTTAATGAGACTGGCTACTGGTTTATTAATTTTGTTCATCTTTTCGAAGAACCGGCTTCTGGTTTCATTGATTTGTTCTATTTTTTTTTAGTTTATTTTTCATTTATTTCTTCTCTGATCTTTAGTGTTTCCTTCCTTCTATTGGCTTTGAGTTTTGTTTATTCTTTTTTTCTCTAGTTTCTTTAGATGCAAGGTTAGGTTGTTTGAGGGTTTGATTTGTCTGTTTGTTTTGTTTTGCGTCTTAATGTAGGCGCATATAGCTATAAACTTCCCTAGAATGCTTTTGCTGCATCCCAAAGATTTTAGGTTCTTTGTGTTTTCATTTATATTTGTCTCCATGTATTTTTTTCATTTCCTCCTTGGTTTTTGTTGACCCATTCATTGTTTAGCAGCATATTATTTAACATCTGTGGTTTTGTGCTCTTTTCAAATTTTTCTTGTGGTTTATTTCTAGTTTCATTGAAGAAAAGGTGTATGTATGACTGATCTTTTTTAATTTGTTGAGACTTGTTTTGTGCCCTAATGTGTGATCTTTTCTGAAGAATGTTCCATGCCCTCTTAAAAAAAATGTATGCTTTTCTGTTGTAGGATTGAACTGAATATATCTGGCAGGTCCATCTCGTCCAAGGTGTTATTCAAAGCCAACTTTTTGTTATTGTTGATTTTCTGTTTGGATATGTCCATCATAAGTGGGGTGTTAAAATCCCCTACTATTACTGTATTACTATCTGTTATTTCTTTTATGTTTGTTATTAACTGCTTCATGTATTTGGGTACTCCCATGTTGGGTACATAAATATTTACAATTATATCTTCTTGTCAGACTGTTCCATTTATGATTACATAGTGTCCTTTATCTCTTGTTACAGTTTTGTTTGAAAGTCTATTTTGTCTGGTATAAGTATTGATACCCTGGCTTTCTTTTCACTGCTATTTGCATGATAGATCTTTTCCCATCACTTCACTTTCAATCTGCATATGTCTTTAGGACTGAAATGGTCTCTTATAGGCAACATATAGATCGGTCTTGGCTTTTTATCTATTCCCTCATGCTATCTTTTGCTTAGAGTGTTTAGTCCCTTTACATTCAAAGTAATTATTGATAAGTAAATATTTATTGCCATTTTGTTGTTGTATGGTTATTTTTGTAGTCTTTGCTATTCCTTTCTTTTGTTCTCTACTCTCGTGCTTTGTAGGATTTCTTTTGCAATATACTTGAATTTCTTTCTCTTTATGTTTTGCATATCAGTTACTGGTTTTTATTTGAGGTTACCATAAGGTGTGCGTACAACATCTTATGCTTACAGCAGTCTGCATTAAGTTGATGATTGCTTAAGTTTGAACCCATTCTTACTGCTCTACCCTCCTTCTCCCACATTTTAGATATACGGTGTCATACTTTACATTGTTTTATTTTGTGAATTCCTTTACTGATTTACATAGATATGCTTAATTTTACTGCCTCTGTGCTTTCTGCCTTTCTCACTCTACCTTGTGGTCTTTCCCTTCCATTCAGAGTCCCCTTTAATATTTCTTGTAGGGCTGATTTAGTGGTCGTGAATTTTTTTAAGTTTTGTCTGAGAAACACTACTTCTCCTATTTGGAATGATAGCCTTGCTGGATAGAGTATCCTTGATTGCAGTTTTTCTCTTTCTTTCAGTAGTTTGAATATATTATGCTACTTTCTTGTGGCCTGCAAAGTTTCTGCTGAAAAATGAGCTGATAGCCTTATGGGCTTTTTCCTGTTTATAGGTGTCTTCTTTTCTCTTGCTGCTTTAAAAATTATTTCCTTTTGCTACTTTTTTTTTTTGCTATTTTAATTACTATGTGTCTTGATGTGGACCTCATTGTGTTGACTTTTGTGGGGGCTCTGTGCCTCCTGTATCTGGATTTCTGTTTCCTTCTTCAGATTTTGAACATTTTCATCTATTATCTCTTCCACTAAGTTTTACTTGCCTCCTTTTCTCTCTTGTCTCCTTTTGGAATCTCTACAATGTAAATGCTATTAGTTTTGATGGTGTTGTTGTGTTCCTGAGTATATTTTCATTTATTATTTTTTTCTTTTCTCTCTTGTTCGGCTTGATTGTTTTCCATTACTCTGTCTTCTAGGTTACTGATCCATTCTTCTGCTTCCTCTAGTCTATTGTTTATTCACTCCAGTGTGGAATTTATTTCTGTTTTTGAGTTATTCAACCCTTCCTTGTTTTTTTGTTTTGTTTGGTTTTTTGTTTTCTATGTCTTTGTTGAGGGTCTTACTGAGTTCCTCTGCTCTTTGTGAAGTCCAGTAAGTATCTTTATGACTATTCCTTTAAATTATGCATCAGGCATAATACTTATCTCTGTTTCATTTAACTCTCTTGCTGTGATTTTCCTATTCTTTCACTTGGGGCATATTCCTCTGTCTCCTTACTTTATCTAACTCTGTGTCTGTTTCTATGTATTAGGAAAGTCACCTAGATTTGCTTTTGAGAGTAATGGCTTTATGAAAAAGATGCATAGTGCAATGTCCATGTTCACAAGAGTGAGGCACTTCAGGAGTATTTTATATATGTTATATGTGCCCTATTGTTGTTAAGCCATATTTGCCTTCAATCCAGTCATTTGCAATAGCTTTTTTTGCCTGTTGTGAGCAGCATTTCATCCTTGTGCTTTTAGTATTCCAGTATGGGGCCACCTTGGGCTTGATTTGGGTCAGGCCAGACATTTGCCAGAGGTATGTTGCAGTGAACTTCAAGATACTCTCCCTGTGGTGTCCCCTGGTAGGATTTCATTAATGGGTAGGGCCTGCAGTCAGACCAGATGTCTGTCCCCATTGCACTGCTAGGGCACAAACTGTGTGTGGTTATATTCTCCTTTCCCTGGGCAAGAATTACGTTTGAATTGAGTGGTCCCTGTCAGTCTGATTACATACTGTCAGGCTTATGACACCACTTTGGATGGTCTCTGGCCAAGGGCATATTGGAGGGGGCAATTGCACAGAATTCGAGAGTAGGATTCTTAATGCTGGCAAGGTCCATGCTGGTCTGCTGTGGAAGGGGAGCTTTGGCCATCCAGTGAAACCTGCTGATATTGGTCAGGTTGGATGGCATGGATGCACAGAAGTGTGTGGATGGGGGTGGGGGGGAGGGTCCTGCTGTCAGTGAGCTAGATGGAAATTGTTGGTGCTACACTGGTTCTTGAAGGCATCTGTGTATCTAGGCAGGAGGGCAGGAAGTGGGGGAGTGAAATAGCAACTGCCAGCTCTTTTGTTCTTGGAGAGTTCTCTGAAAGTTACCCACACCTTCCAGTTAAGTTTCCTTCCTGTGTTACCCATGTGTTTTTCAAACTGCTGCTTCTAAGCTTTATCTCAGTGGGACTCATTGTTGTGCTATCTCTTTAAGGGCAGGGACTCAGTTTCCTATTGCTCTCTGTTTTTCCAGATCTGAGCCAGCTGATTTTTATTTTATTTTTAAACATTTTACTTATTTGACAGAGAGAGAGTAGGCAAAGAGGCAGGCAGAGAGAGAAGAGGAAGCAGGCTCCCTGCTGAGCAGAAAGCCCGATGTGGGGTTTGATCCCAGGACCTTGGGACCAGGAACCAAGCTGAAGGCAGAGGCTTTAACCCACTGAGCCACCCAGGTGCCCGAAACCAGCTGATTTTTAAAGTCCCAGATATTAAGCCCCACTGATTGTAAAAACATGTGAAGCCAGGTCCCTCTGGCCTTCAGAGCCAAATTTTGATAGGGATTTGTTCTCCTAGTGTGTGCTCTGGCCATGGCTGGGATACCCAGTGTGAGATACTCTTCTTTTCCTCTCTGTTCTCACAGCATCCCCAATTCCAGAAAACAATCCCACAGGTCTCTTTGTCTCCTGATCACATCTATGTCCTTTCCTACCCTCTTCAATACAGACTTTCCTACATTGGGCTGTGGAGAGTCTGTTCTGCCAGTCTTTTGATCATTTTCTGGGTTATTTATACTGCCTCCTACTCTGCCATATTTCTCAGAAATTCATGTCTTATTTCAAAAAGGCAGTGATAATACCTCACTGGTCCCTCAGTTCTTGGAAACCTACCTCCAAGCTTCTAGACTTCTCTATCCCTCTAGGTTTTATCCACCAGATGTGTGTTTTTGAGAACTGATAGGTCATATGTATATGATACTGATGTAGAGTCTGTAAACTCAAATATCTAACAGGAGCACTTTAGATGACATAAATGGGCGTGTATATACTGTGATGAGGTAGATGAGCTGTAGAACCCATGGTCTGTTAGAAGAAAACAGGGAAAATATGAGTTTATGTGAAACATTCCAGTTTGAAATAAAGCTTCCTAATTAAACATATTTTGAAAGATGTGGACCAAATTTTGGAAACTGATCCTCTATTTTGTGACTTCTATATAGAAATGATCTTTTCTTTGACATGTTCTAAGAAGTGGGATAAAATGTGATGATAATGTACTAGAAATTTATTTTTTATTTTTTTAAAGATTTTATTTATTTGACAGACAGAGATCACAAGTAGGCAAAGAGGCAGGCAGAGAGAGAGAGAAGGAAGCAGGCTCCCTGCTGAGCAGAGAGCCCGATGCGGGACTCGATCCCAGAAACCTGGGATCATGCCCTGAGCTGAAGGCAGAGGCTTTAACCCACTGAGCCACCCAAGCGCCCACAGAAATTTCTTTTAAAGAAATGTTATAATCATTCTCAGAATAACTTTGCTTTCTTTTGCCTTTTCTTCTATCTCACTTCCTTTTTGCTTTCTTAAAATAATAATGTAAATAATTTTATCTTGCTGGTTAATCATAATGTGGTTATATATTCTGTTAATGTAAAAAATATATATATTATGTATATGCATGTATATATGATATATATGTACATACACATATATATTCATGTATATATGAATGTAATATATATAACATGAATATTAAGTGCATACATATCTGTATACAATATCATAATATATTTGCATATATTGTATAAGAAATATTACATATAATAGCTAATCTTATATTTATAAGTGGTTTGAAATATATAATTTTCTCCACTATTTGCTTCATTTGGAAATCAGATATTTGGCAATATAAGCATTTAGAATATAATTATGAACTTGGGAAAAAAGTTAAAAACTGTCATGAAACTTCTGCACTTTCTTTGGAAAGAAAAATAATTGTCATCTTCTAAACAATCATGTATAAAGAAAGGTAGCCCATTGGAAGGAGCACAGAGGCAAAACTGGAAGCTAGGATGACTTTTTAGGAGGCTGCACATTTAACTTTTCAAAAGGAGGTGGGCTGGCATTAAAGCGAGATCTTCAACTGTCAGTTTGCAGGCCCAATTTCAATGTTCTTAAGTGATTTGAATTTGATGGCTTTCCAATTTTATTGTCCTAACTGTTGTAATACCAGCCAGAGTTTTCCTTATTTAAATTACACGCCAAGCATTTGAAGGCATTTGAATTTGTATTCCTTGTTCTAAAATGGCATTATGGGATTCAGGAAAAAAAGGAAGACCTCTGTAGAGAGGAGTCCAAGAAGTATTTCATAAGAGAAAAAAAAAATGCTATCTTTTTTCATTTTCCAAGATATTTGGGACCTGTGTTATCAGCCACCTTTCTGTGTTGGACAAGATCATGACTCACCATAACTTTCTTTCCAAGGAAATCTTTTCTAAAGCAGTAGCCACTGTTTTTTGGGTTACTTTCATTCACTCGATGAGCAGAGTTTTCTTAGTTGGTCTGGTCTTGCTGTCCTTCAGAGTGCAGAACATTCTAAATTTGTGGACATGGGATGTGTGTGTGTGTGTGTGTGTTTGTGTGTGTGTGAGTATTCATTTCCAACCTCTAATACAGGGGGTAATGACAAAATTAGTCAAAAGAAAGTAACAATACTTAAAGAAATTGAAATTTTATTGAAATTCTAGTCAGCTTTTTTAGTTTTTTTTTTCTGAATCCCGTTCTTGCATAGTACTGAAAACTTTTAACAACATAGAAAGGATTTTATTTTAGATCTTGTTACGTTAAGCTATGTAGACTTCAGCCCAAAGGAGAATTAGATTAGAACTGTTGCTGCCTCAGTGGAAGACTCTATCTCTGATAAACTCTGTTTACCGATCTTGCTCCTATGCGAAACCACTTCTGTTGCCCCCTCAAGGTTCCTGAAGGAGGAAATAACTTTTCACACTTATACTGATGACTCTCCGCTCAGGCGTCCTACATATTCTATAATCACTTCCCTTGGAGACCCCTCAAGGTGGGAATGGGATAGACCCTCTTGCCTCTGGTCTAAAGATCCTTCTCCTGATGCTCAGACTTTCCTACAGCCACTTTTCTGGAAACCCCAACAAAAATCTCCCTTTGTCTAGGTTTTTCTGTCAGGTATAATTTCACTAGTGGGTTGTTGAAGCTGCTTTTTTGTCTTTCCATATTGTTCAGGTTTTTTTTTTCACTTATTTAAAATCCACATCTAATCTTAGCCTCATTAGAAGACATAGAATTCCCAGAAGGCTGGCCATGACACATCTCACAATGACTAGTGTGTCTCATCAGATTCGTCAATTATTAGTCTTAGAGCCTCATTCTCTGATGGGCCATGACTGATTATTCTATTTCTACTTCAGAGGAGCAGAGGCTTACTTTACCAGACCACACAAATAATTGTAGCTAGAAATCAGCAAGTGATTTAACCCAACAATTTTCCAAGTCATGTTTCCTAAAACCCTACTAATATTCCACAATCAAATACATTTATGATGTAATGCATACTGTAACCCATTAAGGAAAACCACCATTTATATAACTCATTAAAGGCCCTGTGAAGTCCTTCAGTAAAGCTATTTGATGAGTTTTTATACCATGTATATCCTAACCTAATTTTCCATGGAATAACTCCTTTTTTTCCTAGTAGAAATACCTTTTTGAAATATTTTTATTTTTTTTATTTTTTTTTTTATATTTTTATTTTTTTAATTACTTTTCGTTGTACTAGAATTCATTGTTTATGCACCACACCCAGTGCTCCATGCAATACATGCCCTCCACAATACCCACCACCAGGCTGGCCCAACTTCCCACCCCCTGCCCCTTCAAAGCCCTCAGGTTGTTTTTCAGAGTCCATAGGCTCTCATGGTTCATCTCCTTCTCTAATTTCCCTCAACTCCCTTCTCCTCTCCATCTCCCCATGTCCTCCATGTTATTCCTTATGCTCCACAAATAATTGAAACCATATGATAATTGACTCTCTCTGCTTGACTTATTTCACTAAGCATTTTACTAATCTGTAGACCATAGATAAGGAAACATGGATTTAATGCTTTATGGTGTCATCTCGCAGTACTAATACTTTTCCCAATCAGTACCCTTTCTCACTTTCCTAGGTGACTGTTTCCCTCCGTTGCCTTTTTCTTCAAACCTGCAGTAGCCCTTCCACTCTTACTCTGTACTAATGACTTTATTCTGACCACTCACTGAGAAAACAGAAGCTATCAGAAGAAAACTTTTATATCCTCCATCACCAGATTTAGCAAGTGACTTGCATCTGTGCCCTATATGCTGTCTTCTTTCTTTTTAATAAGTCAGTTGCCCATACTCTGTTATCAGGCTGATGATGCAACTGGCACAGTGAAGCCCATCCCTTTCTGGCTACTGGAGAACTTTGTTCTTGCAATGATGCTAGTTATTTCTTATGTCATTAATTTTTTATTGTCTACTAGATAATTTCCCAGCATACAAACATATTATCTTAACTCTTGTATTTAAAAAAGAACAAAAACAAACAAAAAAATTTATTGATTCCCATAATCTTTTTTAGCCCAAACCCCTTTTCTCTACTCTGGTGTAGAGCAAAATTTCTTGAAGGGATTTTCTATACTTATTGTCTCTACTTTATCTCATTTCATTCTTTCTATAACCTACTCCAATCAAGATTTTGTCCATAAAAACTATTATTTGGCCACATGATCCCCAATTTGCCAAATCAGTCAATTCTCAGTCTTCATTTACTCGTACTCAGACTTTGACACAATTAATCACTTCTTCCTTCTTGAAATACTTTTTTCTCACAATGCGCCCAAGAGGATCTAGACATTTTGTTATTCTTAGCACAGTAGGTACTATGAGCTTTTTGTTTCCATCAGTTTCTCTTGTCCTCTTGATTCCTTGGGGTTGTTGCAAAGACAAGCCTGATTGGGTGGTGTACACACAATGGTCTGTGTCTCATTTCTGGAACTTGGGTCTTAGAAAACCCCATCTTTAAAAGTGACCCCTTGCAAACCTGCCCAACATTTGCCTTATACGGAGAGCTGAAATTTTTTATCCGAGACTGTAAACAAACCTGCCCTTTGCCACAGAAGGCAACACTCTCTCTAGCCTCCAAGGCTGTTTGCTATACATAGAAAGTATATATATATAGAAAGTCCTTTCCAACAAAGTTGTCACAAGACATGTAGAAACGTCATGGAGAATTGTTTCCCTATCAATACTTCTTCTGTCAGAAGTTCTCCTCTCGGGACGCCTGGGTGGCTCAGTTGGTTAAGCAGCTGCCTTCGGCTCAGGTCATGATCCCAGCGTCCTGGGATCGAGTCCCACATCGGGCTCCTTGCTTGGCAGGGAGCCTGCTTCTCCCTCTGCCTCTGCCTGCTATTCTGTCTGCCTGTGCTCTCTCTCCGGCCCCCCTCTCTGATAAATAACTAAAATCTTTAAAAAAAAAAGAAGTTCTCCTCTCCCAAATGTCTACATGACTTTCTACTTTATTTCAATCAGATCATTGTTCAAATGTCACCTAATTAGAGATGACTTCCTTGACAACCATATCACTCTCATCCTCTTTGTTTTTCTTTGTAACACTTAGCTCTGATGTTGTATTGCATATGAATTTAATGTTGTATTAGCTATCTGCCTTATTAAAATGCAAGCTTCATGGTGTCCAGAACTTTGTATACTTTGTTACTGTTAAATTCCCAGCCCTTGGAATAGTATCTGATAGAGTAAGTGGTCACTAAGTAGTTGTTAAATTGATGTACAAAAAATGCTGCCAAGTAACCCCACCCACCTCCTCAGTTTTTTAGAATGAATGGCTCTGGTGCTTTCCCCGTTCAAGGAAGTAATTTTTTTTTTTTTTAAAGATTTTATTTATTTATTTGACAGAGAGAGATCACAGTAGGAAAGAGGACGGGAAGAGATCACAGAGAGAGAGGAAGGGAAGCAGGCCCCTGCTGAGCAGAGAGCCCGATGTGGGACTCGATCCCAGGACCCTGAGATCATGACCTGAGCCGAAGGCAGTGGCTTAACCCACTGAGCCACCCAGGCGCCCAAGGAAGTAATTTTTTTATTATATTCTTTAAAATGAAAAATAAGGGATGCCTGGATGGCTCAGTTGGTTAAGCGGCTGCCTTCGGCTCAGGTCATGATCCTAGCATACTGGGATTGAGTCCCACATTGGGCTCCTTGCTCAGCAGGGAGCCTGCTTCTTCCTCTGCCTCTGCCTGCCACTCTGTCTGCCTGTGCTCACTCTCTCTGACAAATAAATAAATAAAATTTTTTAAAGATGAAAAATAAGTAGCTTAACCACAAATAGAATATAAATGTACATAATTTACACAAAAAGAAGAATAATGCATCTATCCCTTTGTGAATGATGAGTGTTCTCTGGATCTTGGGTGACAATATAGGGAAGTGTATGTTTTAAAATAACTTCTAGCAAAAGTGGTTAAATATTTTTAGAAAGTCTTAAATCTTTAAGAAAAGCTTGAGTTATCAGTAAAATTAACTAACATGAAATATAACTTTATGTAATTAACTTGGTTAATGAATGATTGGTTCTCTATTGAACTAACTGGTTCAGTCCCTGACAGCCCATGTTACTAAAAATAAACAGTATGCTTTGCTCTAACCTGGCCTTGCAACTATGTTAAAAAAAAATACATAAAATTGATTCACATAATTTCCGGTGGATGTTGTTATGCATAGCAGCTATGTGTCCTAACCACAGAATCCTTGGCAAGTATCTTTTTTATTTTTAAAAAAATCTCTGTCCTCTCTCCGATTTATTTAAGACCCAGGTTCTGACTCCATTCAGATACTGGACCTGTTGACTTCTGTTGGTCTCACTTCTCACCTGCAAGGCAGCAATCATTTACTCCTGAGCCCAGATCTCTGTGGTCTTTTTTTTTTTAGCTCTCAAACTTAAGTTTTGTTGTTTTTTTTTTTTTTCTTTTTCCCAGTAGAGTTACCTAGGTGTGAAGCTGATGGGCTGCTACCCACTAAACACTAGTTCTTTGGTAGATTAGAAGCTCAGGAATGGGAAGACAAGATTTCACCAGCAGCAAACTAGGAACCAGAGCTCTAGGGCCTATGGCTGAATCACTGATTGAATCATCCATGTGCCTGGACAGCAGGCAGGCTGATTTCAGGCCACCATATGGGTGTGAGGCCTGGCTGTGTTCTCCCGGACTTTCCTCTGGGTGCTAATTGCTTTAGTAAGAGAGACTGTGCAAAGCAATTAAACAGCCCCTTTCTCCCACAGTCCTAGTTCTCAGAAGCTAAGGGCTGGGACAGGGCTCCTGCTCTCCCAGTGGGTTGCAAATTGCTCAGAGTGAATAAATACATTTGTTCACTTTTCAAACTGTGACCAGCCACCTGGTCTCTTGTGTTGCTCTCAGAGCAGAAAAGGCAGATGACGGCTCCTAGTCGCTGAACTCCAGCCTATAAAAATGCTTCACCGAGCTCTGAGCTATTTTTGCAAGGACATCTGTTGCCAAAAAAGAATTTTAATTAAGCAAAAACACATCTCTGTTTTGTCCATGGCAAGGAGGCTTGTGAAAGCTTTCTTGTCTCAGATGCATGCTAAATCTGGAGAAATGAAAGCTTTAAGGTATTTTGTGAGGGGTATTTTGCTGCTCAATTTGAGGGACACAACAGATTTTCCATGGGAAGGAAATTATTGGAAGTGCATGTTTGTGCTTTTCAAACTAAGGCTCAGCCTGCATTAATAATTAATCATACGTAATATAATCTGACATGTTACCCCATGGTTTGATAAAGTCGAAAGCTATTTTCACGAGGCAACTTGCCAGTTCTTTTGCTCTCGTCCAATCTTCTTCCCAGGTGATATTCATCATTTTAACATCAAGCTTCCAGAATACCACATTAACACATAAATTAGAAGGCCCAGTGCTGTGCTGGCTGTTACAACAAGTCTGGGTAAAATTGTCCAATCAGAAAGGGGAAAAAAGTGATAAATAAAATTGGAAAGCAGGTTGTAGACATTGATACTGCACAAATTGCTTAATATTGGGTTAGAAAGGGAGGAGGCAGCCTTACTCTAGTATTCATAAAAGCAATTAAATTGGTTATTTCCGCCCTCTTCAAACACTGACATAATGGTAGATAGAAATCCTTCAAATATGAAAGTGATTCTACAACCATATAGCCTTCTAACACCTTAAGTCCTTTAGGGGCACCCTCTTTGGCAGCACAAGCATATGGGACAGCTGATTATAAGAGGGACACTTTCAAGTATCAGGTACCAAGGGAGATTGCTGGGCAGCATACGGGAATGCTTGCCTGATATATTAAGACTTTTTCTAGCCACTTCTGTTATTGGTTGGGCACTCTTTGCCCTCTTGGAGGGTAGACATATATCATTTAGGTTAATGCAACAAGGAGTATATATTTTTGAATAATAAGATCTTTGTCAACTGGAATCTAGTCTTTACACTAAGGATTAGAATACAGAATCCCATGTTGCACAACAAATTTAGAATGTTTCTCTCTACTCTAGAAACTTTCTTATAATTCACTACTCACTTTTGGGATTTACACATCATAAGGGGGAAAAAAGAATCCTCTCCTCTACCTCTACCCTCAGCATGCACCCATTTTACACAAAGCTTTCCTATAGGAATGCAGTATTAATATGTTCTACTCTAGCATAGTATCTCATTTTGACCCACTATTTTTTTTTAAATTTTCCGTTAAAAAAATGTAGTTATTTTGTCTGTGTTTGCTAAGAACCATCCCCCTCCCTAGCTCTTAACAAGATTTAACTTTGTTTTACCTAATCTCTAATGTAAATAAATAGAGCATGGATGTCCCAGGCCTCAGTTCCTTTGTGTAAAGAAATATTTACAGAATTAAAATATATACCAAATATATATATATAAATATATAAAATATATATTCATATATATCAATTAAAATTATTATTAAAATATTAAATTATATGTATCAAATATATTAAAATATATAATATATATCAAATATATATGTGATATATATTTTAATTCTATAAATATTTATATATATTTATATACATAAATGTATATAACATATAATATCTATGTGTGCATGTACACACATGTATGTATACTTCCATATACTTCACTAATTCTTTCCATACCAGTTTCATGATGATTCTTCTGAGGGCAGTGAGTGATAGCTGCTTATGTGAATTTAATTTAAAATTTGGCTTCCAACTTAGTTTTCTTGAGGCTTTGGTTTGCCATTTCCTTGTCTTATTACTGAGGACTTTTTGATTATAAGAATCCATTGAAAAGCAAGTTAAGAAAAAAAGAGAAATTTATTAACTAACAGAACTGTCAACTCCCAGATTAAAGACTTCAGAAACTGATACAACCTCCATCAATATCATTGGAACTCTATCTGTTCTTTCATTTACTTTCCTCTATGATGACTTTTCTTCATGCAGGTGTTTCTACGTAATGGTGTCCTGCTTTCATCTACCTTTGTAGTACTTTCTTTCCTATTATTCTAGCAAAGGATTGAACTCTCAGTACCATGGTCAGAACACAGTCTCATGTGGACTGCTAAGGTTTCTATTCAGTTTTACCACTTACAAGCTATTTGACATCTGGCAGAAAACTGACCCTCTGTGCTTCAGTTTCCTCATCTGCAAATTAAAGATAATAATGGTCTCTACTTTTTGAACTTGTTGAGAGTTTTTACTATATGCACCAAGCACCCAAGTTTTAATGATCATTATTGTTAAACACAATCCATGAGCTCTATTACCATGAGCAGGGGATAGAAAATATTGATTGTACATACCTGAGTCATGTGTCTTCTTTAAAGACTTAGATGAGGGGTGCCTGGGTGGCTCAGTGGGTTAAAGCCTCTGCTTTCGGCTCAGGTCATGATCCCAGGGTCTTGGGATCAAGCCCCACATCGGGCTCTCTGCTCAGCAAGGAGCCTGCTTCCCCCTTTCTCTCTGCCTACCTCTCTGCCTACTTGTGATCTCTGTCAAATAAATAAATAAAATCTTTAAAAAAAAAAAAAAAGACTTAGATGAGATCATCTCCCAGTTAAAACACCAGAGCCAATAATCAAAAGGGAGTGAGTGATTTGTCTCTTATAAGAAAAAATAAAGAATGTAAATAATCTTAGTAATTTATATAATTAGCTAAGATACTCTGCAATATTGGTATCATTTGGAACATAATCAAGGAAAATGGTGGAGGTGAAAATATTTTTGAAATGACAAAGCACAGTGAAATTTCAACATGATTGCATTGGTGACTTGTTCTAGGGACTCAAAGCCCAACACTGTATTGAATCCTTAAAGTGGTTCCACAGCAGATCTGGCCTCTTTTGTCATGTACTTCACCATATTATTGATAACAGAGACATTTAGTTAGAGATCTGACATAGATTCAGTAAGAAACAAGGGCAAAAGAGTCATATAAATAAATACTGTTGGGGTTGACAATTTTTAAGAAATCAGAGTAGCTGGTTGTAATCAGAAAAGACTTACTCAAGAAAATAATTTTCTAATGGAAATTTGAAATCTCCAAGTAAAGCAGTATTGAACTATTAACCCTCAAAATAATTTTTCGACCCCTCCATAATATTCAACTCAAAAGATCTACTACTGCATTAAATCTAAATTCAAGGAACAATTCAACCATTTAATCAATCATTAAAACATTTAACATGATTTAGACACTGTGGACAATTTCCTCAGCCAAGTTATGAAATTTAGTCTTCCTGGTTTCTTAGGAGTGATCACAGGGCCATACCAGTTTCTTGCACAATACCAGAATCTTTGGGAATGGTGGGGTAAAAGATGAGAAGTCTTAGTGTCCATCTTTAGTATCCCCTAGTCTTGCACAATATATTTTCATGTATTACAAGTGACCTGTTTTTTTCATTTTCTGAATACATGATAATACATGAAAGAAAAAGTTAATGTTTTACTGATTGACCATGTTTATTCATGTTCTTTTGAAGGCAGTCTGTTCAGCTGTTGATACAGTAATGTCAATTGAGATTATCTTTAGGAAATCATGTGCTAACAATGCCCATTTACTTATAAAGACAACTCAGCACAATAGTGATGGGTCCTTAGATGGCTGCTCTATCTCAGAAACAGTTTATATAAAGAATGGAGTATAGTCTTCGGTTAGGCCATGCCCTTTGCAACAGTAAATATTTAGTCTTAGTTGTTACATTTATGGGAGCTGCTAAAGCTATTACATAATTACAGTCCCTAGCTACACTATATTTTGTGTAGCTTTATTATTATAAAATAATCTCAGCTCTCTCTTTCATCCTTAGAGGAATAATGTGAGGTAAATAGAGGCAGTAGCTATGCCAAGGTGTGGTTCCTGGAAGATCATCAATTGCGCTCATATAAAGGCCTTCAATGAAAAGGTACGCTCAGTAAAATATATTTTCAATATAAGTACAGCTTCTAGTCAAAGCCTTTCCTAAGTCACCCCAAATAAACATTCAATATAAATAAAAAACAGTGTCTTAGCTATATAAACTTGGTTTCAAGACAGATTCCCTGATCCTCTAGTTCCAACCTGATAACTGCTTACTGCCAATCTAAAAAGAAATTGTGGAGCTACTATTGGATAGAAGCAAATGGTATAATAATCACTTTAGTACTGGAGAATGTGGAGCAGACTTGTAGAACACAAATGGGGATTTCTCTGTTCTATTTTTTTTATCCTAAATATGACAGTGCTTAGGAAAGAATGTTGTAGTTTTTAGTATGAAAAACAATATTCAAGGTATTACCTAGCCACGTGTGGTAGGATTTTGCACAAAGTTACTGAAGGCTGTGATCTTAACAAAATTTAAGTGAAGGTGATCAGACTTTCAGAATGGTGGAGTAAATACTTACAAAAATTCACTCCTTCATAAAAACAATACAAACCCTGCAAAAATTATCAAAGTCAAATTTTTCAGAACTCTGGAAATTAGCCAAAGTCTTGAAACAATCTGAAGAGAGTTTATCCAAGAAAACCAGTGAATCTTGGTAAACACAGTGAGCTTTCTGGAATTTTAACATGCCCTATTTTAATAGCTCTCTCCCAAGGTGCATAGCACTCTTGAAGGCAACAACCTTGCAATCACTATAGCCATGAAAATAGAAGTCTAACATCCACACGAAAGAGCAGAACTAACTAGGAGCTCCTCAAAGTTCAAAGAACTAAAGAAAGCTATGTCTGTGTAACTAAATAAAAGTAGAAGAGAATGAAAATGACATCTCGCTAATAGAGGATATCAAAAACATAGAAATTATTTTTTAAAAACTTCAGTAGTTGAAAGCTGTACAATAAGTGAAATAAAAATTCACTGGATATACTCATCAGTGATGTGAACTGAAAACTTTCCAAAATTGGATGAAAAAACATTAATCTAAACATCCATGAAACTCAATGAACTTCAAGTAAGTTACACTTGTTGAGATCCACATGGAGGCACATTATAATCAAACTGACAAAACTACTTAACATAAAAGTAGGCAGTAGTAAAGAAATAAAAAATACATAAGTCTTAGAAAACAGAAAAATGTCATCATCTGTAAATCCTTCCTTATAAGTAATTATATGAGATGTAAAGACACTAAACACTGCAATCACAAATCGGAGATTGGAAGAATGAATAAAAACATGTTACTTAACTACATGCTATCTATAAGAAACATACTTTAGAATCAAAAAGACAAGTGAGTTTAAAAGGAAAAAAGATATACTATACAAAAAGAGCTGGAATGGCTATATTAAGATCAGACAAAATAGAATTTAAGACAAAAATTACCTGAGGACCCCCCATCCCAAAAATAAGACATTAAATGAAGAAAGTGTCAATCCATTTGGAAAAAAATCACAAATATAAAAATATATGTACCTAACAACAGAGCTCAAAAGGCATGAAACAAAAGCTGATAGAACTAAAGGGAAAATATGTATCATTCAGAAATAATTTCTGAAGACTTTGATGTTTCACTTTTAGTACCAAAAAGACTATATAAATTAAAGATCAAATGTAATGATGCTCAATATCATTAACCATTAGGCAAATAAAAATCAGAGCTACATTGAAGGAGGATTCTGGGAAGACTGTTGAGTAGGAGACACCGGAAATCAGTCTCCCCATCTATCAGAATAATTGTACTGGCAGACTCTAAGTGCTATAACTATTTTGAAACTCTGAAGTCTTACATTTTCTAGAAGAAAGTTTGGACAGTAACTTGTCATTAATTTTAGTCATCTTCAGCTATTAACATAGTAGTAACCACCTGTCTCCCATTCTCAGTGTATGGTAGGCAACATATGCATATGTTTGTCCATTAAATGAGCCTTTAAATGTACTTTAAATGGAGCAGTTTGTCCACAGCTTATCAAAGCCAGGGTGGACAATAAGGACTCTGTCCTCCAAATACTGAGGGTCTGTGCTTTTATCACTAACTTTTGCTTCTGATTATGGAAGTGCAGATAAACTGTTGGACAGCCATTGTTTCAGGCCCCTCCACCTCCAGCTGTAGTGAAATACCAGAGCATATTGGTATGCTTTTTTCTCCCTTACCTTTTCTCTTTTTCTCCTTTTTGTGTTCCAGATATTTAAGGACAAAGACATTCAGAGGTAACCGTATATATGAGGGAATATAGAAAGTCACCATGCTTTTTTCAGGTCTTTCCAGATCTTCTCTGAGAAGACCTTAAGTCTATGCATCAGACTTACCCATGGCTCACACCCTCTCTCCAACGATAAACAAACAAACAAAAACAAAATGGTAAACCTGGGGAAGGGAGAACAGGAACGTTACTATGTTCCAACTGTCCAATTTTCAATAACAAAAAAATAACAGGGCATACAAAGAAATAAGAAAGTATGGCTCATTTAAAGGAAAAAAAAAAAATCAACAGAAACTGCCCCTGAGAAAAAACCAGATGGTAGACTTAGGAGTCAAGGAATTTAACACAACTGCTTTAAAGATGCTTAAAGACCTAAAAGAAAGCGTGGAGAAAGTCAATAAAATTATGTATGAACAAATCAGAAAATCAATTAAAAAGATAGAAAACATTAAAAAAAAGCAATTCTGGAGCTGAAAAGTACAATAACTGGAATGAAAAATTACTAGAGGGATTAAAAAATATATTTGAGTATGCAGAAGAAATAAAGTGAATAGAGCCTGAGGGCTCAGTGGAATACTACCAGTTAGACAAACATATGTTTTTTGAGAGTCCTAAAAGGAGAAGAGAGAAAAGGGCAAAACAATTATTTGAAGAAATGACAGTTGAAACTCCTCAAATTTGATGAAAAACATTGATTCAGACATACAAGAGGCTCAAAAAATTCCAAACATGATAAACTCAAAGACCCATGCCAAGCACATTATAATCAAACTGTTGAAAGACAAAGACAAGGAGAATTTTGAATGCAGCAAGAGAGAAGATACTTGTCACATAAAGTGATTCTCAATAAGAATATTAGCAAATTTCTTATCAGAAACTTTGCAGGTCAGAAGGAAATGGGTTGACATATTCAAAGTGCAGAAGGGAAAATATTATCAGCCACGAATTCTATATAGAGCAATACTGTCCTTCAAAAATGAGGAGAAATTAAGACATTCCCAGAGAAACAAAAGCTGAGGGAGTTTTTTGTTTGTTTGTTTGTTTGTTTGTTTTACGACTAGACCTGCCACATAAGAAATGCTAAATGGAGTCCTTCAGATTGAAATAAAAGGACACTAGACAATAACTGGAAGCCCTAGTAGAAAATAAAGTTTTCTGGTAAAGGTAAATACATGAACAACTACACTGTTGTTTGAATGTTTGTGCTCATCTCTCCATGTTGATATCTTAATGCCCAACATGATGTTATTAGGAGATCAGGCCTTTGGGAGATATAGGTCATCAGGGCAAAGCCCTCATGAATGAGATTATAAAAGAGACATGAGAGATATCCTTTACCCTTTCTACCTGTGAGGACACAGTAAGAAAATACAGGAGTAGAACCTTTATCAGAACATCTTCATCCTGGAAACTTGATCTTAGATTCCCAACCTCCAGAACTATGAAAAATAAATTTGTTTTATTTAAAAGCTACACAATCTGTGGCATTTTGTTACAGCAGCCAGAATGGACTAAGACTATAAAAGTTGGTTTTATTTTAATTTTTGGTTTTTAAGTCCTCTTTTTGTTTTCTACATAATTGAAGGGACTAATTCATTAAAAAAACAATTATTAGTCTCATTTTAGTCATACAATGTATAAAGATGTAATTTTGTGACATCAGTAGCTGAAAGGAGTGGTCAGATAACTATATAGGAGCATATTTTTCATATTGACATTAAGATGGTATAAATTGATATTAAATTCTTATAACTTTAGGATGTTGAATGTAATCCCCATAGTAACCACATACACACACACCAACTATAGAATTCAAACTTATAAAGACAAAAAATATAATGTGGTTGCCAGAGACTGAGAGGATTGAGGTGTTACTGTCTAATGAGGGCAGAGTTTTAGCTTTGCAAACTGAACAACTGTCTGGGAATGGACAGTGGTGATAGTTATATGACAATATAAATGTACAATGAACAATGAACTACACACTTAAATGGTAAGTTTTATGTAATGTGTATCTTATCATAATTTACAAAAAGTAATTTTAAAAATGCACTGAGATACTATTTCATGCTTGCTATAGTTTAAACTTAAAGATAATAATAGGTATTGATGAAGATGCAGAGAATGAACCCTTGTACATTCCTGATGGGATCATAAAATATAGAATTATCATATAATACAGAAATACCACAATTTTTAGTTATGTAATCAAGAGAATCAAAAACTTAAGTCCACATAAAAACCTATACATGATTATTCATATTGGCATTATTTAAAGTAGTCATATAACTGGGAAACAACCTAAATGTACATCAACTGATGACATGGGTAAACCATATGTGGTATATTCATAAAATGGAATGTTATTCAGCTATTAAAATAATGAAATATTGATACATGCTATAATAGGTATGAACCTTGAGAATACTCTTACATGAAATAAGCCAGGCAAAAAAGACTGACTATATTATTCTATTTATCTGAAATGTCTAGAATAATAAAATCTAAAAAAAAAATAGAATTTAGATTATTGGTTATGTGGGGCTTGAGGGGAGAAGAAATAGTCATTCTACTAGGTATGCGGTTTCTTTTTGCAGTGATGAAAATATTCTGAGGTTCGAGGTGATTGTTGCAATACTCTATGAATATACTAAAAAATGCTTAATTTTACACTTTAACAGTTTGAGTTTTATGGTACATGAATTATACCTCTATAAAGTGTTATTAAAAAAAAACACTGAGACTGAGAATTTCACTGTTAGCACTTGTTCAGGAAACCTTGGCTGATGAAACAAACAAATGATGTTAGTAACAGTAAGTAGTACTATTTATTTTTCATTAGGAAAATGATTATAATTTCAATAGAATAATTATATAACGTATTAAAATAGTTTCTCCTTTTCACCCTCAGATGTGTTTCACTGATGGTTCTTATTGCATAAGTGAGTACAGATTTGCATAAATTACACAATGTAAACCCTTTCAACCATATCTGGAACAAGGCTTGTCCAGGGCAGAAATGAAGGAGCAGGCTTATCTTGGTGAATCACAAGACTGAGCCAGACACACCCCTTGTTTGGTATCTGTTTTCTCATACACCCATTTCTCAATAGGTATTTTCAAAGAGTTGAGAGAGAATTCTAGGAGAACCAGGCCAAGTTCTTGCTGTCCAGAGACAGTATCTCAAACGCTCTTTTCTCTTCCTGGCATCTTAGGATGGTTCTTATCTTGGAGTTAAAACTGTGTGTGCCAATTCCTAACAACTTATGGTGTTGAGGGTGAAACAGTCTTGGCAAGAAAATATGCAAGTATAGTGATGGACCCTCGAAGAACCTGGGGTGGGTTTCAGTGAGAGGAGGATAAGCTAAGAGCTAAATGTAGCCCTCTTTACCACCAGCCTAGAAGTGAACCGCACACTTCTCTGGCTTTTTGCCTTACTGATACTGTGCTTCCCAAGCACAGTTAGCATGTACATTAGCAGCATGAAAATACAAGTTTGGTTGAAAGTTGGTTTGGACATTATTTTGATGTTGTGGTTTTGTTATAAGTGTGTGCTTGTTTTTTAACTTTCTAAATTTTTTTCTTAAATCATTTCTCAATCGACACTTCAGTTAAAAAAGTGAATTTATATAAAAATTTTTCTAAAAACATTTTGTTCTAGTTTTTTTGTTATTGATTCATTTGTTTGAAAATAATGAAATTAATATGTAATATTTATACAAATTATATACAGATGCTAAATATTTATAGTATCAAATAATCAGACTACATGTATGTATGTGTGCACGTGTATATATATGTGTGTATGTGTGTATATACACACATAGTGTATATGGGTCTATGTGTGTGTATTAAAAATGGAAGATGGTATCGATTTGAAAAGTATTTTTATGCCCAATAATATAATAGGATAATTAGTATTTTCTGCATCTCTAAAATATAAAATTGGTATATAACTTCAGAGGCCTGAGTGTAGTCCAATTACTGTGGAGGTTGTATGTACTGGTTCAGCACTGTGATCAGAATTTTGCCTTTCATACTGATTTTCCTGTGCGATGGTTAACAACTCCTATGGAGACAATGAGGTGCTGGAATATAGGATGAATAATTATAGCCAGAATTAGAGAGGTTAAGCCTTAGATTTCCACTTCCAGATTTACTACCACTGGAGGTCTTGAAGGAGATACCATGTAAGTTCTTAAAGGTTGATACCACATGCCAAGGGCGGTACATAAAGAAACAGCCAGAATAGAAGCACAGGTGAATGAAATGTTGTCCAAGAAAACGTCCAAGAGGAAGAATTGAAGTTAAATTTAAAATGATCTTAGGTAAGTCAGAGATCCATGAAAAGAAGGAGATCAGGGTAGAAGTCTGAATTGATGAACAGAAATCCAGAATGAACCCTATGCAGTGTTAGTGGAGAATAGATTCAGAGCTGAGAATGGAGGTAAAGACACAAAGTATAATATTCAGGAGTTAACTGCATGTAAGTCTGGATCAAAATCTAGGTGAGATTGTTGAAAGTCAGCAAAGCCTGGTAGCAGATTCTGAGAAGGAAGGTGGAACACATAAGGTAGAGGAGCCATTGGTTACACTCACTGAGATCTATCTCTGCTTTTCTGGGGATCTTGGAGACCTATGAAACTTCATCTAAGAATTGGGGCTGTCATCACCAGCACCATCATCATCACAGTTTGCACCATTTATTAGTACCTAATTTACATTCCAGAAACTAAAAACCTAATACACACACACATACACACACACAAAGATAGTCCTCTGTTTTTAATTTTATCTCATTTTCACATAAACAAACAAACTAAATCGCCGCATAACAAGACAACTTGGTAAAAGTTACTAGGTAGTAAATAATGAAGCTGTTATGCAAAGGGCAGAAATGCTGTCTTAAACACTTTTTTCTCAATACTAGTACCTAACACAGAGTAATATGTAGTTCTCAAAACTTACTGAGTTGAATTTCATATATGACTAAGTTCTAAAATATTAAGCAATTTGTTTAAGTCACATGTAGATTCATAGCAAGGACCAAGAAAAATTTCTCCTACTCATAATTTATAATACTATGACCCTCATCTGGGGTATTTCTCTCTCTCTTTGAATGAGCTATATGGGGGTGTTTGACTTTCTAACCATCCTCCCCTGAGCATGCTGTTATCACTCTCAGGTTATTCTTCAGTGTTCTTTTTCTGCTGTGTTGGCACCCACAAAACAAGGATGGGATTTTAAAAATTTACTTAGCACAATATCAAGCACAGGGCCACTTTACTGCCTTTTGTCTTTGATGAAAAGATCAGAACCCTAATTCAGAAGAAGCTGAATTGATTTTTATACAATGTTTTTAAAATTTATTTTTGAAGCACAGTTGACATACAATGTTATAATAGTTGCAGGTATACAAAATAGCAATTAAATGATTCTATCCATTATTCAATGTTCACCACAGTTGTTTAGTCATCATCTATCACCCTAAAACATTATTACAATATTATTGACAATATTCCTTATGCTATACTTTGAAGAATCTCTGTGACTTATTTATTGTATAACTAGAAGTTTGTATTTCCTAATCCCCTTCACCTATTTTATGGGTAGAGGGCTACCCATTTCCCCTCTGGCAACCGACTGTTTGTTCTCTATATTTAAGATCCTGGATTTTTTGTTTGTTATAGAAAACCAGTGACAAGTTGAAGTTAGAATTTAAGAGTTTTTTGTTTGCTTGTTTGTTTATGATTTTATCTATTTTAGAGATGGAGTGTCAGGGGTGAGGGTGCGGAGCATAGGGAGAGGGACAAGCAGACTCTGCCCTGAGCACAGAGCCATGATCCTGAGATCATAAACTGAGCTGAAATCAAGGGTCAGAAGATCAATTGGCAGAGCCACCCAGGCACCCCTAGAGTTTTTCTTTTCTTTTTTTTTTTTTAAGCTCTAACCATGTTGAACCATACCCTGAATAGTCTCAAAAAGAACTTAAAAGAAGTATGTTATGAATATAAATGCTATGAACATAAATGCTTTAAAAAGTAATATTTATAACCAAACCAAAAAGATTGTGTGTGTGTGTGTGTGTGTGAGTCTGTGTGTGTGTGTGAGTGAGTGTATGTGTTTTACCAGTATGGAGAAAGATGTAGGTGTTCATACTTTTTGCCTTGGAGAAAGAATGATGGGGTTGGAAGATATTTCAAATGGAAATTATTGACTTTTTATTAATAGTCATATTCATGTGGCTTCCCAAAAAATTAATTTACAAAAATTTATGAATCTTCATTGACTAAATTTGAACTTTGAAAACATTATTTTCATCTAGGCTCATATAGTCTGTTCCTTTATCCTAAGGAACAGAAATGACTCAGACTAGCACATGTAAATGAGATTTGTTATATTAATAAGTGAGCCATGACAGTGTAGGACCAGGGACAGGAGCACAAGTACAGCCTGGCTTCTGAGAAACTTAACCCAGAGGGTGAATTTGGATTCAAGAAGACTTTCAGAACTTCAAGAAAACCTGCATGAACCTCACTCTTGTGCTCACTTTTAGCAGTAGAGCCATACTTCCTGTGGTATCTTCTGTAACTGTACCACTATCAGGTGACAAATACTTTCCAATTTTCTCCATTAAAATTCCTGAGAAGGAGAAAGAATTGGATTCACAATCTCTTGATGTGACACCTCATAAAACATTATTCTTCTTAGTGTATGTGGGCTACAACGATATTTATCAGATGGCCCCTCCCCTGATAAAACCTACTGCCTGGGAGGTAGACTTCTGTGTTATAAAATTCGTATGGATGTGGAAGGGATGGGGGCGCCTTTGGCTAGCTCTTGCTTTTGGTAAACCCATTCAGTATTTACTTTTCTTGTCTATTTTGGCCCCTGCAGAAGAAATATTTTTACACATGTGTCTGACTTGTTATTTCTAGTTCTGTAGTTATTTCTTGGCTCTACTTCTTGCTTAACTATCATTACATTCTACTGAGATTGCTTCAGTAAAGAGCCTAACCATCATTAGACTGCAAGCTCTCTAAGGAATGGGATTATGATTGCTTAATGTGGTATCCCAGGCATCTATCTAGCCAGTTCATAGGTCTTTAGCAAATATTATTTACATGAAGAGATGGCCTGTAGGATAACCAGAGAATTCTTTGAATTTGTTAAAACAATTTCCAGGAACCTGATTTTCTTCCTCTGTTAATCCATACAGATATTTGTATTAGTGATTCTACTATACAACCTAGAGCCCAGCTGGTCTTCAGGGTGTTGACATGATTTTGAGTATCTTGGAAATGGTTATGAAAAGATGGTAGTAACTAACAAGGTGGGGCTGGGGAAGCATGAATGAGGTGGGCGCGTGGGTGGGTGACTTGTTGGGATTGGTTGTGTAACATGAAAGGTTACCTCCTCATCTGGAAATGTAATGCAAAAGAAGTCTATATAGATCTTATCTGTTTCTCTTTCTGATCTGAAAAGCTTAGAAACAGCTGTCAAACCCTGCTTGGGACCCACTCATTCTCTGCTTGTGATACGAATCCTAAGGGGGTGATACCCACACAATCATGGCATTGTTCCAAGCAACACAATAAGCTTGCCATAGCCTTGGGCTCTCACGCACTTTGTGACAGCTATGTACAGAGACACCAGAGCTGTCTGAAGGGCCATTTTCTTTCTGCATAGTTTTCAGGATACTTTTAAATGTCACCTATCAGAATTTAGTTTCTTCCCACGGTACCTTGCCTGGGAAAGTATTCTTCAGGGTGCATTTAGGTGGGAGGCATGACGTCAGTATAAAGTCACAGATTGCCTAGAGGTCAAGACTCTCCTTTGTCCCTAAGCCCTGGTCATGCTAGACTGTCAATCTTCCTGTTCTCTAGCCTGTTAGGAAACGTGTCAGTGGCATGAAAGAACACAGAGCCTACATCTATTTTAGCAAGAGTCATATAAAAGCCATTCACAGTAGCAAAAGTCAATGACATTTCAGGAAGTATTTCAATTCTACAAATCCTTTTTGGGTCCATCTAACCTACACAGCTTATATATTATAGATAGGAAAGTAAAAGGACTGGGGTAGAGGTAAAAAGATGTTATTATTTTTAAAGTTTGTACACAATTATTGCTAAGTGGTAGTGAATGAAGACAAGATATGGATATTTTATTTTTTTTATTTTTTAAAAGATTTTATTTATCTCTTTGAGAGAGAGAGCAAGCAGCAGCCTGAGTGGGAGGAGGAGCAGAGGGGCATAAGCAGACTCCCCACTGAGCAGGGAACCTGACACAGAGCTCAATCCCAGGACCCCAAGATCATGACCTGAGCTAAAGGCAGATATTTAATCAACTTAGCCCCACAGGTGCCCCAAAATAGATATTTTAAAGAGATATTTGACCCCTCTGCCTCAACATTCTAAACAAATAAAGGGAAAAAATTACACTTAATATCAACAATCATTTATTTCTCAATAGCTTTGTGGCAAAGAGCATACATTTTAGGGGTGTCATAAGAAACTGGGTTTGAATCCATACTTGAATACTTAGCAGCTGTGAGGTCTTGGCTTTAGGGTAAGAGCCCAAGTTCCTTCACATGTAACAGAGATAATCAAATATCCCTCGAATGTTTCTTGTGAGGATTAAATACATTGAGGTAAAATACAAGGACACTCCCTGGTATGCTGATTGCTCAAAAAATAGTAGTTTGCAATAAAATTCCATGTGGAGAGTATTGTCTTACCTAAGGCCCACCTGCCTACCTTCTTAGTCTTATCCAGGCTTTTATACAGCATATGACTGATGGAAACCTGCAGAGAAACATTGAACCAGGGCTTGCTTCCTTCTGTGCTTCTTAGACACAGCATTGACAAGTGATCTTGGGGAACAAGGCCTTATTGAAGCATTGACTTTGAACCCCATCATGGCTGGTGCCAGTGCCTCATTGTAAAATGTGGTGTTACCCACTCTCTGCCTCAATTTTGTTTGAATGACTTAACAAATACACCCACAGGTATCTGTCAGGCTTGGAAATACATGTTGCACTTGTTCTGTGTACCACTATAAAGAACCTTTTTATTGCCATTTGAATTTGTCTTAAGTTGACTTAAGTGTTTACCAACATTGGTGTTATGATTTCTTTCTGTTCTGGCTACTATGTCTTAGTTTCCCAACTGTGAACCTGGTTAGATATTAAGAACTAACTCCAGTCATTTCCAGCACTGAATTAACTGATTGGTTTCTATTGTCTAAATGCTTTAGTATATAAACTGAGGACTTTAATTGTGAGGTGATGTATTTTACTAACTACCTTATTCTTATGAGTCTATATATGGCATAGTACAGCAGTTAAGAGCATGAACACTAAAGCAGATTTTTTAGGTTCTAAATCCCAGAACTTACTATGAATGTGACCTAAGACAGGTTACTTACCCCCTCTGAACCTCAAGTTACTCATCTTCATAGAATGCTTATATGGATTAAATGTGTTCATATGTGTATTAAAAACAATTTTTGAAACATAGTGCTACAGAGGCAGTGCCTGTTATCATTGTTCTGCATATAAAACGGGCTGCCTCTTCCTTTTCTAGGAAAGAGCACTAATCAAATTGTACTCACAGTGCTGTTGTATTCAGTTCTAAAATCTCAAAGGTGATTGTTTTGATCTCCCTAATTACAAGTACGACTGGAGGTTAGGCTGGCATCTGCAGAGCTAAGCATGGTAGAATCTTCTGGTACTCAGAGCTGTGTATTTGCTAGATACAAGGCAGAATGACACGTTGAAAGTAACTGGAATGTTAAAGAATAGGACTCACACAAGTCACAAAAACAAGTTAGGCATGTGAACTGGTATGAGAAAAGTAAGAGAGAAAAGAGTCATATGCATCATAAAAGGGAATTATAGAATGACATCAGGAGCTAGTACCAGGGAATTTTTAAAGTGGCGTGGGGATAGGTTAATTACATTGAAAGAAAATGGGCAGAACAGCCATAATGAAACACCAGTTCTCTTCCTTATTTATGTAATTCAACATTTCCCTTAGTTCACCTACTAGAAAATCTTGACACATTCTAATATATAGCTGAGATAGGGAACACTTTCCCTTGGCTATACATATGGCCCATTAAATCAGGTTCTAGGTTGGTTATGGTATTCATAGGGGTCCAGGACTTCTTCAAACAGTGGTTTAGCATTTGTAATAAGGAGAATTATGAATCATATTCTGGAATATTTGGAAAATAATAATTCATGGTTATAACATATTTCAGAAATTATTAAAAATTAACCTATTTATGCTACTATAATTTAACATATTGTGTGTTGAATGTTATAGTTGTTTGTGTCTATTATCTTGAGCTTCAAATCAACCAAATAAAAAATATTTTATTAGATTCTTTTTTCATATGATCAATGTACTCCTTAGAGAGATTATATGATTTGTCACAAGATGTTATGTGTACTGGCTGAGTTTGAAAAACCTCATTCTGAAACAAGTAGGGGACAAGAATGAAGTCAGTGGGACTAGTTAGGAGGCTACAGCTGCTCTAGATAAGATGTGATTATAGCTTAGTCTAAGGTGGAAGCAGTGGAGATGGTGAGAAATTGTCAGATCCTGGATATATTTTGAAGGCAGAACTAACAGGAATTCCTGACAGAATGGGGTGGGTAATGGGAGAAGGTAAGGAATCAAGAGGGAATCTAAGTATATTGGCTTGAAGAAGTAGAATACTGAAATCACCACAACTGAGATGGGAAAGGCCATAGGGAATGGGGTTTAGAGAGAAAGAACATGAATTCTGCTTGGGACCTGTTATGTTTGAGATGTATATTCAACATCCAAATGGAGATGTCAAGTAAAACTACCTGAAAGTCAGAAGTGAAGTCTTGGGTGGAGATAGAACCAGGACTCTGGTACATAGATATTTTTAAAGACACAAGCCTTCAAGAAAACATGATAGGGAGTGAATAGAGATAGAAAAGAGAAGAAGATCAAAGACAGAGCCTTGGGCTACTCTGAAATTGGGGGAAGGAGGACGAATCCATAAAGTTGAATGAGAAAGAATGGCCGATAGATAGGAGGGAGGAAAAAAAAAAAAAAGATTGTGGTGGCTGGAAGCTAAGTGCAAAAAGTGTGTTAAAGAGAATTTAACTGTATCAAAATGCTGCTGTAGATCAAGATGAAGAGTGGCTATTAACCATTTTGACTTAACATAGAGTTCACTGGTAACCTTGAAAGGAATTGGTTGGTATGTGGGACTCTTCAGTAAACAAAGGTCTGACTGAAGTAGACTTAAGAGAAAGTAGAAGGAAAATATTTGGAGTCACTAAGGGAAGGGGGAATAGATATACTACTGGAGTTACAAGGTTGTATATTTTCACAGAGGTGGGAGAAGTTGTATGAGAGAGTGGGAGTTTGACCTTGATCACATGATCAGTTCATTATGATACCTCATCCTGACACTTGTACAGATTGGACAAGCATGTTCATTTTTTCTTCCCTCTTTTAGCCACCACTAAACAAGTCACAGTATAGTTGTATACTATCTTACTATCCCATCCTAAATGGAGTTGTTATGTTCTGAGTTTGTCATATTATGGTGGACTATAGAAACCTCTCTGACAGAAAGGCAACAACTAATCTGTCCACTGTGTTCCTCTGATTGACTGGTGAAGTGAAAATACTTTTTCCAGAAAATGGGAGCCTAACTGGTCATCTGAATAAGATTGAGAACTGCTCTGTAATCTCTGAGACTAATATCAGGAGCTGGACTTTGTTGTCTGGGCATTGAAGGATCAGGAGAATGAAAGTCTGGAATAATGTTGAGTCCATCAGTGGAAGAGGAACCTGAGGGGGAAAATAAGCATCTAAGACTGTCTATGACTGTGTTCCCTAAAATAAAGGATAAAGATCTAGAGAGTAGAAAACAGCTATACATATATGCCAACAGATGAGCAGACACTGTTTAGGAAGGCAGTTGTTATTTGAGGATTTGATTATCTCATCATTGTGGTAAGTAACCTTTATGGGCCATTGGTTGTCTGCTTTACTAATGTCAGGATTAATGTCAGGATTCTTTTTCCTCATTAAATAGATTTAAAAATTTAGAGAAGTGTTGCCCTGTATGTTTACAGGGTCTCCAGCAGATTACAAACTCTTTGGGAGAAAGATCAGTTGTTGTTGTTCTTTCATTAGATGCCAATTTACCTGCTCAGGGGTTCTTAAGTTATTGTACTTTCTGGTCAAATTTTCTGATGAGTTCTCTCATTATGTGATGAGCAGTAAGAGGTGGCAACCAGTCTGGTAATCTGATAACTGGGAAGAAATCTTCAGTTGTCTTGGCAGTTATCAGGGAGTGTTATGGGTGAGTCTTAAGATTTTCTTTTGTTTATTAAAATTTCCTTGTGAGAATTAATCATTGTTAAATTTGTCACGTTTTCTACCTGAAGAGATTTATTTCTCACTAAGACTTAAACAAACAAACAAACAAACAAACAAAAAAATTTCATACCTTATGCCCTTTACTTTGTGGCCAAAGTTATATTTTTGGGTTCCATGTAGCTTGCATATTAGGACAAATTAGCATTTATGAATTAACATGGGTTCATGATACCTATTTGGTCTAAAGACTGTAACAATTATATAAGGTGATAAGTTAATGAACTGCTAATTTAAACTATTATTTTCTACTTCCATCTCCAGTATTTCATTGATTGAGTCAACAAGTATTAAAATAGTAAAAGAAAAACCCCCAAATCCTTAATGGTTATCTACATTATACATAGTACAAATGCATCATTCTTTGTTTTTTAGACTTATTTTCTACTGATAAATATTTAGACTATTTCCATTTTTTACTACCATAAACAATGCTGTAATGAATAACTTTGTTAATTATGTTTTTTTTTAATTTTTAGGAATTCTGTTTTACATTTATTAATCCTTTCTTGTATACCTTTTAAATAGTTTCTTTCTGTATTCTGCCCCTGCTCTTGACTGCTTATCTTTATTAGGTCTAATTGGTAGCATAAACTAATCTCTGATACAAACAATATCAAAACTATCCAAGTTGTGATTACCACTAAAATTTCCATAACAGCCAGTTCAACAGAACTGAACTGTCATTCAGTTCTGAATGACACATATTCGGAACAAATGATCTACTAAGGCACAGCTCTAACATCAGCTCTAACTCTGACTCAACACCAGTTGCGGTGCTTAATGTTTTATATTGTGCTAGTGGCATAATTTGGGGGTTTTCTTTCATTTGTCTAAAAGAACTTTAGGAAAATCCCTGAGTGTATTGATCCTGAGAGGACCTGTCTCTCAGAGATGTTGTGAAAAATGATTTATAACATAAAGTTTGAAGTTCTTAGAGAATGATGTGTTTTTAGAATGAAAAAAAAATGGTGTATGCATTTAAACATAAATATGGTTATTATTTTAATATGTTAATAATATAATATTTTAATGGTCAATTCACCATTTCTCACATTGCTATCCTAATTAAGCTTTCCACTTATATTTTTAATCTTATATGCTCAAATCTCTGGCTGACACCTGTAAGAGATGGTCATTACTAAGTTGCACTCTCCTCTTCTCATCATTGGGCAACTGTTTCATTGCTTATGAAGAAGTATATGAACTTTAAATATATATTTTTTTTATTTGACAGAGAGAGGTCTCAAGTAGGCAGAGAGGCAGGCAGAGAGAGGAGGAAGCAGGCTCCCTGCTGAGCAGAGAGCCCCATGCAGGTCTTGATCTCAGGACCCTGAGATCATGAACTGAGCTGAAGGCAGAAGTTTAACCCACTGAGCCACCCAAATGCCCCAAGTATATGACCTTTAATATGATCAACTATTCATCAGATTTTATTAGAAGCCATTATGTGTGTCACTAGTTTGGTCTGACTTCTCATACAGTGAATCCTAGGGCTGGTCAAGTGATGGGTTAGTAGAAGCAGAATCTTCATAGGAAGATTAGTATACCCAATACCCTATCTTCCCATTTTACTAATTCCAAAGGCCATTAAAGCTAGGAGTAGTGTTTGGATTATTTGTTGTTGTATGCTTTCCAGGATGTAGGTAACTGGAGGCTGAGAAAGAGATCAGGGACAGTGGGATGATGACTTTTTCTTCCCTCCTGCTCTCATAAGGGTGTGGTATCCAAGCACTCTTAAGTTTGGTTCAGGGAACAAGAAATTGTCATGCCTGTAAACCTTCTTAAATGCAACTGTCCAGGCCATTAATTATATAAATTCTTTCTGAATAGTAATATAAACCCAAGGTGCAAAGGGGCTGTGGCAAAGCACAAAATTAAGTCTTGCCACACTCTGCACAGACAGTAACATTGTTACCATCTCCCTTCTAATAGGTTGAGTGGGACCCTGTCAAGAATGCTGCACTGATACACTTTATATTACTGGTTTCCTCACTTGCACTACATTTTATAATATTTTCTAAATAAATCAAGAATCTACTACATGAGCAGTCATTTTTTTTTCTTTTTTTTCTTCTCCAAGTTCATATTCACCTGAAATGCTGAAATAATATTTGAGGAAGTTGGATTGTTTCACGTAGGATCAATTTTAAACCTGATTTTAAGTTTTTGAATCAGATACTATGGTAATAACTTTTGTCTTCTTTTCCTTGTTAGTAACAACTTTACTTATAATTTGGAATGTCTTTGGAGCCCTTTAGACTATAATTCCCAGTCTTACAGGAAGCAGTAGTCATATTACTAACTCTGACCATTGAGAAGAAAAATGAAATTTTTAAGTGTGGCCTCCAGAAAGGTTAAGAAAAAACAAAGGCAAACTTTTGCACACATAGCCTCTGTAATTCATTCCAATTTCCTGGAATGAAGATGCAATGGATGAAGCTCCAGCAGCTATCCTAGAGTATCAATGAGATTAAAAGTCACATACTGAAGATTTTTTGGATAAAACCCAAGACTGTGTCTTTGAGAACCACAGAGCTGATAACTGACTCTGGACTGTCTAGCTTCAGAGTTCTTTTATATGAGGAAGAAATAAAATTAAACCTTGTAAACTGTTTTTAGGTTTTCTTTTATATGGAACTAACTAACTTTCTTTCTTTCTTTCTTTCTTTCTTTCTTTCTTTCTTTCTTTCTTTCTTTCTTTCTTTCTTTCTTTCTTTCTTTCTTTCTTCTTTTTCTTAATTGCAAACCAGAAACAAGGTAGCCAAAAGACAGAAATGTATTTAGTTCAGGAGATGCTGCAATTTTTCCTAACTGTTCATATATTAAATATACACTCCTGAATATATGTGCTATTGTCTAACTAAGAAAATGGATTTGATGTCTTAGCACCAAATATGGGAGAAAGGCTGCTTTGTAATTGAGGTTTTAACTTGTGGGTCTACTTTCTGAGTACTTGGGCATATTTTGATTACCTTTGGAATATCTAGCACAACCAATAATAACATCTACTTTCTATATTAATATTCTCCCATTTCTCTTATCTAATTTCCATATCCAGGGGTTTCTAAGAATACAACTGCAGCCTATTATTGATTTGTTATTCACTTTTGACACTGACCAGGTAACCAGCCATCGATGAATTCAGTAATTCTCCACCTCCTAGAAAGTATAAAAACTGAACCAGACAGAAACTCTGGAGTTCTACATGTGTATTACTGGGGCCAGTGGCACATAACTGCCTATTATCAGAAGCCCAGCATCTTCATTATCCTGCTGCTATGTTACAGATGGAACCAGGTACCAGGTCCTGAGGGAACTGCCTATCACCAGTGGGAGTGCACTGGGACTGGATGGGTCACTGTTGGATGCACAAGGAACATCTGGAAAAACTGCTGGGAAAATGCCTTAGCAATTCCTTTTCTCTACTACTGTATTTTTTTCAATGTTAACAAATACTGTTTCCTTTTAAATTTTCTTTCATATGGACAACCTGAAATTAAATTAAAAAGGTCCAGAGTTTAACATGGAGAATGAAAATTAAAAAAAAAAAAATAGCTAAGGATTTATAGGGAAGGTGGCAGAGTAAAGGACCCTGAGCTCACCTTGTCCCACAGATAAAACTAGATAACACCCACATCAATGTAAATAACCCAGAAAACAAACTGAAGACTGGCAGAGCAGACTCTCCACAGCTATGAAGAGGCCACATCAAAGAGGACAGGAAGGGGAGAGACATGGTCAGGAGCTAAATGTAACCATAGGACTGTCCATAAGTGGGAGGCACACCATGGGCATTGAAAGGGTCATTCCCTTGCCCAGGCAGAAGGAACCCATATAGGGGAAGACAAACTCCCAAAATATTTGGCTTTGAAAACAAGAGGACCATAATTTTGCAAGTTTGTATAATCAGTGGGTCTTAACATTTGGAATTTTCTTTAAAAAAGATTTGATTCTGGTAGTCAGGAGGGCAAGAGAAAACAGTTCCCACACTTAAAGAGATAGCACAATGAATAGCTTTACTGAGATACAGCATAGAAGCAGTTGTTTGGGAAATCATTTGTGGTATATAGTAGGGATATTTATTTACTGATCTCAGAGTATGGCAGGGATCATTGGAAGACTACTCCATGAACAGAGGAGCTGGCAGCTACCTATTCCCTTCCCCCTTCCCCCCCAACTACAGTCTAGACACACAGACACCTATGGGAAGCAGTACAGCACAAATATTCTCCATCTAACTTGAGACCACCCCCATGCTCTTCTGTGGATCGGTGCCCTCCAACCCAACAGCCTAGCAGGAGTTTTGGGTGGCTGCAGGTCCCCAGTGACAACTATCAGTGCAAATCTTGCTGGCATCATTTTTCTGTAGACCTGCCCCCTGAAATATACCCCAATATACCCTTGGCCTGGAGCCCATTCAAAGTTGTGTGTTGTGTGCAAGCATACCTGACAGGGGCCAATACCACTCCAAAGTGACTCCTTCCCTGGGGAGAGAGGAAGGTAACTACTCACACTGTTCCAATTGTTACCCAGAAAATGGGCTGGGAACCAATAGCTGGACTGAGTGCAGGCTCTACACACTAATAAAAGCTTCTCAGGAAAAGATACAGGGAAAGTGCCCTCAAGTTCAGTGATCCTGCATCTCTGGTAAATACCTGGTCTGTTTCAAATCAAGTCCAAGAAAAACCCAGACTGGCCACTAACAACAAAGACCAAACTGTACCCATAATAGGCAAAGAGAGCCACTGCACACAGCTGAGCTGAAGGTAAATGTGGTTCAGCCACATAGTAGGATGCATGCAACATACACAGGAGAAACAACTGAAAGGCCAGGCCAGGTTCTGGTGAACAGGGGATGCCATACTTCAGGGCATTACCAGACCTTATCTTCATAAGGCTACTATTTTTTTTTCTTTAATCACTATTTTTATTTATTTTTTAAAATTTGTTTTCAGTGTAACAAAATTCATTGTTTTTGCACCACACCCAGTGCTCCATGCCATGCATGCCCTCCTTAATACCCACCACCTGGCTTCCCCAACCTACCATCCCCTGCCCCTTCAAAACCCTCAGATTGTTTTTCAGAGTCCATAGTCTCTCATGGTTCACCTCCCCTTCGAATTTCCCTCTACTCCTTTCTCCTCTCCATCTCCCCATGTCCTCCATGTTATTTCTTATGCTCCACAAGTAAGTGACTTACTTAAGTGACTTACTTATAAGTAAGTTCACTTACTTATCAAGTAAGTGAAACTATATTATAATTGACTCTCTCTGCTTGACATATTTCACTCAGCATAATCCCTTCCAGTCCTGTCCATGTTGCTACAAAAGTTGGGTGTTCATCCTTTCTGATGG
This sequence comes from Mustela nivalis, assembly GCF_964662115.1. NCBI lineage: Eukaryota > Metazoa > Chordata > Mammalia > Carnivora > Mustelidae > Mustela > Mustela nivalis. The sequence continues at coordinate 31,846,792 of NC_139030.1, read as the reverse complement.
AGGCATAATACTCCATAGTGTATATGGACCACATCTTCCTTATCCATTCGTCCGTTGAAGGGCATCTTGGTTCTTTCCACAGTTTGGTGACCGTGGCCATTGCTGCTATAAACACTGGGTACAGATGGCCCTTCTTTTCACTCCATCTATATCGTTGGGGTAAATACCCAGGAGTGCAATGGCAGGGTCATAGGGAAGTTCTATTTTTAATTTCTTGAGGATCTCCACACTGTTCTCCAAAGAGGCTGCACCAACTTGGATTCCCACGAACAATGAAAGAGGGTTCCCCTTTCTCCACATCCTCTCCAACACGCATTGTTTTCTGTCTTGTTAATTTTGGCCATTCTAACTGGTGTAAGGTGGTATCTCAATGTGGTTTTAATTTGAACCTCCCTGATGGCTAGTGATGATAAACATTTTTTCATGTGTCTGATAAGGCCACTTCTTTTAAGAGCAGGAGATATGGCTAACTTTCCCAACATATAGAAATAGACACAGAGAGTTAGACAAAAATGAAGAGACAGAGGAAAACATCCCAAATGAAAGAACAGGACAAAATCACAGCAAGAGACCTAAATGAAACAGATAAATAATATGTCTGATAGAAAATTTAATGTAAGAACTATAAAGACACTCATTGAACTTGAGAAAAGAGTAGAGGATCTCAGTGGAACCCTCAACAGAGACAGAAAACATACAAAAGAACCAGTCAGAGATCAAGAACTCAATAACAAATTTATTTATTTAAGATGTATTTTTTAAAATTTTTTATTTTTTATAAACATATATTTTTATCCCCAGGGGTACAGGTCTGTGAATCACCAGGTTTACACACTTCACAACACTCACTAAAGCACATACCCTCCCCAATGTCCATAATCCCACCCCGTTCTCCCAAAACCCCTCCTCCCAGCAACCCTCAGTTTGTTTTATGAGATTAAGAGTCACTTATGGTTTGTCTCCCTCCCAATCACATCTTGTTTCATTGATTCTTCTCCTACCCACTTAAGCCCCCATGTTACATCACCACTTCCTCATATCAGGGAGATCATATGATAGTTGTCTTTCTCTGCTTGACTTATTTCACTAAGCATGATACGCTCTAGTTCCATCCATGTTGTCGCAAATGGCAAGAATTCATTTCTTTTGATGGCTGCATAGTATTCCATTGTGTATATATACCACATCTTCTTGATCCATTCATCAGGTGATGGACATCTAGGTTCTTTCCATAGTTTGGCTATTGTGGACATTGCTGCTATAAACATTCGGGTGCACGTGCCCCTTTGGATCACTACGTTTGTATCTTTAGGGTAAATGCCCAATAGTGCAATTGCTGGGTCATAGGGCAGTTCTATTTTCAACATTTTGAGGAACCTCCATGCTGTTTTCCAGAGTGGTTGCACCAGCTTGCATTCCCACCAACAGTGTAGGAGGGTTCCCCTTTCTCCGCATCCTCGCCAGCATCTGCCATTTCCTGGCTTGTTGATTTTAGCCATTCTGACTGGTGTGAGGTGATATCTCATTGTGGTTTTGATTTGTATTTCCCTGATGCCGAGTGATATGGAGCACTTTTTCATGTGTCTGTTGGCCATCTGGATGTCTTCTTTGCAGAAATGTCTGTTCATGTCCTCTGCCCATTTCTTGATTGGATTATTTGTTCTTTGGGTGTTGAGTTTGCTAAGTTCTTTATAGATTCTGGACACTAGTCCTTTATCTGATATGTCGTTTGCAAATATCTTCTCCCATTCTGTCAGTTGTCTTTTGATTTTGTTAACTGTTTCCTTTGCTGTGCAAAAGCTTTTGATCTTGATGAGATCCCAATAGTTGATTTTTGCCCTTGCTTCCCTTGCCTTTAGCGTTGTTCTTAGGAAGATGTCGCTGCAGCTGAGTTCGAAGAGGTTGCTGCCTGTGTTCTCCTCAAGGATTTTGATGGATTCCTTTCGCACATTGAGGTCCTTCATCCATTTTGAGTCTATTTTTGTGTGTGGTGTAAGGAAATGGTCCAATTTCATTTTTCTGCATGTGGCTGTCCAATTTTCCCAGCACCATTTATTGAAGAGGCTGTCTTTTTTCCATTGGACATTCTTTCCTGCTTTGTCGAAGATTAGTTGACTGTAGAGTTGAGGGTCTATTTCTGGGCTCTCTATTCTGTTCCATTGATCTATGTGTCTGTTTTTGTGCCAGTACCATGCTGTCTTGATGATGACAGCTTTGTAATAGAGCTTGAAGTCCAGAATTGTGATGCCACCAACGTTGGCTTTCTTTTTCAATATCCCTTTGGCTATTTGAGGTCTTTTCTGGTTCCATATAAATTTTAGAATTATTTGTTCCATTTCTTTGAAAAAGATGGATGGTACTTTGATAGGAATTGCATTAAATGTGTAGATTGCTTTAGGTAGCATAGACATTTTCACAATATTTATTCTTCCAATCCAGGAGCATGGAACATTTTTCCATTTCTTTGTGTCTTCCTCAATTTCTTTCATGAGTCCTTTATAGTTTTCTGAGTATAGATTCTGTGTCTCTTTGGTTAGGTTTATTCCTAGGTATCTTATGGTTTTGGGTGCAGTTGTAAATGGGATTAACTCCTTAATTTCTCTTTCTTCTGTCTTGCTGTTGGTGTAGAGAAATGCAACTGATTTCTGTGCATTGATTTTATATCCTGACACTTTACTGAATTCCTGTATAAGTTCTAGCAGTTTTGGAGTGGAGTCTTTTGGGTTTTCCACATATAGTATCATATCATCTGCGAAGAGTGATAATTTGACTTCTTCTTTGCCGATTTGGATGCCTTTAATTTCCTTTTGTTGTCTGATTGCTGAGGCTAGGACCTCTAGTACTATGTTGAATAGCAGTGGTGATAATGGACATCCCTGCCATGTTCCTGACCTTAGTGGAAAAGCTTTCAGTTTTTCTCCATTGAGAATGGTATTTACGGTAGGTTTTTCATAGATGGCTTTGATGATATTGAGGTATGTGCCCTCTATCCCTACACTTTGAAGAGTTTTGATCAGGAAGTGATGCTGTACTTTGTCAAATGCTTTTTCAGCATCTCTTGAGAGTATCATATGGTTCTTGCTCTTTCTTTTATTGATGTGTTGTATCACATTGACTGATTTGTGGATGTTGAACCAACCTTGCAGCCCTGGAATAAATCCCACTTGGTTGTGGTGAATAATCCTTTTAATGTACTGTTGAATCCTATTGGCTAGTATTTTGTTGAGTATTGTTCATCAAGGATATTGGTCTATAGCTCTCTTTTTTGATGGGATCCTTGTGTGGTTTTGGGATCAAGGTGAAGCTGGTGTTATAAAATGAGTTTGGAAGTTTTCCTTCCATTTCTAGTTTTTGGAACAGTTTCAGGAGAATAGGAATTAGTTCTTCTTTAAATGTTTGGTAGAATTCCCCCGGGAAGCCATCTGGCCCTGGGCTTGTGTTTGTTTGGAGATTTTTAATGACTGTTTAAATCTCCTTACTGGTTATGGGTCTGTTCAGGCTTTCTATTTCTTCCTGGTTCAGTTGTGGTAGTTTGTATGTTTCTAGGAATGCATCCATTTCTTCCAGATTGTCAAATTTGTTGGCATAGAGTTGCTCATAGTATGTTCTTATAATAGTTTGTATTTCTTTGTTGTTAGTTGTGATCTCTCCTCTTTTGTTCATGATTTTATTTATTTGGGTCCTCTCTTCTTTTTGATAAGTCGGGCCAGGGGTTTATCAATTTTATTAATTCTTTCAAAGAACCAGCTCCTAGTTTCGTTGACTTGTTCTATTGTTTTCTTGGTTTCTATTTCATTGATTTCTGCTCTGATCTTTATGATTTCTCTTCTCCTGCTGGGTTTAGGGTTTCTTTCTTGTTCTTTCTCCAGCTCCTTTAGGTGTAGGGTTAGGTTGTGTACCTGAGACCTTTCTTGTTTCTTGAGAAAGGCTTGTACCGCTATATATTTTACTCTCGGGACTGCCTTTGTTGTGTCCCACAGATTTTGAACCATTGTATTTTCATTATCATTTGTTTCCATGATTTTTTTCAATTCTTCTTTACTTTCCCGGTTGACCCATTCATTATTTAGAAAGATGCTGTTTAGTCTCCATGTATTTGGGTTCTTTTCAAACTTCCTCTTGTGGTTGAGTTCTAGCTTTAGAGCATTGTGGTCTGAAAATATGCAGGGAATGATCCCAATCTTTTGATACCGGTTGAGTCCTGATTTAGGACCGAGGATGTGATCTATTCTGGAGAATGTTCCATGTGCACTAGAGAAGAATGTGTATTCTGTTGCTTTGGGATGAAATGTTCTGAATATATCTGTGATGTCCATCTGGTCCAGTGTGTCGTTTAAGTCCTTTATTTCCTTGCTGATCTTTTGCTTGGATGATCTGTCCATTTCAGTGAGGGGAGTGTTAAAGTCCCCTACTATTATTGTATAATTGTTGATGTGTTTCTTTGATTTTGTTATTAATTGGTTTATATAGTTGGCTGCTCCCACGTTGGGGGCATAGATATTTAAAATTGTTAGATCTTCTTGTTGGACAGACACTTTGAGTGTGATACAGTGTCCTTCCTTATCTCTTATTATAGTCTTTGGCTTAAAATCTAATTGATCTGATATAAGGATTGCCACTCCTGCTTTCTTCTGATGTCCATTAGCATGGTAAATTCTTTTCCACCCCCTCCCTTTAAGTCTGGAGGTGTCTTCGGGCTTAAAATGTGTTTCTTGGAGGCAACATATAGATGGGTTTTGTTTTTTTTATCCATTCTGATACCCTGTGTCTTTTGACAGGGGCATTTAGCCCATTAACTATTGAGAGATATGAATTTAGTGCCATTGTATTGCCTGTAAAGTGACTGTTACTGTATATGGTCTCTGTTCCTTTCTGATCTACTACTTTTAGGCTCTCTCTTTGTTTAGAGGACCCCTTTCAATATTTCCTGTAGAGCTGGTTTGGTGTTTGCTAATCCTTTCAATTTTTGTTTGTCCTGGAAGCTTTTTATTTCTCCTTCTATTTTCAATGATAGCCTAGCTGGATATAGTATTCTTGGCTGCATGTTTTTCTCGTTTAGTGCTCTGAAAATATCATGCCAGCTCTTTCTGGCCTGCCAGGTCTCTGTGGATAAGTCAGCTGCCAATCTAATATTTTTACCATTGTATGTTACAGACTTCTTTTCCCGGGCTGCTTTCAGGATTTTCTCTTTGTCACTGAGACTTGTAAATTTTACTATTAGGTGACGGGGTGTGGGCCTATTCTTATTGATTTTGAGGGGCATTCTCTGAACCTCCTGAATTTTGATACTCGTTCCCTTTGCCATATTGTGGAAATTCTCACCAATAATTCTCTCCAGTATACCTTCTGCTCCCCTCTCTCTTTCTTCTTCTTCTGGAATCCCAATTATTCTAATGTTGTTTCGTCTTATGGTGTCACTTATCTCTCGAATTCTCCCCTCGTGGTCCATTAGCTGTTTTCCCTCTTTTGCTCAGCTTCTTTATTCTCTGTCATTTGGTCTTCTATATCTCTAATTCTTCTTCTGCCTCATTTATCCTAGCAGTGAGAGCCTCCATTTTTGATTGCACCTCATTAATAGCTTTTTTTTATTTCAACTTGATTAGATTTTAGTTCTTTTATTTCTCCAGAAAGGGCTTTTATATCTCTCGAGAGGGTTTCTCTAATATCTTCCATGCCTTTTTCGAGCCTGGCTAGAACCTTGAGAATTGTCATCCTGAACTCTAGATCTGACATATTACCAATGTCTGTATTGATTAGGTCCCTAGCCTTCGGTACTGCCTCTTGTTCTTTTTTTTGTGTTGAATTTTTCCTTATTGTCATTTTGTCCAGATAAGAGTATATGAAGGAGCAAGTAAAATACTAAAAGGGTGGCAACAACCCCAGGAAAATATGCTTTAACCAAATTAGAAGAGATCCCAAATCGTGAGGGGGGAGAAAGGGGATAAAAAGAGGTTCAACAAGGAAGAAAGAAAAAAAAAAAGAACAAAGAAAAAAAAAGAATTAAAAAAAAAGAAAACAAATAAGAAAAATATAATATATATATATATATATATATTAGATAAACTGGTTAAAAAAACGTTAAAAAAGAAAAAGGTAAAAGTTAAAAAAAAAATTTTACCGGAAGGCGAGAAAAAAAAAACAAAAATGAAAAGGAAAAAAATTAAATTAACTGCAAGACTAAAAAAAATCACAGGGAAAAAGCAATGAGTTCCGTGTTTTGCTTTCTCCTCCTCTGGAATTCTGCTGCTCTCCTTGGTATTGAAACTGCACTCCTTGGTAGGTGAACTTGGTCTTGGCTGGATTTCTTGTTGATCATCTGGGGGAGGGGCCTGTTGTAGTGATTCTCAAGTGTCTTTGCCCCAGGCGGAATTGCACCACCCTTATCAGGGGCCGGGGTGCGTAATCCGCTTGGGTTTGCTCTCAGGAGCTTTTGTTCCCTGAGCGCTTTCCGTAGAGTTTCGGAGGACAGGAATACAAATGGCGGCCTCCTGGTCTCCGGCTCCTCGGTCGAGAGCCCAGGGCCCCACTCCTCAGTGCGCCCTCAGAGAACAGCGCCCAGTTACTCCCGTCTGCCTGACCTCCGGCCGCCCTCCGAGCTCACCGAGCCTGGGACCGGTTCAAGGTAACACCGAGCTGTGAGCTTACTGTCGGCTCTGTCTCTGTAGCCGGCTTTCCCGTTCCAATACCCACAAGCTCTGCGACACTCAGACACCCCCAATCCTTCTGTGACCCTGCGGGACCTGAGGCCACGCTGACCCTGTGTGGGCTTCACTCCGGTTTAGCCTCTGGAGCGATGTCCCTCAGCGGAACAGACTTTTTTTTTTAAATTTTTTATTTTTTATAAACATATATTTTTATCCCCAGGGGTACAGGTCTGTGAATCACCAGGTTTACACACTTCACAGCACTCACCAAAGCACATACCCTCCCCAATGTCCATAATCCCACACCCCCTTCTCCAAAACCCCCTCCCCCCAGCATCCTCAGTTTATTTTGTGAGAACAGACTTTTAAAAGTCCTGATTTTGTGTGCCGTTGCTCCGCCGCTTGCCAGGAGCTGGCCCCTCCCCCCGGGGTCTATCTTCCTGTCGCTTTGGATTCACTTCTCCGCCGGTCCTACCTTTCAGAAAGTGGTTGTTTTTCTGTTTCCAGAATTGCTGTTCTTCTTCTATTCGATCTGCCGATGGATTTTCAGGTGTTTGCAATCTTTAGATAAGCTATCAAGCTGATCTCCAGCTAGCTGAAGTATCTCAGCCTGCTATTTCTCCACCATCTTGACCTCAATCCAAGATGTATTTTTTTTTTAAAGTGTATATGCACATGAGTAGGAAGAGGGGCTGAAGAAGAGAATCTTCAAGCAGAGAATCTTCCCCCACTGAGTACAGAGCCTGATATAGGTCTCTATCCCATGACCCATGAGATAATGACCTGAGCTGATATGGAGTCATATGTTCAATGGACTGAGCCACACATGTGCCCCCAAAACTGAAATATAAAATATATGAGAATGAATAAGCAGTAACCTAGAGGAAGGAGAAGAATGGATGGATCAGATATCTGGAAGAGTAGTGCACCTGGAAGGGTGATGAGCAATCAAGTTACAAATGAGAGAAAAAGTAATAAAAAAAATTATATTTAGAGAATTCACTGACACATCAAATGTAATAATATTTGTATTATAGAATCCCAGGAGAAATAAGGCAAGAAAAGGGAGCAGAAATTTTCAAGAAATAATAAGTGAAAACTTCCTTGATCTAGGGAAGGAAACAGAAATCCAGATCCAGGAGGCACAGACAGCTCCCAACATCTACAACCCAGGGAGGTCTGCACCAAGAAACATAGTAATTAAAATGGCAAAAAGAAGTGATAAAAAAAAATTTTTAATCAGAAAGAGAAAAGAAAACACGTGCAAGGTAAAGCCCATAAGGCTCATTTTTCAGGAGAAAATTTGCAAGTCACAAGTAAGTAGCATAACATATTCAAAGTGCTGAAACAAACAAACAAACACTGCAGCCAAGAATACTCCATCCGGCAAGGCTATCACTCAGAACAGGAGAGGTAAAGAGTTTCCCAGAGAGACAAATGTTAAAAGAATTCATTACCACTAAGCCAACCCTATAAGGAATACTAAAGGGACTCTTTGAGTCCCTTACTCCACAAAGAGGAGTAAGAAAAGTAGGAAGCACAAAAGCAGTAAAATTAAGTATATTTATAAAATACAGAGGATTCACAAAAGGAATTAAGGTGCGACAGCATATACTTAAAACATGCAGTGGGGGGGAGAAGAGTAAAGAATGGATTAAACTTAAGCAACTAAAAACTTAATATAGACGACTATATGTATAAGATGTTATATATAAACCTACTAGTAGTCACATACCAAAAGCCAATAATAGATATGGAAAAAAACAAAAAGAAAGGTATCCAACATATCTCTAAAGAAATCCAATAAACCATGAGAGAAGAGAGCAAAAGAACAGAGAACTACAAAAACAACCACAAAACAAGTAAAAAAAACAAGTACATACCTATCAATAGTTACTTTAAATGTCAATGGACTAAATGCTTCAATCAAAAGATATAGGGTAAGAGAATGGACAAAAAGCAGGGTCCATCTGTAGTCTCCCTACAAGAAATTTATTTCAGACCTAAAGACACATGCAGATTGAAAGGATGAATGGAAAGCTATTTATTATGCAAATGGAAGTGAAAAGAAAGATGGGGTAGCAATATTTCCATTAGGCAAAATAGATGGTAGAACAAAGGCTGTAACAAGAGACAAGGACTGTGTATATATATAATATATAGTAAATATATATAATATATGAAGGGGACAACCTAGCAAGAAGATATAACAATTGTAAATATTTATGCACCCAACATTGGACCACCCAAATATATGGAGCAGCTAGTAACAAACATAGAGAAACTAATTGATAATAATACAATAACAGGGGACTTTAACACCCCCCACTTATATCAATAGACAGATCATCCAAACAGAAAGTTAAAAAAAAAAAAAAAAAGTGACTTTGAATAACCCAGCAGGCCAGATGGATTTACCAGATATATTCAGAACATTCCATCCTAAAACAGCAGAATACACATTCTTTTCAAGTGCACCTGGAACATTCTCCAGGAGAGATCACGTTTTAGGCCACAAAGTAAGTCTCAACAAGTTAAAAAAAATTGAAGTTAAAAAAGATTGAAGTCATACTATGGATCTTTTCTGACCACAAGGATACATAATTAGAAATCAACCACAAGGAAAAAAAAATCTGAAAAGATAACAAATACATGGAGGTTAAATAACTTGCTACTATGCAATGAATGTGTAGACCAAGAAATAAAGAGGCAATTTAGAAAAATACATGGAGGCAAATGAAATTGAAAACAGAATGTTCCAAAATCTTTGGAACACAGCAAAAACTGTTCCAAAAGGGAAGTTTATAGCAATACAGGCCCACCTCCCAAAGGCAAGAAAAATCTCAGCCTAACCTTACCCCTAAAGAAGCTAAAAAAAGAAGAACAAGACCCAAAACCAGTAAAGGGAGGAAATAAAGATTAGAGCAAAAATAAATGAAATTTAAAAACTAAAAAATAATTAAACAGATCAATGAAACAAGGAGCAGTTTCTTTGAAAACATTAAAAAAAAAAACTGATAAAATTTTAGCCGGATTCATTTAAAAAAGAGAGGGGGCTCAAACAAATCATAAACAAAGGAGAAGAAATAACAACAAATACAACAGGAATACCAAGGATTATAGGAGACTATTATGAAAAATTACATGCCAATGAGTTGGAAGACCTAAGAAGAAATGAATAAATTTCAAGAAACCTGTAATCTCTCAAAATTGAATATAGAAATTTAGACGGATTACCAGAAATGAAATTCAATCAGTAATCAAATAATTCCAAATAAACAAAAGTACTAAACCAGACAGCTTCACAGGTGAGTTATACCAAACATTTAAAGAAGAGTTAATGCTTATTTTCAGATTATTCCAAATAATAGGAGAGAAGAAGAAGAAAAGTTTCCAAATTCATTCTATGAGGTAATTACCCTGATACCAAAACCAAACAAAGACCCTAAAGAAGAGAACTATAGGCTGATGTCTCTGATGAACATAGATGCAACATCTTCTACAAAATACTAGCAAGCAGAATCCAACAATACATTCACCAAATCACAAATCACAAAATCATTCACCACAATCAAGTAGGACGTACTCCTCAAATGTGAGAGTGATTTAATATATGAAAATCAATCATGATATATCAACAAGAGAAAGGATAAAAACCACATGATCATTTCAATAGATGCAGAAAATGCATTTTATGGGTATAACATACACACACACCCACACACCACACACACACTCACAGTAGGTTTATAGGGAACATACTTCAACATAATAAAGACCATATATGATAAATCCACAGCTACCATCATACTCATTGCTGGAAAACAGAGACCTTTCCCCCTAAGTTCAAGAACAGTGCATGGATGTCCACTCTCATCACTTTTATTCAACATAGTACTAGAAGTTCTAGCCATAGCAGACAATAAAAAGAAATTAAAAAAAAAAACATTCAAACTGGGAAGGAAGAAGTAAAATTCTCACTATTTGCAGAAGACATGATACTATATGAAAAACCTTAAGACTCCACCAAGAAACCACTAGAACTGATCAATGAATTAATTAAAGTCACAGGATACAAAATCAATGTACACAAATTTGTAACATGTCTACTCACTAATAATGAAGTAGCAGAAAGAGAAAATAAGATAACAATCCTATTTAGAATTGCACCAAAAAAAATAATAAAATCCCTAAAAATAAACTAACCCAAGGACGTGAAAGACATATACACTGAAGACTGTAAAATATTGATGAAAGAAACTGAAGATAACCTAAGCAAATGGAAATACATTTCATGTTCATAGATTGGAAGAATTGATATTGTTAAAATAACCACATTACCCAAGCAATCTACAGATTTAGTGCAATCTGTATCAAAATACCAACAGCATTTTTTCACAAATAAGAACAATTCTAAAATTTCTGTAGAACTGCAAAAGAACGTGAATAGTGAAGGCAATCTTGAAAAAGAAATACTTTTTTTGAAGGTATCACAATTCCATATTTCAAAATATACTACAGAGCTATAGTAATCAGAATAAGTGTGGTATTTGTACAAAAATAGACTCAGAAGTCACAGAACAAAATAAAACTCCAACAATAAATCCACAGTTATGTGGTCAGTTATATTCCACAAAAGAGGTAAGAATAGGCATTGGAAAAAGACAGTCTCAACAAATGATGTTGGAAAAATGATACCTATGTGCAGAAGAATGAAACTAGACCACTTGTTTTTCAACATACACAAAAATAAACTCAGAATGTGAGACTTGAAAGCATTACAGTTGTAGAAGAGCACAGTCAGTAATTCCCTGACATCGACCATAGCAACATTTTTCTAGATATGTTTCTTGAGGTGAGGGAAACAAACAAACAAAAACAACTATTGGAACTACAGCCATATAAAAACACTAATTTGAAGAGATATGTGCACCTCCATGTTTATTGCAGCATTATTTACAATAGCCAAGTTATAGAAGCAGCCCAAGTGCCCATTGATAGCTGAATGGATAAGGAAGAAGATATATATACACAATGGAATATTATCATTAAAAAAACGAGCTTTGCCATTTGCAACAACATGACTGGATCTAGATAATAAAATGCTAAGTGATATAAGTCAGTCAGAGAAAGACGAAGGCTATATGATTTCATTTTTATGTAGAATTTAAGAAATAAACCAAGAAAAAAGGAGATAAACAAAAAGGAGACTCTTAAATATAGAGAACAAATCATTGGTTACCAGAAGGAAGGTGGGTGGGGTGATGGGTGAAATAGGTGAAGGGGATTAAGAGTGCACTTATCATGAAGAGCACGGAGTAACGTAGAGAATTGTTGAGTCACTCTATTGTACACCTGAAACTAATATAACACTGTGTGTTTACTGGAAATAAAATTTTTTTAATCACCAAAAAATAACAGCAAGAACACAGCTAGCACTAAACTTTCTAGCACCCATGAACTAGAGAAAGTATGAAACTACCTTCTTGCCCTGGAAATGCCTGATGCTGCTAAATTAGTCCATGTAGATGATTACATGCCATGTCATCCCTGTGTATATTTGTGTTTGCATGTGTGTGTCTTTTATCATGGTCTTTCCATTTGCATCTGAAGATGTCTTTCTAATTTTCTCCTCTGTATGTCTTTCCTTTTTTCTATATTTCTCTATCTCGTTTTCCATGTGAAGTTCAGGATATATTGATATTTATGAGTTACTATTTTAAAGTCCTATTCTCTACATTTCTCTCTAGTGTTAACAATAGCTCTCTAATTTTATCTCTCTTTGCCCATCTCCTTCATATCACCTTTTTGTTCTATCTACTGACCACAAGGTCATAGAACTAAAGTACAATATGTCTTTTCCTTTTCCAAAAACAAACATACAAGTGATTTTCAGTTCAAAATAGTTGTCTTAACACATTACCTTTTGTTCCTCTCTAAGCTTTAATAAAATAACATTCAGTAATATAAAAATAATACTGCACTGACATCACTGAAGGACTAGATGGGGTGTTATTCTCAGACCAAAACAATTGAGTGATGTCTGTAAGATAATAAGCAGATGGAATCAGTTCCAAAATATGTTTTGGAATTTTTAAAATAGATCTCTTAAGTTATCTGAGGTCAAGAAACTGTAGGCTGGGGAAAAAAGATGACTATAAAGAGTTGGCTGTATCATGGCTTTATCACTACCTCTTGCTAAAACAGGATGGGGTTTCATTATTTGTCAAGTATAAACTGGAGTACACCTCACTTGCCAAATATATTTGGTAGTCCTAATGCAAGAAATTCCAAGAATGAGTACTCAGAACTATCAAAACAGGCAAGTTCTCTATCCCACTCAGAACTGCTAAGAGGAGAAAGAAGCTGATAACCAGAAGAGTAATTGCCAACACTTGTTAAGAAACCCCAGTAAATTTATGTGCTCCCTTTCACCTCCTGCACACACTAGCACAGCATGGCTCAGGTTCTTGTAATCAGAATCTTGATTCTCTGCTATTGGAAGAGCTATTTTCACTTGGAGATAGGACATATACATGATTTCCTAACCCAGAAATAAGTTAGGAAAGCTAAGATCAGGAAGGAGTACTGTAGAAGTACTGTAGAAGTACACAGCACATGCAGTAGAAGAAATTAAAATATTAAGGGAAAATGTTGGTGATGGGAATAAATGATTAATATAAATGTAATTATTACCCTTAAATAATTTTTTTGGAGACATGAGAAATGCATTAAAACTCCTGAAACCAATAACAGATTGCTGTAATAAAAGAAGTTCTCTAAATTCATGAAACTTAGTCACATTAATTTTAAAGAAGATGTAATAAGTAAGCTTAATACCAGAATATACAAAGTCCATGAATAAACTGGGTGAAATTAAAAAAAAAAAACAACTAATAAATTATTTTAGCATTAAAAAACCAGAAAGGATGCAAAAAAAAAAAAAACCCAAAAACATTAAGAGACAGGAAATACAGTAGATTCATTATAAGTCAAAGGAAGGTTTTAGAAAAGATAGAGGGGAAGTAATAGTTGTAAACATTATAGAAAAAAAAAAAAACTTTCCTGAAGACTGATTTTCCTTAATACTTAAAGAATTTTTTGGATATCAATAAGAAAACAAAACAAAACAAAACACAAAAAGGGAATACATAGAATCTCCCTGGTGAAATTTCAGAATACTATGAAAGAAAATCCTATCCTTCTCCCTGCTCCAAAAAAACAAACAAAAATACACAAAAAAAAACAAAAAAAAAAAGAGTTTACTATAAGGAATAATCATCAGATATCAGACTCCTCATCTACAGTACGGTGGTAAAGGATGAGCAGAAACGTTAAACTAACATTTGAGAGAAGAGGCCAAGGAAACATGCTCAATCATAAAAGGATTTAAGAGAATTTATCCTTCTCTTTTCGCTACTTCATTATTAGTGTATAGAAATTTTAAAAATGTCTGTACATTGATTTTGTATCCTGCAATTACTGAATTCATTTTTCAGTTGTAGTAGTTTCTTGGTGCAGTTTTAAGAGTTTTCTATATATAGTATATATCATCTGCAAATAGTATCACATCATCTTCGTTCCTAATTTGAATGCTTTTTATTTCTTTTTGTTGTTTGTTTGTTATGGCTAGGACTTCTAGTACTATGTTGAATAAGTGATGAAGTGAACATCCATGTGTTGTTCTTGACCTTAAGGGAAAGCTGTCAGTTTTTCAGCATTGAGTTGGTTATAATATGGTCTTTATTACATTGAGGTATGCTATCCTTTCTTTTTCTCTAGAGTTTTTGTCTGGTTTTGGTATCAGGGTAATGCTGGCCTCATAGAATGAATTTGGAAGCTTTCCTTTTCTATTTTTTGGAATAGTTTGAGAATAGGTATTAACTCTTCTTTAAGCATTTGGTATAATTCTCTTGTGAAGCTGTCTGGTCATGTACTTTTCTCATTTGGAGTTTTTCTCATTACTGATTCAGCTTCATTGCTGGTAATCAATCTGTTCAGAGTTTCAACTTTTTCATGCTTCAGTTTGGGCAGATTATATTTTCTAGAAATTTATTCACTTTTAGGTTTTTCAATTCAGGGAGGTATATTTTTCATAATATTCTCTTACAATATTTTGTATTCCTGTAGTGTTGGTTGTGTCTCTTCTTTCATTGTGATTTTATTTATTTGAGTCCCCCACCCCACTTTTAAATGAGTCTGCTTATAGGTTTATCAATTTTGTTGGTCTTTTCAATAAAGCATCTCTCATTTCTTTGATCTGTTCTATTGTTTTTTTTTCATTTCTGTATCATTTATTTTTGCTCTAATTGTTATTATTTTCTTCCTTTTACTAGTTTGTTGTAGTTTTGTGTTTTGTTCTTTTTCTAGCTCCTTTAGGTAAGGGTTGGCTGTTTGTTTGAGATTTTCTTGCTTCTGGAGGTAGGCCCATATTGCTATAAACTTCCCTCTTAGAATAGCTTTTCTTTATCCCAAAGATTTGGGATTGTTGTGTTTTCATTTTTACTTATTTCCATATAATTTTTATTTATTCTTTGATTTCTTGGTGAAACTATTTCTTGTTTAGTAGCATGTTATTTAACGCCCATGTATTTGTGCTTCTTCCAGATTTTTTTCTTGTGGTTGAATTCTAGTTGCATAGCATTGTCAGAAAAGAAGCATAATGTGACTTTTATTTTTATTATTTTTTTAATTGTTGAGACTTGTTTTATGGCCTAAAATGTGATCTCTTCTGAAAAATATTCCATGTGCACTTGAAGAGAATATGTATTCTGCTGTTTTAGGATAGAGTGTTCTGAATATATCTGGTAAATCCCCCTGGTCCAGTGTGTCATTCCAAACCACTTGTTTTCTTGTTGATTTTCTGTTTGAATGATCTGTCCATAATGTAAATAGGGTGTTAGAATACCCTAATATTTTTGTATTACTATTCATTAGTTCCTTTATGTTTGTTATTAGCTGCTTTATGTATCTGAGTGCTCCCATATTGGGTGCATTAGTTTTTACTATTGTTACATCTTCTTGTCGGGTTCTTCCCTTTAATTATTATAGAGTGTCCCTATTTATATCTTGTCAAGTCTTTGTTTTAAAGTATATTTTGTTTGATATAAGTATTGCTTCCTCAGCTTTCTTTTGACATCAGTTTGTATGGTCAATGTTTCTTCATCCCCTCATTTTCCATCTGCAGGTGCCCTTAGGTCTGAAATGAGTCTCTTGTAGGTGGCATACAGATGTGTCTGGTGTTTTTAATCTACTCTCTCACCCTATGTCTTTTGATGGGAGTGTTTAGTCCGTGTACATGCAAGGTAATTATTGATAGATATATATCTACTGTCATTTTGTTACTGGTTTTGTTGTTATGTTTTGTAGTTTTTCTCTAATCCTTTCTTCTCTTGCTTTCTTTCATGGTTTGTTAGCTTTCCTTACTAATATACTTGGATTCCTTTGTCTTTATTCTTTGCATAACTATTACTAGGTTTTGATGTATGACTAGCATTCAGTTTATAGATAACTTTTTTTCAGTTTATATGTAACATTTTGTGCATATAGCCATCTATATTAAGTTGATGGTTACTTAAGTTTGAAACCATTCTTTACTCTTCCCCCGCCCCCGACATGTTTTAGGTACATAGTGTCATATTTTACATCTTTTTATTTTGTGAATCCCTTGACTGATTTTTACAGATATATTTAGGTTTACTACTTTTGTGCTCCAACTTTTCCAACTCTCACACTTGGTCTTTCCTTTACACTCAGAGAGTTCCCTTTAATATTTCTTTTAGGGCTAGTTTAGTGGTCATGAACTCCTTTAAGTTTTGTTTGTCTGAGAAAATTTCTCCTTCTATTCTGAATGATAGCCTTGATGTATAGTATATTTTGGTTGCAGATTTTTTTCCCCAACATACTGACTATATCATGCTACTCTCTTTCAGCCTACAAAGTTTCTACTGAAAAATCTGCTCACGGCCTTATGGCCTTTCCCTTGCATGGAACTATCTTTTTTGCTCTTGCTGTTATTAATTTATTTTCTTTAGCTTTGCCATTTTAATTACTATATTTCTTGGTTGGGCCTCCTTGGGTTGATTTTGTTGGGGGATCTCTGTGCCTCCTGGATCTGGGTATCTGTTTCCTTCCTCAGATTAGGGAACTTTTCAGCTATTATTTCTTCAGATAAATTCTCTGCCACCTATTCTCTCTCTTCTCTTTTGGGGATCCCTATACTGCAAATGTTATACTTTATGGAGTCACTGATTTCCCTAAGTCTATTCTCATTTGCATAATTCTATTTCCCTCATTTGGTCAGCTTGATTACTTTCCATTACTACATCTTTTAGGCCATTAATTCATTCCTCTGCTTCCTCTACCATGCTATTTGTTCTGATAGGTTTATTTTTAATTTCATTTATTGTCTTCTTCATCTCTGATTTTTTAAAGTCTTTTTGTTAAGGGTCTCACTGATGTCCTCTATTCCTTTCTAATGTCCTGTGAGTATCATTATAATCATCAATTTAAAATCTCTATCCAATATATTATTTATAACCGTTAACTTATGTCTCTTGCTATAGTTTTGTCCTTTTCTTTCATTTTGGGTATATGCCTCTGTCTCCTCATTTTGTCTAACTGCCTGTCTGCTTCTGTGTGCGAAAGGTCAGCTATGTCTCTAGCTCTTGTCAGTAATGGCTTTATGAATAAGAGCTCCTATAGTCTCCTGCTGTACAATGTTCCCTGTTGCCTAGGACCTGGAGCTTCAGAGTGTCTCCTATGTGCATGGTATGTGCCCAGCTGTTGATTCCTGAGTATTTTTTTCCTTCAGTCCAGTTGTCTGCAGAGCATCTCTGCTTGTTGTGTATAGTGTTTGGTCCATGGGTGAATGAGCCTCATTTTAACAAGGTGTACACTGGTCTGCTTGTGAAATAAGACCTCTACTGCCGCCAGAACTGAGGTCCCACAAGATGCACTGGTTGTGAGATGAGATGTTAGTGATGTTTGGGTGTGTCTCCTGGGGGAGGGCAACAGAACCATGGGGACAGAGGAAAGGGTGACTGGAAAGGGCACGTCCACTGAAGCATGGAAAGGCAAGGTTTGGTGTAAGCAAGTTAGGTAGCAAGTGACGGCACTATGCTAGTTGCTACAGATGGCCTTGTATTTATGCTAAGAGGTTGTGGAGGGAAATGGTGTCTGTCAACTCCTTTGTTCCTGGAGGGGTCTTTCCAGGACACTGTCTCTCCAGACTACACTCTATGTTGAGTAAATAATGCTCCCTCCCCTATGGCCTCAACATTTTTCAAACTGCTACTTCTGTGTATTATCTCTGTTGGCTGCTCTTATGCTGTCTCTATAATGGTGAGGACTCTACTTCCTGATGCCCTTGGGATTTTCCCAGAATCAAGCCTGCTGATTTTTTATAATTTCAGTCTTTACATCCCGCTGGTTGTAAGAAAGCTCAGATTTGGCCCTCTTTCAAAGCCAAATGTTATGGGGATTCCTCTTCTCTTTGTGGGCCCCAGGGTGTAACAGTTTTTTCTCACCCTTCACTGCAGACCAGCTTCCTCCCAGCCACAGTCTGTTTCACTCTCAAACCATGTCTTTCTCCTTTCCTACTTTCTTTGATGTGGCCCTCTCTACCTTTAGTTATGGAGTTCGTTTTGCCCATTTTGGGGTCATTTTCTGGATTATTTACACTGATTTGAGTGTTATCTAGCTGTATTTGTGCAACAAGACAAGCTTATGGTCCTTTTACTCTGCCATCTTCCTACTATGAAAAATTATGTGCCAAAAAAATTGGACAACCTAGAAGAAATGGATAAATTCCTGGAAACATATAATATTCCAAAACTGAATCAAGAAGAAACAGAAAATCTAAATAGACTGATTAATAGTAACAAAATTGAATTGGTAATAAAAAATAACTCCCAAACAAACACAAGTCCAGGATCAGATAGCTTCACATAGGAATTTTATCAAACATTTAAAGAAGAGTTAATACCTGTCCTCCTTAAAATTATTCCAGAAAAATAGAAGAGGAAAGAAAGTTTCCAAATACTCTGAAGCCAACATTATCCTGATACCAAAACCAGATATAGACACTACAAAAAAGAAAACTATATGTCTCTGATCAACATAGACCAGAAATCCTCAACAAAATATTAGCAAAGTATATTAAAAAATACAGTAACCCAATTATTCACCACAATCAAGTGGGACTTGGGGTCAATATATCACAAACACTGTAAACAACACACTAACACAATGAGAGATTAAAAAAATCATATATTTTCAATAGATAAAGAAAAAGTATTTGATGGAATTCAACCTCTGTTCATGATGAAAATTCTCAAAAAAGTAGGATTAGAGGGACAATACCTCAATTTAATAAGGGCCATATATAATACTCACAGCTACCACCATACTCAGTGGTGGAAAATTGAAAGATTTTTCTTTAAAATCAGGAATAAGATCACTTTTATTCAACATAGTACTGGCTACAGAAATCAGATAAGAAAAAGAAATAAAAAGCACCCAAAATGGTAAGGAAGAACTAAAATTTTCACTATTTGCAGAGGACATATAGAAAATGCTAAAGACACCACCAAAAAACTACTACAAGTAAAAGCTATATTTTAAAGTCACCCATTATGCCTAACAAAAAGACAAAACAGAGAACATTGAGTAAATGGAAAGAAATATGATATCTGGAGGTACGATTCTCTATTATAAAAATAATAATTCTCAAATTAATCTGTGATTTCAAATAGCTTCAATTAACTTCTCATGGGAAATGGAGGTTTTCTTTTCTTTAAGTTGAGATGATTTTAAATTCATAGAAGAGTTTACAAATATAATACAGAATTCCCATATACTTTTCACTCAGCTCCCCCTTAATATTGTACCTGAAGTTAGAATATTTATCACAAGTAAGAAATTAGGGGCACCTGGGTAGCTCAGTCAGTTAAGAATCCACCTCTTGATTTTAGCTAAGGTCACAATCTCAGGATTGTGAGATTGAGCCTTTTGTTGGGCTCCTTGGTGGGTATAGAACCTGCTTGGGATTCTTTCTCTCCCTTTCCCTCTTCCTCTCCCCCACTTAAAAAAAGTAAGAAATTACCTTAGTATATACTAATAATTTAAGTAGAAAATGTCTGAGATTTCACTGATTTTTTTGATGAATAATTTGTCCTCCAGGGTTTAATATAGGATACTACACTGAATTTAGTTATCATTTCTCTTTAGTCTTAAAAGACTAAAGACACTCATTTTTTCCTTTGTCTTTTGTGTCCTTGATACTTTGAAGAATCAATTATTTTGATCTGGGTCTGTCTGAATCTTTTTTTTTTTTCCCATTAGATTGTTGTTCTCCATTATTGGGAAGGATACCACAGAGGTGATATGCTTTTTTCAGCACATCACCTCAGGGGTACATGAGGTTGAAAAACACTAGTTATATTAACCTCAATTCTTTGATTAAGGGATATCTGCTAGGATTCTGAACTCTAATTATTTACCCCTTTGTAGTTAAAATTTACAATATATAATGTTTGAGTATTGTTTAAGCTTAATAGTATCTACTAAAAACTGTTTTCCAACATTACTTAATCAGATCTTTAAAGTTATTTAATTATAATCATGTGATTCATTTTTTCTCCCTTAATTTGTCTCTCCTTAAACTTTCATCCATTAGTTTGGAATCCTTTGGTGGATCTTGCCTATATTAATTACTGTAGTGTTCTATTCCAACAGTGATTTTTAGTTACCTCCATTTATTCTGCATTTGTCAGTTGGTATTTGTCATAGGAAAGAGGTGTCATGTTATTTTTCTTTTCATTTTCATTTATATCCATATAATATGGATTAATGAATATATTATTTGGAGTATAATACAATATTATAATTTAATTATTTACTTTGTTGCTCAAGATGTTCAACCTTTGGCCATTGGAAGCCTTCAGGTGGGGTTTGTGAGCTTCTGATACTTTTTTTCCCCTTTTTTAGTACTTTCTTGCTTCCCGGCACCACAAGATGCTTTGGGGTTCAGCTTGTATTTTGTATGGTCTGGTTTTGGACTAAACCAGTTCTCCAGAGTTCTTACACTAAAGAATAGTTTTTAGAAACCAAGTAAAGTCATTGCTACTGGGTTCTTACTACTTCTAGTCCTGTCAGTAGATAGTGTTAACACACACACACACACACACACACACACACACTCTCTCTCTTCTATCCATCTTACGTGTATGTTTTAACCATACATCTGTATTGATGCTTTTGTCTCTTACACTACAGGGTTCATTCTACTATCTTCCTTTCATTAATTGTAGTAACCTACTCTGGCTCTTCTTATCTATAGTACATTTATTTGTTTCTCCAGGTATAAAAATGAAGTAGAATTAGAATTTTGAACTCATATTTCTGTGAAAAACAATGTACCAACGACAGTACAGTATTTGAGTGCAGGGTTGTTGTTGTATCCAAAGTATTATTTTTCTACATTATCTTAATTATCTTATTTCCTATCATTCCTTTTAATATGCTTATGTGATTTATTTATAATGCAGCTAGATTCATTAATTTTTATTCTATCTTTCTCCTCCCCCCAGTCCCACATGCATTCTGGTTGACTTATTTTTTAAAAGTTCATATTCAGTGAGTTTTACACTTAGTGGTTTGTATATCTCTGAAAAATGTATACAGTCATGTAACTACCACTGTTCCCTCAACATTTCTTATGTAGACAACTCCTCTCCTTAACCCCCAATTTAGCAACTATGTTTGCCTTCTCCAAAGCTTCAGGTAAATGGAATTATGTACTATGTAGCTTTTTGGGTTTGACCTCTTTAATTTACCAAGATGTATTTTCTGATTCATGCATGTCATGTGAGTTCATAGTTTGCTATTTTTATTACTGAGTAATATTCCACTGTACGGGTATTCCATACATTGTTTATTCACCAGTTGAAAGAGAGAGGGGTTTCCCCCCCAGTTTTTTGGTGCTTATGAGTAAAGTTCCTGTAAGTATTTGCATACAGCTTTTTCTGTTAACATAGTTTTTATTTCTTCATGGTAGATAACTAGGAGTGGGATAGTTGCATATTAAGTTCATAAGAAATTGGCATAGTATTACCAAATTGACTCTAGCATTTTGAATTCCCACTAACAACTTATGAGAGTTCCAGTTGCTCCACATTCTTCTCAGCACACACTACGACAAGTTTTTGTTTTTTCTTTTTTTAGACATTGTAATAAGTGTGTAGTATTACTACATTGCAGTATTAATTTGTATTTCCCTATTTACTAATTTTGAACATCTTTGCAGCTATCTTACTGAAGGGTGTGTCTTTTGCTCATCTTTTAAATCAGATTGTCCATTTTTTCATTAAGTTTTGAGGGCTTTTATATATTCTGTATACAAGTCCTTTTCAGAATTCTGATATATGCTCCCAGTCTATGTCTTGTCACTTGTTTTCTTTTTTTTTTTTTAAAGAATTATTTATTTATTTGACAGAGAGAGATCACAAGTAGGCAGAGAGGCAGGCAGAGAGAGAGGAGGAAGCAGGCTCCCCGCTGAGCAGAGAGCCCAATGTGGGACTCGATCCCAGGACCCTGGGATCATGACCCGAGCCGAAGGCAGTGGCTTGACCCACTGAGCCACCCAGGCGCCCCTGTCACTTGTTTTCTTAAAAGACTCTTTCATGTAGAAAAATTAATTATAAAGAAGTCCAATTTATTTCTTTTGCAGAATTTTGAAGTTATATATAAAACTTCTTTACCTAACCTAATGTCATACAGATTTTCTCTGGCAATTGTTGATTATTCTTGTTTCTTAATGGAGATAGAGAAGATGCCCAGAATTTCTTGCCTTCTCACACAGCTGCTTTTTTCCTACAAAACATACTCCTTAGGGCTTGGTTCAATCTTTTCTGTGAGTATACCCCAAGAGGTTCATGGAGAGAGAGCCTCTAACAACACATAGACAATTTCTGTGGTCTCTATTGGTTCCACACTATTCTGCAGGCCAACACTTACCTTTACCAGTTTTTCAAATATTCTAGCTTAATTTTTATTACTGTACCTGGTTCCTAGCTACCTCAGATGAGTGAATGCTTGCTCTCCTCTCTCCTGGCAGGGGCCATCTCTCCTTAGGTATTTGAGACTATTCATTGGAATTCAACTCTCTGATGGGCTCAAAAAAAAGTAATAAATTTGAAGTTAATCTGGTTCTTTTTTATAACAAGTGTGGGTGTGATCTCCTTTTACTTCTGTATCTCAGGTGGAAGCTGGAATTTAAGAAACCAGAATACTTGATTGCCTATACATTAAAGAAACTAGCCAAGAAGAATTTTAAAAAGAGCAATAAGGTAAGAGTTTCCTTCAAACATTTAAAGTTACCTTATTATGTTTTAAATAATATTTTATTATGTTATATAGCTATCTTAAATGAAACAGTGTGAATTGGGTAGAGAAATAAGCATGATCTATCAATGGAACAGAATTGATTTTTCAGAAATGGACTACAAATACGATAACTTAATATATGATAAAGAAGATAATTCAAATCACCAGAGACACATATTGTTTACTAAAAGATTTAGGGACAATTGGCTATCCATTAGAATAATAAATTACATTTTCTATATTACAACATTCACAATATATTCCAAATATACTATACTTAAGATCAAATATAAGGGAAATTAACAGTAAAGGTATTATCTGTATAAAATTATAGGAGAATGTTTTTGTAATTTTGACATAAAAACAGTTTTTAAAAAATTAATTTGTTTTAAAATTTCTTTTCAGCGTAACAGTGTTCATTGTTTTTGCACCACACCTAGTGCTCCATGCAATATGTGCCCTCCTTAATACCCACCACCTGGCTCCCCCAACCTCCCAGCCCCCGCCCCTTCAAAACCCTCAGGTTGTATTTCAGAGTCCATAGTCTCTCATGGTTCACCTCCCCTTCCAATTTCCCTCAACTCCCTTCTCCTCTCTAACTCCCCTTGTCCTCCGTGTTATTTGTTATGCTCCACAAATAAGTGAAACCATATGATAATTGACTTTCTCTATTGACTGATTTCACTCAGCATAATCTCTTCCAGTCCCGTCCATGTTGCTACAAAAGTTGGGTATTCATCGTTTCTGATGGAGGCATAATACTCCATAGTGTATATGGACCACATCTTCCTTATCCATTCGTCCATTACCCCAAAGATATAGATGTAGTGAAAAGAAGGGCCATCTGTACCCCAATGTTTATAGCAGCAATAGCCACGGTCACCAAACTGTGGAAAGAACCAAGAAACAGTGTTTCTAAGGATGACACAAAACCCAGACACTACAAAGAAAAAGACTAAAAATTCTCACCATCTAATAATATTTTAGAAATGTCTGTATAACATGAAACACTATAAATGAAGTTTTACAAACAGGTACAAGACAGGAGAAAACGTTTTATTCTTTTAGCTTTTTCTATAGGACTCCACAAGTTAATAAAATTACCCATTAGCCAAATAAAATAATTGGCAAAAGATATAAATTGACAATTCACAGAATTGAAATGGGCCAATAAACAAAGAATAAGATACTGAACTTTCTGACAATCAGAAGGAAAAAATGAAAATGATGAGATGGCAGTTTTCTCAAAAGAATGACAATTTTTAAAGAAGCATATGAACAATTCTTGTTGATGATAGTGAAAGGACCTGGAACTTTTATATTCTATTGATGAGGAAGTATGTTTAAAATGCCTTTTAGGGAGCTTCTGGGTGGCTCAGGGGGTTAAGCATCTGCTTTCAGCTCAGGTCATGATCCCAGGGTCCTGGGATGGAGCCCCACATCAGGACAGAATCCTGCATCAGGATTGAGCCCTACAAAATTAGGCTCCCTGCTCCTCAGGGAGCCTTCTCCCCCTCACTCGTCAGCTTGTTCTCTACCTGCCCACTACCACTTTTTCTCTCTATCAAATAAATAAAATCTTCTAAAAAAATAAAATAGAATGCCTTTTAGGTGTTAACTCAACAGTTTCTTTCAGACTTTCACATAAACATATTTTTTTAAAGCCTGGATTCCTTTCATCACAAGGAACAAGTCCTATTTAAACTTGCTTATGCAATTCAAACAAATTATTGACTATTTCAACTAAAAATTTCAGTTGAAAGGAATTTAGCAAAGGAACAATAGCTTTAAGTGAAGCTCAATCAGGAAGCACCCATTTCCTACTGATCTTCAGCTTTCCCATCTGTCCTGGAGTTACCTCCCACTGTGATCCTGAGATGGTATTATAAGCTAAATTATATCCTCAAAATTTATATGTGGAAGTTCTAACCCTAAGTATCTCAGAATGTGACTGTATTTGGAGATACGATCTTCAGAGAATTAGTTAACATGAGGTCTTCAGAGTGGACCCTAATCCAGTATGACTGGTATCCTTACAAGAAGTGAAAATTTGGACACAACACAACACACACAGAATGAAGACAACATAAAGACTCAGGAATAATTAGGCTATAAACACAGAAGAAAGGCCTGGGGCAGATTCTTCCTTCACAGTCTTTATATGGAACCGAATTTGCTGACACCTTGCTCTTGGACTTCTAGCCTTCAGACTGGTGAGAAAATAAACTTCTGGTGTTCAAGCCACCCACTTTGTGGCACTTTTTAATGGCAGCCCTAGCAAAACTAATACAAATGGCATCAACATCTCCCAGGTCTACATCATTCCTATATGTGTACAGTAAGAAAGAATAAGTATCTCAGAATTCCTATCAAAATCCTTGAGTTTCATTTTGATTAGAACAGTTCTAAGATATGTGCCATTCTCTATGTCCATCGTTGTGATCTGAGTTCTTAAATAAGCTCACTGCCTTAGGCTACCTCCTAAGCTCCACTTCTTTTGCACTTCTGATGCCCGACCACCCAAAAAGATTGAATGGAATATGAGGGCTATTGCAAATGGAGGACAAGGAATGGATGCCAGGCAAATGTCTTCTCTGTTTTTCATCCTGCAACTTCTCTTCTCACTAACAAGAGGAAATAATGACATATATGTTTAAAAGGCTTGTATGAACTTTTTTATTAGGACATTCTTTCTTACAGTGAAAAAGTAGGATCAACTTCAATGCCACTCAGAAGAATGGCTTATCTGTGATGAAACCGCAGAATGGATTAGCATGTCTTCTATGCAAATGTTAAAAAAAAGAAATGAATTGTATTTACATGGTTTTAAATGGAAAGATCTCTATGACCAAAATGGAAAATGTAAGCTGTACACAATAGTTATAGAATGATGATAGTTAGGAAAAAAACAAACCCATTATATTTTGGCATATACATACAGGCATATATATATATATATATTTTTAAAATGTCTAGGATACCTACCTAACTGGCAACAGTGGTCATGTCAGAGGAGGGGTCTGGGATTCGTAGGATTAACCCTGGGGACTTTTCTTTATTTGTGTGTGTGTGTGTGTGTGTTTATCATTTATGAGAATACATTCAAGTAACTAGTATTTGTAAAACTAAAAATAATAAAGTGCTTGGTATCATATCTGGAATACAGAGAGCACCTATTAAATATTAGCAGTTACTACTATCATTAAGATAGGTGAGAACTTCCCAAATCAGATTCCTGTTGACAGGTATACATTGGACAAGGGAAAACTGTTTGACGAGAGGGCCAGGCAACCACATGACCTGTACATAATGTATAGGTGTGTGGATATAAATGCACAATACAAAAGCACTTCATCATGCTGGTAACTGTGATTACCATTGGGGATAAATAAAGTAGGGAGGAGATGAAGGCAGATTTAGTTTTTATCCTTTTATATTTTTTAACTTTCATAAACATACATCATTTTACTATTATTTGAAGTAATCAAAATTATATAATCCCTTATAGCTTCCTTATAATCTTTATCTTCATTTATTTAAAAACTAATCCTAACAAAGAAGAGCAATTTGCAAGAGCATTTATTGAGTCCTGTTTGTGTTCCTATATTCTGGGCAATTGAATGAGAATGAGAATTGTTTGTCAAACGGGCACCAGCTGGGATTCTCTGGCTGACTCCCAGGCGCAACTGTGAAGAAACGGATATTGGGTGCTCTCCCACCTCGTCAGGAGCAGCGTTTCTCCTGTCTGCTCTTGGCACCCCCTACCATCCTGTGCCCTGCTAAGGTGCTAACTGACAACTGACAGATTTTACGAAGAACTTACTCTTCTCGGTAATAGTACTTGCATTTTTAAAAGTTGACTTAAAAGACTAAAACAAAGCCACTCAAACTTCTGAGATTGAGGCATAAAGTTCCTTTACAATAGCCAGTTCATACTACAAGTCTCTTAACTTTAAATCAAATAAACAAATGCTCTCTTGACCACTGAGTTCCCATTAGTTACCACCCACTGGTGATCAATTTTTATGCAAAATTTACAATAAAACAGTTTCTCTTTTTCTTTACTGACCTCCCAGTCAGTACAACTCCAAAGTAATCTGGTTTTTATCTTCTCTCCTGAAACTCCTCTCATTAGGATTGCTATCAAGATCTAATTGCCATTGTGAGGGACTTTTTTTTTTTTTCCTTCAATTTAATTCAGTACTCTCTAGGAGAGTGGTGTTAGCATTTGTCTTAGTTTTTAATTTGTCTGTTTATCTGTCTCCTCACCTTAATGGTGAGCTTCTTAATGTGTGAATCTCTGATCCATTAGTCTTTGTATCATTATTGTCTTTATAATACTTAGCCCTGGTAATGCTGAAAATAGAAGTACTATTTGATACCTGCTGGAAGACTGGGTGATTTGGGAGTCCTAGTGCTGATCACATGAGAGGAATGAATTAAATAAGTGCAAAAACTTGACAGGTGGTGGGAATGTTAGACTGGGGAGATAATTTGAGCTGGTACATTCTCCTAGCAGCTCTTCCACAATGCTACTTATCCACTCTCCAGGTGGTCTCTGATTAAACAAATTAGGAAGATGTGAAGGTATAGCTTTGTGCAAAAAGCACAATTCCTGAGATTTGGTTGAAATAGAGGAGTTGCATTTCCTTCATAACATTGGGTACAATCTAGGAAGAGTGTTTATTCCAAGATTACAGCAAGAATATAACCTCAGTGTCCAAGTTTTTCATACATTATTCTTAGGTCTATCTGCCAACCACACAGGCCAGATCTCTTCCATACTGTAAATACACTTAAATATTAAAACAATGGAACTGAAGATGGCTTTAAGTAACTTTTATCACCTTTCCAAGCAAGACTTGGGCTGTGCAAAAGAGATAGGTACAGGATTTTTAGCTGTGAATGTGAGTTTTCAAAATGCTATACATAAAAAATACCACTTCTGAACATTATCCCACCCCTCATACATCTCCTGTACTTATTGACTCGTGTTCCTATTGTTTTAGTCTCTGAATGGTGCAGATCACATTTTGGACAGTGCTAGGAAGGGGTAATGAGTGGTGGAGTGCAGGGAGGACTTCATTAATTCTGCATACAGGTGGTAACTATGCTGAGAAGCACTGACTGGCTTTCTCCAAACACTTCTAAATTTAGAATAGCTACAAGTTTAGCCTGCTCTGTAACAGAAATAAAACCATTGTAATAGAAATGTGTCATAAGATCAATGTCTTCTACTTCTAAAAGAAACATCTTTGCTGTGCCACTGTTTGTTTTGGCTTTGGAAGCTGAGTCCTTTATCAAACAGTAGGAGACTATTATCCTGTGGTAATGTATTTTGATTCTATTGTTGCTATCTGAAAACTGGCTTTCTCTGGGCCCATCTTTCTGGTATGTTTGTTTAATGACATGTTTAAAAATCTTTGTAAGAGCTGTATTAAAATGACAGATATTTTATATTGCCAACATAAACCACAATCTTCAAGGCTGATGATAAACTCCATCCGGGTCTCAGCTACTATATGCTTTAAAGCTCTTAGCTGCGTTTCAAATGCTGGCATAGTTGTCAATCATTCTGTATCATGCTTAGAGTTTGTGTGAGGAAGCCATTTGTCAAATTGCAGCCTTCTAGACTCAAAGAACATTTACCAAATGCTTTCAGATAAAATACCGCCTTATTCTGTAAAATACTGGGAAATGTCTAAGGAGAAGAAATACCTGAGGAAAACAAAAATTACAGGGGAGAGAAGTAACAACACATTTCTCCATTCTCTGTTAAACTTTGTTTTTGATGTTTTTTTTTGTTTGTTTGTTTATTATTCTAGATAGATAAACAGCTACCACATTGGTGGACTCTCTCCAGAGTTTCCTCATATTCTATCATCTTTTCCCCTCCTTTTGGTAGACCCTACTTCTCCTCTATAGCCAGAAGGTCCAGAATGGCCGAGATGGTAAAAGGAAAGTGAATATTCCTTTCCCCTCCCAAACACTATAACCAGTCCCCTACTCTAGATTGCTCGTAGCTGGTCCCATCAGTCTCATAATATTTTCATAAATCTTCTTTATACTTACCCTTCTAATCCTGTTATTTTAGTTGAATATGCAGAAGACTCAGGCTGATCTTCCTTGTGAAGTGCCAACTCAAATGTTTATTATTATCACCTTTAACCTACGAGATCCAAGTACATGGTTGCCAACCAGAGGATAGCACATATGCACTAAGCAGTGTGTGAAAACTGAATAATACATCTCACAATACATATTATGCATGTTTATATATCATGATATAAAATTATTATTATTTTTAAGTATATGGTTGCAGTAGGTAAAGCAATATGTGACAAGTTAATAGCTTCTAAGTTCAGAGATGGGAATTGCAA
The DNA here is from genome assembly GCF_964662115.1 of Mustela nivalis. Classification (NCBI taxonomy): domain Eukaryota; kingdom Metazoa; phylum Chordata; class Mammalia; order Carnivora; family Mustelidae; genus Mustela; species Mustela nivalis. The sequence goes on along the minus strand of NC_139030.1, from coordinate 31,817,382 downwards.
GTCATCTCAGAGAAGAGTTCTCTCATGTACTTCAGTGAATCTTCCTAGTTAAGCAGTTGTAAAATAAGAAAGTTCTATTGTTCTGGAAGAATCTCTTAGAAGCATTTTTGGCATCTGACTCTTGGTTTTCAGAGTTGTCTTTTTGAGAGAAGGATGACCAGAAGTCACCATTTGGCTGGTAAGGTAGCCAGGTAAGGATGAATCTAAGATCCCAACTCTTATCCTTGAGATTAGAAATTAAGGAAACCTATCTGGGTGGACAAAGGTGACCAGTCTTTGTTTAGGCTGCTATCACAGATCCTATAGATTAGGTGGTTTATAAACAATATAAATTTAGTTTTCTCAGTTATGAAGGTTGAGAAATCTAAGATCAAGTCCCAACACATTAGGTGTTGGGAAGAAAGCACTTACTGGTTCATAGATTGCTTTCTTTTCATTGTATCCTCATACAACTTAAGGGATTGAAGGTGCTCCCTGGGGATCTTTTATAAGGAAAATAATCTTTTATTTTTTAATTATTTTTAACTTAAAATATAATTGACAAACAATGTTACATTAGTCCCAGGTATACAAAAGAGTGATTGAACTATCCATATGTTATGCTGTGCTCACCACAAGTATAGCTTCTGTCACCATACAACACTATTTATTACAATACCATTGACTATATTCTCCATGCTGTACCTTTCATTCCCACGACTTATTCATTCCTTAACTGGAAGTGTCTACCACTCTCTTTCATCACTTTCTTCCTATCCTCCCCAACACTCTCCCCCTAGCAACAACCAGTTCTCTGTATTTATTTATTTCTGCTTTCTCTTTCTTTTCGTTTTTAGATTCCACATATAAGTGAAATCATGGTATTTGTCTTCTCTGACCTATTTTTTTGAGTATAGTTGATACATAATGTTATATCAGTTTCAGATACACAATGAAGTGATTCCACAACTTTATACATTAAGCTATGTTCAACACAAATAATTTCACTTACACAATACACTCTAGGTCCATCCATGTTGTCCAAATGGAAGATGTCTTTCCTTTTTATAACCAAATAATATTTCATTGTATATATATTCCATATCTTCTTTATCCATTTATCTATCAGTGGACACAAGTTGCTTCTATATTTTGGCTTTTGTGAGTAATGCTGCAGTAGACATAGGGGTGCATGTATCTTTTTCAATGAGTTTTTGTTTTGAGTAATATTCATCAGTGGACTACTAATCATATGGTATATCTATTTTTAATTTTTACTCCGTACTGTTTACCACAGTAATTGCACCAATTTACATTCCCATCAGTAGGGCACAAGGGTTCCTTTTTCTCCACATCATTATCAGCACTTATTTCTTCTCTTTTTGATACTCATCATTCTGACAGGTATGAGGTGAATCTCACTGGGGTTCTGATTTCCCTAGTTATTAGTGATGTTCAACATATTTTCATATGTATGTTTTTGGCCATCTGTATGTTGTGGGAAAACTGTCTATTCCAGTCCTCTACCCATTTTTGGAACAGATCTTTTTGTTTGTTTGTTTGTTTGTTTGACTTGTATAAGTTCTTTGTGTATTTTGGATATTAACCCTTATTAGATATAACATTTGTAAATATCTTTTCCTATTCAGTAGGTTGCCTTTTTGATTTATTATTTACTTTGCTGTGCAGAAGATTTTTAATTTGGTGTAATCTCTATAGTTTAATTTTGCTTCTGTTTCTCTTGCCTGAGGTGACACGTCTAGAAAATGTTTCTACAGCCAATGCCAAAGAAATTACTGCTTGTTTTCTTCTAGGGATTTTATGGTTTCAGATATCCCATTTAGATCTTTAATTTTGCATTTGTTTTTGTGTGTGGCATAAGAAAATAGTCCAGTTTCATTCTTTTGCATGTAGCCATCTAGTTTCCCAACATCACTTGTTGAAAAGACTGCCTTTCCCCCCGTGTATATTATTACCTCCTTTCTCATGGATTTGTTGACCATGTAAGTGTGGTTTTATTTCTGGGCTCTCTATTCTGTTATATGATATATGCATCTATGTTTGTGCCACTATCTTGCAGTGTTGATTATTATAGCTTTGTAGTATATCTTGAAATCTGGGATTGTGATACCTTAAGCTTTGATCCTCTTCTTCAAGATTGCTTTTTCTATTCATGATCTTTTGTAGTTCCATACAAATTTTAGAATTATTCTAGTTCTGTGAAAAATACTACTGGTATTTTGATAGGGATTACATGGAATTCCTAGATTGTTTTGGGTAAAACAAGCATTTATCAATATTAATTCTTCCTATTCATGAGAAAGGTATGTTTTTATTTGTGTCATCTTCAATTTTTTTCACCAGCGTCTTATAGTATTCAGAGTACAGATCTTTCACCCCCTTGGTTAAATTTATCCTGGGTAAAGGGAATTGTCCTAATATCTATTTCTGCTATTTGTTATTTTTCTAGAGAAATTCAACAGATTTCTGTATATTAATTTATTATACTGTAACTTTACTGAATTTACTTATTATTTCTAATAGTATTTTGGTAGACTCTTTAGGGTTTCAGTTCTAGTATTAAGTCATCTGAAAATAGTGAAAATTCTACTTTTCCCCTCCCAGTTTGGATGCCTTTCTTTTTCTTGTCTGATTGCTAGGGCCAGGACTTCCAGTACTATGTTGAATAAAAGTGGCAAGAGTATATATCTTTGTCTTCTTTAAGATCTTCTGATAAAAGCTTTCAGTTTCTCACCTTTGAGTGTGATGTTAGCTGTGGGTTTATCACATATGGCCTTTATTATGTTGAGATATGTTTCCTCTAAGCCCACATTGTTGGGAGTTTTCCTCGTGAGCAGTTGCTGAATTTCATCACATGCTTTTTCTGCATCTACTGAAATATGATTTTCATCAATTTTGTTAATGTGGTGTGTCATGTTGGTTGATTTATGAATAGTGAGCCATCCTGTTACCTAGGATAAATCCCACTTGATTGTGCTAAACTATCCTTAAAATGTATTGTTACGTTCAGTTTGCTAATATTTTTTGAGGATTTTTGCATCTTTGTTTTTCAGGCATATTGGCCTATAATTTTCTTTTTTTGTGGTGTCTGTGTGTGGTTTTAGTATCAGGGTAATTATGACTTCATAGGATGTGTTTTGAAGCTTTTTTTCATCATCTATTTTAGAATATTTTGAAGAGAAGAGGTATTAAGTCTTCTATAGTTTTTGGTAAAATTCACCTGTGAAAATATTTGTGGACTTTTGTTTGCTGGGTTTTTTGATTACCAATTTTATTTTATTTCTACTTACAAATCTTTTCATGTTCCTTTTTCCTTCAAATTCCATTTTGGAAGATTGTATGTTTCCATATATTTATTTATTTCATCTAAAATTTCCAAATTTGGCATCTAATTTCTGAGAGTAGTCTCTTATAGTCCTTTTTATTCCCATGAATTCCAGTGGTGTCAGCTGTTGCTTCTCTTATTTCATTTTGCGATTTTATTTGGGTCTTCTCTCTTTCTTGATTAGTCACACTAAAGCACTAAAGCTTTATCAATACTATTTACATTTTCAAAGAACCAGGCTCTTGGTTTCCTTTTTTTTTTCTTTTTTTTTTTTTGGTTTGGTTTTCAGTCTCCATTTATTTTTGGTCTGTTCTTTATTATTTCCTCCTTTCTACTAACTTTTTTTTTTCTTTTTTAGTTCTTTTAGTTGTAAGCTTACATTGTTTGAGATTTTTGTTTCTTTGTTTCTTGAAATATGTCTGTATTGTCATATGTTTCCCTCTTAGAACTGTTTTAGCTTCATCCGAGAGACTGGGCCATTGTGTTTTAATCTTCACATTCTCCTGTGTATTTTTTTTTTTTATTTCCTTATTGTCCTATTAGTTATTTAAACTCCATATGTCTGTGTTTTTTCCAGTTTTTTCTTGTGATTAATTCCTAGTTTCATACCGTTATGGTTGGAAAAAATGCTTGATTTGATTTCAATTTTCTTAAATTTATTGAGATTGGTTTTGTGGCTTAGCAAGTCATCTGTCCTGGAGAATGTCTCATGTGCTCTTAAAAAGAATGTGTATTCTACAATTATTAGATGGAATGTTCTGTATGTATCTATTAAGTCCATCTGGTCTAACGTGTCCTTCAAAGCCACTGTTTCCTTATTGATTTTCTGCCTTGATGATCTTTCCATTGATGTCAGTAAGGTGTTAAAGTCCTCTATTATTGGGGTGCCTGGGTGGCTCAGAGGGTTAAAGGCCTCTGCCTTTGGCTCAGGTCATGATCCCAGGGTCCTGGGATCAAGCCCCATATCGGGCTTTCTGCTCTGTGGGGAGCCTGCTTCCTCCTCTCTTTCTGTCTGCCTCTCTGCCTACTACTTGTGATCTCTGTCTGTCAAATAAATAAATAAAATCTTAAAAAAAAAAAAAGTCCCCTGTTATTGTATTACTCCTAATTTCTTCCTTCATGTCAGTTAATAGTTGCTTTATATATTTAGGTGCTCCAGTGTTGGGTACAGAGATACTTATAATTGTAATACCCCCTTATTGATTTGATCCCTTTATCATTATTAATGCCTTACTTTGTGTCTTGTCATAGTCTTTAAGTCTTTAAGTCTTTAAGTATTGGTACTCTGGTTTTTTTGTTTGTTTGTTTTCATTTGCATGGAATATATTTTTCCATCCTTTCAGTTTTTATGTAGCTTTAGGTCTGGAGTGTCTTTAAGCAGCACATTCATGGGTCTTGGGTCTTTTATCCATTCTGTCACCCTAAATCTTTTGATTGGAGCATTTGGTCCATTTATATTTACTTATTGATATGTATGTACTTATTGCCATTTTGTTAATTGTTCTCTGGTTGATTTATTTTTTAATTTCTCCTTTGTTCTTTTTTTTTTCTTACTCTCTTTCCATGTGATTGACAACTTTCTTTGGTGTCACACTTGGCTTTCTATTTATTTTTTGTGTATCTAGTATAGTTTTGGTTTGCAGTTACCTTCAGGTGCATATATGACATTCTAGGTATACAGCATTCTATATTAAGTTGATGGTCATTTAAGTCTGAACACATGCTAAAGGTACTTTATTTTTACTACCTTCTCCACATTTTACGTATGTGTTGTCATATTTTACATATTTTCTAAGTCTTCTCATATAATATTTTAGATATAATTGCTTTTACTTTTTACTATATAATTGCTTTACTTTTGTTAGCCTGGGGAATTCTACCTCCCCTTTAATTCTGAGTGATAGATAAAATTACCTGATAGAGTAATCTTGGCTGTAGATTTTTTTTCCTTTCAGCACTTTATTTTTTTTAAGATTTTATTTATTTATTTGACAGAGAAAGAGATCACAAGTAGATAGAGAGGCAGGCAGAGAGAAAGGGGGAAGCAGGCTCCTGGCTGAGCAGAGAGCCCAATGTGGGGCTCTATCCCAGGACCCTGAGACCATGACCTGAGCTAAAGGCAGAGTCTTAACCCACTGAGCCACCCAGGTGCCCCAGAACTAATCATTCTTAATGAGAGCACTCATGAATTAATGGCCTCCCAAGACCACACCTTCAAATACTATCATTTGGGGATTAGGTTTCAACATCGGCACTTTGGAGGAGATTAATATTCAGTATCTAGCAGAATCCAAAGCTAGTTTATGATAAAGGATACCAAAAGCCCTAGAGGGGTTCTCACTCTGAGGGAAATAGCTGGCAACTTAATCTTAATACAGATCTAGGTATTTTTATGAGATTAGAGCTAGCAGAACATGTTTCTGAATGAGGATGTACCTGCAGGTACTGAACCCTTTGAGGCAAGAAACAGGCCATCACTGTACAATACATTAGAGTTCCTTGTAGAGTGCCATTGTTCAATAGCAGCCATTAAATAGCAATATGGCAGTAAACCTGAACTGACAGGATTTTACAGTTCTCTACCTGGTGTTTAGGAAAATAAATTGTCTTCTTTTTTCCAAGTGAGCCCCACCATTATTTATTAGGTTTCAGGAGAGTTTTCAAATAGAAACCTAGAGTAATTTGATGGTTAATAGAAAAAATAAGAGTTGACTATACATAAATGGGTAATTCTACTTGTATATGGATACTCAATATTCAAATGTATTACTGAATATATAATGTTTTGACATTTTTTATTTTATTAATTGGCAGATGCCATGTGGGAGTTTGGGAAATTAATATAAACAAAGGGATTTCTATTCTTCCCCAAAATTACTGAACTAAGAAGAAAATTATCTTAGATATTCTATAAGATTTCCTCCTTGTTCTTACTCCTCAAAAGTCTTCAACATAAAAAAATGGCTTTCCTTCATTAATGTCTAAATGCATTTCATACTCAGGGAATAGAGAAATCATATTTGAAAAAATCAGTGGGAATTTGCTAGTCTTTAAAGCCCTTGGAGGAACTGGGAGGTGACAGATAGCCAGGTATATTTGCTAGGGTTGCTTAAACAACAAAAACTTATTTTCTCCCCATTCTGGAGGACAAGATTTAAACCAAAGTGTTCACAGTTTTGTTTAAGATCTCTCTCCCTGGCTTGCAGATGGCCATCTTCTCACTGTATCCTCATATGGTCATTCCTTAGTCCATTTAGAGCCTAATCTCTATTTGTAAGGACATCAATCATATTGGAAAAAGACTTATATATGTGAACTTGGTGATGGACCACCATTTTGCACACTACATGATGGCTTCAGGAAGATCCAGAGGCTCCTAGCTTTTTATCCTCTGTATTTGATGCTGTGTTCTTAGTATCTAATAGCCCTCAAATCTCTAAAATTCATGATCTTACAGTTATGGGACAGGGTGGTTCAGCTCCTGTTGAATAGTTGAGGAAGAAGGGAAGGAAGGAGGTATGTGGGAGTCACTAATGTATGAAGTTGGTTCAGCCATCCCAAGATCATAGTGAAAATCAGTTCAACACAGGAACATTTTGTTATGTTAGTTTCTTTTATATTATCAGTTCTCTAATTCAGATATGTAACTGATTAAAATGGGTTTTATGGGGAGGCAGTTTCCCGTAATAATGTGGCATATTTGCTGACAACAAGAAGTAAACATTAATTATAAACTATTCACACAGGGAGTCTGATTGTACACAATTTTTGTTTTCCCTCAGGGCCTATCATAGTGTTTCTTAAATATGTTTTGATTGATTACTTTCTGGTTCACCTAGTTTTACAAAATACCTCAGGCTTCCTCAGCTGTGTGTAAATGTTTCTTATGGATGGTCAAATTTTACAAACTACAGGAATGACTCCATTTTATTTTGTTCTTTAATTCTGATGGCCATGATTGATCAACTAGATTGAATTGACTTATTAGACTCATGAATTTATGCAAAAAATTACTTTTTTTCCTTAACAGAAACAGCTGGTGTCAATGATGCGGATGGCTGAAGTTTTATTTGGAAAACAGCAGTTGGTACAAAAACTCTTCTGCTGCTTATAGTTAAAATATCCCATAAAGACACATGCCATGGAAATGATGGCAAGACTGAAATTTTCCAATATGGTACTTAAACTCTAGCTTGGACTGGAACTCTGCAGGAGGGAGGAACACTGCAAGAGTCATTCTTCTTGGATTGGACCTGGCAAGTCGGGATTTTTTTCTCAGTTAAATGTACCCATGATTTATCCATTTGTATGTGGACCTTCTTATTTTTAAATGAATAATATCACTATATTTCATTTTAAATGAAAAATTGAAGAAAATGGAAAATTAAAATTGGAAAATTAAACATTAAAATGGGCTAGTTTTTTAAAGATAATTTTAGTTGTAGCTAAAAACATTTTCTTCCTGAGTTTTGTGGGAAATTTCATCCTTATAAGAGACTGAGAAATTCCCTGGCTAGAATAAGAACTTAAGGCATAGTGCCTCCTGGATCCTTTATGGATCTCTTCAAGGAAGAGGAGAATAATGGTGGTGCAGTAGCTACAATTGTTATGTACTTTCAACCTGTAGGTGTTTTACAAACTTTACTATTTTTATGAACATATAATATATTATTTGTTTCATGGGTACAGGTCTGTGAATCATCAGTCTTAAACAATTCACAGCAATCACCATATCACTAAAGATCAGAAAGCTTGAGTAACTGCCCCATGATCACAAAGGTAATATGTTAAATCAAGAGTTCAAACACAGGCTCTGGCTCCAAAGCTGCTGCATTTAAGCATGTTCTTAACCTGTTATATTTTGCCACAGGTCACCTCCAAAATGTCCCTTATTTGGATTAAATTTAATTCTTCTCAGCCTTGACTAGTTAAGAAATAAAAAAATGGGGTACCATCATCCTCCTTTGCCCACTTTTCCCCATGCTGTGTGACTCCGTAGCTTATATACTCCACCAGTCCTGCTTCAGACCTTACTAAATTTGAGGAAGAAACTCAGCAAAAATTAAGGCTGAACCATGGTTTAGGAGCCTTATATGGGAGAAGATGGTAGAATATCAGGATCCTGAGTTCTGCTCATTGAGGTAGGAATATATGTACTGCAATCAACACTGAAAACCACCTGAAGAGTGGTATAGTACATCTTCTACAGCTAGTCATAAAACACATTAAAAAGGGAAGGGTATAGAAACACAGTTGGGAAACAAATCCATAGTGTGAATACACAAACGAGAGACATCACAAGCACAGAGAAGAAAGAATACCACACCCCACCCCTGGCACCCCCTCCAGCCCTGGGGATGCATACAGGGAACAGGAGCCTCCATAATGTCTGGCTTCAAAGGTCAGTTCAGCTTAACTCAGAGAAAGCTATAGGAAATGAATTGCACCCTTAAAAAAAAAAAAGAAAGCATACTAAATAACTCAGCCTGAGACAAAACTTAGAAGAAACAGTTCGAAATGTGCCTAGGATACACATGAAGGAAATTATTTTTATTATGTATGCTGGAGGGGTAAGGACCTACAGAAAATTTCTCTAGAAATAAAAGTGCTCGTGGGTGCCATTTCTTTTCTCCTCTAGTAAATAGGTGGATGCTTATAGAATCAGCACTAACCTTCTCCAAATTCCCCACTCCAAAGTTTTCCTGAAGACATATTTTACAAACTCCTGTAGATGCCCCTCCAATGTGGCTCCCACCATGGAAATTGGGAAAGCAAACTTTATACATCAGCACATTTGCAGTTCCTATGCAGGGACTGTCAGCTACTGGCACAGAGAACAAATCTTGCTCTTTGGTATACCCACAGGTATCATAATAGGTCATTGTAGCCCACAGGGATAATAGCTAACCCCACCCACCACAACAATCATGGTTTAACCACAAAATAAATGAATATACACGTAGCCCACAGAGGAGATCCTCCCTAGAGCACCTGGTTCTGCTGAGCAGGGGGAAATGCATTAAAGGACAATTTCTATAAGACCACTGCTTTCAAGATCCGTATATTAGCTGGCCTACCTAATAGAATACATATAATACATATCCATATTCTCAGAATATCCATATTCTCAAAGCATCCACAATGCTTTGAAACTGGAATTCAGACACTTGGAAGCTAAAGACCATCCTGCTCAAGAATGTTTGGATCAACCAGAAAATCAAGGAAGAACTTAAACAATTCATGGAAACCAATGAGAATGAAGACCCATCAGTCCAAAACTTATGGGATACAGCAAAAACAGTCCTAAGGGGGAAATATATAGCCATCCAAGCCTCACTCAAACAAACAAACACCTGAAAAATTCTGAATACATCAACTCTCTTTACACCTTAAGGAACTGGAAAATCAACAACAAATTAAGCCAACCCACACACAAGAAGGGAAATAATATTAGAACAGAGATCAATGAGTTAGAAACTAGAGATAGAGTAGAACACATCGTCAAAACTAGAAGCTGGTTTTTTGAAGAAATTAATAAGATTGATAAGCCACTAGCCAAACTAATCCAAAAGAAAAGAGAGAGGACCCAAATTAATAAAATTTTGCATGAAAGGGGAGAGGTCATAACTAACACCAAAGAAATAGAAATTATTATCAACAGCTATATGCCAGTAAGTTAAGCAACCTAGAAGAAATGGATGCATTCTTGGAAACCTATAAACTTCTGACACTGAAACAGGAAGAAATGGACAACCTGAGTAGACTGATGTCTAGTAATGAGATCGATGCAGTGATCAAAAACCTCCCCCAAACAAAAAGCTCAGGACCTGAAAGATTTCCTGGGGAATTCTACCAAACATTCAAAAAAATAACACCTCTTCTCCTGTAGCTGTTTCAAAAAATAGAGACAGAAAGAAAACTTCCAGACTCTTTCTATGAAGTCAGCATTACCCTGATCCCCTAACCAGCAAAGACCCCATCAAAAAGGAGAACTTCAGACCAATATCCCTGATGAAAATGGATGCCAAGATTCTCAACAAAATCCTAACTAATAGGATCCAACAATACATTAAAAAGAGTATCTACCATGACCAGCCTGGATTTATCCCTGGGATGCAAGGATGGTTCAACATTCACAAATCAATCAATGTGATAGAACAAATCAATAAGAGAAGGGAGAAGAACCATATGTTTCTCTTAGTTGATGCAGAAAAAGAATTTAACATGATATAGCATCTGTTCCTGATTAAAATGATTCAAAGTATAGGGATAGAGGGAACATTCCTCAACTTCATAAAAGCTGTCTGTGAAAAACCCACAATGAATATCATTCTCAATGGAGGAAAAGCTGACAGCCTTACCATTGAGATCAGGAACATGACAAGGATGCCCATTATCACAACTGTTGTTCAAGATAGTACTAGAAGTCCTAGCAACAGCAATCAGACAACAAAAAGAAATAAATGGTATTCAAATTGACAAAGAGGAAATCAAACTCTCTCTCTTCACAGATGACAAAATGCTTTATATGGAAAACCCAAAAGACTCCACCCCTAAACTACTAGAACTCATACATCAATTCAGTAATGTGGCAAGATATAAAATCAATGCACAGAAATTAGTTGCTTTCTTATACACTAACAATGAAAATATAGAAAGGGAAATTATAGAAGCAACTCCATTTACTATAGCACCCAGAACTCTAAGATACCTTGGAATAAACCTATCCAAAGAGGAAAATTATCTATACTCAAGGAACTACAGAACACTCATGAAAGAACGGAAGAAGACACAAAAAGTTGGAAAAGCATTCCATGCTCATAGATTGGAAGACTAAACATTGTTAAAATGCCTATGCTGCCCAGAGAAATCTATACTTTCAATGTCATCCTGATTAAAATTCCACTGGAATTTTCAAAGAGCTGTAATAAACAATCCTAAAATTGGTATGGAACCAGGAAAGACTCCAAATCACTAAAGAAATGTTGAAAAAGAAAAAGGTGGAGGTATCATGTTGCCTGATTTCAAGCTTTACTACAAATCTGTGATCACCAAGTCAATATGGTACTGGCACAGAAACAGACACATGGACCAGTGGAACAGAGTAGAGGGCCCAGATATGGACCCTCAACTCTATGGTCAAATAATCAACAAAGCAGGAAAAAATACCCAGTGGAAGAAAGACAGTCTCTTCAATAAATGGTGGTGGGAAAATTAGACAACTATGTATAGAAGAATGAAACTCGACCATTCTCTTACAGAATTCATAAAGGTAAGTTCAAAATGGATGAAAGACCTCAAAGTGAGGCAGGAATTTATCAAAATCCTAAAGGAAAACATAGACAATAACCTCTTTGACATCAGACACAGCAAATTCTTTCAAGACATGTTTCCAAAGACAAAGGAAACAAAAGCAAAAATGAACTCTTAGGACTTCATCAAGATCAAAAGCTTCTGCACAGCAAAGTAAACAGTCAACAAAACAGAGAGACAACCCATAGAATAGGAGAAGATATTCGCAAATGACACTATGCACAAAGGGCTGATATCCAACATCTATAAACAACCCCTCACACTCAACACCCAAAAAACAGATAATCACATCAAAAAGGGGCAGAAGACACAAACAGACACTTCTTCAAAGAATACATACAAATGGCTAACAGACACAGGAAAAAATGTTCATCATCATTAGTCATCAGGGAAATTCAAATCAAAACTTCATTGAAATACCACCTTACACTAGTTAGAATGGCCAAAATTATCAGGACAGGAAACAAGTGTTGGAGAAGATGTGGATAAAGGGGAACCCTCTTACACTGTTGGTGGGGATGCAATTTGGTGCAGTTACTTTGGAAAACAGTGTGGAGATTCCTTAAGAAATTAAAAGTAGAGCTACCTTATGATCCTGCAATTGCACTACTGGGTATTTACCCCAAAGATACAGATACAGTGAAAAGAAGGGCCATCTGTACCCCAATGTTTATAGCAGCAATGGTCACAATCACCAGACTGTGGAAAGAACCAAGATGTCCTTCAACGGACAAATGGATAAGGAAGATATGTCCATATATACAATCGAGTATTATGCCTCCATCAGAAGGATGAATACCCAGCTTTTGTATCAACATGGATGGGACTGGAGGAGATTATGCTGAGTGAAATAAGTCAAGCAGAAAAAGTCAATTATCATACGGTTTCACTTACTTGTGGAGCATAAAGAATTACATGGAGGATATTAGGAGAAGGAAATGAAAAGTGAATTGGGGGAAATGGGAGGAAGAGTTGAAGCATGAGAGACCATGGACTCTGAGAAACATACTGTGGGTTTTGGAATGGAGGGAGCGGGGGTGGGGGTGTTAGCCTGGTAGTGGGTATTAAGAGAGGACACATATTGCATGGAGCACTGGGTGTGGTACATAAACAATGAATCTTGATGCTGAAAAAATAAAAAAAAAATTAAATAAAAGAAGAACTTAAATTAGATAAGCATTATGCCTGATAAAGAGCTCAAAGTGATGGTAATAAAGACTTGAGAGAGGAGTGGGTGAACTCAGTAAGAACTTCAGAAAGGATTAAAAATATGAAAAGGAATTAGAGCTGAAGAATAACTGAAATGAAAAATACATTAGAAGGAATCAACAGCCAATTACAAGATGCTGAAGAATAGATCAGTGATCTGGAATCTGCAGACTAGAAAGTGACCAAACTGAAGAGCAAAAAGAAAAAAATAATACTGTAGAGGTCACTGAACTTATTTTATTATCAAGCATAATAACATTCACATAATAGGGATGCCAGAAGGAAAAGAGACAGAAGGAAGCAGAAAATTTAGTTGAAGATATAACAGCTAGAAACTTACCTAATCTGGGAAAAAAAAAATAGACATACATATTCAGGATTCACCAACAGCCCCAAACAAGATGAATCCAAGGAGATCCACACTGAGACACACAAAAATTAAAATGGTGAAGTATAGATAAAAAGAATTTTTAAAACACCAAGAGAAAAGAAAACCATTATATACAAGGAAAACCTCATAGTATATCAGCTGATATTCCAGCAGAAACATTACAGACCAAAAGGAAGTGGCATGATGTAAAGTACCTAAAGAAAAAACCTGCAACCAAGGTTACCAAACAAGATTATCATTCAGAATAGAGAAACACTTTCCAAGATACACAATATTAAAGGAGTTCATCACCCTTAACCCACCCTCACAAGAAATGTTAAGGCAATTTAAGTGGAAAGTAAAGCCAATAGCTAGAAGAAAATTATGAAAGGAAAAAAATTACACATAACAACAAACATATAGTCAAAGTAATAAGTACAATATAAAGCCAGTATGGATGTTAAAACATAAGAACAGTAAAGTCAATTATAACTACAATAATTAGTCAAGGGATACATAAAATATAAAGTTGTAAGATGTGACATATACATAAAACTTGGAGGGGAGAGTAAAACTTTAGTGTTTTTAGAATGTGTTCAAACTTAAGTGACTATCAGCTAAATACAGACTGCTATACACACAGGATGTTATGCATGAACCCAGTATTAGCCACAAATCAAAAAACATTGATACACAAACAAAAAAGAGAAAGGAATCCAAGAATAATACTAAAGGAAGCTATCAAACTGCAAGAGGAAAAGAAAGGACAGAAGAACTACAAAAACAAACAAAAACAAACAAACAAACAAAAAAACCCCAGAAAACAACAAAGTGGAACAAGTATGTACATATCAATAGTTACTTTAAATATAAATGGACTAAATTCTCCAATTAAAAGACATAGGCTAACTAAATGGATTTTTAAAAGACTCGTCTATATACTACTATAAGAGACTCACTTCAGACCTGAAGAATAAAGAAAAGAAAAAATATACCATACAAACATAGAAGAATTGCTACTGAGTTTCTGTTTTTTAATTAGACAAAAGAGACTACACAACACAAAACAATGTCCTTCAAGGATCATTCTAACTGGAGGTATACAATTGTAAATATTTCTGCACTGAAAAAAGGAAGACAAATATATAAAGCAAATACTAACAGAAAACGTCTCCTACTATTATTGTTTTACTATGAGTTTGTCACTTTAACACCCACTTACTTCAATGGATAGATCAGGCAGAAAATAAATGAGAAACTGGCTTTGAATGACATGTTGGACCAGATGGACCTAATAGATATGTACAGAACATTCCATCCAAAAACAGAATACATATTTTCATGTGTACATGGATATTCTCCAGGACAGATGACATGTTTAAGACACAAAACAATTCTCACTAAATACAAGATTAAAATCATATCAAGCAACAACACTATGAAACTAGAAATCCCAAGAAGAAATCTGGAAAACAACAAAAATACACTGAGATTAACATATTACTAAACAACAAATGGGTCAACCAAGAAATAAAAGAAATTTTAAAATAGGCAAATTAAAATGAAGTCACAATCATCCAGAATGTTTGGAATGCAGCAAAAACAATTCTAAAAAGGATGTTTATAACATTATAGGCCTACTTAAAAAATGAGAAGAAAATCTCAACCTACTAACATACAAAAGAGATTTTTCTTTTTTAAGAGATTTTTTTTTAAAGTGAGCAAAACCAGGGCATCTGGGTGGCTCAGTCACTTAAGGCAGCTACCTTTGGCAATTCCTCACCACTATCAAATGGGATTTATTCCAGAGATGCAAAGATGGTTCGATAATCACAAAACCAATGTGCTATATCACATTAACAAGAGAAAGAATAAAATCCATATGATCATCTCAATAGATGAATAAAAAACATTTCACAAACTAAAACATCCATTCACAATAAAACCTCAACAAAGAGGGTTTAGAGGAAACGAACCTCACATAATAAAGGTCATGTATATCACAACTAACACATCATACTAAATGGTGAAAAACAGAACTTTTCTTCTAGATCAAGAATGAAAGAATATTGTCCATTGTGACTGCTTTTATTCAACATAGCACTGAAATTCCTAACTACAATAATCCTTCAAACAAAAGAAATAAAAGTCATCCAAATTGGTAAGGAAGCAGTTTATGTCTTCCTTAAACCTTTAACTTCCTTAATCTTCCAGTAAACTGTCATAATCTCCAGATAACACAATATTATATGAATATTACATAGAAAGCCCTAAGGACTACCCCCCCCAAAAAATCTTAGCATAAATTCAATATAGTTTCAGAATGCAAAATTAATATACAGAAATATGTTGCATTTCTACACAGTAAAAATGAATTCAAAGAAAAAGAAATTAGGAAATTAAGAAAGACCTTGAATAGTCAAGGCAATCTTAAGAAAGAAGAACAAAGCTTGAGATAATACAATCCCAGATTATAGGATATACTATAAAGCTATAGTAATAAAAGCAATAAGGTACTAGCATAAACACATAGATCAGTAAAATGTAATCAAAAGCTAAGGGATAAACACAATTACATGTCAACTCACAATTACATCTACAAAAAAGAAGCCAAGAATATACAAGGGACAAAATTTCTTCAATAACTGATATTGGGGAAGATGACAGCTGCATCCAAAAGAATGAAACTGGACTACTTTCTCATGCCATACAAAAAAAATGAACATAAAAATGGATTAAAGATGTAAATATTAGACCTGAAACTATAAAATTCCCAAGAGAAAACATAGCAGTAATCTCTTGGGCATTACCCTTAGCAACATATTTATGGATATGTCTCCTTAACCAAGAAAAATAAAAGCAAAAGTAAAGTATTAGAACTACACCATAATCAAAATATTTTGCAAAGCACAGGAAACCAACAATAAAACAAAAGGCAGCTTCAGGAATGAAAGAAGGTATTTTCAAATAATACATCTGGTAAAAGGTTCATATCCTAAATATAGGATTAACTTATACAACAAAAAATTATATCAAGGAAAAAATCTAACAAGAATGTGCAATCAACATGCAGGGACATTTTTCTTAAGAAGACAGATAGCCTACAGACATATGAAAAGATGCTCGAAGTTACTAATCATCAGGAAAATGGAAATCAAAACCACAATGAGGTATCAATTCTTACTGGTCAGAATGGCTAATATCAAAAAGACAATACAATGTTGGGGTAAATGTGAAGAAAATGGAGTCCTCGTGCACTCTTAATGGGAATATAAATTGGTATAACCACTGTGGGAAACAGCGTGGATGTTTTCTCCAAAAAATAACTTATAAATACCACATGATCCAGTAATTCTATTACTAGTGTTTACACAACAAAAATGAAAACACTAATTCAAAAAGATATGTATGCCTGTATATTTATTGCAGCATTATTTACAATAGCCAAAATATGGAAGAAACCTAAGTGTCCATTCATAGATGAGTGGGTGAAGATGTCGTATATAGAAATACAATGGTCACTGATAAAAAGACATTTTTGTCATTTGTCACATCTATGGATGTAAGGTATATTATGTTAAGTAGAAAAATAAGAGAAAGACAAATGCCACATGATGTCACAGATATGTGGAATCTTTTAAAAATAAGATATCTAGGAATAAACCTCACCAAAGAGGCACAGGATCTGTACTCTAGAAACTACAGAACACTTATGAAAGAAATAGAGGAAGAAACAAAGTGATGGAAAACCACTCCATGCTCATGGATTGGAAGAATAAACATTATTTTAAAAACCTGTGCCCCCCAGAGTGATCTAGAACAATACAGTGCAATCCCTATCAAAATACCATTGACATTTTTCACATAGCTGGAACAAGCAATCCTAAAATTTGTATGGAACCAGAAAATATTGCAAATCACCAGGGGAATGCTGAAAAAGAAGACCACAGCTGGGGGCATCACAGTGCCTGACTTCGAGCTGTATTACAGAACTGTGATCATCAAGACAGTATGGTACTGGCACAAAAGCAGACACATAGATCAATGGAACAGAATAGAGAGTCCAGGAATTGACCCTCAGCTCAATGGTCAAGTAATCTTCAACAAAGCAGGGAAGAATATCCAATGGGGATTGAAATCTCTTCAATAAATGGTGCTGTGGAAATTGGACAGTCACATGCAGAACAATGAAACTGGATCATTCTCTTACACCATACACAAAGATAAATCCAAAATGGATGAAAGATGTAAATATGTGATAAGAATCCATTAAAATCCTAGGGGAAAACACAGACAGCAACCTCTTTGACCTTGGACAAATCAACTTCTTGCAAGATATGTCTCTAAAGGCAAGGGCAACAAAAGCAAAAATGAACAACTGGGACTTCATCAAGATAAAAAGCTTCTGCACAGCCAAGGAAATGGTCAACAAAACTAAAATGCAACCTACGGAATGGGAGAAGGTATTTGCAAATAACATTACAGATAAAGGGCTGGTATCCAAGATCTATAAAGAATTTATTAAACTCAACATCAAAAACCCAAATAATCCAATCAAGAAATGGGCAGAAGACATGAACTCTTCTCCAAAGAAGACATATAGTCAACAGACACATGAAAAAATGCTCCACATCACTTGGTATCAGAGAAATACAAATCAAACCACAACAAGATATCACCTTACACCAGTCAGAATGGCTAAAATTAACAAGACAGGGAAGAACAAATGTTGGCGAAGATGTGAAAAAGGGAGCCCTGTTTCACTATTGGTGGAAATGCAAGCTGGTATAGCCACTAAAAAGAAAACCAGATTCTTAAATACAGCAAACAAACTGGTGGTTGCCAGAAGTAAAATGAATGGGGTGACTGGTGAAATAGAATTAGGAGGTAAAACTTCCAGACACAGAGATGAAAAATACTATGTAAGTAATACAGTCAATATTTTAACAACTTGGGTCACAGGTGGTAACTTACCATGGTGAGCACTGAGTAATATAGAATTGTTGAATCAATATGTTGTACACCTGGAATATAAATCTATATGTTTATTATATTTCAATGTAAAGAGATACAACGTGCTGAAAAAGAATATCCACAACCAAGAATCATCTATGCACCAAAGTAATCATTCAGAATTGAAAAAGATACAGGAGTTCATCACCACTAAGCAAGACTTAAAAAAAAAAAGTTAAAAGGAATGTGTTAAGTAGAAAGAATAGGGCATAACTAGAAAGAAGAAAATTATGAAAGAAAATTTCACTGTTAAAAATAAACATATAGGAAAGATAGATTAATCACTATAAAACCAGTACAGAAATTAAAACACAAAAGTAGTAAAGTCAAATACATCCACAATAATTTTTCAAGGATACATAAAATAAAAAGATACAAAATAGAACATTTTATGTTTACACAAAAAATTGGAGGAGAGAGTAATTTTGGTAGTTTTAGAATGTGTTTGAACTTAAGTGACCATCACCTAAATACAGACTGCTATATACATAAGATGTTATACATGAACCTAATGGTTACCATAGGTTTTTGATTTGTGGTTGATACACAAAAAATAAAGAGAAAGTCATCCAGACATAACAGTAAAGAAAGTTATCAAACCACAAGGAAAGAAAGCAAAAGAAAGGAACTGCAAAAACAAAACACAGAAAATAACATACAAAATGGTAATATACAATAATATAATAATAACATACAAAATGGTTAATAATTACTTTAAATGTAAATGGGCCAAATGACAAAAGACATTGATTGGATGACTACATGGATTTAAAAAAAAAAAAAAAGTGAACATCTATACGCAGCCTACAAAGACTCACTTTGGACCTAAAGACATATACAGACTGAAAGTTAAGGGATAAAAAAAGATATTCCATGAAAATGAAACTTTAAAAATGAAAGCTGGGAAAGTAATACTTTTATCAGAAAAAAAAAAGACTTGAAAACAAACAGAGGTCATTACATAATGATAATTCAATGAAAGGATATATAATTTTAAATATTTATGCACCCAATATATGAACACCTAAATACATAAAGCAAATATTAACAGATGGAGAAATGGTCTGTAAAACGATAATTGTGGGTAAACTTACACCACATTTATATCAATGGATAGAGCACCCTAACAAAAAATTGATAAGTAAACAGTGTCTTTGAACAACACATTAGAATGGATTTACTTCATAAGTAAGCACAGAATACTTCATCCAAAAACAGAATACACATTCTTTTCAAGTGCCAATACTCCCTAGGATACATCACATGTTGGTATACCAAATAATTCTTAAGTTCAAGAAGACTGTAATCATATCAAGCAACTTTTCTGAGCACAGTGGTATAAAAATACAAATTAATTATAAGAACAATTTTGGACAAAACACAAACACATGGGGGCTAAACACATGGGGGCTAAAGAATATGTTACCAACAAGCCAATGGCTCAACCAAGAAATCAAAGAGGAAATACAAAAATACAAAGACAAATGAAAATGAAAACTTAACTGTTCAAAATCTTTGAAATACAACAAGAGCAGTTTTATCAAAGACATTTTTAGCAAAACCAGCCTACCTGAAAAGATGAGAAATCTCTAATAATCTAACCTGATACCTATTGGAAATCGAAAATGGAGAAACAAAGCCTACAGTTAGTAGAAGGAAGGATATAATAAGAGCAGAGTAGAAACAAATGAAATCGAGATTAAAAGAGTAAAACAACAACAACAACAACAAATGAAACCAACAGCTTGTTCTTTGGAAAAATAAAATTGATAAAGTTTTTGTCAGTCTCACCAAATTTTTTTTAAAAAGGGTTCAATTAAATAAAATTAGAAATAAAGGAAAAAAATAAAGGAATTGAGAAAGAGTGCCCAAGATGGTGACATAAAAGACTCCAAATATACATCTTCCTTGAATATACCAAATCACCAAGAACAGTTACTCCTGAAAAATAACTGAGGGTTGAATAAGCAACTTCTACACTATGAAGATAGAGGTGCTACATAGATAGTAGGAGAGATGGCAACACAGTAATGACTGTGAATCCCCACAATGGGGAGCATTTTGAACTACAATGGGGAAGGATAGTACTGTGTGACTGAGTGGATTTATCCACCTCAAGTCATAGGGAAAAAAGAAACTCTGACTTGAAAGGCCAACCAGAATATAAAATAATTTTAGCCCTCTGCCGAACAGTGGGGGACCTCCTGGATAACTTTCTGGGGTCAGAGGAGCTGGAAGCACCACAGTTTATGTTCCTATCCACTTTGATAGCACACATGAGAGCAGTAACTAAGTGACCTAACCTGCTTCTTCTGCAACTCTGGGCCCTTAACCCCTGCCAGGACCAGGTGCTCTGGGCCATAGGAAAAAAAAAAAAAAAAAAAAAGAAAAAGAAAACAGCATTTTAAAAGATCAACTAGAGGGACACCTCGGTAGCTCAGGGTTAAGCATCTGCCTTTGGTATAGGTCCTGATCTCAGGGTCCTGAAATCAAGTCTCACATCAGGCTCCTCTGCCAGCCACTCCCCCTGCTTGTGCTCTGTCTCTGACAAATAAGTCAATAAATTTAAAAAAAAAAAAAAAAGAAATAAAAGATCAACTAGAATATCAAGGAACCAGCCTTCCCCTATAGCTACAGCCATGTGTCCAAGGTGACACAGGAATAAAGCATCCTGGAATCTTGTGGGCCTGCACAGTTTCACCTCTGGATGACTTGCCAGGGCACCCTAGGATCTTCCAGCCACACTTGATTTATCTCCAGTTGTTTCCCAGGGCTTCCCTCTGTGAGGGCACCCTCAGACCTCTCAGCCAGTACCCCTTTTATCTCCAACTATCCTTCAGAACAACCACTGTATGGAACAGCCCAGGATGCCTCTAGCTCATACCCACTTTAGCTCTAGTCCTCCTGTTTGGTAACCCAGAAAGCTCCAAGAAGCCCACGTTTATAACCACTTTAGCTGTCATGCTTATTAGCTGTCATACTAAAGGACCTAGTGAAAGGATTATTTGTATCTTATCCATTCCTTTATTAATGTAGTGTATCGCATCGATTTATTTGCAAATATTGAACCTCCCTGCAGCCCAGAAATAAATACTTCTTGATGTGGTGAATGATTCTTTTTGGGGGGGAGGGTCGTCTTTGGAAATTATTTATTTATTTATTTTGTGAACGATTATTTTAATGTATTGTTGGACTTGATCTGCTAGTATTTTATTGAGGATTTTTGCTTCCATGTTCCTCAGAGATATTGGCTGTAGTTTTCTTTCTTGGTGCAGTCTTTGGTTTGGTATCAGGGAAATTCTGGCCTCACAGATTGAATTTGGAAGCTTTTTTTTTTCCATTTCTGTTTTTTAGAACACTTTGAGAAGAATAGGTATTATCTCCACTTTAAATGTTTAATCAAATTCCCCCTGCGAAGCCATCTGGCCCTGGACTTTGTTGGAAGATGTTTTCTCACTGATTCACTTTTTTTTGCTGGTTATCAATTTGTTCAAGTTTTCTATTTCTTTCTGTTTCAGTTTTGGTAGTCTAATAAAAACTTGGAGAAATAAAGAGAAAGGAAGCCAAGTATAACATTAAAAAAAAAAAAGAACAGGGGAGAACTACAAAAACAACCAGAAAATATTAACAATATGGTTATAAGAACATATGAATCAATAATTAAATGTCTATGGTCTAAATGCTCCAGTTGAAAGACCTAGAAATGCTGAATGGATATAAAAACAGTACCCATCTATATGCTGCCTACAAGAGACTCACTTCAGATCTAGAAACATCTATACATTGAAAATGAAGGGATGGAAAAAATATATGACATTCAAACAGAAGTAAAAAAAAAACAGTGTAGCAATAATTACATCAGACAAGATAGACTTGACAACAAATGTTGTAACAAGTTACAAGGAGGGCATTACATAAAGATATTGATCAATCCAACATGAGGATATAAGAATTGTAATTATCTGTGAACCCAAAGAAAATGTAGTTAAAGAAGTTCTATGAGAGAAATTTAAAGCATTACAGGCTTACTTCAAGAAATAAGAAAAAAACTCAATCTAATTTTACACCTAAAGAGATTAGAAAAAGAACGGTAAGGAAAGCACAAATCTGGTAGAAAGAGATAAATAATAAAGATCACAGTGTAAATAAACAGAGACCAAAAAATTGAAAAGATAAACAAAATGGATAAATTCTTAATCATACTCATAAGAAAAAAAAAAGAGGACCAAATAAATAAGACTAGAAATGAAAGAATTAACAATCCATACCACAGAAATAAAAAGGATTATAAAATATGAAAATTTATAGAACAATAAACTGGATAAGCCAGAAGAAATATAAAATTCTTGAGTATACAAAGTTCCAAAATAAATTAAGAAATGTAAAATCTGAGCAGATTACTGGCAACAAAATTGAATTAGTAACCAAAAAACTCTCAACAAAGTAAAGTCCAGGACCAGATAGATTCATAGGTGAATGTTATCAAATATCACTTTTAAAAAGATTTAATACCTATTCTCCTAAAACATCCCAAAAAACAGAAGAGGAAGGAAAGCCTTCAAATTTATTCTTCAAGTCCAGGATTATTATAATTCCAAACCAGAAAATGTGCAACTTGTAAAGGAAACTGTAGACCAATGTCCTTAATGAATGTAAGTTCAAAAATCCTTTTAAAAATCAGCAAACTGAGGGAGCCTGGGTGGCTCAGTGGGTTGAACCTCTGCCTTCGGATCAGGTCATGATCTCGGGGTCCTGGGGTCGAGTCCCGCATTGGGCTCTCTGCTCGGAAGCAGGGAGCCTGCTTTCCCCTCTGTCTCTCTGCCTGCCTCTCTGCCTAATTGTCATCCCTCTCTCTCTCTGTCAAATAAATTTAAAAAATATATATATATTTTAAAAAAATCAGCAAACTGATTTTAACAATACATTAAAAGAATCATTCAGCACGATCAAGTGGCATTCATTATAGGGATACAAAGATGTTTCAATATCAGCAAATCAAGCAACATGACATACCATGTTAACAAGAGAAAGGGAAAAACACATTTCAACAAATGCAGAAAAAACATTTGACAGAATTCAACATCTGTTTATGATAAAATTTCTCAACAAAGTGGGCTTAAGGATAATATACTTCAACACAATAAAGGTTATATATGAAAATTCCACACCTAGCATCTTGCTCAATGGGGAAAAATTGAGAGCTTTCCTATAAGATTATGAATAAATACGTCCACTCACAATTATTTGAAGCAGTACTGAAGTCCTAGCCACAAAATTTAATAAAAACAACTAAAATGCATCTAAATTGGTAAAGAAGTAACAAAATTGCCACCATTTGCAGATGACATGATAGTATAAGAGAATCTAAACACTCAACTAAAAAAACCTATTAGAATAAACAAATTCATTAAAAAATATACAAAATTAATACAGAGAAATCTGTTGCATTACTATATACTAATAACAAAGTAGCAAAAAGAGAAATTATGGAAAGAATTCCATTTATTATGCCAATAAGAATAAAATACCTAGGAATAAATTTAACCAAGGAAGTAAAAGGCCTCTACTCTAAAAAATGAAAGACATTAATGGAATAAATTGAAGACACAAATGAATGGAAAAATATACCATGCCCATAGATTGGAAAAATTAATAGTTAAAATGTCTGTACTACCTAGAACAATTTACAGATTCAGTGCAAACCCTATCAAAATACCAATTGCATTTTCTTGAAACCAGACAAACCTTAAAATTCCTAGATAAGCACGAAAGACCCCAAATAGGCAAAGAACAACAACAACAAAAACCCTCAAGAAAGAACAACAAACTCAGGTATCATAATCCCAGATTACAATATATACTACAAAGCTATACTAATCCAAATGGTATGGTACTAGTAAAAACAAACAAACAAACAAACAAACATATAGATCAATAAAATAGGATAAAGAGCCCCAAAACAAACCCATACTGCAATGATCAGCTGGAAAGGAAGCAAAAATATACAACAGGGAAAATATGGTGCTTCAACAAATGGTGTTGGAAAAACTGGACCACTTTCTCAATATACATAAAAACAAACTCAAAATGGAGAAGAAGTCAAAATGAATTAAATACTAAAAGTGGAACCCAAAACTATGAAATTTCTTGATGAAAACATGGGCATGAGCCGTTGAGAAATATATTTATAGATATATCTTCTCAGGTAAGGAAGAGGGGGTGGACGTGGGGAAGCAAAATAAACTATTGGAATTACACACAAACACACACACACAAATACACACACACACACACACATGCACACACACACACACACGCACACACACGCTATTAAACAGCAAAAGAAAAGACAGCCTGAATGGGAGAAGATATTTGTAAATGTTATACCCAATAAGGGGCTGTTATCCAAAATATATAAAGAATTTATATAACTCAACATCAATGAAACAATCCAATGTAAAAATAGATAGAAGACTTAAGGACCTGAGTAGACATTTTTCCTAAAACATGCAGTGGCCAAGAGACATATGAAAAGATCTTTAGCATCACTAATCGTCATGGAAATTCAATTAAAATCATAATGAGATACCACTTCTTACTATTCAGAATGGCTAGTATCAAAAAGACCAGAAATAACAGGTGTTGGCAAGAATGTGCAGTAAAGGAAACCCTCATGCACTGTTGGTAGGAATGTAAATTGGTACAACTAGTCTGGAAATGAGTATGGCCATTCCTCAAAAAATTTAAAATAGAAATACCATATGTTTCAGTAGTAATACCGCTACTGAATTTCAACCAAAGAAACTGAAAATATTAACTCAAGAAGATATATGCACCCCTATGTATATGACAGCATTATTTATAGTAGCAAAGATATGGAAGCAACCTAAGTGTTCACCAATAAATAAATGGATAAAGCCGTGGTATGTATACATAGTGTAATATTACTCATCCATAAGTAAAAGGAGGTCTTCCCATTTGCAACAACATGGATGAACCTAGAAGGTATTATGCTAAGTGAAATAGTCAGAGAAAGAAATATACCATACAAATTTCACTTGCATGTGGAATCTAAGAAACAAACCTAAAAAGATTCAAATATGGAGAACAAACTGGTGTTTGCAAGAAGGGAAGACAGTGGGAGCATGGACAACATTGGTTGTCCAAGGGGATGAAGAGCTAGAAGCTTATTAAGTATGTAAATTGGGCAGATGAAAAAATAAAGCATAGGCAATATAGTCAATCATATTATAATAATGTGTGATGACATATGGTACTTATAGTTACCATGGCTTAATGTATAGAATTGTAAAATTATGATGTAACCCTTGAATAAATATAATACTGTGTGTCAACTATACTTCAAAAAAAATAATATTGTAGCAGGAACTATATACTTTGCACTTTTGGTCCTTCCTGATTTAATTCTGTCATCACTTACAGAATATTTTCTTTTGAAGAGGAGTTGTGGAAAAAGAGTAGTACCTTTAACTAATTATGAGTGTTTAGTGAACTATTAATTACTAGTACAAGTAATGAGTCCCAGGAAATTTAGGACTTCTACTCAAAACATTTGTGATACTCCTAGCTAGTTGGAAGAAATCCTTATAGTGTTGTTGGAGAAACTTTCAGATCTCTTGCTTATATTTGCTATGTGCATTTCAAAAGCAATATATCCCTCTAAACCTCCATTTCTCATTTGTAAAATGGAAATAATTATGACTATACTAGAAGTGCAATGCTGGACAATTCATGCTTACATCTAAGTACTCGTATCATAAGACAATGTGCTCACCCAGAAAGAAGCCAGTCAATACATAACGGTGCAAGATTTGGTGTATGTGGCTCAGTAGCCTGATTTTTTTTTTTTTTTATATATGCACAGTGAATCCATCTCTCTGAGTGATAGTTAACCAAATCCCATGTATTTTGTAAATAAGAAATGTTAGTGTATTGATTCTTAATGAGTAAAACTTTTGCTAGAACAGAAATACCTGCTGCACATTTTCTCCCTGAAGTTCAAGATTTGAAAAGAAAATTGGCTAAGAAGCTTAAGATTGAAATAAGGAGAATTGAATGATATAAAAATTTAATGGCAAAACTCTAAGATGACTTGATATATCCATATCAAAATATGGATTACCTTATCATTAGGACAGGAATGTTGCAGATACACTGTTCACAAACTAAGGATGGCTTCATCAGTAGGGCAGAGGTATGGCTAAGGTTTTAGGTTATCCTCTCTCAGGAATAAATAAGTCTGATGTGCCATAAGAATCTTCAGTTTCCAAATTTAATGGATTCCCATCCTCTTTACACTTGATTGTTTAGCTGGGATAAATCATTTATTCAAGTTTTAGTTCTATCTTCAATCCATTTCTTCTTTTTTACATGGTTCTGCATATTTTACTCTAAAGTAATTTTGTTTTTTAAACACTTTGTATTTAAATCCAATTAATTAACATATAATGTATTATTGGTTTCAGAGGTATAGGCCTGTGATTCATCAGTCTTACATAATACCCAGTGTTCATTACATCACATGCCTTCCTTAAAGTCCATCACCCAGTTACCTCATCCCTCCATTCCCCTCCTCTGTTTGTTTCCTAAGATAAAGAGTCTCCTATGGTTTTTCTCCCTCTCTGGCTTAATCTTTCTTTTTTCCCCTCTCTTCCTCTATGATCCTCTGCTTTGTTTTTAAAATTCTATATATCAGTGAGATCATATGATAATTGTCTTTTTCTGATTAACTTATTTTGCTTAGCATAGCACCCTCTACTTCCATACACATCATTGTAAATGGCAATATTTCATTCTTTTTAAATGCCTGCACAATATTCCATGGGGTGTGTATGTGTGTGTGTATGTGTGTGTGTGTACATACTAATCTTTATCCATTCATCTGTTGATGGACATCTGGACTTTTCCCATAGTTTGGCTATTGTGGACATTGCTGCTATAAACATTTGGGTGCAGGTGCTCCTTTGGATCACTACATTTGTATCTTTGTAGTAAATACTCAATAGTGCAATTGCTGGGTCATAGGGTAGCTCTATTTTCAACTTTTTAAGGAACCTCCACATTGATTTCCAGAGTGACTTCACCAGCTTGCATTCCCACTGACAGTGTAGGAGGGTTCCCTTTCTCCTCACCCTCACCTACATTTGTTTTTCCTGAGTTTTTAATTTTAATGATCCTGACTGGTATGAGGTGATATCTCATTGTGGTTTTGATTTGTATTTCCCTAATGCCAAGTGATGTGGAGCAGTTTTTCATGTGCCTGTTGGCCATTTCTATTTTCTTTGCAGAAATGTGTGTTTATGTCTTCTGCCCATTTCTTGATTGGATTATTTGATATTTGGATGTTGAGTTTGATAAGTTATTTATAGATTTTGATTTAACCCTTTATCTGAGCAACTATATGCAAACAAATTAGGCAATTTAGAAGAAATGGATGCAGCTCTAGAGATGTATAAACTACCAAAACTGAGCCAGGAAGAAATAGAAAACCTGAAAATACCCATAATCAGGAAGGAAATTGAAATAGTAACCAAAAATCTCCCAAAAAACAAGAGCCCAGAGCTGGATGGCTTCCCAGAATTCCAGGGGAATTCTATGAAACATTTAAAAAAGAATTAATACCTATTTCTCTGAAACTGTTTCAAAAAAATAGAAATGAAAAGAAAATTTCCAAACTCTTCTTATGAAGCCAGCATTACATTGGTTCCAAACCAGAAAAAGATACCACCACAAAGTAGAATTAGAGACCAATAACCCTGATGAACATGGATGGAAAAATTCTCACCAAACTACAGGCCAATAGAATCCACCAGTATATTAAAAGGATTATTCACCAGGACCAAGTGGGATTTATTCCTGAGCAGCAAGATTAGTTTGATATTCACAAATCAATGTGATACACTACATAAATAAAGGACAAGAACCATATGATCCTCTCAATAGATGCAGAGAAAGGATTTGACAAAATACAACATTCTTTCTTTTCTTTCTTTCTTTGTTTCTTTTTTTTACAACACCCCTTTTTGATTAAAATTCACAGGGTAGGGATAGAGGGAACATACCCCAATATCATAAAAGCCAACTGTGAAAAGCCTACAGCCCATATCATCCTTAGTGAGGAAAAACTGAGGGCTTTTTCATAAGGTCAGAAACACAGCATAGATGTCCATTCTCACCACTGCTATTCAACATAGTTCTAGAAGTCCTCGCCTCAGCAATCGATAGTAAATAGAAAAGATATCTGAATCAGCAAAAAAGAAGTCAAACTCTTACTCTGTGTAGATGACATGATACTTTATGCAGGAAACCCAAAAGACTCCATCCCAAAATTGCTAGAACTCATGCAGAAATTCAGTAATTGGCAAGATATAAAATCAATGCACAGAAATCGGTTGTATTGCCATACATAAATAGTGAGACAGAATAGAGAGAAATTAACGAAGTAATCCATTTACAATTGCCTCCAAAACCACAAGATACTCAAGAATAAACCTCACCAAATAGGCAAGGATCTGAACTCTGAAAACTATAGAACACTCATGAAAGAAATTGAGGAAGACACAAGAAAGGGAAAAACATTCCATGTCCATGGGTTGAAAGAACAAATATTATTAAAATGTCTGTGTTACCTAGAACAATCTACACATTCAGTGCAACCTCTATCCAAATATCATCAGCTTTTTTCACAGAGCTGGAACAAATAAGCCTAAAATTTATGCGGAACAAGACAAGACCCAAATAGCCAAAGGAATGTTGAAAAAGAAAACCAAAATTGGTGACATCACAATCCCAAACTTCAAACTCTATTACAAAGCAGTAATCATCAAGACAGCATGGTACAGACACATAGGTCAATGGAACAGACTTGAGAGCCCAGAAATGGACCCTCACTCAACCCTATGGTAAACTAATCTTAAACAAAGCAGGAAAGAATATCCAATGGAACAAAGGCAGTCTCTTCAGTAAATGGTGCTGGGAAAATTGGACAGCCACATGCAGAAGAATGAAACTGGACCATTCTCTTAAACCATACACAAAAATAGACTCAAAATAGATTAAAGATCTAAATGTGAGACAGGAATCCATTAAAATCCTAGAGAACACAGGCAGCAACCTCTTCGACCTCAACTACAACAACTTCTGGCTAGACCTCCAAAAGCAAGAGGGAAAAAAGCAAAAATGAACTCTTGGGACTTCATCAAGATAAAAAGCTTTTGCACAGCAAAGTAAAAAGTTGAAAAAAAACCAAAGAAATAGAAGATATTTGCAAATGACATATTAGATAAAGGGTTAGTATCCAAAATCTATAAAGTAGTTTTAAAATTTAGTCCTCAAAAGTTATTGAAGTTCTCTTTTTTCTAAATTCTTGGTTCCATTTATGGTAATACCTGCCTCATGATGTTATTATGAAAGCTAATTTATATAGTGCAACAGAAAGTAATTAGTACAGCTCAAAGTACCTTTTAGACATACAATAAATGATGTTTGTTCCTTCAATATGAATATCTTCTCTGATATCTTTCTTTTTTTGGGGGGGGGGTCTGGTTATGAGTACTATAGCATACCAAATTTTCTGGATCACCTTATTCAACTTTCATGGAATTATTGCCATTTTCAAATTGTTATTCCCATTTTCTGCTACAATAACAGATCATGATAAAAATTCTATATTTGGACATCTAAACTTCAACTTCTAGATGCTCATGCATCTCTGTTACAAAAAACATTTTTCACACTGTGGTGTCTGATTTTTGTTAGAGAAAATAAGCTATATAAATAAGCTATAATCATAGAGGAAATAAATTAAATAAACTACTAAAATAAACACAAACCACCACTTATGAAAATGGAGGTTCTTACAGCTAGGATAAATGAGGCAAAAGAGAAAATTAGTGATATAGAAGACCAAAATATGGAGAATAAAGAAGCTGAGCAAGACAAGAAGAGAGACAAACAACTACTGGACCATGAGGAGAGGATTCGAGAGATAAGTAATACCACAAGACAAAACAATATTAGACTAATTTGGAGCCCAGAAGAAAAGGAAAGAGGGGCAGAAGGTATACTGGAGCAAATTATAGTAGAAAATTTCCTGCATATGGCAAAGGTAACAATCATCAAAATCCAGAAGGCATGAAGAACCCCCTCAAAATAAATATATTTATTTATTAATAGTAAAGCTTACAAGTCTTAGTGACAAAGATAAAATCCTGAAAGCAGCTCAGGACAAGAGGTATTTAACATACAACAGTAGAAATAGTAAATTGGTAGCAGACCTATCCAAAGACCTGGCAGGCCAGAAAAGACTGGCATTATATAGTCAAAGCACTAAATGAGAAAAATATGCAGCCAAGAATGCTATATCCACCTAGCCTGTCATTGAAGATACAGGGAGAGAAAAAAAGCTTCCAAGACAAACAAAAACTTAAAAAAAAATTTTTTTTTAAAACACCAAACCAGCCCTACAGGAAATATTTAAAGAGGTCCTCTAAGCAAAAGAGAGAGCCTGAAAGTAATAGACCAGAAAGGGACAGAGACAATATACAGTAACAGTCACCTTACAGGCAATACAATGACACTAAATTATTATCCTTCAATAGTTACCCTGAATGTAAATGGGCTAAATGCCCCCCAACAAACACACAGGGTATCAGAACAGAAACTCATTTTAGACCCAAAGACACCTCCAGATTTAAAGGGAGAGGGAGGAAACAATTTACCATGCTAATAGACATCAAAAGAAAGCTGAGGTGGCAATCCTTGTATCAGACCAATTAGATTTTAAGCCAAAGACTATAATAAGAGATGAGAAAGGACACTATATCATACTTAAAAGGTCTGTCCAACAAGAAGATCTAAAATTTAAATATCCATGTCCCTAACATGGGAGCAGTCAGTTATATAAACCAATTAATAACAATATCAAAGAAGCACATCAACAATAATACAATGATAGTAGGGGACTTTAATGCCTCCCTCACTGAAATGGACAGATCATCCAAGCAAAAGATCAACAATGAAATAAAGGCTTTAAATGACACATTGGACCAGATGGACATCACAGATTTATTCAGAACATTCCATCCCAGAGCAACAGAATACACATTCTTCTCCAGTGCACATGGAACATTCTCCAGAATAGATCACATCCTGGGTCACAAATCACATCTCAACTGGTACCAAAAGACTGAGATCATTCCCTGCATATTGTCACACCATAATGCTCTGAAACGAACTCAATCACAAGAGGAAAGTTGGAAAGAACTCAAATACAGGGAGGCTAAAGAGCATCCTATTAAAGAATGAATGGGTCAACCAAGAAATTAAAGAAGAATTAAAAACATTCATGAAAACACACTGTTCAAAATCTTTGGGACACAGGAAAGGCAGTCCTGAGAAGAAAGTATATAGCAATACAAGCCCTTCTCAAGAAACAAGAACGGTCTCATGTACACAGCCTAACCCCAACCAAAAGGAGCTGAAGAAAGAATATCAAAGAAAGCCTAAACCCAGCAGGAGAAGAAAAATAATAAAGATCAGAGAAGAAATCAATGAAATAGAAACCAAAAGAACAGTGGAACAAATCAATGATACCAGGAGCTGGTTCTTTGAAAGAATTAATAAGATTGATAAACCCCTGGCCACACTTATCAAAAAGAAAAGAGAAAGGACCCAAATTAATAAAATCATGAATGAAAGCGGAGAGATCACAACGAAAGAACTACAATTATAAGAACATATTATCAGCAACTATATACCAGCAAATTTGAAAACCTGGAAGAAATGGATGCATTCCTAGAGACATATAAACTACCACAACTGGACCAGGAAGAAATCAAAAACCTGAACAAACCCATAATTAGGAAGGAGATCGAAGCAGTCATCCAAAATCTCCATCAAACAAAAGCCCAGAGCCAGATAGCTTCCCAGGGAAATTCTACCAAACATTTAAGGAAGAATTAATACCTATTCTCCTGAAACTGTTCCAAAAAGTAGAAATGGAAGGAAAACTTCCAAACTCACTTTATGAGGCCAGCATTACCTTGATCCTAAAACAAAACAAAAGCCCCTTCAAAAAGGAGAATTACAGACCAATATCCTTGATGAACATAGATGCAAAAATTCTCACCAAGATACTAGCCAATAGGATCCAACAGTACATTAAAAGGATTATCACCACGACCAAGTAGGATTTATTCCTGGGCTGCAAGGTTGGTTCAACATCTGAACATCAATCAATGTGATACATTAATAAAAGAAAGAACAAGAACTACATGATACACTCAATAGATGCTGAAAAAGTATTTGACAAAGTACAGCATCATTTCTTGACCAAAACTCCCCACAGTGTAGATATAGAGGGTACACACCTTAATATTATCAAAGCTATCTATGAAAAACCCACAGCGAATATCATTCTCTATGGGGTAAAAACTGAGACCTTATCCACTAAGGTCAGGAACATGGCAGGGATGTCCACTATTACCACTGCTATTTAATATAGTACTAGAAGTCCTAGCCTCAGCAATCAGACAACACAAATAAATAAAAGGTATCTGAATTGGCAACAAAAAAGTCAAACTACCAGTCTTTGCAGATGACAGGATACTTTATGTTAAAGCCCAAAAGACTCCACTCCAAAACTATTAGAACTCATACGGGAATTCAGTAAAGTGTCAGAATATAAAATCAATGCACAGAAATCAGTTGCATTTCTACACACCAACAACAAGGCAGAAGAAAGAGAAATTAAGGAGTCAATCCCATTTAAAATTGCACCCTAAACCATAAAATACCTAGGAATAAATCTAACCAAGGAGGGAAAGAATCTTTACTCAGAAAACTGTACTAAACCATAAAATATGTAGGAATAAATCTAACCAAAGAGGGAAAGAATCTGTACTCAGAAAAGTATAATGTAGTCATGAAAGAAATTGAGGAAGATACAAAGAAATGGAAAAACATTCCATGCTCATGGATTGGAAGAAAAAATATTGTGAGAATGTCTATGCTGCCTAAAGCCATCTACACATTTAAAGCAATCCCTATCAAAATACCATCAATTTTTTTCAAAGAAATAGAACAAATAATCCTAAAATTTATTAGAACCAGAAAAGACCCTGAATAGCCAGAGTAACATTGAAAAAGAAAATTTGGTGACATCAGAATTCCAGACTTCAAGCTCTATTACAAAGCTATAATTATCAAGACAGTATGGTACTGACACAAAAACAGACACATAGATAAATGGAGCAGAATAGAGAACCCAGAAATGGACTGTCAACTCTATGGTCAACTAATCTTTGACAAAGCAGGAAGGAATGTCCAATGGAAAAAAGGCAGTCTCTTCAACAAATGGTGTTGGGAAAATTGGACAGCCACATGCAGAAGAATGAAACTGTACCACTTCATTACACCACACACAAAAATAGACTCAAAATGGATGAAAGACCTCAATGTGAGACAGGAAGCCATCAAAATCCTTGAGGAGAACACAGGCAGCAATCTCTTGGACCTCAGCCACAGGAAACTTCTTCTTAGAAACATTGACAAAGGCAAGGGAAGTAAGAGCAAAAATGAACTATTAGGACTTCAACAAGATCAAAAGCTTTTGCACAGCAAAGGCAACAGTCAACAAAACCAAAAGAAAACTGACTGAATGGAAGATATTCGAAAATGACACATCAGATAAAGGGCTAGTAACCCAAATCTATAAAGAACTTATGAAATTCAATACACAAAGAACAAATAATCCAATCAAGAAACACACAGAAGACATGAACAGATATTTCTGCAAAGAAGACATCCAAATGGCCAACAGACATATGAAAAAATGTCCATCAGTCAGCATTAGGGAAATAAAAATCAAAACCACAATGAGATACCACCTCACACCAGTCAGAATGGCTTAAATTAGCCAGTCAGGAAATGTCAGGTGTTGGTGAGGATGAGGAGAAAGGGGAACCCTCCTACGCTGTTGGTGAGAATGCAAGCTGGTGCAGCCACTCTGGAAAACAGTATGGACATTCATCCAAAAGTTGAAAATCAAGCTACTTATGACCCAGCAATCACACTACTGGGTATTTGTCCATAATAGCCAAACTATGGAAAGAATCTAGATGTCCATCAACAGATGAATGGATAAAGAACATGTGGTGTGTGTGTGTGTGTGTGTGTGTGTATACACACACACACACAATAGAATACTATGCAGCCATCAAAAGAAATGAAATCTTTCCTTTTGCAATGACGTAGATGGAACTAGTGGGTATTATGCTGAGCAAAATAAGTCAATCAGAGAAAGTTAATTATCATATGGTCTCTCTAATATGAGGAATTTGAGAGGCAGGGCAGGGGGTTGTGGGGAGTAGGGAGGGAAAAAATGAAACAGGAGTAATCAGGAGGGAGACAAACCATAAGAGACTCTTAATCTTACAAAACAAACTGAGAGTTGCTAGAGGTGGGAGGTCGTGATAGGTTGGCTGGGTTATGGACATTGGGGAGGGTATGTGCTATGGTAAGTGTTGTGAAATGTGTGAGCCTGATGATTCACAGACCCATACCCTTGGGGCAAATAATACATTATATGTTAATTTTTTTTAAAAAAAGCATATTTTCTGACCACACTTATGTGAATGTAGAAATCATTTACAACAACAACAAATGGAAAAACACAAACACATGGAGGCTAAACAACATAATCTTAAGTAACCATTGGGTCAGTCAAGAAATAGTAACCAAAAAAACAAACCATGGATACAAATGAAAAAGGAACCATCCTAACCCTTTGAGATACAATGAAAGGATTCTAAATGGAAAGCTTCCAGCATTACAAGCCTACCTCCAGCAGCAAGAAAAATTTCAGTTTAACCTTACACCCAAAGGAAGGTCAGAAAAAGAATAAAGCCCGAAGTTAGTAGAAGGAAGGAGATAAAGATCACAATGGAAATAAAATGAAGACTAAAAAAGAAAAAAAAATAGAAAAGATTGATGAAGTCAAGAGCTGATTCTTTAAAAAGATAACAAAATTGAAAAAACCTTTAGCCAAACTAATCAAGAAAGAAGAGAACAGACTCAAATAAAATTAGAAATGAAAGAGAAATAACACCTATGGGCACAGAAAATTTTTTAAAAAGTATACAAGACTATAATGAAAAATTTTATGTAAAAAAAATTGGACCACCTAGAAACATACAATATCCCAAAACTGAATCAGGATAAAGTAGAAAATCTGAAGAGACCCATTACTAATAATACATTGAATCAGTAATCAAAAAAAAAATTTTTTTTTAAGCAAAACTTCCGAAAAAGCCTAGCATCAAATGGCTTCACAGATGAATTCCACTAGACATTTAAAGATTTGTTAGTATTTATCCTTTTCAAACTGTTCCACCAAATAGAAGATGAAAGAAAGCTTCCAAATATATTTTTCAAGGTCAGCATTACCCTAATAGCAAAGACACTAAAAAAGAAGAATACTATAGGTCAATATCCCTGGTGAACATAGATGCAAAAATTTTCAACAAAAATATTCAATGAACTGAATTTAACAATATATTTAAAATATTATTCACCACAGTCAAGTGAGGTTTATTACAGAGAAGTAAGAATGAGTCAATATACTCACATATCAACCAACATATTATATTAACAAGGAGGAGGATAAAAACCATATGATCATTTCAACATAGCAGAAAGATATTTGAAAAATTACAACCATTCATGATAAAAACTCTCATGGAAGTGGGTTTAGAGGGAATATATTTCAACATACTAAAGACCATGTATGACAAACCTACAGCTAACATAATACTAAATAGTATAAAACTGAATTTTTTTCCCTCTAAGATTGGGAACAAGACAAGGATGTTCATTTTTGCCTTTTTATTCAACAGCTGGAGGTTTTAGCTGCAGCAATCAGATAAGAAAAAGAACTAAAATACATTCAAATTAGTAAAAAGTAAAAATGTCACTGTTTGCAGGTATGATCCTATATACAGAAAACCCTAAAGATTTCATTCAAAAAGCTATTAGAACTAGTGAATTAAGTTGCAGGGTACAAAATTACTATACAGAAATCTGTTGTGTTCTATACACTAATAACAAAATAACAAAAAGAGAAATTAAGAAAAATATCATTTACAGTTGTGACAAAAGGAGAGAAAATACCTAGGAACAAATTCAACCAAGGAGGCTAAAGACCTGTACTCTGAATATTATAAGACATTAATTAAAGTAATTGAAGATGACACAAACTAATGGAAAAATACACCTTGGTTCTGGATTGGAAGAATTAATATTGTTAAAATGTCCACACTACCCAAAACAACCTACCAATTCAATATAATCCCTATCAATATGCCAATACTATTTTTCACATAACTAGAAAAAAATAGTCCTAAATTGTATGGAATCAGAAGAGACCCTGAGTAACCAAAGAAATCTTGAGAAAGAACAAAGCTTTGGGTATTAAAATCCAAGATTTCAAGATATACTACAAAGTTATAGGAATCAAAATAGCATGGTTCTGGCATAAAAACAAACACACAGAGCAATGGAAAAGATACAGAGACTAGAATGAAGCCATATTTACATGTTCAATTAAACTACAAAAAGGATGTAAGAATATACACTGGGGAAAGACCGTCTCTTCAACAAATGGTATTGGGAAAACTGGACAACTACATGTGAAAGAATGAAATGTGACCACTTTCTTACAGCACACACAAAAGTAAACTCAAAATAGATCAGACCTAAATGTATGACTTGAAACTATACAACTCCTAGTTGAAACACAGGCAATAATCTCTTGAACATTAGTCTTAGCAACATAGATCTATCTCTTGAGTCAAGGAGGAACTAAAGCAAAAGTAAACCATTAGGGCTACATTAGAACAAGAAGCTTTTGCACAGCAAATAAAACCATCACCAAAATGAAAATGCAACCTACTGAATGGGAGAAGAAATTTGCAAATAATACTCAATTTTAAAAAAAAGAACTACTATAACTGAACACCAAAAAATAAATAAATAAATAAAAAATAAAATAAAATACTTCTCCGCCGGTCCTACCTTTCAGAAAGTGGTTGGGAGGGAGACAAACCATAAGTGACTCTTAATCTCACAAAACAAACTGAGGGTTGCTGGGGGGAGGGGGTTTGGGAGAAGAGGGTGGGATTATGGACATTGGGGAGGGTATGTGCTTTGGTGAGTGCTGTGAATTGTGTAAACCTGGTGATTCACAGACCTGTACCCCTGGGGATAAAAATATAGGTTTATAAAAAATAAAAAAAAATTAAAAAAAAACACACACACACACACACAAAATAAAATAAAATAAAAACTCCCAAATAATCTAATTAACAAATGGTCAGAGGACATAGAGAAAAATGCCATTTTTCCAGAAAAGACATACCAATGGCCAACAGACACATGAAAAACTGTTCAACATTACAAATCAGGAAAATGCAAAACAAAACTACAATGAGATATCACTCTATACCTGTCAGAATGACTAGTATAAGAAGGCAAGAATAACAAGTGTTAATGTGGATGTGGAGAAAAGGGAACTCTTGTATTGTCAGTGAGAATATAAATAGTTCCCCCACTGTGGAAAACAGTATGGAGCTTCCTTAAGTAAAAATAGAAATATCAGGAGCACCTGGTTGGCTCAATGGGTTAAGTCTCTGCCTTTGGCTCGGGTCATGATCTCAGGGTCTTAGGATCGAGCCCTGCATCAGGATCTCTGCTCATCAGGGAGCCTGCTTCCTCCTCTCTATGCCTGCCTGCTTGTGATCTTTCACTTTCTTTGTTCAATAAATAAATAAAATACTAAAGAAAATTTAAAAATAGAAATATCATATGATCCAATTATTACACTACTACTATTTACCCAAAGAAAATAAGAACAATAATTTGAAAATTATATGCACCTTTATGTTTATTGAAGCAGTCCAAGTGTTCATCAATAGATGACTGTATAAAGAAGATGTGATAAATATACGTAATGGAATATAACACAATCATAAAAAAATACAAGGTCTTGCCATTTGTGAATATAGATGGGCCTAGAAGGGATTATGCTAAGTGAAATAACTGAGACTGAGAATAACAAATGCCATGTGACCACACTCATATGTGCAAACTAAAAAAAAAAAAAAAAAAAAAAAAGAATAAACCAACAAAAAAGCTGAATCAGTCTTATAAATACAGTAAACTGATGGTTGTCAGAGACAGGGGGAATGAAGGATACACAAAATGCAAAATGGGGGAAGGGTAGTGGGAGATACTGTCTTCCAATTATGGAATAAGTAAAAGGCACAGCATAGGAAATATAGTCAATGGTATTGTAATAGTATTGTACGGTGACAGCTGCACTTATGGTGCGCATGGTATAATATATAGAGATGTTGATTCACTATGCTGTACACCTAAAAGTAATATGTCTGTGAAAAGTTGTATATTCAAAAAAATTTTTCAGAAAAAATGATGATACACACACTCACACACATAATGCAATATGACTCAGCTATAAAAAAAAAAAAAGAATGAGATGCCATTTTCAATAACATGGATGAATATAGAGGGTATTATGCTAATGAAAGATATCATAGAAAGACATATACCATATGATTTAACTTACACATGAAATCTAAAAACTAAATGAACAAATAGAAAGCAACCAAACAAACAAAATCATAAATACAGAGAACAAAGTTGTGGGTTCTAGAGGAGTGGGGGTTTAGGTGAAGGGCAAAATAGGTGAAGGCAATTAAAAGGTACAAACTTCCCATTATAAAATAATAAATTACATGGATGAAAATCACAGCATAGGGAATATAGTCAATACTATTTTTACAATTTTGTATAGTGACAGAGGCTAACTACATTTATCATGGTAAGCATAGAATAATATATAGAATTGTTGAATCATTATATTGTTAACCTGAAACTAATATAACATTATATATCATTATACTTCAATTAAAATCAATGTTAAAAACATGAATTCCTTAACTTTTTCCTTTGTCGTTATATAACTCTATTATGGAATCTCCGAATTACAAATAAAATTTCTCCAGTGAATGACCCTTTCCTGAAAGCTTTCTCTAAATTTAGAACACTTTAAATGATGGAAAAGCCATTTTAACATAAATCAGCTTTTTGGAGCCCAAAAAGAGTCTCTCTGTAATCCCTACACCTTGGCTTCCTCTCTGAAGTCATGTGAATGTAGCATACATTTACTTTTTCCCTTCCTACATATTATTCTTTCTTAAGAAAGAATATTCTTTCTTAAGAATAATATGTAACTTGCTACAGTAAGCATAGCAAAGAACCAAGTGATAACCCTCTTCTTGATCTCTGAAATTTCATAAAAGATCATCACCCTGTTTAGATATTTTTCATATAGTGATATGAAATGACATTTTCTGGTGTTTTCACATTTTTAGATCAGTGACATCCTAGCTCCTAATTAGTGTTCTGCTGCAGTTGTGTAAATGTAGACACATTCCCTTGGTATTTTAATAATCCTTTACTGAGAAGATTATTCTAAAATATTTAAAAGAAAACATTCCAGTTTTCTTCTTTATCCTTTTTTTTCAATTTTATTAAGTTAATAAAAAAATTTAAATGTAGCACTAAGAGTATGATACAGCTACATCTCCATTAAAGAGAACTGTGGAAGTTTTAAAGCACTTCCATAGAAACTTTGCTACCATTCTCATTAAGATGTGGAATCTAATTTTTTTTTCTGCAGAATAGGAGTAGAATGTAGTGGAAGTGATACCCTACGAATTCTGTGACCAGGTCCTAAAAGGCAGTGCTATTTCAACTTAGTCTTGGGACATTAACTCTTACACCCCTTACACCATACAGTGAGCTGTAATATCAACTTTCTGAGACATAGCTGCTAATTTAGGTCCTAGGCAGCAATAAACATTAAACACAAGACACACAAGAAGCGGATAGATGGCTCCAACCCCAGGCACCACTTAACTGCAACCTTTTGAGAAAACCCTAGGTAAGAATGAATAAGCTGAGACCAGTCAATCCCCAGAACTCAGAGATAGCATCATATAAAAGCAATCATTTATTAGTACTAAGTCTGAGATGGTTTGTTTTGACACCATGGATAACCAGAAAATATTTTAATGCCACATAGAAAGCTAGAAAATATTTGATGTCATATCCAAACTTAAAGTGTGGGGTCTTCACTTTGGAACTAAGATGTGAACAGTAGCTGGAGAAGGCTAGTTTGTTAGAAAAAAAAAAAAAAGAAGAAGAAGAAGAAGAAGAAGAAGAAGTTTGTGATCATGATGCGTTTGATAGTGAGAACATAAATAAAAGTGAGTAAACAGTTGTCAGAAGTTGGAGGAAAGAAAACTCTTGTTATGTAGTTGTGTGAAGTTTAGCAACACCATCGGCCATAGAAATCTGGAAAATAAATATACCTGATGAACTAGATGATCTGCCTAAGGAAATTTCCAGGCATAGTTTTGAATATTGCACCTTATTTCTTTAGCTGCTTGTAATAATATGGAGAAGAACTGAAGAAATAAGAGCTCTTAAAAAATAATTAAATATAAAGAATCCAGGACTTGGGTTCAAAAATAAGATTTTTCTCATTTCAATTTCCTCTAGATGGTAATCTATTCTCAAATTAGGAAATAGTTTTCAGGCAAAGATCAGATCCAGGGCATTGCCAGGAAAACATTGTCTAAAAATGACTTTAAAGCAGTTTGTAAGACTTCAGAAGGATTTAAGGTGGGCCTCATATACCTTTTTCAAGCAGATAGAAAGCCACCTGAGAATCTTAAAAGCATACTTTACATTTTATCTCAAGTAAAAATTAGGGCTTCTAATAATGTCTTAGGACAATATCCCACAGAAATATTAGTGGGAGCTGAAGGTAAAGACTTTGCCTCAAAATTCTTTATTTGAATGGCTTTTGTTTAATAAAGTGAAACTGAAAACGATTTTTTGAAAAATCCATAAGAATTTTAAGATAAGCATACTAACAGAAACTGCCAGATTGGACTAAAAGGGATAGTAATTGTGGGAAATTAAAAGTATCCTCAGTATACCCAAACTACTTCAGGAAAAAAGCAGGCAGAGAAGAGCATTCAACTACAGTCATGGATTACCTTTTAGGCAAAGGGATTACAATTCAAAGAGAAGAACTATGGACAATTGCAAACAGAAGTGTGCCCTTGTCAAAGAAATAGTAACATATGCTTGTCTGGATTTCAGATTTATAACAGAATAATTACTTTCTAGGTCTCCTATTTTTCTTTTACTTTCTTTCCTTTTTTTCCCCCTCCCTATATAAGAATATCAAATTTATGTTTCTCATACCACTGTATTTTAGGTGACAGGCAGGTCATTCACTTCTTTCACATGTATTCAGATCTAGAGAACACTCAAGATGTTATTCCTGGAAAACCTACCCACGATCAACTGGATTCCATTTAGATGATCATATCCTAGACATTCAACCTGAGACTGAAGGTCTACTAGATAACATTTTAGGAGATACCACAAAAGTGAGCAAGTATTTGTCACATGTGAAAAGAAAGAAATAATTTGGACCCAATGAATGGTTCTACAATCCTTCTATCAAGAGGTATAATTTAATCTCTCTGTCCTTAAATATGTATAGCCTTGATGACTCACCTTTAGCAAATAGAATCTGGAAGGGGTGTGCTGCAAGTTTTCCAAGGATAAATCACTCCTTAGTCCCAAGTCTCTCTTAAGATACTTCCTTTTGGAATCCAGATCCCATGCTGTGAGATGACCCAAAGCCAGTCAACTGTAAAAGTTTAAGCAGACCACCACGGCTGAGATCTCAGTTACAATCAGTATCAACCATGTGAGGACAGAGCTTTCAAGGTGACTCATGGTTACTATCTGGCAGCAACATAGGAAGACCCAAGAGCCAATTTCAGTCAACTTCCAGAACTGAAAGAGGTAAAAGTAAGAAAATTATTGTTGTGTTATGCCATTAAGTGTGGTGTAACTTTCTTGTGTCTTTAAGTAACTGGAGGGGGACACACACACACTGATCTGGAATAGTCTCCAATGCATGTTAAAAATAAAAAGGAGCAGGAGAGCATAGTATATAACAATTGCTGTGTTTTATTTCCTAAGTATGTTGCTTCAGACTTTTCTTTTGTCTCCGAATCAGTGACTACGATATAAAGCTAAGGAACAAAAAGAGGGCTTTATTATTTCACATTCAGAAAAGAGCTGAAAACAACTGGGGTCATACCCTTCTTAGGGTTTATCTAGTAACAGCTGAATGGCTCTGTTATGCTAGCCACCTCTTCCTTATATGTCAGTGATTGGGAGGATTTGGGCAGGTATCCAAAAAGTAATCTGAGTCCTAGATCATGAAGTTAGAAATGGAATATTAGACCTTTATCCTCGGGCTCAGAGGGGAAATGAGAGGGTCTTCTCTTAAATTCCTTTCACAATCCAGATGAAAAGATCTCATACTTGTAAATGTTGAATGGCCAGCAAGAAGGGATGATTAGCATGTTTTCTCAAACTGGGCAATCTGCTTTTGCAATGGAGTTTCCAATCTTCTTTTATAACTATTTCAACAAGTAGTTCTCTCAACAAGAAAGCAAGCATTTTAGAGAGGAAAAGAGGACAGGAGAAAGGAAATGGCATGAGTCTTTATTCTGTCAAGGATGTGTAAATATTCCATGGGTTATATGGACATGTGGAAGGTTTAACCATCTTGCTGGTGCCCTATCACTGAAGGCAGGAACTCCAATACTAAACAAATGATATATAATAAGATATATTTTGAGATGGGAAATAAAGGAGCTCTGGAAAAATTCATATTGAGGCCATATCAACATTATGAAAGCAGAGGCGAAATATTACCACTTCATGCAAACTGTGCCCCTCAACACACACACACACACACACACAAACACACACACACACACACCACTCACAAATGCATTCGCCATACAGAGGACTTAGCCACTTGAACCAAAGAAACAGTAATAGCCCCAGATAGTTATTATTTGTCCTTAAGAGATAAAGGTTGTTGAAACTGGGTCTAAAAAAAATTGATAGACCCCTGCTAATAGTAACAAAAAGAAAATTGGAATGGCTATATTAATATACAAGTATGTTTCAGAACAAAGAATACTGCCAAGGATAAGAAGGATCCTTTAATGATAAGTGGGTCAATTGACCAAGAGCACATAAAAATCCCAATAGGTTATGTATATAACAGAGTTTCTAAACACATGAAGAAAATCTGGTAGAACTACAAAGTAAAATAGGCAAATCTGCAATTACAGTTGAAGATATAAAAATATTTCTCTCAACATTTGGTAGAATACATGGATAGAAAATTAGTAAAGATATTGAAAAGATGAACAGCACTAACAGTCAACCTGATCTAATTGACATTTATAGAATACTCCACCCAGCAGCAGAAGAATACACCTTTTTTTTTTTTAAATGCACTTTTTAAAAAAATAGATATACCATGTTCTGGGTCATAAAACAAAGGTTTTATAATAGTTTTAAACTAAAGGTAAAGGTTTAAAAAAATGTTTCAAAATAGTCCAGCGTGCTCTCTGATAAAAATGGGATTATAAATCAGTAAGAGAATGACACCTAGAAAACTTCCTAAGTGTTTGGGAACTGAACAACACAGTTCTAAACAATCCTAAAAGTAAAGGGGGAGAAAAATGAAAATCAGAAATGATTTTAAACTATAAGTGAAAATATGACATACTAAAATGTGTAGGTTGTATATAAAACAGTACTTAGAAGAAATTTTACAGCACTTTATGTCTACGTTAGAAAAGAAGGACAGTGTTAACCCTAACCTATACTTGTATGGAAAGAAACTAGAAAAAAAAAATCTGACCCTAAATAAACATGATAAAGGGAATTTTTACAAGAGAAGAGATCATTAAAATAGAAAACAAAAAAATAATATCACAAGCTAATTTTCTGAAAGAAGCTGAAAATTAATAAATGCCCTCCCAGACTGACAGGAGATGAAAAAGAATTACCAAGATGAGCAATCAGATAGTGATAGTCTTTATACATTCTACAGAAATTTTAAAAATAAGGAAATACCAGTCAACTTTATGCTTATAAGTTCAGTTATTTAGATGAATAGATTTATCTTGAAGGGCAAGTATCACCAAAGCTCACTCAAAATGAAATAGGAAATCTGAATAGCCCTGTGCCTATTAAGATAACTCAATTTTCTGGTAAAAATATTCTGCAAATAATACTCCAAGCCTAGATGACTTCACTAGTGAATAATACTGAACATTTAATAA
Source organism: Mustela nivalis (assembly GCF_964662115.1). NCBI lineage: Eukaryota > Metazoa > Chordata > Mammalia > Carnivora > Mustelidae > Mustela > Mustela nivalis. The sequence continues at coordinate 31,772,810 of NC_139030.1, read as the reverse complement.
AGAATAATACCAATTCTATACAAACACTTATAGAAAACTAAAGATGAAGAAATTCTTCTTAGCTATGAGTCTAGCATTATCTTGATTTAAAACACACACACACACACACACACACACACACACACACACATAAGAACAGGGTTACCAAGGTGATTCAGTGAGTTAAAGCCTCTGCCCCTGGCTCAGGTCATGATCCCAGGGTCCTGGGATCAAACCCCACATCTGGCTCCCTGCTCACAGAGAGCCTGCTTCTGCCTCTTTCTCTGCCTGCCTCTCTGCCTACTTGTGATCTCTGTCTGTCAAATAAATGAATAAAATAATAAACAATAGAAAAAGACATAAGAACAGAACAATATCCCTTATGAGCACAGATGAATAAATTCTTTTTTAAAAAAATATTTATTTATTTATTTATTTATTTATTTATTTATTATTTATTTATTTTAAGAAAGAATGTGTGCAAGAGTGAGCATAGGGAGGGGCAATGGGAGAGAGAGAGAATTTTAAGAAGACTCCCTGCTAAGCATGGAGCTCAATTTGGGGCTCCATCCCACCACACAGAGATCATGACCTCACCTGAAATCAAGATTTAGACACTTAACCAACTGAGTCACCTAGATATTCCTGATGAATATATTCTTAACAAAATTCTAGCAAATCAAATCCAACAATATATAAAAATGATAAGACATCATGATCAAATGAGATTTATTCCATGAATGAAGTTTGGCTTAATATTTGAAAAAAATCAGTATAACTCACATTAAAAGACTAAAGAATAAAAACCATATAATCATCTAAATGTTGCAGAAAAGCATTTCAGATATTACAGCATCCACTCATAAAAAAAAAAAAAAAGTCAAGAGAACAGTAAGGAACTTACTCAATTTGACAATGACTGCTTATGAAAACTCCATAGATAACATCATTGTGTTGAAACACAAATATTTTTCCTTTAAGATTAAGAACAAGGAAAGGATACACACCCTCAACACTTCTATTCAATACCATGATGGAGGGCTTATTCAATGTAATAAGGCAAGGAAAAGAAATCCAGATTGAAAAGGAATAAGTAAAGCCATCTTTATCCTCAGATTACATAATAGTCTATAAAGCAAACCTCATGTAATGTACCAAAAATACTAATAGAATAAGGTAAGAATTAAAATACTAGGCCATTTTAGAAAAATCTATTTTTTTGTATGCTAATGACAAGCAATCATAAATTAACATTAAAAATCCCATTGATAGTAGCACTAAGAATAGGAAATACTTAGGTATAAATTTGGCAAAAGGATGTGAAAAAATTCTACACTAAGAACTATAAATGTTTCTGAGAGATTACAGATGACCTAAATTAGTAAGGAGATATGACTTGTTCATTGATGAGAAGACTCAATACTGCTAAAATGGCAATTTTACTCAAATTGATCAACAGATTCAATACAAACACAATGAAATCAAATCAGGCTCTTTTCCGTAGGAATCAGAAAACATATTATAAAATATGTATTAAAATACAGAAGACTCAGAATATCCCGCCCTCCCCACAAAACAAAAAAAAAACTTTGAAGAAGAACAAAGTAAGATAATTTATACTATCTAACTTCAAGACTTACAATCTGTAGTAACTATGGAACAGTGTAGGATGTTCAAAACGACACACATATACAGTCTTTTTTTTTTTTTAACAAAGATGCCAAAGCAATTTAATTGGGGAAATTATTATTTTCAATAAACTGGAATGATTTGGTAAGAAAAACATAAATACATATATAAAACTTTGACCTTTACTTATATCACATGATAGACCATATCATGATTACCTTGAAATGGATTATATACCTAAATCTAAGAGCTAAGTTCATAAAACTTCTAGTAGAAAACATTGGATAATATCTTAGAAACTTTGAATTTGACAAGAGTTTCTTAAATAAGATTTTAAAAGTATGAATTATTAAAGAATAAAATCAAGAAATTATCCTTTAGCAGGAGAAAACACACTCTTCTAATGCTACAATTGTGGGGAACTAATTGGCTGGGAAGATAGCAGAGTAGGAGGATTTTAAGCCCATATTGTTCCACTGATCCAACTAGATAACATTCCTATCAGCATAAATAACACCTCAAGTGGCCTAAAGACTGGCAGAACAAATTCCACATTTGAAAGAGGTAGTAAGGAAGAAGATGCTGTTTGGGACCAAAGCAGACCTTGGCCATCTATAGTGGGGCAGGATGGTGGCTCTATGGAGAAGGGCAAAAAACAGACTGTCACATAAGGAGCCTGCACAAAGAAGATGAATTCCCACAACATTTGGGGTTTTGAAAGCAAAAAGTCTGAATCTCATGAGTTCTTACAACCGGTAGGACTTAAAGCTTGGAGTTTTGAAAATTGGCAGGCTCAGCTCTGGGTGAAGTCAAAGGGCATTAAGAAGCAGAGTCCTCACCCTTAAGGCAATAGCATGACAAAAAGCCAGCATGGAAGTATCAGTCTGAAAAACACTAGGGGCAGATGGGAAAGAGAGTGATTTATTCATCTCAGAGCATGATCCAGAGAGGTAGGATCACAGTGAGATCTCTATGAACAAAGCAGCAGACAGACACCATTTATCTCACTTAGGCTTCAGCATAAAACCACAGCACCTATAGGAAGCAGCACAGTGCCAACGTTGGCTCCCCAACATGCTTATGCAAAACCCTGAACCCTTGTGATTTGTTGAATCACCTTCCCAGTCATGTTTAGCATCAGTTCCAGTGCTGTGGCTCCCATGACCAGAAGACCAGCCCAAACCTTGCCAACCTCCATCTATACCCACAACTTTTGTGGGGCCCTGGTTCCAGTAGCAGTGGTGGCAGGTCATGTTTTACATGCAAACCAGCATACCCCTTGTTAAAAAGTGCCCCACAAAGTAAGGGATCAAACACTGCCCACAACAGGCAAAGGAAACTTCTGCAGACAACTGGGCTGAAAGAAAGGCAGCCAGGACTTAACAGCAGGGCACATGCATAGGAGACACTCTCTGAAGCACCAGCTCCTGGGAAACATGAGATGCTACACTACAGGGCACTATAGAACACCTTCTTCATAAATTTATTACTTTCAAGAGGAGGAGACATAACTGACTTTCCTAACACAGAGAACTGAGAAACAAAATGAAGAAACAGAGGAATATGTGCAAATTAAAGAAAAGGACAAAACTACAGAAAGAGACCCAAGTGAAATGGATAGAAGTAATATGCCAGATGGAGAATTTTTTTAAAAATCTATTTGACAGAGAAAGAAAACACAAGTAGGCCAAGAGGCAGGTGTGGTGGGGGCAGGGAAGCAAGCTCCCAACCGAGCAGAGAGCCCAATGCAGGGCTCGAGATCCCAGGACCCTGAGATCATGACCTGAGTCAAAGGCAGAGGCTTAACCCACTGAGCCACCCAGGTGCCCCCAGATGGAGAATTTAAAGTAATGATCATAAAGATACTCACCGGACTTGAGAAAAGAGTGGAGGACATTAATGAGACCCTTAAAGAGATATTTTTTAAAGCCAGAAATGAAGAATAAAATAAATGAAATTTAAAATGGACTTGCTAGAATAAATAACAGACAAGAGGAAGCAGAGGAATGAATTAATGGTCTAAAAGAAGGAGTCATAGAAAGTAAATATGCTGAACAAAGGAGAGAAAGAATTATGAAAATGAGAATAGCCTTAGGAAACTCAGTGACTTCAACATGTATAATAATATTTGCATTATATGGATTACAGAAGAAAAAGAAAAGGGGGCAGAAAATGTATTTGAAGAAATAATAGCTAAATACTTCCATAACTGGGGTGGGAGGGGAGGGAAAAAATTTGAAAGAAGCAAGAGAAAAGAAGACAGTTACATACAAGGGAAAACCCATAAGTGTATGAACAGATTATTCAGCAGAAATTTTGCTGGGAGCTGTAGGACATATTCAAAATGCTAAAAGGGAAAAATCTTCAACCAAGAATATCCATCAGGGCTATCATTCAGAAAAGGAGAGATAGAGAGTTTCTCAAACAAAAGCTAAATTAATTTATAAGCACTAAGCCAGTCCTACAAGAAATATTAAAGGGAGAGACATTAGCCATCAGGGAGATTCAAATAAAAACCACCTATGCTAGTTAGAATGGCTAAAATTAACAAGACAATAAACAAGTGGTGGAGAGGATGTAGAGAAAGGGGGACCCTCTTACACTGTTGGTGGGAATGCAAGTTGGTCAGCCACTTTGAAAAACAGTATGGAGATTCCTTAAGAAATTAGAAATAGAGCTACTCTTTGTCCCTGCAATTGCACTACTGGGTATTTACCCCAAAGATACAGACATAGTGAACAGAAGGGCCATCTGTACCCCAATGTTCATAATAGCAATGTCCACAGTCACCAAACTGTGGTAAGAGCCAAGAAGCGCTTCAACAGACGAATGGATAAAGAAGACATGGTCCATATATACAGTGGAGTATTAGGCCTCCATCAAAAAGGATGAATACCCAACTTTTGTATCGACATGGACAGGTTTGGAAGAGATTATGCTGAGTGAAATAAGTCAAGCAGAGAGAGTTCAATTATAGGGTTTCACTTATTTGTGGAGCATAAGGAATAACATGGAGGACATGGGGAGATGGAGAGAAGTGAGTGGGGGGGAACTTGAAGGGGGAGATGAACCATGGGAGACTGTGGACCCTGAGAAACAAACTGAGAGTTTTGGAGAGGTGGGGGTTAGGGGGTTGGGTGAGCCTGGTGGTGGGTATTATGGAGGGCATATATTGCTTGGAGCACTGGGTGTGGGGCAAAAACAATGAATTCTGAACACTGAAAGAAAGAAAGAAAGAAAGAAAGATTAAAGGGGACTCTTTGAGTACAAAGGAATGACTGTAAGTGAGAGTATAAAAATTTGGAAACACAAAAGCAGTAAAAATAAGTTATCTGTAAAAATCAGTCAAGGGATTTACAAAATAAAATGGTATAAAATATGATACCATATACCTAAAATATGAGAAGCAGGGCAGGAGTAAAGAACTTAAGTGACCATCAATTTAATATAGAATGCTATATGCAGAAGACATTAAAGACAAACCAAGTAATAACCACAAATCAAATTCAAACAACAAATTAAAACTCAGTAATAATATGCAAAAAGTAAGTAGAAAGGAACCCAAGTGTATCACAAAAGAAAACCAACAAACCATGAAAGAGAGCAAGAGAAGGATCAGAGAAAAACTACAAAAACAAACCACAAGTAACAAAATGGTAATGAGTACATATATCATATGTACATATCTATCAATAATTCGTTTGTTTGTTTACTTATTTGTCAGAGAGAGAGAGCACAAGAAGGGGGAGTGGCAGGCAGAGCAGACAGAGGTAAATATAGGCTTCCTTCTGAGCAAGGAGCTGGACATGGGACTTGATCCCAAGATTCCCAAATCATGATGTTAGCTGAAGGCAGATGCTTAACGACTCAGCCACCCAGGTGTTCCTCAATAATTACTTTGAATGTGAACAGACCAAATGCTCCAATCAAAAGACATAATGTGATAGTAGACCAAAACCCCCAAGAACCATTGTATATTGCTTATGAGAGATTCATTTCAGACCTAAAGATAACTGTAGATTTTATGTAAGGTGATGAAGAAATATTTATCATGTAAATGGACGACAAAAAAAAAAAAAGCTGAGGAATTGATAACTTCTATCAGAAAAAATAGACATTAAAACAAAGACTGTAATAAGAGACAAAGAAGGACACTATATAATAATAAAGGGAACAACCCAACAAGAGGATATAACAATTGTAAATATTTATGCACCCAATATGGGAGCACCCAAATGAATAAAACAGTTAACAGTGAACATAAAGGAATTAATCAGTAGTAATACAATAATAGTAGGAAACTTAAACACCCCACTAACGTCAATGAATAGATCATACAAACAGAAAATCAACAGGAAAATAGTGGCTTGGAATGATACACTGGACCAGGTAGACTTAACAGATATGTGCAAAACATTCCATCTTAAAACAGCAGAATACACATTCTTTTCAAGTGCACATGAAACATTCTCCAGAATAGACCACATACTGGGCCACAAAACAAATCTTTTTTTTTTTTTTTTTTAAGATTTTATTTATTTATTTGACAGACAGAGATCACAAGTAGGCACAGAGGCAGGCAGAGAGAGAGGAGGAAGCAAGCTCCCAGCTGAGCAGAGAGCCCAATGTGGGGCTTGATCCCAGGATTCTGGGATCATGACTTGAGCGGAAGGCAGCGGCTTTAACCCACTGAGCCACCCAGGTGCCCCACAAAACAAATCTTAACAAATTCAAAAACACTGAAGTCATACCACATATTTTTCTCTGACCACAACACTGTGAAACTAGAAATCAACCACAAGTAAGTATCTGGAAAGAGCATGAATCCATGGAGGTTAAATAACATGTTAGTAAACAATGAGTGGATCAACCAATAAATCAAAGAAGAACCCAAAAATTACATGGAGACAAATGAAAATAAAAATACAATGACCCCAAATCATTAGGATACTGCAAAAGGTTTTCAGAGGGAAGTTTATAGGAATAGACCCCTACCTCAAGATGCAAGAAAATTTTCAAATAAACAACCTAAGGAGCTAGAACAAATAAAGAACAAATGAAATCCAAAACCTGCAGAACAAAGCAAACAAAGCTTAGAGCAGAAATAAATGCCAAAGAAATTTTTTTAAAAACAATAGAACAGATCAATGAAACCAGGAACTGTTTCTTTGAAAAGATCCACAAAACTGATAAACCTTTCACCAGATTTGCAATGGAAGGAAGGAAGGCAGGCAGGCAGGCTCAAAAAAATCGCAAATGAAATACAAACAATTGTATGAGAATTATGAAAAATTATATACTAAAAATTGGACAAAGTAGAAGAAATGTGTAAATTCCTACAAATATATAACTTACCAAAACTGAAGCAGAAAGAAATAGAAAATTTGAACATACTGATTATCAGCCATGAAACTGAATCACTAATCAAACAGCTCCCAAGAAACAAAAGTCCAGGACCAGACAGATTCACAGACAAATTTTACCAAACATTTAAAGAAAAGTTAATTAACATCTATTCTCAAACTATTACAAAAATTTGGAAGAGGAGGGAAATTTTCCAAATTTATTTATTAGACCAGTTTTACCCTGATACCAAAGCCAGATAAAGACATCATAAAAAAAGAGAACTACAGGTCAATATCTCTGATGAAAATAGATATAAAAATGTTCAACAAAAACCAAGAGAAGAATATAGGTAGTGACCTCTTCAACCTTGGGCACAGAAACTTCTTGCAAGATAAGTCTCTGAAGGCAAAGAAAACAAAAGCAAAAATAAACTATTGGGACTTCATCAAGGTAAAAATCTTCCACATTACAAGGGAAACAGAAATAAAACTAAAAGACAACCTACAGAATGGGAGATGATATTTGCAAATGACATAACAGATAAAGGGATTCAACATCCATAAAACTAATAACCAAGTCAAGAAATGGGCAAAAGACATGAAAAAACACTTCTCTGAAGACAACATACACATGGCCAACAGACACATGAAAAAATGCTCCACATCACTTGTCATCAGGGAAATACAAATCAAATCCACAATGAGATACCACCTTACACAAGTCAAAATTGGCTAAAATTAACAAGACAGGAAACAATAAATTTTGGCAAGGATGTGGAAAAAGGGGAACCCTCCTACACTGTTGGTAGGAATGCAAGCTGGTACAGGAGGTTCCTCAGGAAGTTAAAATTAGAGCTACCTTGTGACCCAGGCATTATACTAGTGGGTGTATACACAAAAAATATGAATGTAGTGAAAAGAAGGGGCACCTACATCCCAATGTTCATAGCAGCAATGTCCACAATAGCCAAACTATGGAAGGAGCTGAGCTGTCCTTCAACAGATGAATGGATAAAGAAGATGTGGTTCATATATATACAACAGAATATTACTCATTTATATGTGGAATATAAGAAATAGTGCAGAGGATCATAGGGGAAGGGAGGGAAAACTGAATGGGAAGAAATCAAAGAAGGAGCCAAACCATGAGAGACTCTTGACTCCAGTAAACAAACTGAGGGTGATGGGCATTAAGGAGGGCACGTGATGTGATGAGTGCTGGGTGTTATACTCAACTAATGAATCACTGAACATTATAAAAACTAGCAGTGTACTATATGTTGGATAATTTAATTTAAATTTTTTAAAAAAGGAAAAACAAAACAAAACAAATCAACAATACATTAAAAAAATAATTCACCATCAAGAAATTGGATTCATTCCTGGGATACAAGGGTAGTTCAATATCTTAATCAACATCATACATTACATCAATAAGACAAAGGGTAAAAACCATATGATCATTTCAACAGATGCAGAAAACATCATTTGACAAAATACAAAATCCATTCATGATAAAAACCCTCAATAAAGTGGGATTAGAGGTGGGTGCCTGGGTGGCTCAGTGGGCTAAAGCCTCTGCCTTCGGCTCAGGTCATGATCCCATGGTCCTGGGATCAAGCCCCGCATCGGGCTCTCTGCTTGGCGGGGAACCTGCTTCCTCCTCTCTCTCTGCCTGCCTCTCTGCCTACTTGTGATCTCCATCTGTCAAATAAATAAATAAATAAATCTTAAAAAAAAAAAGTGGGATTAGAGTGAACATATGTTAACATAATAAAAGTGTTTCATGAAAAGCCCACAGAAAACATCATACTCAATGGAGAAAAACTGAGAGCTTTTCCCCTAAGATCAGGAACAAGACAGAGATGTCCAATCTCATTCACTTTCATTCATTTCATTCCTAGTCACAGCAATCAGACAATGAAAAGAAACAAAAGACATCCATTTTGGTAGGGAAGAAGTAAAACTGTTACTATATGCAGATGACATGCTACTATACTTCAGAAACCCTAAAGACTCTACTAAAAAAATACCAGAACTAATAAATGAATTCAGTAAAGTTTCAGGATATAAAAATCACTGTACAGAAAGCTGAGGGAGGGAGAAAGAGAGAAAGAGAAACCAAGAAAACAGACTCTTAACTACTGAGAACAAATTGATGATTACCAGAGGGACATGCGTTGGATGAAGTAAGTGATGGGGATTAGTATACTCATCATGATGAGCACTGAGTAATATATAGAATTGTTGAATCACTATATTGTATACCTGAAACTAATATGACACTAAATGTTAATTATACTTGAAATAAACAATAAAATAAATTTTAAAAATAAAAATAACAACATAAAGCTACAGTTGTGAAAATGAAACACCAGGCAAACAACTAGGATAAAATACTTGCAAATCATATCTCTGACAAAGGGCTTGAATGTAGAATTTAAAATAATTCTTAAAAGAATCCTTAAAATTCTTTTAAGACAGTATCACACATAGCCCAACTAAAAATGGACAGAAAATTTGAAGACATTTCATTAAAAGAAAACGACACATGGCAAATAAGCACATGAAATATATTTAACACCAAATAATTTAGGCAATGAAAATTACGTCCTGCTATAATATCCCTTGATACTCCTTAGAATGGCTAGAATTTTAAAAGGACTGATCATACTAGGCACCAGATACAAAATGTCCAGTAGATGAATGGTTAAACAAATTTTGGAATATTGTGGAATATTACTCAGAAATAAAAAGGAAAGAACTACTGTTACATGTAATAATATGGCTGAATCACTGTATTAGGTCAAAGAATACAAAGATAAATTCCTTTTATATAAAATTCTGGAAGATGCAAACTAATACATAGCACGAGAAAGCACATCAATTTTTGACTGATGTAGGTAAAGGGAGGGAAGAATTGATTTTAATGAGTGTAAAGGGAATTTTGGGGGTGATTAACGTGTTTGTCATCTACATTGTAGTGACGGCTTCATGCTTGCTAATATATCTTAAAGTTTATCTGTTGTATATTTTAGATTTACAGATTATTGTACTTTAATAAACATTTAAAAAGAAATTACCAGGACATTTATCAAAGAACAATATTAAGAGTTAAAGGAAAACTACAGACTGGGTAAATTTATTTACCACATATATATTTTACCATGGACTTATAAGTAGAATACATAATGTATTCATAAAGAAACAGTAAAGGCAATCCTTTTTTTAAAAAGGTTTTATTTATTTATTTGACAGAGAGAGAGAGATCATAAGGAGACAGAGAGGCAGGCAGAGAGAGAGGGAGAAGCAGGCTCCCCGCTGTGCAGAGAGCTTGATCAAGCTGGGCTTGATCCCAGGACCCTGAGATCATGACCTGAGCTGAAGGCAGAGGCTTAACCCAGACACCCCAAGGCAATTCATTTTTTAAATGGGCAAATATTTAAATAGGCACTCCATAAAAGAAGATACCAAATTTTCAATAATATTTAAAAAGATACTTAACATTATAAGAAATCAGGGAAATTAATTAAAACCAATTAAAACTATGGAAGATCCATCAATACAGGTAAAATTGAAGGAACTGACACCACCAAGTCTTCGCAAGAATGTAGGATAATTGAAACACACAGTGTTGGTTTAATGTCTATTATTATAATCACTTCAGTAAACTAGCAGTATATACTAAAGGTAAACATAAATATACCCTATGGCGCAGTAATTTCAGTCTTGAATATTAAGCAATGAAAAAGAGTGTAAATGTCTAAAAAGAAACATTTAAAATAATGTTCATAATTGTATTCATCATAGCCCTAGTCTGAAAACAACAAAATGTCAAATAATTTTAAGAAAGCCATGGAATATTAGATAAGAAAAATGAATGAAATCCCTAACATAAGGTATGAACTTGGGGTAGTTATGATTGATAAGGCAGTGTAGATTCATCAATTGTGACAACTATCCATGCGGCAGGGCATGTTGGTAATGGCAGAGGCCAAACAGAGGTGGGGACGTGAGGTATACAGGATCTCTGTACCTTTCTTTCAATTTTGTTATGAACCTAAAACTACTCTAAAAATAAAAGTCTTTAGAAAAAATTAACTACTGTTTACATAACAGCATTGATAAATTCACATGTATAATGTTGAATGAAGGAATATAGATACAAAAAATGTTATCTTATTCCATTTATACAAATTTTTTATAGCTACTGATTAGGAGGCTACAAAGGGAATCTTCCAAAGTCCTGGAAATAATCTAGTTATTCAGCTGTATGTTAGGTAAAATATCATGAAATTGTACAAATCTTTTGACCTTTAAGTTATATTTTGTTTAAAAAAAAAAAGAAAAACTAGGTGTAAATCCCTACAAATGTAAACTCAAAGAAATGAATTTAGATACATACTTACATAAAAGCATACACAGACTCATAGATACAAAATGGAGACATGCAAGTGTACATGCAAGTATACATGCAAATAGTACTAATGGACTATTTCTGAAAAGATACACAAGCAACTAATTACAGAAAGGAATGGGAGCTATACTTACTTTTCATATTATATTCTTTTGCATCTTTGGGAATTTGTACCCTCTACATGTCTTTCCTATTTTAAAAAATATAGGGAGTGTAAGAAGAAAATATTACTCTTCTCCTCTGGAGTCTGTTTAACTCATACTAATCTTTTGTTTCTATAACCTGGGCAAATAGTGTTAAAAAACAGTTTGAAATAACATATATAAACATGTAGAAAGTTGTACAGAATTTGGTTTAGAATTAGAATCCTAAATTCTGGTTCTTAATCCTTAATATTCATGAATTTAAGAACATAATCAAAATTTTTTAGCAGAACTGTTTCTCAATGAATTAATTACATAATTGAGAGCCCCTTCCTTTTCATCCTAAGATGTCAAGAACATTGTGGGGGGTAATAAAGAGACTTCAGACTATAGATTCTATTGTTCTATTATTATAAAACTAACTTTTTGCAGTACAAATTGGAATAACTTTTGCTGTTGTATCAATTTTTTGGCTTTCTTCACTTCTTGCAGAGGTATAATTTGGGACATCATTTGGCCAAGAACTTAAGTAGCAGTAAGAATCCCAAGGCTTAAGAGGGCCTACACAACTTTATAAAAGTCAAGTTTGGAGAACTGAAATCACTGATGGATGTTAAGAAATTGAAGTACATTGACCTTAGATTTATTCTCTGGAGAAGTTTTAATCAAACTGAAGAAAAGCATGTGAGTTTCCTTGCATTGGCTCCAATTTAAAGACTCATGTCGATATGGCCTTTCCAGGGATGTTAGGTGCCAATGTTGAAACTGTACTTTAAAGAGCACCAAAGTTAAAATTCACAAGCTAAGGAACAACTTGTTTTCACAGCAATGAGAGCTGGCATGGCAAACACTTCTCAGTGGTGACTTACATACTTATTCAGTGATTTAGACTGCTTCTCTGGCACGGGTCAAATGGCATATTAACATGGGATATAATCCTTTCTCACTCTGTAGGCAATGGCTCAGTGTGATATTGGCACCATATTAAGCTTCATTAACCCTACAACACGTTGCCTTCTTACTCTTGGCACTCTCCTGCAGGCTGCAGGCAGTAACCCATGAGTAATCTGATTACCTACAACTGACTGTAGCCACATGGAATGGAGGCTGACTACAGAGTGGAACACAATTACAGTCTTTTGAGATTCAATTAGAAAGCTGTTGGTAGAGCTTCGTTTCTGTAACTGGCTCCAATAACCTCTCGTGAACTGCACGTTTCTTTAAGAGCTCATAGTAAATAATGAACTTAAAAAGCTTCACCTGTTCTCCATATGCCTTTTAGAATTTTCCTGAAGTGCATAACAAACCAGATTTTCAGTTAGAAACAATAACTATAGACTCTAGATGAAATTATTATTTGTTTTTGCCTTATCCAAAGGGGAAATGTTATCATCTCTTCCTCAGAATTATTCTGATTTTAGTCTTCTTTGTGAATGGACATTAAAAATAGTGCTGCTTAGGATGGAGCTGAACATTATCAAAGGCTAATTGTCCTTTAAATAAAACCTGAGGTTAAGAAAAACTGAGGTGTGCCTTTGAAAAAAAGAAAATTAAAACAAGGATGCCCTAGATTGGATTATGTTATTCTGTGACATTTTGAACATCAATTAAACTAGATACACATACCCATAATATGTCATTCTCTGCTCACTGGTGGTCTGAATTTCTAATTGCACATTTAAAATGAGATGCATACTTGGAAGAAACATAGTAATTAGAAGATATTTCGTGTATATTAGAATATATTTGGTAATGGATTGTTTATCCACTGAATTATTTTTGTTCTCAAAGTGCCTTATCTTATTTATTGTGGGATTTGCTTTTTCTATTCTGAGAATTCTAGAATTAATATGAATTTTAGAGACAGACTTGAACTTGAATCCTGGCTTTGCTATAATCTATGAGATCTTTAGATTTAGTTTTTTTGAGCCTACATGTTTGCTATTTTGAAAAAGGGAATAAAAATTCCTTATGACAGTGTTGTTGCAATGATTAACAGCACATGATGAAGGGAATGGCATAGGCATGGCATATAGTAAATAGTCAACACATGTTCTGGAATTGTCACTGGCATATTGTGAAATCATAATTTTTTTTTACTACTATGTATAACAATTACCTTGTTTAATGACATAAGTGTCTATTTTTATGCCATGAAACTAAAGAATCATCACTAATTATTGAAGTGCATTACTTATAGGCATTTATTTGAATCCCTAAGTTTCAGTAAGTTGTATCTGAATATGAGTGAATAGGATATTTTCCTTTCATTCCCATTGTCCTTTTTTCAAAGAAAATGTGAAAATACAATTGGTTCATTAAATTCAACCAATTTTCAAAAACCTCAAGCTAACATTCCAGACTAATGCCAATTCCTTGACCTCTGTGAGGTGAATGCATGGAGTCTGAAAATGAAAGCATTTTCATACCTGAAAACTGGATATTTATAAATGCTCAGAGTATATGAATATCTCTCCACTTGACTCTGCAAGTAAACAGCTAGTAAACTGCTGAATGTTAAATACTTTCTTCATAATAGTGAAAAAATATGGCTGAGGAACTCACTTTCCTCCCTTGACTCTGTAGATTACCATGTGTCCGATGAATACACACTACAACTGCAGAAGCAGTTTCTATTTGATAGCCACTACTGTGGGAAGCCATGTCACCCATTAGAATCCATGAGTCAGAAAGCTTAGTTAAGTCTAGTCATCAGTTACAATAATTTAATTGGACTAGCATTTGTCCATTTTGTGGTCTAACATGACATACCTCACTTTATCATTATCCATAATGAGTCACTCCACGACAAGGGAACTAGTCAGGCTTAGCATTTAAAATCACCAAGATTTTAGGGACGATTTTTTGAAGTTTTACTAAAACATGTTGCTAGATTTCTATTATTATAATTAACTATAGCTGGCTCATTAATACAGGAAAGCCAAATGGAACTATGAATTCCACAGTGTCTTATCTCAATCTAAACTACTTTTCAAAGAATAACCTAAAGGCAACACTAGCTACATCACCAGGCATAGATACTCTGGAAAAATAGAAAGAAGGTGTACATTGGTTTATTTTTTTATTCTTGCTTTTCGTTTAACCCTTAGGCATGTCCATATCACTAGTGGAAAGTCTGGATCAATAATAGTTCAGATTAAAGAAATGGAAGGTTTTATGGAGTTGGTTTCAACTTTTAAAGCATCAGATAAAATAAGCTCTTTTTAAAAAGTACAGAAACTCAATTGTAGCTTGTTTGGTCAATACTGCTCATAACTTTTATGAAAGCATTGCAAGTCTTTTTCCTTTTTAGAGCTAAGCCTAGAGTAAAATAATCAACAAAACAAAGCTTGGCAACAAATTGTTATTTTCATTTGCTCTCACTTGCCCACCCCCATGCCTTTATTTTTTTAATCTATTCCCTCATCCAAGATTATATTACCCCTGCCTGGCTAACAGACTAACAGATTTCATACTTTTCTGCCTCCAGAATTGTACTTCCTGACCATCCTGATTTCTCTGATCCATATATTTTTCTTTTCAAATTGATCTTCTTTGAAAATGCCACTAGTAGCTTTCACTTGTCTGTTCTTTTTCTTAGGCCAAACTTAGTTGATTCTTATGTTTCTTTCACCCCATATACACTCTAAAAATATTAATAAATCAAATTTTACTGAAGCTTTTCATTAAGAGAAAGAGTGTAAAGTTACAAGGTATACATAGTCAAATAGCCCCCAAATGCCCAGTAAACATGTCTGTTCTTCCAAAATTCCTCTTCTCCCAGGCACTACCTCATCCTTTCCTTTTTTAGAAAACTTTATCTCTTCTCCCATTGCATCTTTACTTCTTAATCTGGCTCAGAAAAACAAAGCATCTGCCTCAGCATCTGTGCTGGGTGAGGATAGGGGTAAAAGTGGTGATATAAACAATTTATTTCACTGTGAATCACACAAGCATTATTTCATCTAATCTTCACAATACTCTGAATGAGAAAATGGAGCATCAAAAAGGTTCAGTACCCAACACCAAAATTAAAGGGCAGAGCTGAGAGAAGGACCAGGTCAGGCTAGCTCTGAAGCATTGTCATTGCTACCAAACTACTATGAGGTAATTTTAGGTGATAGTTAAGCTTTTAAATATTTTGGTAATTATGTACTTATTATAATACATTTTAAAATATGGTAAAACAAATATGATTTTATAGATACTATTGCTTCATTTAACAAAAACAAGAAGGTAGATTCTGGGAGGAAGAAAGATGGTGGAAAAGAAGGAGACTGAAATATCATTAGGTCCCAGGAGTTCAACTAGATATTATCAAACCATTCTGAACACATACAAATTTAACAGGAGATAGAAGAGAAAAAGAGCATGAATTCTAAGAACAGGAGAAGTTAAACACTTTCTAAAAGTAGGACATGCAGAGAAGTGAATCTGAAGTGACGGGAAGATAGACCATGGTAGAAAGGGCTGGCTTCCAGTAAGTGGTAGAGCAGCAAAGCACAAAATTAGAACTTTTAGAAGTCTGCTCCACTGAAGGAGCATTCCAGAGGCTAAGTGGAGATGGAGTCCTCACAGGGACAGTGTGGTCTCAGGACCCATGGGGTCACAGAAAGACAGGAAGTCCAAGTGCTGCCAGGTATTGGAGTGGGGAAGCGGGCAACAGAGATGGAGCTGAGGAGTGTACTCTGAGCTCAGGGTTACCTTAAACCATGATCTGAGTTACATTCAGGGCACTACTCTTCAAGCAGGGACACACAAGTGGCAGATCCTTCTCTGGGAGGAGCAGCATGAGAGTATACAGCAGGAATTTGCTGGGTTTGGAAACTCCAAGCAGGGCTGGGAGCCAGAGATAGAAATACTCATCACAAGTCAAGTGAGCATGGAATGCAGATGGAGACCAGGGAAACAGGAAGGATTGAGTGCTTTTCTCTGAGGGTGCACTGAGGAATAGGGCCCAAGCTCTTGGCTCCTATGGGCTAGAGATTGGGAGAACACCATTTTCATTTGTGTCCTTCAAAGATCTAAGGAAAGCATTCAGGGAACAAAAGCTACCAAGAGTGAATGTGAGCAGATTATGTAGCTTGGCCCCCTGGCAAGGGTGGTGCAATTCCACCTCTAGCAAAGACATTTTAGAATCACTACAAAAGGCCACTCCCCCAGAAGATCAACAAGAACATTCAGCCAAGACCAAATTCACCAATAAATGAGAACTGCAGAACTCCAGAGCTAGGGGAAAGCAACACATAGAATTCATGGCTTTTTCCCCATGATCATTTAGTCTTTCAAAGTTAAATTTTTTTAATTTTATTTTTTTTGTTATTCTATTAACTTCTCTTCTTTCCTGTTTTAAGCTTTTTTAAAACTATTTAGTCTTATCAATACTTTTTAAACAAATCTTCTTAAATTTTCATTGTTATAGTCATATTTTACACCTTTATTTTATTTAACCGTATTTTCTATATACATATAGGTTTTTTGTTTTTCTTTAAAATTTTGGGATACAATTTCATCTATTCAAAATATACCCTAAATTGAAGACATGGCTTTGTTCGAGTCTCCAGCCTGATCACATTCTCTCCTTTTTCTTTCTTTTTCTTTTTTAAATATTTTATTTATTTATTTGACAGAAAGAAATCACAAGTAGGCAGAGAGGCAGGCAGAGAGAAAGGAGGAAGCAGGCTCCCTGCTGATCAGAGAGCCTGATGTGGGGCTCAATCCCAGGACCCTGGGATCATGACCTGAGCTGAAGGCAGAGGCTTTAACTCACTGAGCCACCCAGGGGCCCCTCTCCTTTTTCTTTATATAACTAATATATCTTATCAATTCCTTTCTCAGAATCTTTTTTTATTTTTATCTTTACAGTCACATTCCATCCCTTCATTGTGTTTACCCTTATTTTTGTGTATATATGTTTTTCTTTCTTTAAAATTTTGGGAGTTAGTTTCTTCTAAGAGATAAGAATACAACCAAAATCAAGTGGGTGGCTCTGTTCTATTCATCAGACTAAAATATATATTTTTTATTTTTATTTTTTAAATTTTTTGCCCCTCTCTTCTGCCCCTCTCTCCCCCATCCAGTTATGGGTCTTTTCTGATTTGCTTAGTGTATATTTTTTCTGGGGTCTTTGACACCCCTTTAGTGTTTTGTTCTCTCATTCATCTACTCTTATCTGGATATAATAACAAGGTAGAAAAACTCACCACAAAAAAAAAAAAGAAGAAGAAGAAGAAGAAGAAGAAGAAGAAGAAGAAGAAGAAGAAGAAGAAGAAGAAGAAGAAGAAGAAGAAGAAGAAGAGGAGGAAGAAGAAGGAGAAGAAGGAGAAGAAGGAGCAGTACCAACAGTTAGGGACCTAATCAATACGGATGTTAGTAATATGTCAGAACTAGAGTTCAGATTGATGATTATGAACTTGCTAGCTGGGCCTGAAAAAAGCATGGAAGATACTAGATAATCCCTTTCTGGAGAAATAAAATCACTTTCTGGAGAAATAAAAGAACTAAAACTAACTAAGTTGAAATCAAAAAAGCTATTAATGATGTACAATAAAATTGGAGGCTCTTACTGCTAGGATAAATGAGGCAGAAGAGAAAATTAGTGATATGGAAGACCAAATGATTTGAGAGATAAGTAATACCATAAGATGAAACACCATTAGAACAATTGTGATCAATTAGACCATTGGTTCTAATAGACCATTAGAACAATTGTGATCTCACAACTGTGAGAGAGGGGCAGAAGGTATATTGGAGCAAATTATAGTAGAGAATTTCCCTCATATGATAAAGAGAACAAGCATCAAAATCCAGAGGCATGGAGTACCCACCTAAAAATCAATATAAATAGCCCCACACCCCATCATCTCATAATAAAACTTACAAGTCTTAGTGACAAAGAGAAAATCCTGAAAGCAGCTCAGGACAAGAGGTCTTTAACACACAACAGTAGAAATATTAGATTGGCAACAGACCTATCCACAGAGATCTTGCAGGCCAGAAAAAACTGATAGATATATTCAGAGAACTAAATGAGAAAAATATGCAGCCAAGAATGCTATGTCTACCCAGGCTGTCACTGAAAATAGAAGGAGAGATTTAAAAACAAAAACAAAAACAAAAACTTCCAGGACAAACAATAACTAAAAAAAATTGCAAACACCAAATCAGCCATATAGGAAATATTGAAAGGGGTGCTTTAAGAAAAGAGAGAGCCTAAAAGTAATAGACTAGAAAGGGACAGAGACACCTTACAGGCAATACAATGGCATTAAATTCTTATCCTTCAATAGTTACCCTGAATGTAAATGGGCCAAATGCCCTCCAACAAACACACAGGGTATCAGAACAGAAACTCATTTTAGACCCAAAGACACCTTCAGATTTAAAGGTAGAGGGGGAAAACAATTTACCATGCTAATAGACATCAAAAGAAAGCTGAGGTAGCTATCCTTGTATCAGACCAATTAGATTTTAAGCCAAAGACTATAATAAGAGATGAGAAAGGACACTATATCATACTTAAAGGGTCTGGCCAATAGGAAGATCTAATAATTTTAAATATCTATGTTCCTAACATGGGAGCAGCCAATTATATAAACCAATTAATAACAAAATCAAAGAAACACATCAACAATAATACAATAATAGTAGGGGACTTTAACACCCCCCCTAACTGAAATGGACAGATCATCCAAGCAAAAGATCAACAAGGAAATAAAGGCTTTAAATGACACACTGGACCAGATGGACGTCAGATATATTCAGAACATTCCATTCCAAAGAAACAGAATACACATTCTTCTCTAGTGCACATGGAACATTCTCCAGAATAGATCACATCCTGGGTCACAAATCACATCTCAACTGGTACCAAAAGACTGAGATCATTCCCTGCATATTGTCACACCATAATGCTCTGAAACTAGAACTCAATCACAAGAGGAAAGTTGGAAAGAACTCAAATACAGGGAGGCTAAAGAGCATCCTATTAAAGAATGAATGGGTCTTTCTCTGCTTGACTTATTTCGCTAAGCATGATATGCTCTAGTTCCATCCATGTTGTCGCAAATGGCAAGATTTCATTTCTTTTGATGGCTGCATAGTATTCCATTGTGTATATATACCACATCTTCTTGATCCTATCATATGATCTCCCTGATATAAGGAAGTGGTGATGCAACATGGAGGCTTAAGTGGGTAGGAGAAGAATAAATGAAACAAGATGGGATTGGGAGGGAGACAAACCATAAGTGACTCTTAATCTCACAAAACAAACTGAGGGTTGCTGGGGGGAGGGGGTTTGGGAGAAGGAGGTGGGATTATGGACATTGGGGAGGGTATGTGCTTTGGTGAGTGCTGTGAAGTGTGTAAACCTGGTGATTCACAGACCTGTACCCCTGGGGATAAAAATATATGTTTATAAAAAATAAAAAGTTAAAAAAAAAATAAAATAAAATAAAAAAATAAAAGGAAAAAAAAAAAAGAATGAATGGGTCAACCATGAAATTAAATAAGAATTAAAAGCATTCATGGAAACAAATGAAAATGAAAACACAACTGTTCAAAATCTTTGGGACACAGGAAAGGCGGTCCTGAGAAGAAAGTATATAGCAATACAAGCCCTTCTCAAGAAACAAGAATGGTCTCATGTACACAGCCTAACCCCACACCAAAGGAGCTGAAGAAAGAACAGCAAAGAAAGCCTAAACCCAGCAGGAGAAGAAAAATAATAAATATCAGAGAAGAAATCAATGAAATAGAAACCAAAAGAACAGTGGAACAAATCAATGATACCAGGAGCTGGTTCTTTGAAAGAATTAATAAGATTGATAAACCCCTGGCCACACTTATCAAAAAGAAAAGAGAAAGGACCCAAATTAATAAAATCATGAATGAAAGCAGAGAGATCACAACGAAAGAACTACAATTATAAGAACATATTATCAGCAGCTATATACCAGCAAATTTGAAAACCTGGAAGAAATGGATGCATTCCTAGAGATCTATAAACTACCACAATGGACCAGAAAGAAATCGAAAACCTGAACAAACCCATAACCAGTAAGGAGATTGAAGCAGTCATCCAAATACTCCATCAAACAAAAGTCTAGTGTCAGATAGCTTCCCAGGGAAATTCTACCAAACATTTAAGGAAGAATTAATACCTATTCTCCTGAAACTGTTCCAAAAAATAGAAATGGAAGGAAAACTTCCAAACTCATTTTATGAGGCCAGCATCACCTTGATCCCAAAACCAGACAAAGACCCCATCAAAAAGGAGAATTACAGACCAATATCCTTGATGAACATGGATGCAAAAATTTTCACCAAGATACTAGCCAATAGGATCCAACAGTACATTAAAAGGATTATCACCACGACCAAGTGGGATTTACTCCTGGGCTGCAAGGTTGGTTCAATATCTGCACATCAATCAATGTGATACAATAAATCAATAAAAGAAAGAACAAGAACCATATGATACTCTCAGTAGATGCTGAAAAAGCATTTAACAAAGTATAACATCGTTTCTTGATCAAAACTCTTCATAGTGTAGGGATAGAGGGTACATACCTCAATATCATCAAAGGCATCTATGAAAAACCCACAGTGAATATCATTCTCTATGGGGGAAAAACTGAGACATTTTCTGCTAAAGTAAGGAACATGGTAGGAATGTCCACTATCACCACTGCTATTCAATATAGTACTAGAAGTCCTAGGCTTGGCAATCAGACAACACAAAGAAATGATTAGATTAAAAAAAGATTAAAGGGAATCTGAAAATTCTGTGAAGGTTGTATAAGCAAACACTTTTGGAGTTTGGGAAATGGAAAATAAAAGAGGTCAAGAAAGAACCAACATGAACACAGACAGAATGATGTCAAAAACATATGTCTGGCAAGCACTAAATTGATTAATTTATCCAATAAGGCTTAATTAAGAATGACCTTTTCCAGATGTTCCTTACTCATGCAATTTGCATATTGGAGATTTTGAAATGTTGCTTTTCCATCATTTCCATTTGGGTGCTGGGAAGGGATAAAAGGGGAGTGACGTTGAAAGGAAGAATTCATGTCAAGGATTTTAGGGAAATATGTGAAGTGGTGACCTCACTTGTAGCTCCTTCTAGGTCCCTTTTGTGAGTTTTTCTTCTCAAAAGGCTCTTAATTTAGAGTATCTCCTACTATTTTAGCTTTATAATTATTATTGAATTATTATTATTATTTTGAATTATTATTATTATTATTGAATTATAATATGATATATTGATGATCTATATATCCCAGTATCTTTAATAATTATCTATATGCTGGTGACTCCCAAATTAGCTCTTCAGTCCAAAACATTGTCACATGAGCTACAAGTCTGAATTTATGCAACTTATCAAAATCCTACTTAGAGGTCTAATATCCACCTCAAACTTATCATGTCTATCATTCCCATAAAACTTGGTCTATATATAAATAGGCTTTCTCATCTCCATTGATGGCAACTCATTCTTTCATTTGCTTAGCCCAAAAACCTTGAAACTCATTCTAAAATCTTTTCTTTCATAACCACACATCCAAGCCAATGTGAAATGCTATTGGCTCCACCATCAAGATATATATAGATCACTTCACACCTACCTTCATTGTTATCATCCAGGTCCAAGCTGTCATCATTTTTCACCTGGATATTGCATTTGCCTTCTACTGGTTTGCAGTCTTTTATCCTTCTTTTACTTTGAAATTATTAGTAATCCTAAAGTCATACCCCTGCTCAAAACACTGCTGTCCCATTTATCTCAGAATCAAAACAAAGGCTGAGGGTGGCTTAGAAGGCCTTATGTGATTTGGCTTCCTGTCACCTTTTTGAGCACTCTTCTATTAATCTTCCCTTGATCAGTCTGCTCCAGAGCATGGCCTCTTGACATTCCTGGAGTTTGACTGTCTCTGTCCTGCTGTAGGGCTTTATTTGTGCTATTTGTTCTGCCTTCCATTTTCTTACTCCAACTAGTTGTTTGACTCAGGGTCTTACCACCTCTAGCTCTGTGCTCCAGTACTACTTTCTCAACAAGGCCCTAAGCACCCATTAAACCCACTGCACTCTAGGCAGAGTTCTCTCCCTATCTTATTCCCTGAAACTTCCTATATTGGTTCTCTATTGTTGAATAACAAATTGCCAACAAATATACTGGCTTAAAAAAGTGTGAATTTATTTGCTCACAGTTCTCTATAGGTCAGAAGCCTGGCATAGTTTAGCTGAGTTCTCTGCCTAGGATCTCAAAAGGTTGGCATAAGGGTTAGGCCCTTATCTGGAGGCCCTAGGGAAGAATCCACTTCCAAGCTCATTCACCTTGTTGGCAGAATTCACTTCTTTGTGGTGGTAGGGCTGAGGTCTCCATTCTATACTGGCTATCAGCCAGAATCCTTGTTTTCAATTCCTAAACACCCAAGACTTCCTGCAATCATTTTCACACATGACCCTTCATCTTTTAACCCACAATGGCACATTGCATCCTTACCATACTTCAAGTCTCTCTGACTTTCCCTCTCCCCTCGCTTCTGTTTTTAAGAGCTCATGTGATTACATTGAGCTCAGTGGAACAATCTAAAATATTACCCCTGTTTTAAGGTCAAATAACTTGTAATCTTAAGTGCATCTGCAAAGTCACTTTTGCCATGTAATGTAACATATTCACAAGAGCAATAATGGGAAATAAAGGTGATGGGGGACAAAATTCTGCCTATTACAACTCTCAAGCACCAAGAACGATGCCTTCCTGGCACATAGTACAGATGAATGATTATGTGGCAGCAGACACCTGAATTAGAGATTTTATTTGCAGAAAGTTGGGTTTGGCCTATTGCATTTGGAAGAAAATCCTCTGAATCTTTCCAATTTGGATGTATTGGGATGTGAAAAATCACTTTTGTTTGTTTGAATCTTTGAAGAAGGAAAAAAAATCAGGAAATGAGAGAGGAAAAATGGCAAATTGGAAGGATCAAAGTTGGAAGAGAGTAAGAGAATGACCACGGCCATATGCATGGGAGACTTTGATTTTCTGTTTCACACAAACAGAAAGAGATTTTTCACCTTTCTTAATATTGTCAGTCCCAAGGCTCTCACTCTTGTGTGCCAGATTTGTTTTTCCATGCTCTTAGTACTATAATTGTTTAACAAACCAGATACCCTTAGAGGTTTGCTTGTACCTACAGACACACATTCTGTCTGTAATATGAATTCTGGTAGATGCAGCAAGTCCACAATTGTGGCCAGGGACTGGGAGACTTGGGATGGAATTCATGGCTTTTTCTCCTTGGCAGTAACATATTACCATTTTATCTTTATTATATTAAACTTAGGACATTTGAACTTAAATATGAGAAATTACTTCATTTCCAACATGAATGCTTAAACTCCATAGGGAAATTGATTTGGTAATTATGATAATGTCTGAATATCAGAAAAGTTTAGATTAATTAAAAATGATAAATTAGTCATCTTTCAGCCTTGTGTCTGGCTTCACTCAACCATGAATATGTTGCCAATTTAGAATTTTTCTTTTCTTTTCGGAGTGAATTCCCAGAGTTCACATACAAAGTACAGGGGTCCAGCTGGCCAATCTTTTCCTTTACTATCCACACGTAGCACTTTCAATTGGCGAGTTAGTAGAATCCTTTCCCTGACTGAGATGACAGCTTGGGTGCCCTTTCCGCACCCAATTATGCATGGCCCTCTTGCTTTCCAAGGAAATTATGTTAGCAAAAATAAACTATGCTAGAAAAAATTTCTTAACTTATAGAATGAAAATTTTTCTTTCTAATTTTGTCATTTCTTCTATTAGTTTTTCTTCATTTAGTCATAAGACAAACCTATGTTGAATATTCTCCTATATGACAGGCATGGACTATGTATCAGAAAGACAGGATTTGGGCATGGGTTCAAATAGTTTGAATTCATAACTGAATTCTGGTGGAGAATTAGTGGGTTACAGGAGAGAGAATAAATGATTTGGTGAGATAGTAGGGAAACCTGTGTGACCTCCAGTGGGAGAGGGAAAATGATGGTCTGTATACAGACCGTAAGTTAGGAGTGGTTTTGCACTGAGAATCTGGGAAGACTATAAAGTAGAAGGATCCTAAGCTCACCTTGTCCTGTGGACACACTGTGGCAACAACTACATGTATTGCACTCACTCTGAAAATGACCTGTAGACTGGTACAAGAGATCTTCAATAGCTGGTCATAGAGAGAAGGCCATATCCAAAAGGATAGGACAGATGAAGACATGGTAAAGAAATGCTCAGCATGACTAATCACAAATGAAAGAGACATAACATTCGGGGAAAAGCAGGGGATCATACTCCACACTGGGTACCCTCAAACCTGAGTGCCCACACTGGGAAGACAAGTACTCATAACATCTGGCTTTGAAAATCAGTAGGACTTAATGCTATGAAACCCAGAGGGCTATAAGAAATCGAATCTCTGTCTTTAAAGAGCCAGCATGCCGAAGAACTTTACAAAAATAACACAAAAGCAGAAGCAGCAGTTTGAAAAGTGCCTGGGATATACATGAAGGAAATTTATTGACTAATTTTAGAACATGTGCCAGAGAGGCGGGAATCTGAAGGAGATTTTTCCAGGAACAAAACTTGTAGGTGTCATTTTTCTTGCCCTTCCGCAGCCCAGATAGCCAGATCCTCATGAAAGCCAAAATTTTTCATCTACCTTTCTAGAACGATATGTCCCACCCTAGTATTCCCCTGTGGACCTTCCCACCAAACATATCTGCTCAAGGCTGCCCTCCAAAGTGACTCATGCCCTGAAGGGAGTTGGGGGTGAGTGGGAAGATAACCACGCACACCAAAGAACCTACAGTGTCTGCAGCTGGGATTCTTTGCTGGCTTTTCAGAAAGCAAGACCTGCCTTGGTTGTGCCCAAAGTTATCCCAGCAACTAAATGCAGACAGCCAGGTTAGGGGCTGTCCCTGACCCTTACCTCCCAGTGTGTCCACAGAAATTGTGGCTTAGCCACAATAAAAGAATGCATACAGACCACACAGGGGACACACTGGAGCACCATATTCTGGTCACTGGGGGATTGTGCGACAGGACACCAAAGGACTTCTTCTGCACAAGGCCACTGTTTTCAACACTAGGAGATGTAGCTGACCCACCTAATACATTAAAACAGAGAGTCAGACAAATGAGGAGACAAAGGAATATATTTGAGATGACTGAAGACAAAAATCATACAAAAAGAGCTATATGTAATGAAGATAAGCAATATACCTGATAAAGATTTCAAAGTAATGGTCATAAAGATACTAATTTTAATAGAATGAATAGAATTAAATAAATTAATTCAGTGAGGACATCAATAAAAAAATATAAAAATAATTAGAGCTGCAGTATACAATAACTGAAACAAAAAATAAATTAGAAGGAATCAATGACAGATTAGAGGATACAAAAGTACAGATTAGTGATCTGTAAGAGAGGATAATGGAAAGTAACCAAGCTAAACAGCTAAAAGAAAACATTAAAAATAAATAACAATACATTAAAAGACCTCTATGACATCATCAAGCATAACAACATTCACATTACAGGTATCCTAGGAGAAGAGAGAGAAAGGGGCAGAAAAATTATTTAAAAGTGAAAGAGAAACAAACAATAACAAAAACCAAAACCTACCTGAAAGTTTTCCTAATCTGGGGAAGGAAATAGACATCTATATCTAGGAATCATAGAGTCCCAAACAAGATGAACTCAAGGAAGTCCACACTAAGACCCATAAATTAATATAACAAAGATTAAAGATAAAGAAAGAATCTTAAGAGCAGCAAGAGAAGGGAAATAGTTGCATACAAGGGAAATCCCATAAGGCTATCAGCTGCTTTTCCAGCAGAAATTTTACAGACAGAAGAAAGTTACAGGATATATTCAAAGTGTTGAAAGGAACCAAAAACTTGCAACCAAGAATATTTTTCTAAAGATTATCATTCATAATTGAAAGGGAGATAAAGAGCTTTCTAGACAAATGAAAGTTAAAGGAGTTCATCACCACTAAAACAGCCTTGTAAGAAATGTTAAAGAGAATTCTACATATGGAGTGAAAAGATCATAACTAGAAGAAAATTATTAATGAAAAAAAATTCATTGGTTAAAGTAAACACAGTAAATGTATCAGATCAGTCATTGGTAAGCCAAGATGGAGGTTAAAACACAAAAGTAACAAAATCCATTGCATCTACAAAAACTAACCAAGATACACAAAATAAAAAGATGTAAAATACGATGTACATAAAACATGGGAAGAGAGTAAAAATTTAGTGCTTTTAGAATGTGTTCAAACTTTGGCAACCGTCAACTTAATATAGACTGCTATATACCTAGGATGTTGTATAGGAACTCCATGATAACCACAAACCAAAAACCTATAATATATTACACATAAACAAGACAAAAGAATTTAAGCCTAATACTAAAGAAAGCCAGCAAACCACAAGGGAAGAGAGCAGAAAAAGAAGAAAGGATCAGGGAAGAACTACAAAACAAAAACCAACCAGAGAACAATGACCAAAATGGCAAGAAGTCCATAATTACTTTAAAAGTAAATGGCCTAGCAAGATGGCGGGGAAGTAGCAGGCTGAGACTACTTCAGCTAGCCAGAGATCAGCTAGATAGCTTATCTAAAGATTGCAAACACCTGAAAATCCATCGGCAGATGGAAGAGAAGAAGAACAGCAATTCTGGAAACAGAAAAATGACCACTTTCTGAAAGGTAGGACCGGCGGAAAAGTGAATCCAAAGCGACGGGAAGATAGACCCCAGGGGGAGGGGTCGGCTCCCGGCAAGCGGCGGAGGAACCGCACACAAAATCAGGACTTTTAAAAGTCTGTTCCAAGAGGGACATCGCTCCAGAAGCTAAACCGGGGCGAAGCCCACGCGGGGTCAGCGTGGCCTCAGGTCCCGCAGGGTCACAGAAGGATCGGGGGTGTCTGAGTGTCGCAGAGCTTGCGGGTATTGGAACAGGAAAGCCGGCTGCAGAGACAGAGCCGACAGTAAACTCGCAGCTCGGTGTTACCTTGAACTGGTCGCAGGCTCGGTGAGGTTGGAGCGCGGCCGGAGGTCAGGCAGACGGGAGTAACTGGGCGCTGTTCTCTGAGGGCGCACTGAGGAGTGGGGCCCTGGGCTCTCGGCTTCTCCGGGCCGGCGACCAGGAGGCCGCCATTTGTATTCCCTGTCCTCCGGAACTCTACGGAAAGCGCTCAGGGAACAAAAGCTCCTGAAAGCAAACCCGAGCAGATTACTCACCCCGGCCACTGATAAGGGTGGTGCAATTCCACCTGGGGCAAAGACACTTGAGAATCACTACAACAGGCCCTTCCCCCAGAAGATCAACAAGAAATCCAGCCGAGACCAAGTTCACCTACCAAGGAGTGCAGTTTCAATACCAAGGAGAGCAACAGAATTGCAGAGGAGGAGAAAGCAAACTACGGGACTCATGGCTTTTTCCCTGTGATTTTTGTTTAGTCTTGCAGTTAATTTAATTTTTTTCTTTTTCATTTTTTGTTCTTCTTCTCGCCTTCTGGTTAAATTTTTTTTTAACTTTTACCTTTTTTTTTTAACGTTTTTTAACTAGTTTATCTAATATATATATATATTTTTTATATTTTTCTTATTTGTTTTTTTTAATTCTTCTCTTTTCTTTTTTTTTTTTCTTTTTTCTATTTTTTTTCTTTCTTCCTTTTTGAACCTCTTTTTTTCCCCTTTCTCCCCCCTCACGATTTGGGATCTCTTCTAATTTGGTTAAAGCTTATTTTCCTGGGGTTGTTGCCACCCTTTTAGTATTTTACTTGCTCCTTCATATACTCTTATCTGGACAAAATGACAATAAGGAAAAATTCAACACAAAAAAAAAGAACAAGAGGCAGTACCGAAGGCTAGGGACCTAATCAATACAGACATTGGTAATATGTCAGATCTAGAGTTCAGAATGACAATTCTCAAGGTTCTAGCCGGGCTCGAAAAAGGCATGGAAGATATTAGAGAAACCCTCTCGAGAGATATAAAAGCCCTTTCTGGAGAAATAAAAGAACTAAAATCTAATCAAGTTGAAATAAAAAAAGCTATTAATGAGGTGAAATAAAAAATGGAGGCTCTCACTGCTAGGATAAATGAGGCAGGAGAAAGAATTAGTGATGTAGAAGACCAAATGACAGAGAATAAAGAAGCTGAGCAAAAGAGGGACAAACAGCAACTGGACCGCGAGGGGAGAATTCAAGAGATAAGTGACACCATAAGATGAAACAAATTAGAATAATTGGGATTCCAGAAGAAGAAAGAGAGAGGGGAGCAGAAGGTATACTGGAGAGAATTATTGGGGAGAATTTCCCCAATATGGCAAAGGGAACGAGCATCAAAATTCAGGAGATTCAGAGAACGCCCCTCAAAATCAATAAGAATAGGCCCACACCCCATCACCTGGTAGTAAAATTTTCAGGTCTCAGTGACAAAGAGAAAATCTGAAAGCAGCCTGGGAAAAGAAGTCTGTAACATACAATGGTACAAATATTAGATTGGCAGCTGACTTATCCACAGAGACCTGGCAGGCCAGAAAGAGCTGGCATGATATATTCAGAGCACTAAATGAAAAAAACATGCAGCCAAGAATACTATATCCAGCTAGGCTATCATTAAAAATAAAAGGAGAGATTAAAAGCTTCCAGGACAAACAAAAAATGAAAGGATTTGCAAACACCAAACCAGCTCTACAGGAAATCTTGAAAGGGGTCTTCTAAGCAAAGAGAGAGACTACAAGTGGTAGATCAGAAAGGAACAGAGACCATATATAGTAACAGCCACCTTACAGGCAATACAATGGCCCTAAATTCATATCTCTCAATAGTTACCCTGAATGTTAATGGGCTAAATGCCCCTGTCAAAAGACACAGGGTATCAGAATGGATAAAAAAACAAAACCCATCTATATGTTGCCTCCAAGAAACACATTTTAAGCCCGAAGACACCTCCAGATTTAAAGTGAGGGGGTGGAAAAGAATTTACCATGCTAATGGACATCAGAAGAAAGCAGGAGTGGCAATCCTTATATCAGATCAATTAGATTTTAAGCCAAAGACTCTAATAAGAGATGAAGAAGGACACTATATCATACTCAAAGGGTCTGTCCAACAAGAAGATTTAACAATTTTAAATATCTATGCCCCCAACGTGGGAGCAGCCAACTATATAAACCAATTAATAACAAAATCAAAGAAACACATCAACAATAATACAATAATAGTAGGGGACTTTAACACTCCCCTCACTGAAATGGACAGATCATCCAAGCAAAAGATCAACAAGGAAATAAAGGCCTTACATGACACACAGGACCAGATGGACATCACACATATATTCAGAACATTTCATCCCAAAACAACAAAATACACATTCTTCTCTAGTGCACATGGAACATTCTCCATTATAGATCACATCCTCGGTCCTAAATCAGGACTCAACCGGTATCAAAAGATTGGGATCATTCCCTGCATATTTTCAGACCACAATTCTCTAAAGCTAGAACTCAACCACAAAAGGAAGTTTGGAAAGAACCCAAATACATGGAGACTAAACAGCATCCTTCTAAAAATGAATGGGTCAACCGGGAAATTAAAGAAGAATTGAAAAAAATCATGGAAACAAATGATAATGAAAATACAACGGTTCAAAATCTGTGGGACACAACAAAGGCAGTCCTGAGAGGAAAATATATAGCGGTACAAGCCTTTCTCAAGAAACAAGAAAGGTCTCAGGTACACAACCTAACCCTACACCTAAAGGAGCTGGAGAAAGAACAAGAAAGAAACCCTAAGCCCAGCAGGAGAAGAGAAATCATAAAGATCAGAGCAGAAATCAATGAAATAGAAACCAAAAAGACAATAGAGCAAATCAACGAAACTAGGAGCTGGTTCTTTGAAAGAATTAATAAAATTGATATTCCCCTGGCCAGACTTATCAAAAAGAAAAGAGAAAGAGCCAAATAAATAAAATCATGAATGAAAGAGGAGAGAGCACAACTAACACCAAAGAAATACAAAGTATTATAAGAACATACTATGAGTAACTCTACGCCAACAAATTTGACAATCTGGAAGAAATGGATGCATTCCTAGAAACATATAAACTACCACAACTAAACCAGGAAGAAGTAGAAATCCTGAACAGACCCATAACCAGTAAGGAGATTGAAACAGTCATTAAAAATCTCCAAACAAACAAAAGACCAGGGCCAGACGGCTTCCTGGGGGAATTCTACCAAACATTTAAAGAAGAACTAATTCCTATTCTCCTGAAACTGTTCCAAAAAATAGAAATGGAAGGAAAACTTCCAAACTCATTTTATGACACCAGCATCACCTTGATCCCAAAACCACACAAGGATCCCATCAATAAAGAGAACTATAGACCAATATCCTTGATGAACACAGATGCAAAAATACTCAACAAAATACTAGCCAATAGGATTCAACAGTACATTAAAAGGATTATTCACCACGACCAAGTGGGATTTATTCCAGGGCTGCAAGGTTGGTTCAACATCTGCAAATCAGTCAATGTGATACAAGACATCAATAAAAGAAAGAACAAGAACCATATGATACTCTCAATAGATGCTGAAAAAGCATTTGAAAAAGTACAGCATCCCTTCCTGATCAAAACTCTTCAAAGTGTAGGGATAGAGGGGACATACCTCAATATCATCAAAGCCATCTATGAAAAACCCACCGCAAATATCATTCTCAATGGAGGAAAACTGAAAGCTTTTCCGCTAAGGTCAGGAACACGGCAGGGATGTCCATTATCACCACTGCTATTCAACATAGTACTAGAGGTCCTAGCCTCAGCAATCAGACAACAAAAGGAAATTAAAGGCATCCAAATCGGCAAAGAAGAAGTCAAATTATCACTCTTCGCAGATGATATGATACTATATGTGGAAAACCCAAAAGACTCCACTCCAAAACTGCTAGAACTTATATAGGAATTCAGTAAAGTGTCAGGATATAAAATCAATGCACAGAAATCAGTAGCATTTCTCTACACCAACAGCAAGACAGAAGAAAGAGAAGTTAAGGAGTCAATCCCATTTATAATTACACCCAAAACCATAAGATACCTAGGAATAAACCTAACCAAAGAGGCACAGAATCTATACTCAGAAAACTATAAAGGACTCATGAAAGAAATTGAGGAAGACACAAAGAAATGGAAAAATGTTCCATGCTCCTGGAATTGGAAGAAAAAATATTGTGAAAATGTCTATGCTACCTAAAGCAATCTACACATTTAATGCAATTCCTATCAAAGTACCATCCATCTTTTTCAAAGAAATGGAACAAATAATTCTAAAATTTATATGGAACCAGAAAAGACCTTGAATAGCCAACGTTGGTGGCATCACAATTCAGGACTTCAAGCTCTATTACAAAGCTGTCATCATCAAGACAGCATGGTACTGGCACAAAAACAGACACATAGATCAATGGAACAGAATATAGATCCCAGAAATAGACCCTCAAATCTATGGTCAACTAATCTTCGACAAAGCAGGAAAGAATGTCCAATGGAAAAAAGACAGCCTCTTCAATAAACGGTGCTGGGAAAATTGGACAGCCACAGGCAGAAAAATGAAATTGAACCATTTCCTTACACCACACACAATAATAGACTCAAAATGGATGAAGGACCTCAATGTGCAAAAGGAATACATCAAAATCCTTGAGGAGAACACAGGCAGGAACCTCTTCGACCACAGCCGCAGCAACATCTTCCTAGGAACAATGCCAAAGGCAAGGGAAGCAAGGGCAAAACTGAACTATTGGGATTTCATCAAGATCAAAAGCTTTTGCACAGCAAAGGAAACAGTTAACAAAATCAAAAGACAACTGACAGAATGGGAGAAGATATTTGCAAACGACATATCAGATAAAGGACTAGTGTCCAGAATCTATAAAGAACTTAGCAAACTCAACACCCAAAGAACAAATAATCCAATCAAGAAATGGGCAGAGGACATGAACAGACATTTCTGCAAAGAAGACATCCAGATGGCCAACAGACACATGAAAAAGTGCTCCATATCACTCGGCATCAGGGAAATACAAATCAAAACCACAATGAGATTTCACCTCACACCAGTCAGAATGGCTAAAATCAACAAGCCAGGATTGACAGATGCTGGCGAGGATGCGGAGAATGGGGAACCCTCCTACACTGTTGGTGGGAATGCAAGCTGGGTGCAGCCACTCTGGAAAACAGCATGGAGGTTCCTCAAAATGTTGAAAATAGAACTGCCCTATGACCCAGCAATTGCACTATTGGGTATTTACCCTAAAGATACAAACGTAGTGATCCAAAGGGGCACGTGCACCCGAATGTTTATAGCAGCAATGTCCACAATAGCCAAACTATGGAAAGAACCTAGATGTCCATCAACAGATGAATGGATCAAGAAGATGTGGTATATATACACAATGGAATACTATGAAGCCATCAAAAGAAATGAAATCTTGCCATTTGCCACAACATGGATGGAAGTAGAGCGTATCATGCTTAGCGAAATAAGTCAAGCAGAGAAAGACAACTATCATATGATCCCCCTGATATGAGGAAGTGCTGATGCAACATGGGGGCTTAAGTGGGTAGGAGAAGAATAAATGAAACAAGATGGGATTGGGAGGGAGACAAACCATAAGTGACTCTTAATCTCACAAAACAAACTGAGGGTTGCTGGGGGGAGGGGGTTTGGGAGAAGTGGGTGGGTTTATAGACATTGGGGAGGGTATGTGCTTTGGTGAGTGCTGTGAAGTGTGTAAACCTGGTGATTCACAGACCTGTACCCCTGGGGATAAAAATATCATTTTATAAAAAATAAAAAATTATAAAATAAAAATTAAAAGCAATATTTCTCTAGGAAAAAAAAAAAAAGTAAATGGCCTAAATGTTCCAATCAAAAGACATAGGGTTACATAATGGGTTAAAAATAATAATAATAATATGCTGCCTACAAGAGACTCATTTTAGATTAAAGACACATAACTGACAAAATAAAAGTGAAGTGAATGAAAAAAATTCATGTGAAGGAAACAAACAAAACAAAACCCAGGGTAGCCATACTTCTCTCAGAAAAAAGTAGACTTTAAAACAAGGACTCTAGCAAGTTACAAGGAAGGATACTATGTAAAGATAAAGTGATCAGTCCAACAACAAGATATAATACTTGTAAATATCCACGAACCCAACATATAAACAACTAACTACATAAAGAAAATACTAGTAGATCTATAAAGGGAGTAATTATCTGTAATAGAGTATTGTTAGGGGACGTTAAAACACCCTACATACATCAAAGCATAGATCACCCAGGCAAAAAGTATAAAACTAAAAACAAACAAAAAAACATAGTGGCCTGAACAATATATTAGTCCAGATGGACTTAACGCATATAGAACAGTCCATCTAAAAACAGAATACATATTCTTTTCAACTGCACATGAAATATTCTCCAGAATAAATGACATGTTAAAACCATAAAACAAGTCTCAAAATTTAAAAAAAATTAAGATAGTATCAAGCATATTTTTCAACCACTATGGTATGAAACTAGAAATCCATTATAGGAAAAAATATGGAAAAAAACACAAACACATGCTATTTAATAACCAATTAGTCAATGAGAAATCAAAAAGGAAATTTCAAAATACACAGAACCAAGGAACATGAGAATAGTCTAAGATCTCTGGAAAGTATCATTTGGGGAGCAGGTGGAGCTACCCTAGGGAAGTTCCTGCTCGGCCTTCGCGTGGTGACATGACACATCAGTGCTTATTGCAACGAGTCGGGTTTTAGTGATTCCTTCCTCAAATGTTAGCATTACAACGTAAGTTCTTTTCTTGGCTTAATTTCCTACATACATACGAAAATAATTAAGTGTAGAATTCAATGTTAGTCCTAAGTTATAACATTTGATAAGTATTTTTAGGATGTTGGTATTTTTTTCCCATGGCATGTAATGGTATTAACCTGTGTTAAGTTTAAAATGGAAAAGGTGGAGGTTTTCAACTGTTGTGGAATTGTAGACCCCTCTTCATTGTACAATTTCAAGATAATCATTTTATGGAATAAAAGTTGCGAGGGGGGAAAAAAAACCAAGATATAATTTTTTTTTTTTCATTTTGGATTGGTTGAGTTTATAAGATAAAAGTACATTTTAATAAAGAAAAAATTCAACATTGAAGGCTCAGACATTCTTGGGGTACTGCGAAGGGGAATTCCCACTTCTTCCTCCCACCTCCCCAGTATCATTGTGGAGGTGGGGTGACAAGTATTTCTGATCTTGGAAGGAATGGGGGGCAAGGATACTTTCCTCTGTCTGAATGTCTCTCCTCAGGGGCTGCCTGGCTGCCAGTTGGTTTGTCTGTGTGCCTTCCTTTCTAGAAGGGAAGCATATAGGACTATCTCGAGAAACTAGAAAAATCTCAACCCAAACTTATTCCTAAAGGAAAGAGAAAAAGAACAAAATCCAAAGTTAGTAGAAGGAAGGAAATGATAAGATTAAAGTAGAAATAAAGTTGAGACTAAAAACAAAAAAAAAAACAATAGATTTATGAAACCAAGAACTCGTTCTTTGAAAAGATAAAATTTAGCCAGACTCATCGAGAGAACAGAGAGGATCAAAGAAAATCAGAAATGGAGGAGAAATAACAATTGACACCACAGAAATATAACAGGTTATGAGAGAACACTATAAAAATTATGTTAACAAACTACACAATCTAGAAGAAATGCATAAATTCCTAGAAAAATACAATCTTCCAAAACTGAGTCAAGAAGGACAAAAAATATGAAGAATCCATTACTAGTAATGAAAGTCAGCAATCAAAAAAACTCTCAATTAACAAAATTCCAGGACCAGATGTCCTCACAGCTGAATTCTATCAAACATTCAAAGAAAAAGTAATACCTATTCTTCTCAAACTATTCCAAAAACTTGAAAAAGAAAAATTCAAAATTTATTCTGAGGCCAGCACTATTCTGATGCTATAATCAGTCACTGGGGGGTAGGGGGGAAGGAAAGCTGTAGGCCAATCTCCCTTATAAACATATGGAAAAATCCCCAACAAAATATTAGCAAACTGAATTCAACAATACATTAAAAGCTCATTCCATAAGATCAAGTGTGACTTATTCCTGTGATGCAAGGATGGGTCAATATTTGCAAATCAATTAACATGATATATCACATTAACAAGAAAAAGATAACCATTTGATCATATTAATAGATGTGGAGAAAATATTTGACAGAAATTCAACATCAGTTCTTGACAAAAAAGTCTCAACAAAATAAGTTTAGAGGGAATGTACCTCAACATAATAAAGGCCATGTATGTCACTATGTGATAAAAAACAGAGAGCTTTTCTTGTAAGTTCGGGAAACAAGACAAGGATTTCACTCTCACCACTTTTATTCAACATAGGAAAGCCCAGCTACAGCACTCAGACAAGAAAAGAAAATCCATCCAAATTGGTAAGGAAAAAGTAAAACTGTTGCTATCTGTAGGTGACATGACACTATATATAGGAAGCCTTAAAGACTCCCCCAAAACAATGTTAGAATAAATTAATTCAATAAACTTCAAGGACACCAAATTAATACAGGGTATCTGTTGTGTTTCTCTACACCAACAATTAGGTAACAGAGATTAAGAAAACAATTTTGTTTATAATTACACCACGAAAATAATAAAATATTTAGGGATAAATTCAACCAAGGAAGTGAAAGACCTGTACTCTGAAAACTATAACACACTGATGAAGGAAATTGAAGATGATATAATCAAAGGGGAAGTTCATGGTGATGAAATGGAAAAATAATGATATATGTCTATATTATCCAAAGCTATTGTCAGATTCAATGCAACCCCTATTAAAATACCAATAGTAATTTTCACAGAACTAGAACAAATAATCTTAAATTTATACTACGAAGGTATAGTAATGGAAATAGTATAGCTGGCACAAAAATAGATATAGATTAATAGAACAGGATAGACAGGCCAGAATTAAATCCATGCTAATATTATCAATTAATCTATGACTAAGGAGGAAAGAATATACAATGGGGAAAAGAGTCTCTTCAATAAATGTTGTTAGGAAAACTGGACAACTATGAGCAAAAGAATGAAACTCGACCACTTGCTTATACCATACACAAAAGTAAACTCAAAATGGATTAAAGACCTAAATGTGAGACTTGAAACCATAAAACTCCTACAGAAACATAGATAGTAATCTCTTAAACATTGCCCTTAGCAACAAATTTATGGATACAGTTCTTCAGGAAAGGTAAACAAAAGCAAAAATAAACTATTGAGACTGCACCAAAATTATAGACTGAGGGTTGCTGGAGTGGAGAGTGGTGGAAGGCTTGGAGTGGCTGGGCGATGGACACTGGGGAGGGTTTGTCTTGTGGTGAGTGCTGTGTATTGTGTAAGACTGATGAATCACAGGGCTGTACCCCTGAAACAACACATTATATGTCAATAACAATAAAAATAATAAATAAATAAATAGGTAGATGATAGATAGATAGATAGATAGATAGATAGAGCTTTTACAGGCACTTGGGTGGCTCAGGTGGTGATTCGTCTGCCTTTGGCTCAGGTCATGATCCCAGGGTCCTGGAATTGAGCCCATATCAGGCTTCCTGCTCAACAAGGAGTCTTTTTCTCTTTTTGCCCCTTCTCTCCCCTGCTCATGTTCTCTCTCTGTCTCCCAAATAAATCTTGGACAGGAAAAACAAACAAACAAACATAAAAACCCTTTTGCACAGCAAAGGAAAACATCAACAAAACAAAAAGGAAAACTACGAATTGGGAGAAGATGTTTGCAAGTAATATCCTCAATAAGGGGTTAATATCCAAAATATAGAAAACACTTGTACAACTCAACACCAAAACAACAACAACAACAAACAAACAAACAAACAAAACACCAAAACAACAACAACAAAAACATTAGATTTTAAAATGGGCAGAGGACCTGAACATTGTTTTTCAAAGAAGACCTACAGATGGCCAATGGACACATAAAAAGATGCCAACATCCCTAATCAGAGAAAGACAAATCAAAGCCACAATGAAATATCACTTCACATGAGTCAAAGTGGCTAGAACAAAAAAGAAATAACAAGTGTTGGTGAGAATGCAGAGAAATAAGAACGCTTATTCACTGATAGAGGGTGTGTAAAGTGCTAGAGTCACTGTGGAAAATAGTATGTGGTTCTTCAAAAACTGAAAACCGAAATACTGTTGGATCTGGTAATTCCACTACTGAGTACTCAAAGAAAACGAAAACATTAATTTGAAAAGATATAGATTTATTACAGCATTATTTACATTAGCCAAGATATGGAAGCAACCTAAGTTGCTAAGTGTCCATTCATAGATAAATGGATAAATATGGGGCATATATATACACACAATGGAATATCACTTAGCCACAAAAAATTAGATCTTGACTTTGGCAATAACACAGATGAACCTAGAGAGTATTACACTAACTGAAATAATTCAGACAGAGAAAGACAAACACAATATTATTTCACTTGTATGTGGAATCTAAAACAAAACAATCAAACACACACACACACACACACACACACACACACACACACACACAGAAACCAACTCATAAATATAAAGAACAAACCCGTAGTTGCCAGAAGGCAGGCGGGTGAAGGGATGGGATGAATAGGAGAAGGGGATTAAGAGTTATAAATTTTCAACTATAAATTAAATAAGTCAAGGAGATGACAAGTACAGCATAGGGAATATAGTCAATAATATTGTAACAAGGTTATATGGTGACAGATGGTGACTACACTTATTAGGGTGAACACTGAGTAATGTATAGAATTGTTGCATTATTGTACACCTAAAACTAATATAACATTATAGTCAATTATACTTCAATAGGGAAAAAATCAAGGGAATAAAATTTTCATGACACAAGAAAATTACACTAAATTCATATTTCAGAATCCATTAATAAAGTTTTATTTGAAGACAGTAAATCTTATTAATTTCATATTATCTATGTCCAGATACTGGTAGAGTATCTGTGACAGAGACAAGTGTGGCCTGCAAAGCATTAAAATATTATCTTGCCCTTCATAGTGTAAATTTTCTGATTCTAGCCTCTAAAGAATGGTTAAGTTAGACAGTGGAATTACTCATTCTCTGGAAACTGAAACAAAACAAGCGGTACCATTCACCAGACTATGGTGGATGACTGGTAGCTAAGGCTCTAGGGTTGTAGGTTGGATTTTAGGTAGTAAGAAGGGAGGTAGGAGAAATGGTACATCTGGCAATGGAAGTATAGGAGATGAAGCATTCCAAGGGGTCAGTCCTGACAATTCATGGATGTCACTTGCTCAAGTGACAAACAATCCAGGTTCTATGCTAATATTGTATTAGAAGTTATTGAAATTCTTGGGGTTACAAGTGACAGAAATCTTACTTGAATTTAAACCACAAGGAAACTTAATGGCTTACATGTCAGGTTCCAGGGGCTCTAGGTCATTCTCTAAGCTCTGTTGATCTGTGTAACTTTACTTTATAAGCCTGCTGTTTCCATTTCTAAAGTAAGATGGTGGCCAGCCCCAGAATAACAGGCTTCTAGTTTAAAATCAAGGGCTCTGATTTGTTTGGTACAGTTCACTTACTCATTCCTGAAGCACTTCCTGAACATGAGAGGAGATTAGAGAATTTTGATTAGCAAATCTGGGTCACCACAGGAATGAGTTTTGAGTTAGAAAAAGGGTTTCTGTTACCAGAATAGTAGACAAGGTTCTGGACAAAGACAACAGATGTCTGTTTTGGGGAAGCAGTGGTAGAGAAGCAGCATCAGCATAGTTTAGAAGACCAATGGATGTGGCATCTCTGGACAGCATCAGAAGCACTGGAAAAAGCAACATCTCAGCAGCTAGGTGGACCAAAGAGCTGACTATAAAGAGACATTGTCTGCCTGGATTGGGCTGCTTTTGAGATCATGGACACACACTAAGATTAGACAAGAGCCCTGAAGTTTCCAGAGAACTCAAGTTACAATGTTAGATTTGTGATTATTGGACTTTTGCACATAGCTCCAGGCTAAAATGGCTCAGAGAAGTACCTAGTACATAGAGATGAATGTCACATGGGCCCTCACAGTAAACTCTGTTTTCTTAATATGAAGGGTAAAAAGCAGCTATAATTGAATAAAGTTTAAGTGCTACAATAGAATTTTGATGTGAAACCTTGAATGTATACCAAAGAAGACAGGTTTGAATTGGGTCTTCTGGAAAAGTTAGGTAAAAGACAATTAGGACAGGTAGAACCATATATGCAGAGGAATGTGGACTTGAGAGAGCAAGTAGCTTAGTATAACTGGGGTGGAGAAATCAGAACCAATATTTATTAGAACACATACTCTGTGCAGGCACTAAGCTAGGTGGTTTTAATTTTCTATTTGATGCATAACATCACCCATATAACACTAGTTATGGTAAAGGCAGAAGACAAGGGTGCATAATCAAAGAAGTATAGGATTAAGGCTTCTGGTTGGGGCAGATGGATGGAGACTGATACGTTCAACAAAGTCAGACTTAAAGAGTAGGTATCTGAACAGTGTGCCCTCACCTACCTTGGTTTGGTGCTGCCTGATTCAAATCGATGTTTGCTCAAATAAACTCTTAAAAATCCCAATATCGAGGAGGAGTCAAGATGGCGGAGAAGTAGCAGGCCGAGACTACTTCAGCTAGCCGCAGATTAGCTAGATAGCTTATCTAAAGATTGCAAACACCTGCAAATCCATCAGCAGATCGAATAGAAGAAGAACAGCAATTCTGGAAACGGAAAAACAACCACTTTCTGAAAGGTAGGACCGGCGGAGAAGTGAAACCAAAGCGACGGGAAGATAGACCCTGGGGGGAGGGGCCGGCTCCCGGCAAGCGGCGGAACAACGGCACGCACAAAATCAGGACTTTTAAAAGTCTGTTCCGCTGAGGGACATCACTCCAGAGGCTACCCGGGGCAAAGCCCACACGGGGTCAGCGTGGCCTCAGGTCCCGCAGGGTCACAGAAGGATCGGGGGTGTCTGAGTGTCGCAGAGCTTGCGGGTATTGGAACGGGAAAGCCGGCTACAGAGACAGAGCCGACAGTAAGCTCGCAGCTCGGGGTGACCTTGAACTGGTCGCAGGCTCGGTGAGCTCGGAGCGCGGCCGGAGGTCAGGCAGACGGGAGTAACTGAGCGCAGTTCTCTGAGCGCACACTGAGGAGTGCGGCCCTGGGCTCTCGGCTCCTCCGGGCTGGAGACCAGGAGGCCGCCATTTGTATTCCCGTCCTCCGGAACTCTACGGAAAGCGCTCAGGGAACAAAAGCTCCTGAAAGCAAACCCGAGCGGATTACTCACCCCGGCCCCGGGTAAAAGCGGTGCAATTCCGCCTGGGGCAAAGACACTTGAGAATCACTACAACAGGCCCCTCCCCCAGAAGATCAACAAGAAATCCAGCCGAGACCAAGTTCACCTACCAAAGAGTGCGGTTTCAATACCAAGGAGAGCAGCAGAATTCTAGAGGAGGAGAAAGCAAAGCACGGAACTCATGGCTTTTTCCCTGTGATTTTTTTTTAGTCTTGTGGTTAATTTAATTTTTTTCTTTTTCATTTTTTTTTTTTTTTTTTTTTTTTTTGCCTTTGGGTAAAAATTTTTTTTTAACTGTTACCTTTTTCTTTTTTAACGATTTTTTACTAGTTTATCTAATACATATATTTTTTCTTTTTTATATTTTTCTTAGGTGTTTTCTTTTTTTTTAATTCTTTTCTTTTTTTTTTTTCCTCTTTTATCTTTTTTTTTTATTTCTTCCTTTTTGAACCCCTTTTTATCCCCTTTATCCCCCCTCACGATTTTGGATCTCTTCTAATTTGGTTAAAGCATATTTTCCTGGGGTTGTTGCCACCCTTTTAGTATTTTACTTGCCCCTTCATATACTCTTATTTGGACAAAATGACAAGACGAAAAAATTCAACACAAAAAAAAGAACAAGAGGCAGTACCGAAGGCTAGGGACCTAATCAATACAGACATTGGTAATATGTCAGATCTAGAGTTCAGAATGACAATTCTCAAGGTTCTAGCCGGGCTCGAAAAAGGCATGGAAGATATTAGAGAAACCCTCTCGAGAGATATAAAAGCCCTATCTGGAGAAATAAAAGAACTAAAATCTAACCAAGTTGAAATCAAAAAAGCTATTAATGAGGTGCAATCAAAAATGGAGGCTCTCACTGCTAGGATAAATGAGGCAGAAGAAAGAATTAGTGATATAGAAGACCAAATGACAGAGAATAAAGAAGCTGAGCAAAAGAGGGACAAACAACTACTGGACCACGAGGGGAGAATTCGAGAGATAAGTGACACCATAAGACGAAACAACATTAGAATAATTGGGATTCCAGAAGAAGAAGAAAGAGAGAGGGGAGCAGAAAGTATACTAGAGAGAATTATTGGGGAGAATTTCCCCAATATGGCAAAGGGAACGAGCATCAAAATTCAGGAGGTTCAGAGAACGCCCCCCAAAATAAATAAGAATAGGCCCACACCCCGTCACCTAATAGTAAAGTTTACAAGTCTCAGTGACAAAGAGAAAATCCTGAAAGCAGCCCGGGAAAAGAAGTCTGTAACATACAATGGTAAAAATATTAGATTGGCAGCTGACTTATCCACAGAGACCTGGCAGGCCAGAAAGAGCTGGCATGATATTTTCAGAGCACTAAATGAGAAAAACATGCAGCCCAGAATACTATATCCAGCTAGGCTATCATTGAAAATAAAAGGAGAGATTAAAAGCTTCCAGGACAAACAACAACTGAAAGAATTTGCAAACACCAAACCAGCTCTACAGGAAATATTGAAAGGGGTCCTCTAAGCAAAGAGAGATCCTACAAGTGGTAGATCAGAAAGGAACAGAGACCATATACAGTAACAGCCACCTTACAGGCAATACAATGGCCCTAAATTCATATCTCTCAATAGTTACCCTGAATGTTAATGGGCTAAATGCCCCTGTCAAAAGACACAGGGTATCAGAATGGATAAAAAAACAAAACCCATCTATATGTTGCCTCCAAGAAACACATTTTAAGCCCGAAGACACCTCCAGATTTAAAGTGAGGGGGTGGAAAAGAATCTACCATGCTAATGGACATCAGAAGAAAGCAGGAGTGGCAATCCATATATCAGATCAATTAGATTTTAAGCCAAAGACTCTAATAAGAGATGAAGAAGGACACTATATCATACTCAAAGGTTCTGTCCAACAAGAAGATTTAACAATTTTAAATATCTATGCCCCCAACGTGGGAGCAGCCAACTATATAAACCAATTAATAACAAAATCAAAGAAACACATCAACAATAATACAATAATAGTAGGGGACTTTAACACTCCCCTCACTGAAATGGACAGATCATCCAAGCAAAAGATCAACAAGGAAATAAAGGCCTTAAACGACACACTGGACCAGATGGACATCACAGATATATTCAGAACATTTCATCCCAAAGCAACAGAATACACATTCTTCTCTAGTGCACATGGGACATTCTCCAGAATAGATCACATCCTCGGTCCTAAATCAGGACTCAACCGGTATCAAAAGATTGGGATCATTCCCTGCATATTTTCAGACCACAATGCTCTAAAGCTAGAACTCAACCACAAAAGGAAGTTTGAAAAGAACCAAAATACATGGAGACTAAACAGCATCCTTCTAAAGAATGAATGGGTCAACCGGGAAATTAAAGAAGAATTGAAAAAAATCATGGAAACAAATGATAATGAAAATACAACGGTTCAAAATCTGTGGGACACAACAAAGGCAGTCCTGAGAGGAAAATATATAGCAGTACAAGCCTTTCTCAAGAAACAAGAAAGGTCTCAGGTACACAACCTAACCCTACACCTAAAGGAGCTGGAAAAAGAACAAGAAAGAAACCCTAAGCCTAGCAGGAGAAGAGAAATCATAAAGATCAGAGCAGAAATCAATGAAATAGAAACCAAAAAAACAATAGAACAAATCAACGAAAGTAGGAGCTGGTTCTTTGAAAGAATTAATAAAATTGATAAACCCCTGGCCAGACTTATCAAAAAGAAAAGAGAAAGGACCCAAATAAATAAAATCATGAATGAAAGAGGAGAGATCACAACTAACACCAAAGAAATACAAACTATTATAAGAACATACTATGAGCAACTCTACGGCAATAAATTTGACAATCTGGAAGAAATGGATGCATTCCTAGAAACATATAAACTACCACAACTGAACCAGGAAGAAATAGAAAGCCTGAACAGACCCATAACCAGTAAGGAGATTGAAACAGTCATTAAAAATCTCCAAACAAACAAAAGCCCAGGGCCAGACGGCTTCCCGGGGGAATTCTACCAAACATTTAAAGAAGAACTAATTCCTATTCTCCTGAAACTGTTCCAAAAAATAGAAATGGAAGGAAAACTTCCAAACTCATTTTATGAGGCCAGCATCACCTTGATCCCAAAACCAGGCAAGGATCCCACCAAAAAAGAGCGCTATAGACCGATATCCTTGATGAACACAGATGCGAAAATACTCAACAAAATACTAGCCAATAGGATTCAACAGTACATTAAAAAGATTATTCACCACGACCAAGTGGGATTTATTCCAGGGCTGCAAGATTGGTTCAACATCCGCAAATCAGTCAATGTGATACAACACATCAATAAAAGTAAGAACAAGAACCATATGATACTCTCAATAGATGCTGAAAAAGCATTTGACAAAGTACAGCATCCCTTCCTGATCAAAACTCTTCAAAGTGTAGGGATAGAGGGCACATACCTCAATATCATCAAAGCCATCTATGAAAAACCCACCGCAAATATCATTCTCAATGGAGAAAAACTGAAAGCTTTTCCGCTAAGGTCAGGAACACGGCAGGGATGTCCATTATCACCACTGCTATTCAACATAGTACTAGAGGTCCTAGCCTCAGCAATCAGACAACAAAAGGAAATTAAAGACATCCAAATCAGCAAAGAAGAAGTCAAATTATCACTCTTCGCAGATGATATGATACTATATGTGGAAAACCCAAAAGACTCCACTCCAAAACTGCTAGAACTTATACAGGAATTCAGTAAAGTGTCAGGATATAAAATCAATGCACAGAAATCAGTTGCATTTCTCTACACCAACAGCAAGACAGAAGAAAGGGAAATTAAGGAGTCAATCCCATTTACAATTGCACCCAAAACCATAAGATACCTAGGAATAAACCTAACCAAAGAGACACAGAATCTATAC
The DNA here is from genome assembly GCF_964662115.1 of Mustela nivalis. Lineage (NCBI taxonomy): Eukaryota > Metazoa > Chordata > Mammalia > Carnivora > Mustelidae > Mustela > Mustela nivalis. The sequence continues at coordinate 31,727,860 of NC_139030.1, read as the reverse complement.
TCAGAAAACTATAAAGTACTCATGAAAGAAATTGAGGAAGACACAAAGAAATGGAAAAATGTTCCATGCTCCTGGATTGGAAGAATAAATATTGTGAAAATGTCTATGCTACCTAAAGCAATCTACACATTTAATGCAATTCCTATCAAAGTACCCTCCATCTTTTTCAAAGAAATGGAACAAATAATTCTAAAATTTATATGGAACCAGAAAAGACCTCGAATAGCTAAAGGGATATTGAAAAAGAAAGCCAACGTTGGTGGCATCACAATTCCGGACTTCAAGCTCTATTACAAAGCTGTCATCATCAAGACAGCATGGTACTGGCACAAAAACAGACCCATAGATCAATGGAACAGAATAGAGAGCCCAGAAATAGACTCTCAACTCTATGGTCAACTAATCTTCGACAAAGCAGGAAAGAATGTCCAATGGAAAAAAGACAGCCTCTTCAATAAATGGTGCTGGGAAAATTGGACAGCCACATGCAGAAAAATGAAATTGGACCATTTCCTTACACCACACACAAAAATAGACTCAAAATGGATGAAGGACCTCAATGTGCGAAAGGAATCCATCAAAATCCTTGAGGAGAACACAGGCAGCAACCTCTTCGACCTCAGCCGCAGCAACATTTTCCTAGGAACAACACAAAAGGCAAGGGAAGCAAGGGCAAAAATGAACTATTGGGATTTCATCAAGATCAAAAGCTTTTGCACAGTAAAGGAAACAGTTAACAAAATCAAAAGACAACTGACAGAATGGGAGAAGATATTTGCAAATGACATATCAGATAAGGGACTAGTGTCCAGAATCTATAAAGAACTTAGCAAACTCAACACCCAAAGAACAAATAATCCAATCAAGAAATGGGCAGTGGACATGAACAGACATTTCTGCAAAGACATCCAGATGGCCAACAGACACATGAAAAAGTGCTCCATATCACTCAGCATCAGGGAAATACAAATCAAAACCACAATGAGATATCACCTCACACCAGTCAGAATGGCTAAAATCAACAAGTCAGGAAATGACAGATGCTGGCGAGGATGTGGAGAAAGGGGAACCCTCCTACACTGTTGGTGGGAATGCAAGCTGGTGCAGCCACTCTGGAAAACAGCATGGAGGTTCCTCAAAATGTTGAAAATAGAACTGTCCTATGACCCAGCCATTGCACTATTGGGTATTTACCCTAAAGATACAAACGTAGTGATCCAAAGGGGCACGTGCACCCGAATGTTTATAGCAGCAATGTCCACAATAGCCAAACTATGGAAAGAACCTAGATGTCCATCAACAGATGAATGGATCAAGAAGATGTGGTATATATACACAATGGAATACTATGAAGCCATCAAAAGAAATGAAATCTTGCCATTTGCGACAACATGGATGGAACTAGAGCATATCATGCTTAGCGAAATAAGTCAAGCGGAGAAAGACAACTATCATATGATCTCCCTGATATGAGGAAGTGGTGATGCAACATGGGGGCTTAAGTGGGTACGAGAAGAATAAATGAAAAAAGATGGGATTAGGAGGGAGACAAACCATAAGTGACTCTTAATCTCACAAAACAAACTGAGGGTTGCTGGGGGGAGGGGGTTTGGGAGAAGGGGGTGGTATTATGGACATTGGGGAGGGTATGTGTTTTGGTAGTGCTTTGAAGTGTGTAAACCTGGTGATTCACAGACCTGTACCCCTGGGGATAAAAATATATGTTTATAAAAAAATAAAAAATTATATTAAAAAAAAAATAAAAAAATAATAATCCAAAAAAAAAAAAAAAAGAGTAGGTATCTGATTAGCAGGGAAGGTAATGAGTTCAGATTTGGAAAATTTGAGTTCACCATACCTCAGTGATTATCATGAGGCAGTGTTTAATTGGCAGCTGGAAATATGGATGTAGAGCTCAGAGAAATAGTTCAGGAATTTTCCATTTGCATTTCTCCTGGCATCCATGGGAGCTTAATAAAAACCACTGCAATTACTCATTATGAAGTTTAAGAATTTCATGAGATCAACTCCCTCAGACTATTAACACCCTTCATTATTTTATTCATTAGTTGTCTTGGCTACTCATGCACCTCTAATTTTGTATAGAAAGTATCTGGATGATAATCTTCCATCCTGAAACTACACAGCAGGTTTTCCATTAGGTTCTTGGTGAATTAGTTGTATTTCCTTGCTTACTTCTTGGACTTATAAACCTAGTCTTTTGATTGTAACCAACCCCTACTTTGCTCCACTCCAATTGGCCCTTGTTGGATCTTCCTAAATTTCTGTTCTTAGAATCTGCTCAGTAGCTCAATTTCCACAAAGAGGAGAGCTATTCTGCTTAACCCTCATCCCACATTTTTGCTAGACTTTCATTTGTAAGTAAACAAAAGCTAATATTGTATATTGAGAAGAATAATCAAACTCCCATGATGTTTCTAGTTTGATACATGGGTCCTGTCCTGCATCAGAACCAATAGGACAGCTTATTAAAAAATGCAGACCTCTAGAGGATCCAAGAAAATCAGAATTTCTAGGGGACAAAGTCTAGAGTAAGTTTTTCATTTTTCCTTTCTTTTTTAAATAAGCACCATGATGATTCTTATGCACATTTTTAAGTCTGTGAATCACAGATTTAAACCAAGAAGAAATGAAACGCACAATAGAAACTTCAATATTTATAACATGGTAGGTTGAAAGTTTAAGAACTTTATTTCCTTTATAAAATATATTTCTGAAAACAAATTTAATATAAATTATTGGAAAATACTTGAAATAATTTAAAAATAAAAATTTTCAAGTATAAACCTTGAAAAGAAGGTTGCCTAGAGTTCCACAAAAAGACAGAGTTAACATTTTGATGATTGATTTTTAAGTTTTTTTTTTAATTTTCTAGAGGTGTATTTTTCCTACTATATAAATATATAGGCTTAAACTTCATATATAGTGTAGTTCATCTTTCTTACTCAAACTGTCACATGCATTCTTAAATTTAACTCCTTTAAATATTATTTGAATATATATGCAATTTCTCATCTTACATGTAAGATGAAATGAAAGAAATTTCATTACATGAAATTTCATCATTACATCATTACATGTAAATTTCATTACATGAAAGAAATTTCATGTATCTATATGTGTTCTTCCAGTATCAGCTAGTGTTTACATTTTTGTCTGGGTTACTTTGTTAATCTTACTAGTACAGTCCCTTAAATGGGCTCCCTGTCTTCTCTAGCTTTGTTTCTGAGGATCAAGTAGGCCTGAGATCCCACTGATCTTAAACTATTGGCATTATCCAGAGCAACTCACACACTGCTAAAGTGGGAACAGAAACCAATGAAGAGGGGTGCCTGGGTGGCTCAGTGGGTTAAGCCACTGCCTTCTGCTCGGGTCATGATCTCAGGGTCCTGGGATCAAGCCCCATGCACTCTGCTCAGCAAGGAGCCTGCTTCCCTTCCTCTCTCTCTGCCTGCCTCTCTGCCTACTTGTGATCTCTTGCTGTCAAATAAATAAATAAAATCTTAAAAAAAAAAAAAAAAAGAAACCAATGAAGAGTAAATGGAAAATGATGAAGTAAAGGTTGAGAATATAAATTGCTCCTTCAAAAAATACTCTTTCAAAAAAAAATGAAAGAAAGAAAAAGATAACATTACTGCTTAAAGGGGAAACAAATAAATTGTTCTGGGGTTGGAGACACAACTTAATACGTTTGTTGACTGAGGAAAATGAATGCATGAAGAAGGAAAGATTGAAATGACATAAAAGGAATTATTGAAACCCAAGTTTTCAGATGATATGCAGGGCTTGAAATCTTGAGTACAGATGGAAGTGTCAGCTTTGGAAAGGAGCAGACAAGACTTGCTCTGAGATAGAAGAAACAAATATGCAGATGATGGAATGGGGGTGAATAGGAAGGACCATGATACAGCTCATGCATAACACTGTGTCACTGGTTGTAGGAAACAAGAATTTCTGCCAACACTGATGGGGCAGGAGTGCAGAAAGGCACTGGTGGGGAGTGGTAATAAAGCCTGCATGTAGTAATGGGAAAGCCAGGAACCAAGTGAAAGGAAAAGGAGCCACTGAAGAAGACAGTCACATAATGATAACTCCAAACAGGATAAGCTTGTAATTTTCTTCAGTGATACCAGGCAGGCAAAGAGCAATTTAAAAGCAAAATGTTACATTGATCTAGGGTTAGCCAGTCAGATGTGCTGAAACACAAGGACACTCTGCCCTATTCCTATCCATCTAGATTATTCTAGTGAGAGAATTTAAATTTAGAGACCTGTTCTTAAAGTTGGTTTTATTAGTCAGTTACCCAACCACCCACTCACTGATTGATAGCATGGAACTGATTCTCAGCACTGTCATGAAACATATGCAATGTTTACTCTACCTTTCCATGTCCTTACCTATACCCCTACCCTAACTTGCGAATGCACATGTATTCACAACTGAGGATGCCTATATGGCCTATCATCTCAGCATGCCCCATTCTATAGACTTTTCTCAATTTCCTATCTTCTGACATTGCTACTGAAACCAACCTATTTATCAAGTATCATTGGGTTGAGTGGTCAGCTATTCTGAAAAAGGAGAGGACATAGAGAAGAGTTCAAGAGAGAAGGGTTGCCTAAGAAACAGGAAACTAGAAATGATGGAAGGACACAGTCAGAAAGAAATTCTGCATAGAACAGTGATGTCTCACACTAAGTTCTTTCTTTTTTTTTTTTCATTATAGCAATGGTTCATACAGCAATCAGTAATAGTTGTTAGACACATAAAACAAAGATTGAAGGAAGGGAAGATGGATTAAGGCTTCTTCATTTCCTAACTAGTTGCTTTACTTGGGTAAATTAGATTCTGTGTCAGTTCCCACCTTTAGTACAAATCGATAGAATGATACTTACCTTGCAAGATTACTGTAGGTGCCTCAGTGGATATTATTCTGTGTTTCTTGCTCTTAAGACCTTGGTATGTGATAGATTAACTATAACCGAAAATCAAAAGTGGTATGTAAATACTGGCAGATCTACTTTTAGTGATAATTATTCATACCAATTTTCCTGCTGGGAAATATTTTCAATTTGATTAAGGGTCTTGAGTGCCTGAGTTTGGAAGAATTCTCATTCATGTTGAGAGGTTTTTGTTTGTATTTGTCTTGGAGTGTGTGTCATGTCTTGTGGCCTGGCAGAACATGACTGCTGGAAAGGAGGAAGTTAAAGCATTAGAGAGTGAAAGACCTGGAACCAGACCTCGCTGATGAAGTGAAGCAGGTTATGAGAATAAACCGACTTTGAGGTAGTGGAATGTAGTACGATATTTGAGATGCTCAGCAAAAGACAGTCAATAAGCAGCCAAGATCATATAAATACAACAGGAAGTACAAGTTTGCTTTGACAAGTGGTAGAACATAGTTATGTTCAATATCAGTAGCAGAAATCTTAGGTCAGCATTTGACATTTAATAAAACAATTCAGTAAATGTTTTTAAGGATGTTCATCAGAAGAAAAAAAGGTTTTTGGTCTGAATGACTTCAGCCCTAAGACCCCAAAATTCCTAGAGGCTATGAACAGCAAACTACAGGTAGACAGAATGAGAATATGAGCATGAGAAATCAGATTAAAAGAGGGCAGGGAGGCTTGGATTTTATCACAGACATAACTGGAACTGAAAGTAGAACTGACTTAGTAACATGAGCCACAAGATACTGAACATTGAGTTGGAGCTCTTAAGAGCCTATCTTTCCCCTTACCTCCCCTAACCTCCACATATACATACAAACTGATGGTGATTATTAAATAATCAATTATAGGGGCACCTGAGTGGCACAGTGGGTTAAGCCTCTGCCTTTGGCTCAGGTCATGATCTCAGGGTCCTGGAATAGAAACCTGCTCCTGTTTCCCAGAGAGCCTGCTTCCCCCTTTCTCTCTGCCTGCCACTCTGCCTACTTGTGCTCTCTCTCTCTCTGTCAAATAAATAAAGTAAATCTTTAAAAAAATCAATTATATAATAATATAATTATTCTATTATATATAATAGAATATTAAAATAACACATATAAATTAATAAAATAATATATAATATAATAATTATATTATATACACACAAACTGATGGTGGCCTTAGAATGCTTGCTATTAGCACATGAAAACCTTGCAAGCAGAAGTAACCCATTGGAGAGGGAAGGCTCCAGAGCTTGTAGTCAGACTGGCCCTAAAAGACTACTTATACCCTCATACATCTTGATGGAAAGGCAAACTTGGGAATAATTCATTAACAGTATCAAATCTGTAGCAAGCTAATCCATGCAATCAACACATCTGTGTTGTCACCTATCCTTTTGTGTCCAAATTCCTTAGCATGACATGAAATGTACTTCACAGCTCAACCTTCCCAGCCCCATCTCCTTTCTCCTCCCTCCTTGCTTCAAGACCTAGCTAAAATGTCACCTTCTCTGTGGAATACACCTAACTCCCTTAGGCATCATGAATCACTCCTCCTCCATGCTCTCCAACCAGAATGCCTAGTGTCCTTTATCATCCATCTCATTACATCATCTTCATCTCTGTACACCTCCATGCCTCCCACTAGAGGTGAACTCCTCCAGGGCAAAGGCTGTCTTATACACTCTAGTTCCCTAGCACCTCATTCTGTTCTTGCCATGATCTCATGTGGTTGCCCAATGAGAGCACAATGGCACAGAATGTTTAAATGTCTTTCCCAAAGATATCCAGCTAGTTAGGAGCAGAGCTGATTATAGCAGAACCAGGTCACCTGATTTTTAATCTAACGCTTTTCCTGCCATACTGTTCTGTCTCCCATCTAATGATTACAGTAATCTTTTAAACTCTGTAGCACCTTCAGTAACATTCAAACATGTATTTCCTATTTCATTCATTTGAAGTAGGTCAAGGGGGCCTCATTGCCTTAGAGATTCCTGAATTGAGGCAGTTAATGCATTGATCAAAGTCTCAAAGCCAATCATTGAAACATACACTAAATAGTGCTTTTGCTTTGCTACCAGACCACCCTGCCATAGAGCAGCACATATTGTTAGCTATTTGACATGGTTATCAAAACAAGAGGGAGAAACCAGTGTAGACTATGCTGGTCACTGCTTGAGCTATTATTTATTCTTCCTGCAGTTTTAGAAAAAAGTTACAACTCTCCCTAGAGGGATTCTACTAATGTGGGTGATTTATCACTGTCCTTTTTCCACATATATGTTTTAGGAGTTAAAAGTAGGGAAGCTGGAAGCAGGAGACCACCTGGGGCATTGTGAATTCTCTCTCTCAATCAGAGTCTTTGTCTAACTGGCATAGCTATTTTCTTGCCATACATAAAAAACCTTTTTACTATAGTATATCTTAAAGAAAGGTACTTTATGTTAACACTCATTTCCCTAAAGGAAAACTTTATTGGGAATCTGGGATAAAACACTATTCTCAAGGAACACACCCAATGTGGATAGATCGCATTTCATTCTTGTTTACAAGAAGAAGGATCTGTGTAAGACCATATGGCACCATGTGGATATTTTAAAGGCAACACTTGTTTCATAGGTTACTCTGTAGTTTACTAAATAGGACCCACAATGATTTGAAAGATTATGTCGTTCTCAATTACAGTGTAAGTGGAATACTCTATTCCTAGTCCCCAGTGAAAGGTTTTCTTGTCAAGGAGCATGTTTGTTAGCAACAAATTATGCTTTCTTAATACTATCCTGATTTCAAGTATTCATATAGCTTAGCAATTGTCAGGGATAAAATATTTCTAGTCTATTGGCCTCATATATGTTTTTAAAAAGCTAAAAAGCTAAATCTAATTAGTTGCACATGTAGGACTCAGTAATTTTAAGACTTTTGTTCACTTTGCATAATGAGAAGAGGGAATAAAATTTCTCATAGGGTACAAGAAGGAGTAGGGGTCTTTGAGCCAGCAATTACGTAGTAGCCTTGGAGTTTATGAGCAGATAGGAATACGTGGTGACTTTCAGGGCTCACTGAAAGCCAAGAAGGGCTTAGGTATAATGAGGTTTGTTCAGAAATAAAACAATTAAACTACCTTCTAAGAAAGAACATTTTTCTTATCCCTGCATGATGACATTGCTACATTAGCTTCAAAAACAAATAAGCATAACAAATATCATGGAGGACAAGGGGTCTTAGAAAGGAGAAGGGAGTTGGGGTAAATTAGAAGGGGAGGTGAATCATGAGAGACTATGGACTCTGAAAAACAACTGAGGGGTTTGAAGTGGGGGTGGGGTGGGAGGTTGGGGTACCAGGTGGTGGGTATTATAGAGGGCACAGATTGCATGGAGCACTCAGTGTGGTGAAAAAATAATGAATACTGTTTTTCTGAAAATAAATAAATTAATTTAATTTAAAAAAAAGAAATCAATTTCTAGTAAAAAAATAATAATAATCAAGGCACAAATAGATGCATTTTTCTTATGAAAACAAAACAAAACAAAACTTTAATTGGTTGAACACCATGAGCTTTTGAAAGTTAGTTATATTTGAAGAGAGAAAACTGGGCTAGCATTGCCCATGAAACAAGACCCACGGATATATTTATTGTATTTTTTTCTTTAGGTTCCACAAATTATTTGAATTAAATCTTTATTTGATATGATAAAGAAAAAGGCATTTGAATTGCTTCAAGAGTGTCAGAATATCACAAGATTGGTGTAAGAGATGGATTGCAAAAATGGCCTCAACTGTTCCTCCTCACTCCTCTATCTTCACTTCTTTCAATGTGACCTTATAGCTCTTCCCATCAGAAGATGTAATCTTTTCCTCTACCTCTTGAATTTGGGATAGCCCTGAAATTTGCTTGGGGTAATAGGAGCTGGCACAAATAATGTTGTGCCTATTCTGTTGTTAGACCTCAAAAAGCCTTGTTTGCTTCTGTTGTTTCTTCCTGTACATTTGCAACCACTGTGAGGATCAGCCCAGGCTTGCCCATTTTAAGACATGAGAACAAGTAGAATAAAGCTAAATCAACCCAGCCAAGGTCTTCGCAGCATGGCCAAGTCCTAGCGAAACTGCAACTGATTACAAACACATGAACAAGTTCAGCTCATATAAGCCATTTAGAAGCACCCAGGTAACTTGGACACCTGAACAAACTGAATACTGTTGGATTTCCCTGAATTTTGTATTTGCTTATTATGTAATATTGTTGCAGCAAAGATAAATGATAAAGTTGATAAATATTTATTTTGACACTTTGAATCATAATACCAAATCCCCTCTAGTTATGAAACTTACACTTAGAAATGTACATGTTTAAAAAAATGCTACAATCAAAAGGAAAAAAAGCATCAACTTTGCATTCCACCAAAAGATGATATGCTATGCCCAGTGGCTAGGTCTCTTGACCTACAAACACATGCACTTACAGATAGCCTTTCACAACCTATTCTGTTTGTCAGTAGAGAATCTTCTTCAGAGGGGGTAGTTTTATGTTAGCCAAGATTTTTTTCATAGTTGAAATGTAACCCAAACTAATTTATAATTTGCTAATGTTTTTCCTGCTAAGATGTTTATCTCTGTCCAGCTTTTGTGACATTCATTTTCTTTCCCTCCTTAAAGCATATTTTCTCTGCCTACATCTGAAATATAATTTTGCTTTAAGGAACTCTGTTTTGGAAAGAGATATCTAATATGTCTGATAAACCATACAGTTCTTTCTATTGCAAAGCCAGACAAACAAGTAAGCCATTTTTACATGAGAGTTTGGTTTCTAGAGGAAAGTAAATGCTTACTGAACAGTCTGGAAGACAAGTGATGAAACTAACCAAGCAGGGTTGGGCCATGGTTTAGCTGGACAAAGCAGAAACCAAGAGAGTACAGAGGAGTAACTCAAATCCAGCAGACATTCAAAAGATACAAATTCATAATGAATAAGTGCTTGCGTTCTCTAATTCATTATGAAGAACACTAGAAATCGTAACTTGATGATCTTGTCTTAAAATAAAATAAAAGATGCAAAATCCCAGGTACAACCTTATTAGAATTAGGACTTCTGTGACTCCGTTTCCTCACTGTAAAAATGGGGATAATGATAATACCTGCTTCATAGGGTTGGTAGGATTAAATGACTGAATATTTGTTAAAACAGCACGTGAAATATGGCAAATGTTTGTTAAATGAAAAATCACCAACTAGAAGCTCAAGACTTCAGTTTCTAATCTGGCAAATTAGAAGCTAGGAGTCATCACTTGATTCTGACAAATAAAAAGCTGAATTTAAAAAAAAAAAACAACCTTAGATTTATTAGACAAGTGAGATCATAGGGCAAACCACTGCCTGCTCCCCAAATTGGAGAGACAGACAATCAAAAACAGAAAATCACAAGTTACCAGGACAGAAACTCAGCAACATACTACCCCAGAGAAACCAGTGCCAAAGCAGGAAAACATGAAGTATAATTAATGAATTGCTGGGGGCTCAGAATAGACAAGTCTGGGAGCTAAAAGCTCCAAGGGGACTCTATAATGGGGGATTCTCACACATTTGTAAATTTTACCTCTGGAAGTATGATCAAATTCTCACAGTATAGAGCATAAAAAAGTCCCTTCATGCTTCCTGTACGGGTGAGGTGAAAGGAGCCATTTTGAAATACTCCAGAGCATCTGTTCTTCTTAATAAGGTTTGCCTTCTGGAGAAACTAGTTAAATAGAGCCCAACATGCACCCTGCTAGAGTTTTATCAGAGCCTTAATTGATTGCAGGGAAGGGAAATACCCAACCTCAGCTCACTCCAGCCATCCTGCTCCACCTTGGGGGAGGAGGAGTCAACTCAGAAGCACATTCCAGAGGTACAGAGTCATTAAAAGACTGAAGCTACTCCTAGGACTATAGAATACTTCTCTCATCACATCATCACTGCATTACTAAAGGTCTATTTATAGTAGTTCCTTTTACCCAGTACATCATGTCTAGCTATTAAGAGAAAATTATAACACAAATCAAAAGACAAAAAAAAGAAGTTTTAAGAGACAGAGAAAGAGTTAGAACCAGACTGAAATATGGCAAAATTGTTAGAATTATCAGACGGTGATTGATTGATTGATTGATTGATTTTAAAGATTTTATTTATGTATTTATTTGACAGAGAGAGAGAGATCATAAGTAGGCAGAGAGGCAGGCAGAGAGAGAGGGGGGAAACGTGCTCCCCATTGACCAGAAAGCCCAATGCGGGGCTCGACCCCAGGACCCTGGGATCATGACCTGAGCCAAAGGCAGAGGCTTAACCCACTGAGGCACCCAGGCTCCCAGACTGTGAATTTTTTAAAAAGATGAAAGAATCATGATCAAGCCAATAACATTGTCAATCACTAGGAATATGAAGCGTGGTCTCTGTATCTGTGCATTTGTTATTCAGTTGGGAACATGGAACCCATTGGCACAGGTGAAAAGCTTGATTAAATAACTCAGCAACACAGGTACATAAATACTGAGAAAACAAAATCCATGAGACTCTAGACTAGAAGAGTTTTCAGTATGGGATGGTATCAGGAAGCAGTTATAGAAACCCAAGTTCTGGTGTGAGTCCAGAGAAGGCCTAGGAAAGTGAAAGTCAAAGATTGAAAAAGAGGTTGTCAATCTTTTTCACTAACTCAAATCCCTAGAATTACCCATAGTAAGCTAAAGAAACAATTTATATTCAGTCTCTTAGCCCGTGGAAGGAGTTTATGCAGCTTTCAAAAGTAAATAATTTAGACCCAAAGGAAAGCTTACACATTGAGAGGATCTGGTCTGATATTTGAGATGCTTCTGAGAACATCATTTTCTAAAATAGCAGAATACTAAGAAGTCAACTGTGAGAAAGTGAAAATTAACTTATAAGCAACACTGGAATTGTCAACTACTTTACTTCTTTTAATTTTTTTTTTTTTGTCTTCCTGAAAAAGATGAATTTGGTACATGGTAATTAGCTGCTCTGCTTTGCTTCCTCTTTGCAACCTGATGGGCCCTACCTTATGAAACAATTGGTGTTCTGCACTGTAGACATTTCTTAACAAATGGTGAAAGTGTGTGCTCACCCAGATAGATGAAAACACCACTTGAGATGACAGGAAGCTGTGTTAGAGGGCAAGATTGCTGTGGATGTGCAGTTCCTCCATCTCAGGTGTTGGGGACATTCATTCTTTTTCAAATCTTTTGGGAAGGTGGATACAGCAGTTCATGAAAAGAGATGCCACTATTCTGACAAGTTAATTAAGCTTTCACTTCTGAGTATTATATGTATAGCAAAGAAGAAAAACCTTAATTTTCTTTGTACTGTCTGACAAAAAAGAAACACAAGATAAATGCAGGCAGATTCTTTCAAAGTTGTTCTTATTACTGATTCCTAGTCTGCAGAACAGAGGTTTTAAAACCTAAATCAGAACAAATGAAATGTCTCAGCATCTTTTATCTTTTTGTAATTTACATATGTATGTACATATATCAATAGATATAAGGATGTTATTCACCAAAATGTGAAAGCTGAGGAACCCATACTTGGGTTCTTCCCTATGTGTGCTTCCTGCACTTTCACTTCTTTTCACTGGTGTGGAAAATGAAACATCCATCATGGGAAGCAGAATTTTGCACTCCCCACCATCTGATTTTTACTCCATGACGTTTCCTCTGGTTATGTTACCTGGCAAAAAGAAGTTTGCGAATGCAATTAAGTTTACTTTAAGGAAAGTAGCCTAAATTATCCACGTGGACCCAGTATAATCATGAGCCCTTAAGAGCAGGAAAAGAAGGCACAGTGATTCAAAGCATAAGATGAACTCAACATACCTCTGTTAGCTTCAAGATGAAAGAACACATGCAAGGAAATAGGAACCTCAGTCCTACAACAGAAAGGAACTGAATTCTGTCAACAAAGAATGAGCTTGAAAGAATATCCTAAATTCCAAATGAAAACAACCACCTTGACTGACACCTTAATTTTATGATGATGAGGTCCTAGATAATTCAACCAAGCTGTGCCAGAATTCGGACCTATTGACTATGAGCTAATAAGTGAGTATTATTCTAAGTTGCTAAGATCATCACGATTTGTTAAGGCAACAATAAAAAATATGATACATCCAGATTTTAACCAGTGTATTGTCTTACATTTAAACTGATCATATTATAATTTCTTATCCATTTTTAGATATTGTATACTACATTTTGATAAACATATCTGAATGTACCTGTTGTATATACACATATGAGTATGTAGGCAAATTAATTTCTAAAGAATTTTTACCCCTCAAAGGTGTGTCTTCCAGTGAGTCTTCAGGTGAGTTCCAAGCTATTTCTGAATTAGGCCAGTTTACATGAATTAAGGAGCTAACTAAATATAAGGTCTTATTAAATAAGGCTGTGGCTAGGTATTTGAGGTCAAGGACTAAGGATCTAGCAAAGAAGTGCTATAATAGACACCCCTGGTTTGCTGGCTGACATTGTTTCTCCTCTTTCCTGGTACAGAGACTATGTTTCTCTGAAAACCCCCACCCCCCGCCCACCCATAACACACATATGTACACATCTTACCCTCACTATTAGCCATCTTGTTTGGGTAGAACTAAACCCAATCCTACTTCCAGAGTTGGACCCTGATTGCATTAAGGTAATCTGAACACATCATCCTTATGACCATGGTCAATGGTTTAAGAATGGGTGCAGTACTCAGACATAATTCAATCAGCTCTTTGCATTACATGGCCCTCATCCAAGGATATTGGTTTGGTGGTCTAAGTTGGTCCAAACAGAATGAATGCAGAAGATTTTGCTAAGAATGCCAGGACATATACTCCTCCCTTTGTGAAAGACACAAACAAGGAAGCACAAAGCCCCAGTTGTTTCTGGAAGAAGTCTTAGATGTACAAAATGAGAACCTACTTGACATTAAAACCAACATCAAGGAAGTGGAATGCAGGTAACAAAATTACAGAAATAGCCTCATGAACACAGTTAGGCCCCAGTGAATTCTATTGTGCCCCCAGATTCTTGTTAGATGAGCCAGTAAATTTCCTTTTTTAAATAGAACCCATCTTGGTTGGATTTTGTCTTGCAATTAAAGCATCCCTAAATTGTAGGTGAAGGAAAAGACAAGACTAGAAAAGACAAACCTCACACTTCACAATGTTGCCCAGGGCTAGTTAGGCCTTCAGTTATCCCTGCCCAACTTACTTCCCCCAGGTATGAATATAAGTTATACTTTCCCCTGAGTGCATCTTTCCCAGAGTAAACAATGCTGCAAGAGAGTGAACATCTCACGGGGTTTTTTTGCTCATTCTTTCCAGTACCTGTCTTCACCTTTGATTGTGATTTTTGTCTCTAAGTAACATATCTTTCTCTTTACATGGGGCTTTTCATGTGATTATTTAGAAAGAGTCAATGAGAGATGAGAGTGAATAATCATTACAGGGGATGAACTATTGGGGAGGTTTCTTATTTGGGGGTTACATTTCTATTTGGGGATTTTTGTGTTCTAGACCATTTGATTCATCCATTGTCCTTGCATTTGTCTTGCATCCATCTTTCCATCAGATATATTTCTTTCTGTCACATTCTGAGCAGATTTTGAAAAAAAAAAAGTGAATGAAAAATCTCAAATATATTATTGCTAGCTTAAAGTAAAAACAAAACATAATCGTGGTCTCCTGTTGCACATCCACCTGACAATTTGCCCTGAGGCAATCCAGTGAAGCAAATTGAGAAATCTGTGTCACTCATACACAGATTTGAATAGAACTGCTGAAGCTTGCCGAGGCAAGTTTTCTCACTAGGCAAAATCTATTTATGTCAAAACCTTATTCATTTATTTTCAATATTACTTTATGATACTATATATATATTTACACAAATAAACTTTATACATTCAACACTGAAAATCCTTAATCATGGGATATATCTATTTCTTTTAGATTATAAATGATAAGAAATAAGATCTAGCTGAACTTCATATTAAGAGAAATTATAAAATAAAAGTAGATAAAATTAGTAGCAAACCCATATATGGTTTTTGGTTCTGTTTTTCATGTATTGGTCCAATTTTGGTATGGTTTAATATTTTTAGGTTTTATTTTAATTCCAATTAGCATACAGTGTTATATTCATTTAAGGTGTACAATATAGTAATTTAACACTTCCATACATCACCCTTGCCCATCACAAGTGTACTCCTTAATCCCCATCACCAACTTCACCCCTCCCCTACCCAGATCCCCTCTGGTAACTATCATTTTGTTTTTTATAGTTAAGAATCTGTTTCTTCCTTCTCTCTCTCTGCCTGCCTCTCTGCTTACTTGTGATCTCTATCTGTCAAATAAATAAATAAAATCCTAAAAAAAATAAAAATTAAAAAAGAATCTCTTTCTTCTGGGGCACCTGGGTGGCTTAGTCGGTTAGGTGTCTGTCTTTGGCTGTGGTCATGATCCCAGGGTCCTAAAGTTAAAGCCTCACATCGGGTTCTCTGCTCAGCAGGGAGCCCACTTCTCCCTCTCCCTCTGCCTGCCATTCCGCCTGCTTGTTCTCTCTCTGTGTGTCAAATAAATGAATAATAAATAAAACATTTAAAAAAGGAATCCATTTCTTGGTTTGCCTCTCTCTTTTTTTTTAATTTTTAATTTTTTATAAACATATATTTTTATCCCCAAGGGTACAGGTCTGTGAATCGCCAGGTTTACACACTTCACAGCACTCACCAAAGCACATATCCTCCCCAATGTCCGTAACCCCACCCCCCTTCACCCAACCCCCCTCCCCCCAGCAACCCTCAGTTTGTTTTGTGAGATTAAGAGTCACTTATGGTACCATAAGTGCCTCTCTCTTTTTCCCTTTGCTTCTCTGCTTTGTTTCTTAAATTCCACATATGAGGGAAATCATATGGTATTTGTCCTTCTCTGACTGACTTATTTCACTTTGGATAATAACTTGCTAGCTCCATCCACATCATTGTAGATGGCAAGATTCCATGCTTTTTCATGGCTGTGTGATATTCTATATATCTATATATCTATTCTATTCTATATGTAGAATATATATATATATCTTTATCTATTCATCAATAGATGGACACTTGTGTTGTTTCCATAATTTGCCTATTCCAGATAATGCTGCTATACACATTGGAGTACATATATCCCTTTGAATTAGTGTTTTTATATTCTTTGGGTAAATACCTAGTAGTGCAATCACTGAATTGTAGGGTAGTTCTATTTTTAACCTTTTGAGGAATCTCCATACCATTTTCCAGAGCAGCTGTACCAGTTAGCATTTCCACCAACAGTGTAATAGAGTTCCTTTTTCTCCACATCTTTGCCAATACCTTTTGTTTCTCGTGTTGTTGATTTTAGCTATTCTGACAGGTGTGATGTGATATCTCATTATAGTTTTATTTCCTATTTCCCTGATGATGAGTGATATTAGGCATCTTTCTGATGTGTCTGTTGGCCATCCGTATATATTTTTTTGGAAAAATGTCTATCCATGTTTTCTGTCTAGTTTTTAAAAATCATTTATTAACTTAGAAAGAGAGAGAGAGAGAGCACACATGAGAGAGAGCACATGAGTTGGGGGAGAGGGACAGAATCTTCAGACTCCCTGCTGAGCACAGAGCCCCATGTGGGGCTCAATTTCATGACACATGAGATCATGACCTGAGCTAAAACCAAGAGCCAGATGTTCAACCGAATGAGCTACCCAGGCACCCCCTTCTGCCTATTTTTAACTGGATTGGTTTTTAGGTATTGAGTTTTGTTGTTTTTTAAAGAGATAGAACTTTATTAAGTAACTGCCAGGGAGCAGAGGGCAGGAAAGCCAAGGAGAGACTGTCTGTGATAAGATAGTGATGAGGGGCCATAACTATAGAGAGGAGTGAGGGAGTATGGGGACATATGGAATTTCCCCTTTTTTGTTAATCTTCAGAAGTGCACCTGGTTGTAATTGGTTGGTTTGGGCCTATGGCTATTTCAAGGTGGTTGCTTAATGAGCCTGTTCGAATTCACCTCAGTGGTTGCTGAGGTGTTGCCTTGGGTGTTGAGTTTTATAAGTTCTTTGTATGTTTTGGATACTAACTCTTTATCAGATATGTCATTTGCAAATATCTTCTCCTGTTCTGTAGGTTACCTTTTAGTTTTGTTGATTGTTCCCTTCACTGTGCAGAACTTTTTTTTTTTTATTTTGATAAGTCCCAATAGTTTATTTTTGTTTCCCTTGTCTCAGGAGACATGTCTAGAAAAAAAAGTTGTTATGGCTGATGTCAAGAGGCTACTACCTGTGTTTTCTTCAAGGATTTTTATGTCTTCAGGTCTCATATTTACATTTTTAATCCATTTTAAATTTATTTTTATCTTTAGTGTAAGAAAGTGGTCCAGTTTCTTTCTTTTGCATGTAGCTGTCCAGTTTTTAACCTCACTATTTGTTAAAGAGACTGTCTTCTTCCAACTGGATATTCTTTCCAGCTTTGTCAAAGATTAATTGACCATATAGTTGTGGGTTCACGTCTGAGTTTTCTATTCTGCTCTGCTAATTTGTGTGTTTATTTTTGTGTCAGTACCATGCTGTTTTTATCACCACAGCTTTGTAACATAACTTGAAGTCCAAAGTTGTGATGCCTCTTTGCTTTTCTCTCTCAAGATTGCCTTGGCTATTTGGAGTCTTTTGTGGTTCCATATAAATTTGGGGATTGTTGGTTCTGTTTCTGTGAAAAATGCCATCGGTATTTTGCTATGGATTGCATTAAATGTCTAGATTGTTTTGCGTAAGTATAGACATTTTAATAATATTTCTTCTTCAAATCTATGAGCATGCAATGTCTCTCCATATCTTTATATCATCTTCAATTTCTTTCATCAGTGTTTTAGAGTTTTCAGAGTCCAGGTCTTTCACCCCTTCAGGTAGGTTAGTCCTTAGTATCTTAGTGGTGTTCTGAGGTATTATCCTAGATATCCTAGGTAACCTTATTGTTTTTGGTGCAGTTGTTAAAGGAATTGACTCCTTAATTTCTCTTTCTGTTACTTTATTATTGGTGTATGGAAATGCAACAGATTTCTGTAAGTTTATTTTGTATCCTGTGACTTTACTGAACTTAAATATCAGTTCTAACAGTTTTTGGTAGAGTCTTCTGGGTTTTCTATATATTATGTCATCTGCAAATAGTGAAAGTTCTACACTAATGAAACCCATGTATATCTTAATTTTCTACTTTAAGACCCTTCTTTAAGTTTTAATGGCTGCCAAAAATTCCTTTAATAGGGATAGATTTTTTTTTATTTTACAATAATTGGTGAAAGGCTTAATGTACAAGTATAAATTTTTTCACATTAAAGCTTAATGTCAGTTAAACCTTTCTTATGAAGAAGATTTAATAATGGATTAAATCTGTAGAGATGCATAGAAAGAAGTTTAAAAGCATAGAAAAGGGAGTTTAAGAAGTTGGAGATAAATTTCAGTTTTTATAATAAAATTATGTTTTGTACTTTAGCGTAGATAGCAAATTTACACGTGACTGTTTTTTTCTAAAATCATTTGTCAGGATCCTGAGAAAATAACCAAGTCAGTTTCCTCTTTTTTGTTTCAATTGTTATATCCTCTTAAGTATTGCCTATTGGAAGATTAGAACTCATGGAAAGAAAGTAGACTTTTCTTTAATCCTGTTTACATTTGGGGAGCTGAAAATCTTTTTTTGTATTATTAACTTTTAGTACTATCATTTTAACATCTTCTACATCCCCCTCAAGCCAGTTTGTTAAAAACTCATGTTACATAATGACATTGGTCAATTAAATTTTTTTAAAGGTTTTATTTATTTATTTGACAGAGATCACAAGTAGTTAGAAAGGCAGGCAGAGAGAGAGAGAGGGAGAGGGAAGCAGGCTCCCTGCTGAGCTGAGAGCTGGATGTGGACTTTATCCCAGGACCCTGAGATCATGACCTGAGCCAAAGGCAGCGGCTTAACCCACTGAGCCACCCAGGCACCCCTGGTCAATTAAATTTGAAAGTCTCATAACCAGGGCTCTTTGGAGCATCTTTCTCAGGATCTTTACTATGTTAAGTACATTGTGAATCTCCAAAAGGATAGTGTATCCAACGATTTTTGAACTCACAGTATCTTTTTATTTTTTTTTTTAAAGACTTTATTTATTTATTTGACAGAGAGAGAGAGTGAGAGAACAGGAATGCAAGCAGGGGGAGTGGGAGAGAAGCAGGTATCCCAACGAGCAGGGAGCCAAAGCAGGGCTCAATTCCAGGACTCCGGGATCACGACTTGTACTGAAGACAGATGCTTAATGAACAGGTACTTCTCAGGAAAAAAAAATAATAATAAAATAAATATAGATATATAAAAATATATATATATTTTATACACACACACACATACATATATATATACACATCTCAATATAGGTTAATAACAGTCCCTTTTAGATCTAAAAGACTTTCACTACTCAAGAGAAAGGTTAAGCTTTCTCTCAAATTTCTCATTCCACGGTTATATTCTCTACTCAGAATTTGCTAAAGAATTTAGAGTGGGAGATATAAAGTAATATTTGATTTTGTTGATCCAGTCAAATGTTCAGATTTGAACAAAGAATAACAAAATGACTAAAGGTGAAATTAGAGTGTTGATTCCAATTACCAAATAATCATTTAATTTAAAACTTTCCCATTCTTATCTTATTGTATTGGTATTCATGTGTCATTGCTTCTTGCTCATTTCTTTTAAAGTCAGCATTTTTATTTTTTGAAATATTGTCTTATTGTATTGGATTGATATTAATACTATTTTCATTACATCTTTTATTATTTATAAGTGAATGTGTTATTCAGATTTGCAAAAAAGTATGTGTTCAAAAGTACACAATTATAATGATCAAGCATTTAAGAAATAAAAAAATTAGGGGCATCTGGGTGGCTCAGTGGATTAAAGCCTCTGCCTTCAGCTCAGGTCATGATCCCAGGGTTCTGGGATGGAGCCCCACATTGGGCTGTCTGCTCGACAGTGAGCCTGCTTCCTCCTCTCTCTGCCTACCTCTCTGCCCACTTGTGATCTCTCTCTGTGTCAAATAAATAAAATCTTAAAAAAAAAAAAAAAAGGAAGGAAGGAAGAAAAAAATTAGAAGATCAAAGAATTTTAGAAAGAGGAATCCAGAATATCCATACTGTACAAGAGAAATGGGTTCTCAGAAAGCTTAGGATCTAAAGGGGTGTGTGTGTGTGTGTGTGTGTGTGTGTGTCTGTGTGTCTGTGTGTGTGTGTCTGTGTGTGTCTGTGTGTGTCTGTGTGTGTGATGGATCTAAAGGATTCAATATGACCAAAAAAATGCTGATTGCTTCCTAAGGGCATAAAAGACACCATACTGTGTGCCTGATCTTATAGCTGTACATGTGACTATAAACAGAACCAATAAAAGGAAGATTTATGAGATGAATTGTAACTCAGTATAAGTAAGAATGAAGTGCTCAAATTCTCCAGTGCTCAAGAAGAATGTCATAATGTTCTCATCCTTGTTTTTATGTTTAGTGTTAAGTTTTAGTTCTTTCACATTGGTCAGCTATGCTAATTGTGCCATGAACATCATCATTAAAAAGTCCTAATATTCACAGGTTTACACTAATAAAGACCTCATGAATTCATTCCTTCTATTTTTCCAGCTTTATGTGAGGCAGCTCAGTTAAGCTTGCAATCCTCTTATTTCTAATTGTTCTGTATCCAAGACATCCTCTGAAACAATGACTCATTGTTCATTGTACTATTTTTCCAAAGTGTGCAGATTTTACCTTGAGTCCTTAATTCACCTTAGAACCATTTCATTTCTGTTGAAATGGGACTACATATTATATAAATAATAACTTCACATTCTTCATCACTGACAAGCTGCACGGAGGATGGAAAGACCCAGAATGAAGAGTACCTTTCTGCTATTATTTCCTTATAATCTTTCTTTGCTTTCTGTGCTCCCTTCTCCACTGAGAGATGGTTGAAGCAGTCCAGTTTTTAGCACTATCACCATGTCTCTGTGTCCAGTTTGAGCTGTGATTTTTCAAGAGGGCCTGACTTAGAAACATCAATGTGTAGTCTGTTGAACGGAAGAGGATAATTGGAATGAGCCACTCAAGGAAGCAGTTGGACTAATTACAGCACATTAGATAACAAGGGCCATTTACCAATATTGTGTACTTTTACTAAAAGCTCAACAGATTTTGGTTCAAGTGTGCTGAGATCTCTTATCTCTTATCTCTTACCTGATCTGAAAAGTTTCTTCCTATTTATATAAAACACTGAGCTTGCATTTTGGCTAGAGTGTGAAGTCTTGTGGGGCTTCTCTAAGTCTTTCAACACATGCAAAATAAAGAATTAAAAATATGTAAGCCAGGTCAACAGACATCTTAGTACTTCAGGCTCAAATTCTTTCTCCCCATCCGCATATGGACCAAAATCAAGGCAGGGCTCAGTTGAATGTTTTAATGTCTAATGAAAATAACACGAGGTACTTTATTTTGAATTTTTAAAAAAATGCCTAAAGCCCTCCAGAACCCTAAGAAACCCTGATAATCACAAATGAAGGTGTGTAATGATCAGAATGACTGGCATTTAGAATAATAAGAACTTAGATATGACTAAGTTCGAGTTTATCCAAAATATTGAAAGCCATTTCCTAATCTAAATTATCAAAATGGAAAAAAAACAGTGTTAGTGGGAGTGAGAAGACTCAAAGGACATTTGGACAAAAATGACTATAAATGGAATGATAGCAACCTCTGATAATTTTACACAGCTGCTTAGTTTTAGAAATTTTGATTATTATGTCATGGGCTTTTTAGCTTTGACATTTGCTCCCTGTTATGTAAAATAATCCTTTTTTCCTCCCCCATATCTTTTGCAATACTTGGTATAACCGTTTTCCTCAAGTTTGATAAGGAATAGGCTATAAACCAAGGAAAAAGAGAGTTCACTTACAAAGGGAAAGGTCTTATATCTTACTAGTGTAGTTAGGAAAAAATGGTTTATAAGTTACAAAATAACTCCTCCCTAGAAATACTTTAAATTGGATTCTTGCTATATGCTGCAAAGATGTGGTGGAACTGAAATTGCTTGTGTTATCACCTAGCTGACAGTACACAGAACTCTTCAATGCTCCTGTTTGTTTGGGACCTCAAAAATCTTCTGCGCCATCTAATGGAAACAATGCAAACTGCAGCTCGCTTTGGTGGTCAATCCTCTCAAATTCTCCAGCACAGATCAATACAGAGTGGATGAAAGCTATAGAAACTTAATAGATCAAATACCAGCCGCTAACTGTAATGGCTTGGGGGAATTGGCCCTCAGTTTTATAGTGTGCACAATTCAAACATGCCCAGGGTAGTATGATTTCAACATGCAAAAGAATTAAAGTATAATGTATCCATTCATAGCAGCAGACAATGGAGTTAACTCACATGATTTGCCAAACCAAGATCCAGAATATTCCAGGTTTTATTTTTTTTAACATTGCAAGCTAGTGCTGTATTTCTTTTTCACATCTATGCTACAAGTACAATGTCATTTAATTTTCAAGGTGTTTATCACTTTCAAAATCCGTGAATTTCATGAATGTCATGTCAGAGTCTACACCTAGAATTATAAACTCAAATGCAAACAGAGATACGGAAGTAATTTAAATTAAAAGTGAAAACAGTAGAGGGTATGGTGCAGTTAGGTAGGGGCTCTTGGCAAAGTGAAATCACACTCCCTGTCTGAAAAGGAATGAGTGCTACTTAGCAACAGGTGATTGTTGTTCAGTGACAATGCCCAACAGAAGTCAGAAATCTGTACTTTTATGTATATTTCCTTAGTTTTTAAACACTTGTTCACAACAAATGCATCTGTGGTTCAGAGATGACCTCAACCTAAGACCCACCATTTGTGGTTGCTGGTTTACCATAATCCAAGGTAACGTAATGAGGATAGAGTTAGAAGTCCCAGTTACTGGAATCATTTGGGATACAAATCCTTTGAGAAATAAGCGCCCTTATACTTTAATTAATATGCATAGATTTGCCTTAACTCTACACAGTGATAGGGAGTATCGAATCACACATATTGTATGATCTTTCTATTATTCCTGGCCAAGTAGTTTAAGGCTAAACTGCGCTGCTCCCATAGCCAGACTGTCGCCTTCACAGCCCTGGGATAAAAGGCAGCTGTCCAATTTTGTCAAACCACAGTTTCTATTACTCCCAGCCCTTGAGTTGGAGACAAGCACACACAAATGAATGAAAAGTGGATTTCAGCATTTGAAAGGTGTTTTCATGTAATTATAATTACACTTCTATATTTCTTGGGCAAAGAATGAAGAGGA
Organism: Mustela nivalis; assembly: GCF_964662115.1. Classification (NCBI taxonomy): domain Eukaryota; kingdom Metazoa; phylum Chordata; class Mammalia; order Carnivora; family Mustelidae; genus Mustela; species Mustela nivalis. Next base: position 31,704,516 of record NC_139030.1, on the reverse strand, counting down.
AGTGACAATTAATTAAAATTCAAACATGTAGAAAATATAAAGACTGAGGAAAGATATGAGGTGTTGAATATGAATGAACCCAACCAAAGATGTGTTTTCCCCCTAAAAATGTTTTAGGTTTGAGGGGTTTTTTGGATCCTTCCCCTCTACTTTCTAGAGTGTTGCTTACTACCTCACTATTTTGAATTATTTCTGAAGACACAGAACCTTTAAATAGAATGTGTGTTTCTACGTCTCATAGACTAATAGGCCTGGAGGAACATCTTTCACCAGTCTTGAGACTGGTGAGTGCCCAATCCACACACTTTCTAATAGTACCTTTGACAGCAGATTAGCATCTTATAGATCAAAATATCCCATCTTAATAGTCAGTATTGACCTGCCTCTTCATTGACCAATTGTTCTGAACTGGATCCTGAGTTCAGGAAACACTCACGGTACAATGCACATTAAGTAATTAGCACATCACTGCGCATGCACAAATGTGAGTAATCATTATTTTCACTCAAGGACTGCCAGAAGAGCTGTTCCTTTTTACTTTATAAGAAGCAGGTAGGGATTCCAAGATGGCAAGCTAGCAAGGGTTGAATCTACTTCCTTCCTGTGTGCTCCCTTTTGCATAGTATACTTGGTGTTTGCGGGCTGGAGGAGGAGGGAGTACTTCATTCACAATGAAGAAGGAAAGCAATTCCAGCTGCAGTGACTAGTCCAACAATTACTATTCTCATCATTAAAATAGTTCAAAAAAGCTCATATTCATTTTTGTCCATCACGTTTCAAGTTTCTTAAAGTCAAGAACTATGTCTCTTTTCCTTTGCAATCTTTTCTACATCAACACCCAGTTATACATGTAATACGTTTTCAAAAAATGAGTGAAAATAAAAATACGAGTAAGACACCACTTATTTTTGTTTCATTATAAATACTGTCCTTGAGATCTCAGATGGTTAACAACTTAATTGCAAACAGCAGTTTAGATGTTGTACATTTATATTAATCCTCCTTTATAAAGGTTAGGTTTCACTGATAACACTGCATTACAACCTTAATAAGCTATAAAAATAAACGAGTTATTATTTACCAAATAAAATGATTTTTATACTTGTATTAACCATTCTGTGAGACTTAGCATTGCTTATTTGGTAATATACTGAATTAGTGACCAAAAACTTAAATAAAGTTAAATCATTAACTTTCTTCTTTTACACTTAAATGAGAAATTTGGGTAGATTTTAAAGCAAAATTAGTTATACTTAGAAATGGGTATCTTCAAGATACAAACTACTGAGAGATTCTCCAAATGGTCCATGAATGGCATATGGTACACTCCAGTCCTTTAATCTTATCTGACTTCTCACCTTTGCTATCTCGAATGAAGGCTAGCACACCAGATATATTTTTTTTAATATTTTATTTATTTATTTGACAGACAGAGATCACAAGTAGGCAGAGAGGCAGGCAGAGAGAGAGGAGGAAACAGGCTTCCTGCTGAGCAGAGAGCCCGATGCGGGGCTCGATCCCAGGACCCTGGGATCATGACCTGAGCCGAAAGCAGAGGCTTTAACCCACTGAGCCACCCAGGTGCCCCCACACCAGATATTTTTTAAACTATGACCCAGAAATGCTGATTCACTATTCCCTCTATGAAATATTTTTGCTTTAATCTCAATTTTACCTTGTTCTGTACTCTTCGATCTACTGACCCTGAATTCAGGTTCTGCTTTTAGCTTTTCCTGGTCTTGTTATTAAGTTCATCAACATTTGTGAATCTGAAATATTCATTTTATCCATACAAGCCTATCTCATTATATCCTAAATGTCCCCAGTTCTTTTCTACTTCTTTTATTATTATTATTATTACTATTATTATTAATATTCTCGGTTTTCTAAGTCACAGTCTATTCCCCTCCCCACCACCTTCAGCCCTGTGAAAACCCAGCTTCTATTCCTGGCCTAAGAAACAGTCACACAAAAGAGTTTTTCTGTTCTACCTTGTTAAATAGAATGAAAAAAAATTTTTTTAAGGCTTGAAAACTGTCATCTTGTTTTGTGCAAGGAACCCTAGACAGTTCAATGTTTGGAATTCAGTAAATTTTAGATTTATAAAATCCATTTACTCTAATATATTTTAAATGCCAAAATATTATGGGAAGATAGTTCCCAAGAGTTAGTGATCTGGTTTGAAGGCATAAGTGGCAGAGGTTGCTGGGAAGAGAACTAGAAAAGGCCATTTCTCTTAGCTGAATCATGAGCACTAGGGATTGGCTTAGAATATTTGAGCAGAATGAAGCAATTCCTGTGGAATGAGCCTTGGCCAGGAAAACACACTGCTGTTGGACAGAGGGAATGCAATATCTATGGCTTTAGCTTGTTGGAGCAAAATCTTAATTAACCTGATTCTCTCCCGTTGGCTTTCACTGTCATTTAGATTTGCAAGGAAAGGGGTTATGATATATGAGTACCTGAAAAACATTCTTTCCTCTTCAGGGTTTGACGGCATCTTCCTTTGCATAGAGGATTAAATAATAATTCACATTTATTCTCATGTTAACACTGTGTATTTTTTCAGTTTTAAAAATAATACAGACCCATTATACAAATTGGGAAATTTCAAAAATATAAAGGAGCTAATTATAATTCATAATCTAGATAAAACAATTTTTAATTTTTTGCTGTTTTCTTTTCAGTACTTTCTCCATGTATCTTTTAACTATTTATGAACATGCCATCTTGTCTCTTGTTATCAAAAAATTCATTTAAAATGCCTTTTGAGTATATTTTGAATATGCTTATATCTTTAGGATTTTGCTTATTTCAATAGATTGTATTTACTTCACCATCCTCCTTTATTAACCAATGTGGTTGTAATTATTTGCAGTTATGCTTTATTTTCTCTTCCTTATATAAATGAAGTGTAACTTTCAAGCTAAAGGTAGATTCTCCCATTCTGTGAGCTCATTAACTTGGAATGAAAATGATGTAAGGAGGATTGGGACAAAAAATTTTTGTCTGTCCATGATAAGAGTTCTAAGTTAGACAATGAACTGCTAGCTATTAAATCAGATATCTGTTGTCAAGTCTAATGTCTGACAAATCACTTCAAAATCATCTTTCTTTACATATTTTCAAAAGCATAAGTTCAGGAATTAGGGGGTTTATTATCTGAAATTAACCCCATATTTCATTTGTAGGGTCTATGTTAAGTGTTGTGTAATGGCTTCTTACAGAGTTTCATTAGACCAGAACTCTGGTGCTCTCCATTTACATGTATTTACATTTTTATTTTAAAATACTCTTAACAAGGGGTGCCTGGGTGGTTCAGTTGGTTAAGCAACTGCCTTCAGCTCTGGTCACAATCCTAGAGTCCCACAGCGGGCTCCCTGCTCAGCAGGGAGTCTGCTTCTCCCACTGACCTTTCTCCACTCATGTTCTCTCTCTTTCATTCTCTCTCTTTCTCTCTCTCAAATAAATAAAAAAAAAAATCTTTAAAAAAATACTTTTAATGAATAATCCTTTTATATTTACAATATTAATCCAATCCAATATTTATAAAGAAACAATAGGCATTTTTGTATTTTGTGTTCAATACATTGTTCATATTGAATTCTCCATAGACAGTAATAAGCAAACAATATAAACCCATCAATATTAAATACGAAATCTTAATCACAAATGAGTTGTAATTGGATTCAATTGCAAATGGGTTTTTTTCCCTCACAGCACAATTAAAATCTACTCACAGATTTTTTCATTAGAAAATAAAATCAGCTGCTTAGTTCTAAAAATGTACTGTGACAAGAGCAAGGACATTTTCTCTCTGCTGGTTTTGCTTTTTGGAGGCTATAATACTCTGGGTTTTAGTATGCAGTGTCCATAACCTATTCTGCAGGGTCAAGGACTCTTTTAAGATAAAACAGAGTATAAGACAATGTGAAGTAACAGCGTCATAAACTACTTAAACTTCAGTTGCCCAGAAGTCGAAGTCCGTTTACTCCGAATATATCCTGGGCTCATATATGTTAAGATTAAATCAAAAGCACATTTCTGTGAAAGTTCATGCCAGCCACAGTCCACTCTTCCTATGTGGATTTTGTCTTTGCCATGGACAGAAAAGTAAAAAAACAATGTATCCCTCTTCATTTCTACTCTCACACACACACAAAAAAAAAACAAAAATAAAAATAGAAAAATAAAACTTCATAATTAAACCAAGATCCACTACTCAAACAATCTGGTTGAAACCAGAATGGAGGCACATGATAGAGAAAGATTGAAGTTTGGCAAAAGTGAGACCAAAATTTTTTCACTTCTGGTAAGAAGAGGCCTCCTTTCCCTCTCTCTAAAGTAAAGGTTTTGTCTAGACACTGATAAATGTTGTCCTGGATGATTAACTGGTTAGAAATATTTCTGGGAGACACCCTGCCAGATTTGGGGCAACCAAGAAATTTGGCTAAGCTGAGCCATTCAAAATATGGCTACCAGGGCACCTGGGTGGCTAAGTCAGTTAAGCATCTGCCTTCAGCTCGGGTCGTGATCCCGGGGTCCTGGGATCGAGCCCTGCTCCCCAGCTCAGTGGGGAGCCTGCTTTTCCCTCTCTCTCTGCCTCTCTGTACTCTCTCTGTCTCTCAAATTAATAAATAAAAAAATTAAAAATAAAAAAACCCAAAATGTGGCTACCATTTTTATTCAAACCCACAGTTGCATGTACATCTTTATTTTTTCTTTAATATTTTATTTATTTATTTGGCAGACAGAGATCACAAGTAGGCAGAGAGGCAGGCAGAGAGAGAGAGAAGGAAGCAGGCTCCCTACTGAGCAGAGAGCCTGACGAGGGACTCGATCCCAGGACCCTGGGATCATGACCTGAGCTGAAGGCAGCGGCTTTAACCCATTGAGCCCCCCAGGTGCCCACATGTACATCTTTAAACTAGAGTTTATTAATTCACCTTTTTTGCAGTTACATCTTTCCATTTTGTCCTTTAGCTTCTGTCATTATGCCCTTCTCAATAGAATCCAGATACTGAGATTAAATCTTGAGCTCTGTAAATGTTGAATAAACTTCCATAGATTATGAATGTCAGGGACACAAAAGACAAAATACATGTATGTGTGCATATGTACACACTCATGTGTAGATCGCTGATCCCTTTTTAAGCAAGTATGAAAATGACGAAGGAAGAACGATGTCACTGTTTTGATATCCTTTTTTCTTCCCTTTTAACTACAAGTCTACATGCATTCCCCTATTTTTTTTAATGAAAAAGGCAAGATTCTAATAATAAATGTGAAATGAGATGAAGATTAGCTCTGAAATATAAGTATTATAAAGGTGAGCAATCAGGGCTCTAGGCCAATCTTTTGATCTGCTTTAAAAATATTATCCTCAAATAAAAAATAATTTTCTTGGGTTTTAAAATAGTTTTTGATATTTAAGGAGAATATTTAGTTCTTTAGTGCTATGTTTGAGGCAAAGTTCTCAAAAGCTTTAGAAGAAACTGGTGAATATCTTACTGAACTCTGAAAAGAGGAAAGAGTCTAAGCCTTAAAAGAGAAAAGAATAACTTTTCATCTTTCCCCAAAGATTATATTCTCTGTTGTAAATGAGAAAAGATTTGATTTCTAAGTATAATATTCCTCTCCTCACCATTCCCTTCTTTTCCCCTAGCCTTTCTTAGGTCTGCTTTCCAACTGAATCCTTTAGTGAAGGAAAGGTCAAAGATTAGAGTAGCCTAGGAAAAAAAATAGCTGGAACATCCTTTGGTCTCAAGAGTCAGCTGCAAGTCTTAAAACCCTGTGCCTGGTTACCAGCAAAAATTCCATTCCAGCTGCAGAAAAATCTGTCATGTCATATCAGTGAGAGCTCAGTGTCTTTCAGACCAGGTTTGAATGCATCTAATTGAGTGATTTATGGTAATTGTAGACTTCAGAATGCAAAGTGAGAGGTTGATGTTATGCTTAGTGGTCAAGCCATGTGGCTGCCTATACCTGGAGAAATCCACTCTCAGATCCTAATTGCATCAACAACTCATTTTTGCACCGAGAACTTTCATGGGTTTATTATCTCTAGAGAAAGCATTCAAGAGTTTTATTTTTTCAAACGAAGAATGAATTTATACTGATTCAGTCCAGTTTTGATTGGTTTCCCTTGGCTGGTGACTATTGGTATGCAGTTTGTGATGTCTGTTAAGAGACCCAGAAGAAATTTGTTGCTGTGGAACTCAAGGATATGCCATGACTGGGTTATATGATTACTATATGATACTCTTAGTAAAGACATAATCTGTCATATACACCTAGATGAGATCTAGTTAGGGTTAACAATGTGGATAGACAAGAGAAGATTCTGGCTAGCTGAACCGTAAGTGAGAAGAAGGACTCTCACACTGCTTTGGTCATGATTACAGCGGCATACCAGAACATTTGGGTGCTGATGTCAATGATATCGGATATATATCTGTATGGGAATATGGAACAAAGTAATATGACTCAGTTTCAAAGACGGGACATATCTAACAACTTTCTTTGTCTCTTGGTCCATCCAAAAGGATAAAGTGTTATAATAAAATCATTGCCTGGGGAAAAAACAAACTCAAAGGAGAACCGATAAAAATAGTTTAACTTAATCCCAATCTAAATTGGGTTGACCTTCCTCTTTGCCATTGTTTCTTATGATCAGAAGATGCTGCCTATTGAAAAGGACATTAGATAATGTGCTGGAATAGCTCCTTGGTGAATACATCTATTAAAACTTATCCTCTAAACTCATCTGCCACATGGTATCTGTTGCTGCACTGGCAATAAATCCTCAGGGATAGAGGATGAAAAACTCAGGGGGATCTGGCAAAGTCTGGAAATAGAAATAGACCATCTGCCTCATGGAGAAATTGACAAGAGACTCAGAACAGATGCAGGCACCCCTTCACCATGAGGCAGATGGATAAAGAGAGCAAATAGAACCCAAAGCTGATTCTGGGAGACAAATAAGTAAAAGGCACGGGAGAAGGCTGGTTCTGAAGGATAAAGTACAAATTTATCAGTCTGAGCTTAAAGCATAGTATGGCTCCACTCTGGTTTTCCACACCTATCCTTTACTACTCTCCCTAAACACATCTCTCCAGCCAGAAATACTAATTTGGCAACATGCAGACATGACTTTTGCATTCATGACACTCCTGCCTCCTTTTTGGCAATGCATATTTTACCCACACTTTCCGGCTCTTTCCTCTGCAAAATCTTCCCTAACACAACTCATAATGATCTCTTCCCTTCATAAATGTTCAGCATATATTGTTTATGCTTCCCGTTTTACAATGACATGGTATTGTGCTTTGGATAAAAATTCAAATTTTTTTCACAGCTGAACTATATAAGATTTTATCTAACTGAAGCCTATTTCTCTAATTTATCTTGTGTAAATCTCTGCATGGCCATACACAGCTACATTTGGCTTCATTGGTTTTGAGCACATTATTTTGCTTCCCATCTCAAAACTTTGGCATAAGACTCTACTCAGTTGAGTATCAGAAAGAGGGAAAAACCACTGGGATAGTAAGGTGAAGGAAGCAGAGAGAAGTTGGGGAGGGTTCCATCTCACAGTAAGAGCAAATGTGACTGAGGGATAAAGGGAATGTGGGAGGAATATCTTCAGAGACAAGTAAGCGAAGGACATGGTGGAGAGCCCAGAATTTCCAAAAGCTAAAGAGAGAGCATTCAGTAGAGATTCTGCCAGCTGATAATTGAATTGCTTGATCTTGAAGACCAGGCATAATGTTTGAAGAGAAACAGCTGGGAGCAACAGAGGAGAGAGGGAAAGGGAACCATATTGATAATGATGAACCTGGCATGTTTTGTTTCCTGATATTTAGGTCAGGCTGGGCAGGTTTTCTTCAGCCTTCATCTTCTGGACTTATTTTATTCTATAACTGAGGAATGGACAAGAGAGTGGCTCATGCACACACCTTGGGTATATTTGGTTTTCAAATAATAACTATTGATTTTCTCTATGCCACCAGATTTCACAGGCCTGTGGATAGGAGTAAAATTGCAAATGACATTTATACTACCTGGTACACCTGGAATTGGCATTCCAGTACCTTAACATGTTCTATTATTTCTGTGAGACCTTAGCTCCCTCGACATTTTCCCCTACACCTATGTTCTGGTGGTTCTCACAGTGCTTCCCATGTTTCCATGTAAGGATACTCGGCTGGCCGCAGCCACTTTCTTGTCCATTGTGGGTTGTACCTCTCTGGCACCTGCTGTCATGTTCTCCAGAGTTCTGTGGCCATGGCTTGTACAAACAACCTGGAGAGAATGTACAGATAACCTGGAGAAAAAGAAAACTAAGGTCCCCTCTACTCAGCTACATAATTTCAATTTAGTCTCAGTTACCTTTGTGATATATGTGTACCAGTAGACTTCAAAGAAGTAGGAGCATTGAGTAGGGAAGGACATTTCCTTGGAATATCCAAGATTGAGAGTTGTTTATAAGAATGCCACAGAATTATGTCCACCGTGCCTGCAGCTCAATTTCAAGAAGGCCAAGCTTTTTTTTTTTTTTTTTTTTTCTTCATTTCTAGAAGGCCAAGCTTTCTTTCGGACTCCATTAATAGAACATACGTTCCAAGAAATTGTGTGTAAACACAAGGCAGCAGAATTAGGGATCTACCCCATGTCTTTTCTACACAACCATTACTTTGCAAAAATTATACCACACGTTAATAGCACCTTAAAGGTTGAACAAAATAACTGTACTAGGAATTTAAGCAAAATCTTTTGACTCTATTATTTCTAATCAAGTGATCTAAAAGAATAAGAACAGTTCTATCATCTCTGTCAATGAAGAGAGAAAGAGCTTGATTATGTGCCACACTCTTGCATCATCTTGATTCCCCAGAATGGACTAAATCAATTGAAAGATAAACTCACTGTAGTCAGGCATATGCTGACATGTTGGCCCCTTCACAAAAGCTCATGGACAGATTTCCTCTAGACCCAAACAAACTATGTAAAGAGTCTGTTTTGATTCTTGTTAGCTTTGCACTCTCTCAGCAAGCTGCTAAGAAATTTCAAATATGGCTACTCTTTTGGAAAGAAATGGCATTCCAGAATCTTTCAGGTTTTTTTTTTTTTTTTAATATAAGACAAAGTTATTTTTACAGAACAGTGCTACTCTACAAAGCATTCTTAGGAAGGCATACAGTTCTGACAGTTCAGTTAATTTAGAATGTGAGCTTGATATATGGTTTGAAAGGCTTAAACTAATGAACATGGTATGTACAAACTGACCCTTGATGTCGTGATAGCATTGACCCACTCTGTATTTGAGGAGCCACAGCATGTCACCAATAATGTGGTCTATATGACTTAACTGCCACACTATTCTTAACATAAAATTCTCCCTGGTGATTAAGATTTAGAATTACACAGTTAGTTACATATTTGTTAAATGAAAGAAAAAACAAAATGTGTGTGTATGTGCATGTGTTAGAAAATCAAAGGACTAATTTAATAAAGTCAAGCTTCTCATTTTTCATATGAAAACATGTTTATATGTTCCAGCCTTGGTCAAAAAAACTGTGTGATAAAACTATACATGACTACTTTGTAAAGAAGTGTTTATCTCATTAATTCTTATAACTTTGAGGTATGTGTTAGCTTCCCCATCAGTAAAATCAGGATAATAAGACTTGTTTTAAATGAATTTTTAAGAACACAGGGTTAATAAATGGCAAAACAAAGGCTCAAAATGAGTTTTCTAAATTCAAGTCCCCCTGCCCCCAAATTCCATAGTGCTTTCTAGGTAAGGACTCTGAGTTTAAGAAAGGTAGAAAATTTTCTATTTCTGAGCCCCAATTTAAGGGTTTTAGCAGTATATTCTGCTCTGATTTAGGCAAAGCATTGGCTGTAAATACTCCCTATAATGAGCCCTTAAAACAGAACATAGCCTTTGAGAGAAGACTTTGTGCTGGCACAATGATATAAGAAATCAAGGTCTGGATTATGTCTGGACACACTTCACATTACAAGTTGTGAAATAATTCAAGTATCTTTCTGAAGTGTACAGAAACATCATTCATTCTTACTGTGGAGACAGTTTTTTATTTACCAAAGTTGTTTCAGAGTGATAATTTTCTATTCTAAAAGAGTAGGAAAAAAGAAATCCTACAATCTTTATGCTTACCTGCTTAGAAAGATCCCCACTTTGGAATAAATTTATAGAGCTTACACATCCTCCAAGTTCTCCTATAATAATCTCAGAACAAAAAAAGAAGGCAATAGCTGAGAGTCTACAGTTGTGGAAGCTGTGTAATTCTAAGGACTATACATTTTCCTAGTATTAAGAACAAATAAATCTGTAGAAATGAGTAGTGTTTTCTCAAAAGCATAAGATACAGATAATTTCCTTGACGCCAAGCAGTAAAACAATTATAGGTCACCTGAGTCCTGAATACTGGACATTAACTTCTCCAGTAGGCAATGTGCCCTTGAGGATCATTCTGGAAGATGTTATGGTTTAACATTTTGAGTTCTTTTGGAATCTAAGAATCTATTTCTCCAAGAGACTTTTTAATCATACAGATGACTCTTATTATCATCTTCTAATTATACTCATTAGTGGAGGTAGGAGATAGAAAGAACAGAATGGATAACCCAAGGCTGTATTTAATTTAGATATAACTTATCCTTGGCATCAGAATCTAATTTAATACTTATAATTTGAATAATCGAATTTGTAATATTTCAAGCAAAAGAGTAATGCTTTATAAAGAAAACAATCCATAAGAATTGGTAGTTTTTGCATTATGGCATACTACCCAAAACTGTTTGAAAATCAACTATCAAAAAAAATCCATCTTTATGCCTTCTTGTATCAGTTTAACAAAGTTGTTCTAGATGCCAGTGCTATCATCTGTCCCACATATTGAGCCAATTTTGTGCCCATAGCAATCTTTAAATTTAAGATACAAAGTATTAGCCCATGATTAAAATACCTTGTTTCTATCCAGCTCTGTTTTCCTCTTCACTGTCCTGTATGGTCTTGCTTCACAGGTTAGATTTGAAACTAAACATTTTTATCCAATATTCTCCACTTGAAACTCACCCTTCTAGAGAATAAGTCCATCATCCTCACTCTCTTTACTTTCACTAAGCTAACTCCTAATCATCCTAAAGATCACAAAATAGATCTATTTCTCCCAAAAAGTCTTTCCTGATATTTCAATGTAGGGTTAGGATAACCTCTTACGGTTTCATATGATTGCCTCTTTACTAGATTTAACTCTTATTAGGATGTCAGGTCACTTGAGGACAGAGACCAAATCGGTTTATCCTTATGGCTAGAATAACTATCACAGTGCATAAAAATGATTAATAAGTATTTGTTAAAGAAAATGTAAAGAAATAACAAATGCATATACTATTTCTAAGTCAAATAGAAGAGTCAGCAATCGAAACCTCTAAGGGGAGCATGTTCCTCTGGAATCCTCATTCAGTCAAATAATTTCAACTAGGGAGAAGAGAACAAATAGAAGACAAAAGATATCTGGCTCTATTGTTAAAGGAACACTTTTACTTCTTCAAAGTTTGCTCTCTGCGATGTCAATCCAAATTGCCTGGGATGTGAAGGTTTTCTGGTTTCATACTGGCCTTTGAGATACAGATTATTATACTATTGACCTTTTTCTTAATATTCATGGTTTGTATCCCAGGAGTCTGGAAGAAAATTTTGCAGTGTTCCAGAGTTTCAAAGCAAACTGTAGATGTGAATACTTGAGATGTTGGACTATGGACGATTTTCTTTTTTTTTTTTCTAGATTTTTCTATTGTTTTTTTTTTTTTTTTTCTTGAATAAGATCAATCTTTGCCTGATAGCCAATTAGAGAAAATTAGACTCAAGCAAAATCTCAGTCTTCACCTGAGGTTCATGAATCTAGGTTCCTTGAATTCTATCTCCCTCAAGAAGTGATATCATATTCAATTTTGGTTTTAAAGCTTCATATGCATGGAAATAGGACAAGGAAAACTATTGACATCTGGGAGTGTCAGAGTGTTTCTCCACTCCCAAAAGGGAATTAAGCATTTGCATGCTTGGATTCTTTCTCTCCTCTATTCTTTCAAGGGAGGTCTTTTTTACTCTTGTACTTAATCTTGGGATGCAGAATCAGAAAACTATAATGAAAAAGGCAAGGCTGAACAGATTAAAGGAAAAGAAGGAATGCTACTAGCTAAGTCAGTTGCTGGGCTTTTCATTGTTATGGAGAATCCAGGGGAAGGGTCACTTCAAGATGAGTATAGAAAACTCAAAAAATCTGAGCAGTGTGAGAAAGATGGGGAACTGGTGAGAGGCAGAGAAAGTTGGGGAGGCTGGGCACCATGAAGATCTTAGGAGGGTTCAAGGGAGAAGCTGTAGGTATGAGAGAGATACTGGAGAAGAGAAAGTGTTGGAGGAAATTACAAACTGAGATACTCTAGGGTTGCCTATTCATGTCCTTTTTCTAATGAGAATATCCGTATCTTTTATCACATTTTCAAAAGAGTCTAATGACCCAAAAGTGTTAAGAACTACCGATGTATATGCAGTTACATTAAACATTCTGATCTCGAAGAACTTCTCCTAGGAGATACAGCCTTTCCATAGAAACACTGCAGTGCAAATGGAGAAATTTTCAGGATACAAAAAAATAGGACCCATTTATAGAGAATAGTTATTTAAAAAGAAAAACTGTCTTGGACAGTGTATGATTTGTGTGACTCAGTCATATCATTCAGTCTTTGACCTTCCTTATAGCAGGGCATTGGCGTTACCTTCTAGTAGAAAGCAAGACTATTGATAGCTACTATGTTGTACATCTAAAAGTGCATGTTTTTTATGTCCAAAGGATGATGATGGCTGTCAGCCCTTACCTGAATTGTTAATAAGATTTCCAGTTCTTTTTGGTAATTTTTCCCTGAACATTTTTCAAAACCTCTAAGGCTTTGAACCTATGTCTACAAAATGGCTCTCCCTTTCTCACTTGTCTTTTCCCACTTGCTGGCAAGTGGAAGTAGAGCTATAGCCCTGAAGACTGAGTTGTAGCATGTTGATCTTTCTGATAGCTGCATGGAGATGCCAGAACCTTGAGCGCCCAAAACCTGTTAACATTGGTTGTTTCCTTAGAGTCTTCTGTTCTGCTCCTGGTAGGAGCCAAGTCTGCCTCTTCATGACAGCTCTACGAAATTGTAGTTCACTTAGGGTTATTTACTGCCATTCTGATACAAATTTTATGAGATATTCCAACAGTTTGCTGATTTTTGTAATGTTTTTACAAAGTAAGGGAATATTTTTATTTTTGCCTTTTTATTAAGGAGTATCCCACAGCAGCCCTCCCTGAAGTACATATGCTATAGAGCTTTTTAGTGACTCTGCGTTTCGGTTTGCTCTCTCTCTCTTTCATTCATTGTGATGCGTTCTTTTAGAGTCACATAGTGGGTTCAAAACCTGTACCCTTCCACCACCCTCATTCTGGGTTGTTATTTTTAATTCACTGGTTCCCATTTCTTCTCCTTTAAGGTTTGCTTATTTTTAGGAGTTCATCCCTTTTTTTCTGCAATCTAACCTTCATCGACAGCCTCTTCATCAGACATGTATTTCTGCACATACGTGTCTCCAAGGAGTTCTTTCTCCTTAGGAGGTTTTCTGAGTCTTCTGTGTAAATCAGTGGTTGAAAATCAATTCTCAGCAGGATGAGCTAAGGATCCAGCTACAGTGCAGACAGGGGGTGGCCTAATTCTACTAGCCAACAGTACTGGAACCTCGGATTCTTGATTGAACAATTTTACAAAAAAAACTTCCACCTAAGATATCAATTTGCATTAATAAAAATATTAGGTGTGTTTTATTTTTTTGGCTTCTCAGTCTGTTTGACTAATTTCTTATACTTTTATTATTTATATTTGGGGAATGAACCTTTCTCATAATTTTAATCTAAATCAATTGAAAATACGGCATTAAATAGAATTTTTATTTTCTAATGATTTTATTCAAAGTTCAAATATTTTTTCTTAAAATAAATAATTTCTTTTTTCTGGATTATCTAAAAACCAAAACCAAAGATCTTAATTCCCTATATGAGACAAAGAGGGAAAAAAAGATGAATTTGCAAAACTTTCAAAGTAAACTAATATCTGATATATTTTTTAAAGGTTTTATTTATTTATTTGACAGACAGAGATCACAATTAGGCAGAGAGGCAGAGAGAGAGAGAGGAGGAAGCAGGCTCCCCACTGAGCAGAGAGCCCGATGCAGGACTTGATCCCGGGACCCTGAGATCAGGACCCGAGCCAAAGGCAGCAGCTTAACCCACTGAGCCACCCAGGTGCCCCTAATATCTGATATTTTAAGAAACTAATACCTGAGACCTCTATGTCAGAAAATCTATCTTAGTAGCATGCAAGTCTTAACCCATTTCACACAATTCTGTTGTGGGTTGCCAAAAGGGGGGTTCATTTGGATATTTAAAATATGCAGAGATTATAGTAAGGACAATCCTGGAACTCAGAGAGACTGCTGTTCAAAGATCCCACTAAGAGGCTGAAAACTTTGAAAAACTCCATTGAAAGTAGTTTCACCTCTGGATTTCAACTTTGCAGAAGAGTAAAGACTCCTCCTGTAAGCTCTGGGCATTCGCTGTTTTGTAAAACAGGGAACTGCCTTGGTAGGTTATTCAGGAAGAATTTTCTGAGAATAATACTCATAAGTCAGCAACATCTGGTCTTCTGTGGTAGTTCTAGGAGCTTCCATGTAGAGGTTCTTAGATAGATAAGGCCATCCCATACCTTCACATAAACAACGTGAGGAAAATAGTGCGGGAGAACACCTATGGGTCTCGTCATCTGCCTCTATTTTTATCTGCCCCGGAACTTAAAAGATCTGGCTTTATGGATGAAAATGAGTTCTGGAACTTGCAGGTTCCTAGCCTCTCCACTGGTATTTCTGGACATGAGACTAGGCGCTTAGGTCAGAAGGTGGAGAGTGAGGATTCCCTCATGGTCCTCAGAGTTGTGAAGAGAGATGCTTGTCTTGGGATCATTCTCTTTCACCTTTTAAGCATCCTCTTACAGCCTTAGGCATTATTATTATTATGTTTTTGGTTGCTATTGTTTGTTTTTTTGTTTTTGTTCTTGTTGACTAATAAGACATTGGAAGGAATATTCTGATAAAAAGCATTGATACAGCGTGTTATCCTTCCAGGGGAGGGGCCTTCAAATTTTAAAAGAAGGTGGGGGGGGGGACTAACACAAAGCAATGCATTTCTAAGTATATAGTCCTTTAGTCGTCGGTAATAGAGGTATTTCAATCAGCATGACTTTCTAATTATCCACCTACTAAAATGATACCCTGTACTTGCTTTAAAAAGATATTAGTCTTAATACACAGATCCATAGAAAAGTAAATGTCCTCTAACAACATCATTAAGCTCTGTTTAAAAACATGGTGAATTTCTTTCCTGGAATTGCCATGTACAAGTTCTGTGATGTTGAAAAAGGCACTTAGTCACCCTGAACTCCGGTTTCCTGATCTTCAAATGAGAATCATTTTAACCCCACCGAGTTATTCTGAGGATCAAATGACATACTGGTTTGCAAAGTTTTACATTGCCAAAGAAGGCTTGGTTGTGAGGAATATGGGCATTTAGCAATGGAAAGGTTGCTATAGGGATGGAGCCATGAAAATTAACATTCTCAGAACAGCAGGACTACTGTACTCAATATTGAGTTTATAACTTATAATTCACAAACTGCCACAACGTGGATTAATTATAGAATTCAGTTGTGTGTTCTTATTTTGGGGAGCTGAGTTATGGATTTTTAGAGTCAATATGACTATGGTAATTTCCCACGACAGTGTTCACTGGATCGTGTTGTGAATGATGCTTAGAAAGTAGTAGTGGGATTGACTTTGGATCTGTTTCAGTCTCTATCCCTGTAGATCTGTGAGGATTTTGGTCACCCTAGGAATCTTGAGACTATCCACATATCAAAGAAAATAAGGAATAGTATAACAAGGTATTGAATGAGCTACCTGCAATAACCCCAAAGGCTTACTTGGAGCCACAGAGAGAAGGGGCTCCTAAGATTTTCACATTAATATCATCAGCATAGACCTCTTGTGCACACATGACAATTAGCCCATATTCTTTTAGGTTCAATGGGACATTTGAAAGGGCTCTGTCCTGCCCATTTATTTTCCCTTGTTAACCCTAGATAGACTTTTTTAAAATAGTGCTTTGGGATGTGATTCATTTTTTATCCAAGTTCTTCCAAATATTTCTCAGTAGAAGTTTTGATTTTATATCTCCTAGGCATCTTTTTCACCATGAACATCCATTCCAGTGTGTAATAATCATGATTCTTGTTGCAAATTCTGGTTAAGAGAGTTATTGGACTGGTATCATTCAGAAAGCTATAGAGTCAGGATTGGCAGGAGCCAAAGGAGGTAGTTATCGGTATATATCTATCACAAAGCTTGTGTGTTAAGGGATACCACCAATGGTTCCATTGCCCTTGGGAAATGCATTACCTTAAAACTACTGTGAGTAATCTCTCACTGATTCCACTCATTTTTGTCACTCCCTAAAGGTCTGAAGTCCTGCAAGTGCTTCTGACTAGCAATGCAGAGGTCATGTGCCATGCTCTAGCAGGCAGAGGAAGGGATAATCACCCTCACTTCTGACCTAAGATGAGATTTCCCTGAAACAGAAAGGATGTGTGTATGTTCACTAAGCAGGATCAACAAGTAAGAGGTGGTCTTCTCTTTAGTAGATTGATTGTGTTTAGAAGGTTTATTGTCCCATCTTCTCAGAGCTTACTGTTCTCCTCAGATCCTCACCATCCTTCTCAATACTGAATCCTTCTCCTTTCCTTTCACTCTCTCTGGGCCTTGACTTTTCACTCAGAGTCAGAAAATAAGCATCTCTCCCACAGCCTTGGTTACTTAGATTCTTTCACTCTTTTCTCATGCAATGAAAACTTGGGCTCCTTAACCTATTTATAAGGACAGAGAATCCCCTCCCTCCCCTCCCCCTCCAAAGATGACTCTTCATGAAAGATACATGATTATTTTCTTTTCCCCAGATGTCTTCATATCTCTCATTCAATTCTTACCGTTACCTCTAACTGCCTTGTTACTACCAAATACCTTGGAAAGAGCTTCACTTTGTATATTTTACTATGTCAAGAAGCAATTTTATACTACAGATGGAAGGAGAATGTTAGTGCAATGTTACATCTCTTCACATGCTTAAACTCCCTCCTCTTTTTTTCTTTTTCCTGGAAATGCCCAGATTTATGACAGACATATGGGACAAAGTACATATATTATTGTAGTAGTTCTTGGGTTTTCAATAATTTAAAAAATTGTCAGTAAACACAATTTAATTTTAAAGAACAGAAGATTTGGAATGAGATAAATCTACCTTTAAAAACTGGCATCACCATTTCCAAGCTTTGTGACCTTTAATAAACCATTAATCTCTCAAAAATCTTAGCTTCTAATCCCACTGGATTATTATGAAGATTTAATGAGAAAATTAATTGAAGCACCTAGTACAAAGCCTCACACATAGTAGGTGCTCCACACTAGGATTCTTGCTATTAGCTCTGAAAGTGAGGTATTTTCAGAGATCTATATGGGTTCCCAAATCCTCATGTTAAGTGTGTTTCCACAGAAACCTGTGTTTCTCCAGAATATAATTTCCACAAAAAGTACAAGTTTCCTATAGGTATCTATCAGTAGATTCTATTTCTCATTAGGTGGTGGTTTCTCAAAATAAAATTAGAGTTACTCTGATTAAAATGGTGAAAAGAAAGCAACAATTCCACCTGGTGTTAAGCAGACTTGGCAGGTCAAATAAGGGGTCTCTTACTCAGCCCCATAGACTCAGTGTTTTAAATACAGTCCTCGGCCAAGTTTCAAATTATTTTACATTTATATTAGAACATTTATATTTTACAAAGTTTTTTATATCGCAATTATTTTAAATACCTTGGTTTATAATAAATTGTCAAAATCATGTCATTTACATTTGTGAATTCCATGAGCATAATCTACACTGAGTATAGAACACACATATGACAATTTCAAACACTCTAACCTGTAACTACACCAATCTGTCACTTTAGGCTTCATTTAAATGCTGGATTCAGAATTTCATTGTTTACCCCCGAATACATATGGATAGTTCTAAAGCAAGCTGAATATTTCAAAATATCATGGCAAGGAATAAGCTATTCTGATGAGATTTCTTTATCAGTGAGGTAAGTGAGTGATGATATTGATTGGATTTCTCAATAATTCTGAGATAAGAAAACTAAAGCCCTGTGGAATCAAGGAAAATACATATTGAGGCTCACCTCAGACCTTTGTTGAAACTTTTGCCCATGAAACTTGACTTTTTCATTACTTTCATCTATGTTACTTTATAATCCTATGAGTTGTCAACCTGTTGACATTATTTGTTCTTGATGACAAAACTCCTCTTTCCTGAACACTTTTAGGAATGGATGATACTAAAAATGGAACTGAGGACAAGTCATACGATGATGAAGAAAGACTCTAAGAAGAGTGTACCAGTGCATGCAGCAATAGTTTCACTTGCTTTGTTTATCTGCCAATTAACCAATTATTCAAATATGATTTATTGATTACCCAATATGATTTATTGGCCTCCGGGTCACCCAGGGCTTGTTCCAGTAAGGCAGTAGTTTGCCAATGTTTTAGTCATGTACTTATTTCAGTCGCAATATTTTTTGCAAGGGTACCTTGGTGGCTCAGTTGGTTAAATACCTGACTTGGCTCAGGTCATGATCCTGCTGTCCTGGGATCCAGCCCCACATCAGACTCCCTGTTAAGCAGGGAGCATGCTTCTCCCTCCCCCTCTACCCCTTATCTCTGCTTGTGTTCTCTCTTTCTCTCAAAAAAATAAAATCTTCAAAAAAATTTTTGTCTTTATATCTAGCATATGCTATTTATTTATAAATTATACACTAATACTACTATAGTAATAATATATTATGTACATTGTTTGCAAAAGTATAAAATTTAAAAGGAGACATAAAAATAGATACAAATGACAGTCTTGATATTTCTTTCCACATCTGGGTCAATGGATCAGCTTTCACACCTGATGTGGTATTTGCACTTCATTTTGAAGACCATTAGTCTAAAGGTATTGGATGGCTCTCAACAAGTTAAAAAAGCTATAGTTATGTACAATGTTCACCTTTTCCAAAAGAGTTATGATATTCATTTCTTTCGTTTTTTAAGTGATCTTCATTTCTGAAGAGCATAAGCCACATCTGGACAAGCTGCAGTTAAGCTAGTTTCCCATTCTCAAACTCTCACCAGGTGTTAACACATTGGCTCCCAGCATGCTGAGTATGAAAGATAATGGAGAAAGGAGTTTTGGGTAAAAGTGGACAGGAGAACAGTTTTAAGGGCAGTTTGACAACTGGAACTCAAATCCAAACAAAGAATGACATTCTAGGACAAGAATGACTTTAGGACAAGTAGGAGCTGAACAACAGAAGTGCATGAAGTCAGAGTCATCATAAATGCTAGTCTCCAGGGTGATATAGACCTGAGAGGATAGGATGTTACAAGAAGGATGTTAAAAAAGAGCTATAGCAGAAAACAAGTCTCAGCATATCTAGAGAGAAAGACAGGGCTTCCCTTAATTCCAGATGCTAGAGTATCAGGCACCTAAGTAGCAATAAGGTGTTCCAGGTTCCCAGTACCCTTGGTCATAAGAGAAGAGACAGACTGCCAAACATGTCTATCTAAGCTCTGCTGCTTCGACTACAACGCCTGAGTGTTTTATTAAGATGTGATTGCTATTTTGCCTCAAGCAAGTTGACCTTTGAAGTTCCTGACAGTTCTTTACATTTTTCTTGGAACCATATTTCTGGATTTGGGGTATGGGGGCTATGTATAACCAGACGATGTTTATTAAGAAAAGCTGGACAAGAGGTAGGGACTGACATGGAACTCTGGAGACTGACCAACATCTTCCTCACAAGGAGAAAAGAAATGAGAAAAACAGTACTTTCATTTTTGTCTGTCTTATTATTTTAATGCCTGCTCTCAGTTTCTGATATACATCTGGACCTCTATTTTCTGATCCATGTGGTCATTCAATTTTTATAAACCTAGTGGTTACTGGATCTGTTTTACCCCTTTACCTCCCCCCAAAGAGTTCCTGTGTTCATTTGACCAAATCCTGAAACTAAAAGTTGTCCAAAATGATGTTAATCTATTGACATTTTGAACTGCCATATCATGATACTAATTGGTAGAGTCACATTTAAATTAAATAATTGAAATACATCATACAACTACCTCCTTTCTCATTTGCCCATTAGGGAGACAGGTAACCATAGCTAAGTGATTAATCATATTAGATACAGAATGATGGTTGTACCTCGGAAAATAGAGTTAAAATTAGTTATGGCACCTAATTAAACTGTGTATCAATTACCATGGTATGAGTGTCAAGATGTCACAATGAAAATAGTATAGGAGAGAAAGTCAGGAGACCTGAGTTCCAGTCTCATTCTTCGTTAAGCCATAAATATTGTTTTTTTGTGTTTGTTTTTTCAAATTAGACAAATAGACTAGCACATCAGAGATTTCTTCAGGTATTAATATTCTGTGATTCTACATTATAATAAATAGTGTGGCTTATCTAATCTTGATATAAAATATTGTCATTCCCAGTTTTCTGGGGAGGGGAGATGGAGATAAAGGAACTGTGTCCCAGTTGGAAATTAATATTCAAAAAACAGAATATCCTAAGGCCAACTGCAATAGTTCCCTACCATCCCACCCTTGGATTAATAACAGCTTTCTTTCCTTGCATTGAGTCTGCCGAACCACCAATTCTATGGGAAGGGTAATTAGAAGGAGATATGTTTGCAAGAGAGTGCTGGGAAACATCCAGGATATATTTATTCCAAAGGGAAAAAGAAACTAATGCAAATTAACAAGACTGTTGACTTTGAAAATAGCATATTATTAATTCAGAGAATATTTACTTAGCTTATAATAACTTAATAGTTTCAGAAAAGGGAAGGATGGCGCTTGCTAAAATATGTCATTATATTTGAAGGTATGTTTTCAGAAATGCTCACAAGAAGAACGAGTTGAAACGAGTCTACCTGTTTGTTTGAGCCCAGAAGACTATTTGGATAAACCCTGAAATCAACAGGTTCTTACATGTCACCTGAAAAATATTTGTTGTTTAGGTAGATTTGAAATAACTTTCAAAAGACCACAGTGTAAGCATTTTTATTATTTTCCTCCTAGTTAAAGTCAATTGTAAGAACTCTTTCACTCCTTTCTCCTGCCTTTGGTTTTAGAGCATACTTCAAACAGTTCTTGGCTCAATAAAAAACAAACAAACAAACAAACAAAACAACAACAACAAAACCATGAAATTTTTGGCTTATTCTCAAATATATGAGCCCCAGGTTGGAAAAAAAAAAAAAAAACTCCCTTGTTTAGAAAAGTAGATGCTATAGTTTCTAAATGATCTCTTTTTACTGAGAGAACAGAATGTAAAGAATGACTTTTTCTACTAGTAAGTTACATGGAAATAAGACCTGAATTCATCATTTTTCAAATATGATTTTCACAGAATGACATATAACATTTTAAGGGCAGCAAAATATTTAACCTTTAGAACAAATAAAACAACATGAGCAATAAGTACGTAATTTCAGAAGGGAACACATTGCTTTCTGGCAACCCTGTTAACAATTGGCTACTGTAGATTGTGCAATTCTTCCAGTAATAAGATTTCTCTTATGCGGGGTCTATTATAATTAAAGGCTATAATCCGGGAATGCAAGATATCTTCTGGTAATTTTTCACTATTGCCCATCTTTTGGGGGAACCAGATTAAAAAAAGATTTTTAAAATATTTATGTTGATATTTTACAAGTAATTGAACAGCCTATAAAATTGATTAACATACTTGGAATGATTCAAGTAGAAGTGGTCAATTTTTAGAAAAGGCAAGCAGGGAAGGCAATTTCTTAAGTTTTTAACCGGAAAGGAGAACCTAGAATGTGTCAGAGGAGGGAAAGTGTAGAATCCATAGATTAACTTAGTTTTAGAGATTCCAAACAGACTCCTCAGATAATGTAGGTAGAATCCACATTTGGTGATTTTTCTCTCACAATTTGTGTACACAGGAGCAGGGATACCATTTGTTGACTTTTTATATTACAGTGGAAAAAAAAAAAGCAAACCTGATTTGATCTACAATGGAAGCAAATCCAAGGTATTTTTATGTTTTCATAGATTATAAATTAATAAGTAAAATATTACATAGCAATAATAATAAGCGAAAGACTGTTCGGAATTCTTTATATATTAACATATTCAACACAGTACATCCGTAAGATAGGTACTAGTGTATTTTGCAACGTAAAGACTAATCCCACAAGTGGGATCACTTGCCTGAGTTCACACAGCTTAAGGGGTACCTTTGGATTCAAGCTCAGGCAGTTCAGCTTCAGAGTCCCAGCCCTTCAAACAGCCGCTCTTGAGTCATAGTACCTAAAAGGTGTGTTAAGCATCAAGTAGTCCAGCCCCTCTACCTGAAGCTCAGAGATGAAAGTTGTTTGTATACCACAGTAAGTTAGCCACAAAGGCAGAAACAAAACCCTGATTTCATTAGCCCCACTGAAGAACTCTCAATTCCATTTATTTTCTTGGAAAAGTCAAGTACTTAATAATGACTTTAAACATTTATAATTAGATCATTCTGTCTCTTCTTTGGTCTAAACATGAAGAAAAACTAACTAGGATTGTCATTGCCTACTTAGTGGGAGATGAGGTATATGCCATTAGCCAAATGACCCAGAAGCAGCTGGAGGCTCAGACAAGGAGACAGTTTACAATACATTTCAAACAAAGCACTCTTTTCCTCCAAATTCGTTTTCCCTCCAGGCTACATTTCCTATAGGAAGCATAGCTTCCAGTATTTGTTTTGGATTAAAGAACACAACTTTGTTTTATCCTTTCTCCCTCTGTTTCTGTGTTTCTTTGGGAAAATGGAGAAGGATGAGATTATGGAGCCCTAGAATAGCTTCTTCCTCTTATCCTTAGGGTGACGTCTTAACCTTTTTTTCTTCCTTGATAACATTTCTATCAGGTGGTAGCAAGGAAAAGAAATGAAAACTTCTGTGTTTCCATGAAGGCCTTGAAACAACAGAATGCTGAAACTATTGGCTAGAATCAAAGTGCTTTTACAGCATTCGTGACATTTCTGGATTCTTCACTGCAGTAGGAGAAAAAGCTGATGTTCATGTGCACAGTTCACTGCCAGAGCCACAAGAGTTTTATAAAAAACTAAAGTTTCATGAATAATTTGCAATCACCACAACTATTAGAAGTTGTTCCTTATAGACTGTATGATAGATGGGCTAAGATTTGGTATTATGTGCACCCCACTTCTATAGATATCTGCAAACTCACCCTTTATCTCCCACTCAAATGAACATACTGAAGTGCAAATGACTGATAGTCATGTTACTATAGGGATCACCTTGCATGTGTTTTGCTTTTTTTTTTTTTTTTTAAGTAATAATTAGCATATTTTAGTTCTTTTCTTAACATTCCATTTTAATGCATCTCACAACGCACTGGGTAACCAACTTGTGTCTCAAAACTACAATTTCTTTAAACAATCAAAGAATTTATAGAGCGGGGTCAAGCATAGACTCATGCATTTATTCAACCATGTTTGGAGCTCCTGTTATGTGTTAGGCTCTGTGTTGCAGACTGTGAGATACTGAGATGAGTAAGCAAAGTCTTGGATCTCAAATCTTACATTTTCGCAAGAGTGACAGAAAAATCTGCTGTGTAACAAGGGTGGAGATTGGAAGGTTTATAGGATTGCTCAGGACATTTGCCTTATCTAGGGTCTGGGGAGGATCTGCAAAGCTTTTTTGACTTTTTGAAGGAGACAATCGCTTAAAGGATAGGTTGTAAGTGATCAGGTGTAGTGAACCATATAGGATTTAGGCACTCTTTCCCTTAGATGTTAAATGCCTTAGAAGGAATTGTCTGCCTTGGTGAAGGTCAGGCCCCCTTGAGGAGACATTGGTATCCAATGACTTGTTAATGGGGAAGGGGGTAATTAAAAGTCCAGCTCTCTAGCCTCAAGATAGGAAAATTTTGAGGGTCCATTCTAGCTGCTGAGCTCCCCCTGGGGATCATCTGAGCCTTCTGTTGTGCATCTCTATTCCTCTCTGCCCATCTCCACTGTTTCAACCTTCCTGCAGGGACATTTCCCGTAAATGTCTTTTCTCACAACGCTCTATCTCATAATCTGTTTTCAGGCCACATTACTGAAGATAAAGAATGTAAAAGCAAACAGAACAAAGAACTTTCTGACAAAAAAATAAAAAAGAACAGATTAACTGAGAGAAGAGTAATCTTGTTAACAGTTGTTCAGTGGAGACTGGGATTTCAGATGGTGAGCCACTGTTCAACAACAGACTACAGGGGAATTGAAATAGAAAGAATAATTACTCTTAGGTGCAGGAGGAAGTACACAGTCACTACAGGGATGTCAAGGCACGGTGCAGGTAGAGAGAGCAGCAAGCCTTGGGGCTCATATATTTATTAGGGTCCATGGATGAGGTGTTTTGGGTTCCCATACTAAAACAGATTGATCAATTTAAAACAAAACAAGTGGGGTTTTGGTAAGCTCCACAGGGATCTTAACCAAGCGGTGCACAAGGGAAAGATCCTGGGAGGTAGAGGAAGATGTTTATCACAAGGGAAGCCCTATTAAGAACACACATTTAATTGTCACTCTGTAAGCTGTTTAGGGCACTTGTGTGAGGGGCTTTGAGCTTCACTACCCCCTTCTTCACTGGCCACTTGACCAAACAATTGGATATCAGGTGACAATATCATAGAATACTTTAGCTAAACTCTGAACAGAGAGACAAGAAACAGTGTGGTATGTGTAAGCATCTCAAAGATCTCCCATGTTCTAGAACTTAAACAGAAGATGAAGTCTATGGTGAGATGGACATACTTCAGAGCTTCAGGAGGCTTATAGTCAAACTTGAGGGACTTAAAACATCATCTTACAGCTGGTAAGCTACTGAAGATTTTACACCAGGGGAGTAAGCTGGTAGTGGTTTCTGTTTTTAATGGAGCATGCTGTTGACTGTGAGAAGGCACCTCAGGGGCAAAATGTCAGAGGTAAGGAAATCCATTAGAAGTTTTTGTAGTAGTCTCAGAAAAAAAAAAAAAATGAGAATCTCAACCAGCTAGTCGTAGAGATTAATGACTCTAGGCAGAAAGAAGGGTCCAGATGACCTTCAGATTTCTAACAAAACTGAATGGATGGTGGTATCATTTACTGAATGAGAGCATACTGGAAAAGTTGACGTAGTGTAGTGGCAATTGTGAGTTCCTTGTTAAGCTGAAGTTTTGAGGTGCTTATAAATATATCCAGGTTGCCATGCTTTGATAGGTACTGAGACAGAAGTTCTCAGTGAGGTCTCTAGTGGAGATAAAAATGGGAATATCCCTGCTATGAGGCTGATAGTT
Organism: Mustela nivalis; assembly: GCF_964662115.1. NCBI lineage: Eukaryota > Metazoa > Chordata > Mammalia > Carnivora > Mustelidae > Mustela > Mustela nivalis. The sequence continues at coordinate 31,678,901 of NC_139030.1, read as the reverse complement.
GAGGTCCAAGTGGGAGGGATATGCCTGGAGAAACATACAGAAATAAAAGAATTGGTATCCAAGAAAAAAAAGAAAAAACCTTGGTAAGACCAATATTTAATGGGTAACCGAAGAAAGAGGAATCTGCTCCACAGACACCTTTACCTCCAGCTAGAAAAAAAGAACAAAATCCAAAGCCTTCTCTAGTAGGGCTTATTGTTGTGGAACATCAACTCTAAGCAAAGATACTTTTCTATCAGCGATTTTTCCAAAAACTGTGTTGTACATCACATTGAGAATTCTAAAATGACTTCTTTCCCTTAGTTGTCTGCCTCATCACTCATTCATTACAGATTGCATCTCCTCACCCCTCTGCATTTCTGTACTTGTGGGTACACGAAATGGTATTATTTCCACACTCCGTGTAAGGATACTATGTGTTGTATACAAAACAAAACAAAACAAAAAACAAAAACAAAAAGCACCATTAACAGATATTCTGAGAGAATGTTGTACAGGAGCTTCGAGGTACCACTTCTAAATAAATGCTGGGTGCGGTTTGAATATTTTATGGAATGCTGCCAGTCCTCATTTCAGAGCTTTTATTTAGATTGATAGATTGTGACTAAAGAGGCCTCCATCAAAGTAGATTCATAAGCAAACTGTCTCTATGGCAAGTTTTACCATGTTGTTACTCTACGAAGCCTCTTTTTAGTTCTTGCCATCATAATGCTTTTGAGATTATGATTTAAGTAGCTAATATCACACAACACAAATCGTGTTAGATATTTGACATATCTGAGAGGAAGTGAATACTTAAAATACGAATTTTGACACAACTGTGGTCACTGGGAGATAATGTTCTTGAGCTTCTAGGTGCCGAGAGTTTTCCTGAAATCCTCCTATCTTGTTTTTGCCACCTGTTCTATATCAAATTTGAGGTTCTTGCAAAAGACATGAGATATTTCTGGTAGGAATGAAGAGATATAAATATTTATAAAAATACCATGTAAAGTTCATTTCTTATTTTCTCTATCATCCATTATGCTGTCATCAAACATGCCCACTTTATTAGAAAAAGAACTCAGAAGAATAAAAATGGAGATAGGTCTCCTAGCCCAGAAAATCCAGAAATACAGTTAGGTCAAGGTTTCACAAACAGTGTTGCCTAGTTAAGTGTCATTCTATCTTTGGTTTTGCTCTTAAATATAAAGGTTCCTCTGAAACACTGGAGGAATGAAAACACTGTCCAGTTTCCATAATTTTCAAGTTTTCTATTTCCAACTCATACACAACTTTTGGATGATGTCTGTGGCCATTGAGTGGATCCTTCTATCTATGAATTTACATGAATAAATGTGATATTGTAGCTGAGAGCTAGACACTTAGCTTCTGTATATCTCAGTTTCCTTGATTGCAAAAGTGAAAAATAACATTTGATGTGATAATTCATGTGAAACCACTTTGGAAGGGTAGAAAGCAGGCCAGAAATGTCAGTGGTTCTATTCTGTGTTCATTACATTGTTGCTGGTGTCTCCAAGTTATCTATGGCATGGTGCTCCTTGGACCTGCCTTAATAAAGCCAAAGAGAAGGAGTGATGAGAAAAGCTGTTTTCATTTCCAAGCAGAGTTAAGGAGCTGGGAATGCATTATTGTAGTTTTTGATGGACCTGGATGTTAAATTTGAGGTTCATTCCCCCACTTTTGCTTCTTACCCAGTTGCAATAATTTATTGATACCAATGCTCTCAACTCCAATGCTACTTCATGTAGGAAAATCTCCTTGGACATAGTGCAAAGACAGGAAAATAGAAGTTCTCTTATATTTTTTAGAAAATAAATGTCATTTGAATTGAAGGTGGCATTGTGGATATATGAAGAGAAATCCTCAGATGAAAGCATTCATTCAGAAAGACAGGGTCCCATTTCTGTTCAAAGCACTTCAGGTGATCTTACCTGTCAAAATGATAAAGTTATTTATTGCCTTTAAGGACACAAATTTGAGTCAGCCCAAATTGTTCCTTCAAGTACTCATATTACCGTTGTAGTTTTGTCAGTAATATTAAATTGACCCAGAGGCTTTGTTTTCACAGGGGAATACTTATTTGAGCTTTTAAAAGGCGCATTTTTATTCTTGATTGAAGAACATACTGTAGGGAGTTAACACTTTTTATTTCCAAAGTGCTATACACACATTATCCTACCACTCATACTATCCCTGCAAACTGGCTTGATATTCTTGTCAGCACCATCAAATTTATATAGCCAAAAGACCTCAAGGGGTAAATTCAGTGAATTTTTTTTAAAGGCAAGAAAATATAGTTTCAGAGTGCCTTCTCTGTCTTCCGTTCAGCCCAATGCCCCATGGTGGATTTTGCCTTTCTGCATGCAGAAACACCTGCTCACTTGCTCAGAGACACTTCAGGGCTTCCCTTCTTTAGGCAAGTTCATGATCTGATTTCAAATCAATGTATTGCTATCGCTGGTTGAGAGAAGGCTATTTATTCAATGGTTGGCACTCCATTTATTCTGAAATCATTTGAAATTTTGCATTTTCATATGTCAGTTGAGAAATTATGCATAATTAATATATTTGTGAAGCATTTAGAGAGGACTTCAGACATATAAGATGTAAGAAAAACCAATTTGTGAAACAGAAATTGTCACCAATCTCAATAGCGATTATAAATACTTAAAATATGTCTTACAAAGAAAAGAGGGGTGGAAAGGATGTGTAATGGTAAGTCTTTTAATAAGCTTCATGAAGAGACACTGTGCTTTGGGTTTTATAGGTTTGTTAGGGAATGTAGCAAAGGATGAAAAACTAACTGAGCACCTACATATTCTGGGCATCTTACAAAGTGCTTTGTGTAAGCTGATGATACCATTTGTTCTTCACAACTCCTGGATATTTGGATTATTTTTAAAATGGGGTAACTGAAGTTCAAAGAGGTTAGATGACAGTAAGGCTAGGCTTTGCCACCAGACATCCTTTGATTTGAATCTGTTAAAAAAGAGATAACAGGCCCCAAATAGAGTCATTCATGCTAAGCGATGCTACCAAACCAAGTCTTAATACCTAACTTAAATAGAGTTTCAATCTCTCCCATGAGTCAAATCTTAGCCCAGTTAGTCTGGAATTATCTGCTCAGCACTAATGAGGTATCCTGTTTGACAGACTCCTGCTGTTGCCCAAAAGAAGATAACTTTACCTGCAACTATCCCCTTTTTGCTAGTAACTTCCTTGTCCTGCCATCTTCAGCTTATAAAAGTCTTTCATTGTTGTACAGTTCTTCAGAGATACTTTCTATTTGCCAGATGGGATGCTGACTGATTCATGAAATGATATAAATAATAAATGAATAATAAATGAATAAAGAATCTTTAAAATCTACTCAGTTGATTTTTGTTTTTTAAAAACCTTAAATCTGGGGCACCTGGGTGGCCCAGTGATTAAGCCTCTGCCTTCAGCTCAGGTCATGATCCCAGGGTCCTGGGATCAAGCCCCACATCGGGCTCTCTGCTTAGCAGGGAGCCTGCTTCCCCCCCGCCCCCCCCCCCCCGCCTACTTCTCTGCCTACTTGTGATCTCTGTCAAATAAAGAAATAAAAATATAAAATAAATAAATAAATAAATAAACAAAACAAAACAAAAACCCTAGCTCTATGCTCCTAACCTATAGACAACCCCACTTCTAGAGTCAGGAGGCAGAAGGGGAAAGAAATAGAAAGAGGCTGGGGCACCTGGGTGGCTCAGTGGGTTAAGCCTCTTCCTTCAGCTCAGGTCATGATCTCAGGATCCTGGGATTGAGCCCTGCATCTGGCTCTCTGCTCAGCAGGGAGCCTGCTTCCCCCTCTATCTCTGCCTCTCTGCCTACTTGTGATCTCTCTCTCTCTCAAATAAATAAATAAAATCTTAAAAAAAAAAAAAAAAGAACTAGAAAGAGGCTAATTCCTCTCCAAGGAGTGCCAGTAAAAGATGAATATTCTAAATTTATCTAATCCAAGCCTGTTGTATTGCTAGTTCCCAAACAAAACTTTAAGCACTAGAGAAAGGGTTAGAATTAAACCAGATTAAAAATCTGTTCCACAGTCAATAATTGGGAAGTTTTAATTTGTGAATGTGATTGGGTATGACTGGGCATGGTTGGTAATCTTTAGATTCAATCACACTTATCTGCAGCTTCTATGTTCTCCTCTTGTAGAGAAATCACATGGTTCCCTGGGCATGCAAGTCAGAAAGGAGTGAGGACAGGAATCTTGTGTTGTGTCCAGAGGTTTCATTTACAGCTCTGTTGATCAGCAGTTTAGATGGGACCCCACTGGCTCCTGGCACTTGAAACAACAACGATTTCTAGAAATCTTTTCTAGGAATCCTTCTAGATTCCACCCCACAGAGCAAGGTTTATAGATGTTTCTCTTTTTTTAGATGTTTCCCTAAGCCTGCCACAGACTTCAGCTTTGGCCTATGCTGCCCTTACTGCTTTCAGTTATCAATTGCTAGATGATGTTTTTCCTCATCATTTCTCTTTCCACTGTGCTTGGCCTTGCCTCCACTCATGTACTCCCTGGGTGACCCTGTATCACTCCACCTCACTGCCTTCAGTTTGGATCCACAACTTCCCTTTTCCAGTCGAAAGGCCTTTGGAGCATTTTGGGGTTTGGTTTTTGGGTGTTTGTTTTGTTTTGTTTTGGTTTGGTTTTGTGTTTTTTTGTTTTGTTTTTTGCTTTTTTTAATGAACAGCTCCTTGCTGCCCCCTTCTGGCTGAAATTACAATTGACCCTTCAGTTTGTAGACCAAGAGCTGAGAGTCAAACCTAGGCATTAGATCATTCTGTGTCAATCCTATATCCTTGCTACTGGGATGGAAGGAAAGATAATTCTTTTTTTTTCTCTCTTCTCTCTCCTATATATCTCTCCACATGCTTTTTTATTACTTTTTTCTACTATTCTTTGACTAATAAGTATTTTTTTGTATTTATCAAATCACTAAAATTGATTATATATGTGTTCATCTTTGATTTGTAACAATGAGAGCATTTATTTCCCTTTAATATTATTTATTTTTTTAAAGATGTTATTTATTTATTTATTTGAGAGAGATACAGAGCACAAGTAAGGGGAACAACAGAGCTAGAAGGACAAGCAGACTCCACTGAGCTAGGAACCTGATGTGGGGCTCAATCCCAAGACCCTGAGATCATGACCTGAGCTGAAGGCAGATGCTTAACTGAATGAGCCACCCAGGCTTCCCCCTCTATCTAATTTTAAACATGGTCTCTGTCTTCCTTATTCATGCAGAGTACATGCTCAATATTGAAAACTTGGAAAACACTGAAAGGTATCTAAAGAGTAAACATCACTCATAATTTAACCATGACAGATAGTTACTATTAACATAATGGTGTTATTAGTGCGTGTTACTTATATAATTCTATAAGCATGGTTCCATAGCTTGCTCTTCCCCTTAGCAATATGTCATTAGCTATTTTGGCCCTTTTCAATATTGGCAACGTCCTTTTGGAGGCTATCATACTCACAACCTTGTTGGGGTCTCAAATCATTATAAGATTATAAGCATCTGCAAAGCAGATTTTGGATACACGAACAGAAGTTCCTTCTGTATTCCCTCTGCACTGTAAAATGCTAGGCTATTTATGCTGTGATACTCAATAAATGAGGTTGACTATCTGTTTTGAGTTCATGATGTGTTTTCCAAAATGGCAATAAAAATGGTAATAAAATGTTAAGTTATTCTCAGCTACTAAATTCTAGTAGCAGGGATATCATAAATTGTCTTTTTGACGATCAAAACTATTTGACCATAAATTTCAACTAAGTCACAATCACCTCTGAATTTCTCTCCAGTCCCTTTTACCCCATATGTTTCCATCATGAGTGAATTATTTTACAACTAATTAGAATGTAAGAGAAAATACAGTATAGGTTGAGGTGGTTTTGAGAAGTAATTACATTTATTAAAAAATTATTCTATTGTAAAAGGTATTTGGGGGAACATTTTATTTCAAATGCCCTTTTTTGTCAATAATTCATCTGTCCATCTTGCCTCCTTTCTGGCCATGGTGAAGTCAATTCATGTATATACTTTTTTGTGAGCTTTCTAGCTCCTTGAATGTATAGACTCAAAATCAAAACTGCATGCCAAAGGAGCACTCAGAATCATCAGTCCTGATGTTACAGCTAATTCTTGTAGCTTATAGAAGCTGGTGAAGTTGAATAAACCCCAAGCCTGAAGGAGAATCTGTGGACAGGTCTGTTTTTAGCTACTGCAATGGGTCAGCCCTGATATGGGAGGGGTCTCCCCACTCCTCTTCTGTCTTAATAGTAAGAAACAAAATGTCACAAAATCAAGACTGATTTGAAGAAATGAACTTGTTTACATTTAAAGAAGACAATAAAAAGAGAAGAGAATATGACCATACTTTTTTTTCCAACTAATAAACTGTGTTTTAGAGAAGTTTTAAATTCACAGCAAAAATGAGAAAGAAGTACAAAGAGTTCCCATATACTCTTGCCCTCACACCCCCCATAGCCTCTTATACTATCTACACCCCAAACCAGAGAAGTATGTTTGTTGCACTGGATGACCCTTCACTGACACATCATTTCTGCCCCAAGTCAGTAGTTTACATCACAGTTCACTCCAGGTGTTGCATTTTGCAGGGATTTAGGCAAGTTTATCTATACTCACCATTATCGTATTGTACAGAACAGTTTCACTGTGCTAAAAATCTTCTGTGCTCCATAGAGTCATCCCTCCCTCCCTCCCCCACCAACCCTCATCAAGCTCTAATCCTCTTACTTTCTGTGTAGTTTTTCCTCTTCCAGAATGTTTGAATCATCATACAGCATGTAGCCTTTTCAGGTTGGCTTCTTTCACTTAAGTAATATGCATCTGAGTTTCCTCTATGTCTTTTCATGTCTTGATAGCTCATATCTTTTTAGAATTGAATAACGTTCCATTGTCTGGTTGTACCACAGTTTATCCATCTAACTACTGAAGGACACCTTGGTTGTTTTCAAGTTTGGGCAATTAAAAACAAAGTTGCGGGGCTCCTGGGTGGCTCAGTGGGTTAAGCCTTTGACTTAGGCTCAGGTCATGGTCTCGGGGTCCTGGGATAGAGCCCTGCGTCAGGCTCTCTGCTCAGCAGGGAGCCTGCTTCCTCCTCTCTCTCTGCCTGCCTCTCTGCCTACTTGTGATCTCTGTCTGTCGAATGGATGAATAAAATCTTTAAAAAAAAAAGTTGCTATACATATTTGTATGCAAGTTTATATTTGGTCATAAGTTTTCAGCTCCTTTGAGTAAATCAAAGAGTGGCATTGCTAGATTGCACTGTTAGAGTATGCTCAATTTCATCTTTCCAAAGTGGCCATACCATTTTGCATTCACACCAGCAATGAATGAGAGTTCCTGTTGTTCTACATTCTTTTCAGTAGCTGGTGTTGTCAGTGTTTTGGATTTTGGCCATTCTACTAGATATGTAGTAATATTTCATCATTAATTTGCAATTATGTATGATACTGAAATTCTTTTCATGTGCTTACTTTGGTGATACGTATCTTTGATGAACTGTCTGTTGAGATCCTTGCCCATTTTTTAAACTGGGTTGTTTGTTTTCTTATTGTTCATTTCTTTATTATTATTATTATTATTATTATGTTCAATTACCCAACATATAGTTATTGTTGACTTCTAGAGTTCTTTATATATTTTGGATAACAGTTGTATATGAGATGTGTCCTTTGCAAAAATTTTCTCCCAGCCTATGGCTTGTCTTCTCATTTTCTTGAAGAACATGCTTTTTAAAAACAGCTTCTTTTTACTTTGTTCTATGGATAACCAACACACAGAGTTCTTCTTAACATACTTAGAAAATAATTGTTTAACCAGAGAAATTGAATAAATTGTATTTGCCTGACTGTTCTTGAGTCTAATTCAGGAAACTTAAAATGCATGATCTATTATCTATGGATGCTCAGTATCTAGCTCTCCCTACTCTAAATGTTAAGTGGATGTGACCTTGCAAGAAAGAATATAGCAAACACTATGTTTAATGTCCCTGAAGGCATTGCTTTTCTGGCATATTATTTCCTGTTCAGGAATATTTCTGCCAAGGAGATTCAGGACTCTTTCTTTCTTTCTTTCTTTCTTTCTTTCTTTCTTTCTTTCTTTCTTTCTTTCTTTATCTCTCTCTCTTTTCTTTTCTTTTTGTATCCTAGAGAGGACTACCATGACCAAGCCCAAGAAAATGAGATTAATGATAAAAAATGGTAATATGTTAATATATTTCAAATATCTTACAAACACTGGTGAAAAAAAGATATTATGTGATATTTTCCTTAGGGCAAACATTAAAAAAGAAATGTTTGCTCTCTGTTTGTGTTCTGGTACATACAGTATATTCTCAAAGAAGAAATAGCTTAATAAATTCCTTTACGAATGCTGTTTTCACTAAATTCCTTTCCTTTTTCTCTTTTCTACCATTTCTTAAAAATTTTCTGAATGTAACTGAAATTATCTGCAGTTTTAATTCCACATAATTCTTTGTTTATTCTCTACTTGGTCATGAAAGGGAATGATGAGGATGATAAAGTTATAAATTTATAAAAGCTTTATGCAAAATTTAATTATAGCTATGGGGTACATTGTGCTGTTAGGTAATCTCCCATTTATGCTTATATAGGCATACTTAGAATTTCAGAAGTGTTCATACAACAATTTTAGATGAAATAAATCAAGTACTTAAGCAGAGTTAGATTATTCGAGTAAATACACACCCATACACAAAATTAGTTTTGATTCTCCATGTTCTATCACTATACACATAAACATAGTTTCTTTCTCTCAACCCTTTCCCTCTTCTCTTGATACCCCTAACATTTGAAACATTAATGTAATGCTAAGAACTTCATGACAAAAGATTCAAGAGAAACATTAGCTTTCTCAGTAAAGGCAACACTCAAGAAAGCTGTCTATATTTCCATTTCATCTTTTATATGATAAACACAACAATCTTCCCTCTTTCAATAGGAAGAGACACTGCAGCAGTTAACAGGCTAATAATGGAAATGGACTGTGTTTCTCCCAAGGAAAGTATCAGAAAGGTTCAGAACTCTTCAGGATTACAATAATTTGAGAAGAGCTGCTCTACCCACTTTATTTAAGGGCATGTTAGAACTCATTCTTCAAGCTCTTCAATCTGTCAATAGACAATTAGATGTGCTACAAAACACCTCTCCTCTACAACTAGTGTCTTCAGTGTGTTTAAATTGGGTGAAGTCACAGTTATTAGCCTGATAAGCAGTGATGTCATTAACACTTTGGACTACATTTCTCCCTATTAAACATGGCTGCACAAGAGCATAATTTTTGGACAGCTGCATCAGATAGATGTTGTTGTGTCTTAGAGATCTAGCTAACATGGAGTTCTCCTCTCTATTGAACTTGATATCTGCACTGGAATAAATTCCCAGAAATCCTTAATAAAGTAATTTTTAAAAAATGCTTCTGCTATTTCTGTGAGCTCAGATTATAGCAAGTTACAGTAATTACTGTTAGTGATAGGCAATATACCTGGAGCCTATTAAGGAGACTTTTATGGGCCTCTTCTCTGCAATCTTTGCACCTAAAAGGTTATAAAGGGAAAAGGGTGCTAACAATGGCAAACTTAACACTGCTATCACCTGACTGTTTATGATGTTTATAAGCATATTTACCAATTCTGGTAAATATAGGTCATTGATAGAATTACCATCTTTAGGCAGTTTGCATGTTTAAATTAGGGTTCCTTTAAAATTTACTTGGAGGACAAACTACAAGTCTTACAGTAGGTAGGACAATTACAAAGACTCATCATTTGCCATCTGTACTGTTTGCCAATAGGCCAGTGGAAAATCATTTTCTTGGAGTATCCATAGTCATTTATATCTGAGGCCCTTAGGGAACTGATTTCCCATAGGGCCCTTCTAAGGAAACAGCATCTGGCTCTGGTTTTTTGCTTCCTTCTTGAATATAGCCAAGAAACAGGATTGTCTCTCTCTCTCTCCCTTTTTTTTTTTTAAGATTTTATTTATTTATTTGACAGAGATCACAAGTAGGCAGAGAGGCAGTCAGAGAGAAAGAGAGAAGCAGGCTCCCCACTGAGCAGCGTGGGGCTCCATCCCAGGACCCTGGGATCAGGACCTGAACTGAAGGCAGAGTCTTTAACCCACTGAGCCACCCAGGCGCCCCCCAGAATTGTCTCACTTTGAGAGCTCCATGAATAAGAATCCTATTCAGGCTTTCTAACAGGCCTGAGGCTGGTTCTAGGAACAGATTGAATCTTTTAATCTCCTGGTTATTTCGCCATTTTCCCACAGTCTTTATAGGTAGGTGGACATTTCCTCCTCCCTTGCTCCTCTCTTTCCTTCCTTTTCTTTTCCCTTCTTCCCTCCCTTTCTTCCTTCATCTATCACACTTACTATATGTAGCTTTTTTCTGGGCAAGGAGCCTGGCATGACTTGTGGTTTATTTATAATGCACTGCCTCCCTGTCTTCTGTTTGGAGGTAGGCATATCATCCAGAGATGATTAAACATTGTGTAGGACCTTTAATATCAACACAGATTGTTAGAGTCTTAACGAAACAAACTCAGGGATGACCACTACAAAAACAAGTTTACTATTAAGTTTTATTTATTCAAGAAGAGGCAGTGTTGTCTCTTCAGTCTTGGACTTCAGAATTAGTGGTGGGTGAGAGAGGGCATAATAACCACATGAAGAAGGGAGGAGTGGAGAGTGTTCCTTTCAAGTCACCGAGTACTCTACTTACAGATTTTCATTTCATAGATATCTTTAGCAGTGCCAGAATAATATTCTGCATAAGCCGGGGAGAGGGTTGCTTTTTAAAGCAACTGTCAAAGTTACCTACATCCCCTTAAGAATGAAACTTATTCACATATGAGGGAGAGGATAGTGTAGTGATTAAGACATACTCTTGGAAGCCAGGTTACCTGACTGCACATTTTGGCTCTGTATTGTGACCTTCTAACCTACCTAGGGCTTAGTTTCCTTATGTGTATAAAGGGTATAAAAACACCATCTAGGTTCTTAAGGGGATTAAAAACCTGTATTTATAAAGCAATCAGAATAGTGTCTGCCATATACAAGCACCTTGAAAGTGTTTTACAAATAAATAAAAGTTCAACCCCCTCCAATAAGATGGAAATTTCTAACATTAATAGGGAATGGAGGAGGGGCAGTGATGGTAGCTTATATAGCATTATGTCAATGCAAGAAGACATAGCTTATGATTTATTTTCCATGAACCAGGTTTAGATACACATTGGGTAGATCGCCTATAAATTTTATTGAGTGATTGAACACTCTGCTCAGTATTTGGTCCACATTGCAATTTTTCATATAGATTCTATTTTACTAAACCTTCTCATTAGATTTGAACAAAATTATGGTCACAGGGTTTCCCAGGATCTTTCACCCTAAAGTATTGCTATAGGAAGCACTTAGATAAAGGCATTAAATTATCCTTTATTGATAAGAAGATACACGGGGTGAATTAATTTTTTATTTATACTTTAACCTTAATAGTCATTTAACTTTAGAAAAAGTCATAGACATATGGTCTTTCAATATCTTCCAGCTAAAATGTTCTAAAATCAATCTTTTCACTTCCAGAAATCAATCTAATTTGATCACAGCATTTCCCTGATTAGAGGTATTTAGTGTGTCTCCATCATCCACACAAGGTAAAATACAAGTGCCTTAGATGGTGTGCATGGCTTTTCATGATCTGGTTATATATTTTTTGCCTAATCTCTTATCATTTCTTCCATTTCCTTTCACTTTAACTCTAGAAATAAAACTTAACATAGAGTTAATATCTTTTACCTTTGCATCTGGCAAAAGCTGTTCTCAGCACCTGTCATATCCTTTCTGACTCCTCACTGTCCACTTTCTACCTTTCTTCTTAGCCCATGTCAAACTGTGACTTGGCCTTTTTACTTTAGCTCTATTTAACTAAACTTCTAGGATATATAAGCTCTCTCCTCCATGTTGCTACTGTAATAAAAATAATCCTACTGTGTGACGTTCTATCCCAATATCTTTGCATGCATTAACTCATTTAATCTTCATAATTAATTTGAGTGGCAAATGTTCCCCCATTGTTTTCAGAGTAGGAAACTAAGTCACTGAATAAGTTAAGTAAGTTTCCCAAGGTCATACTGGTTGATTACGAATCTAGTATTTGAAGTGTATTGCACTACACTGAAGCTTGTATATTTTTATATTTCTCCACTTATTAGATCTTAGTAAGTATTTATACATATGACTCTTTGTTCTAGTAAATACCTCCATGGCCTAATAAGATCCCCAACATTATAGATGCTCAATAAATGTTTGCAAAACAATTACTCATTTGTTACAAAAATTTGAAAACTAAAGGTGCCTGGGTGGCTCAGTCAGTTGAGTGTCTGACTCTTGATCTCAACTCAGATTTTGATCTCAGGGTTGTGATTTAAGCCCCATGTTGGGCTCCATGCTGGATGTGGAACTTACTAAAAAATTTTTTTTTGAAAATCAGTAAGTATGATTATTAAATCCAAAGAAACTTGTATTATTTCTCAGATCTTTATTGTTCCTTCACATCTTCTATGTTTTCTGATAAATAAAAACCACAGTAATGATCTTGCTACTGTTCTCTTTTCAATGTATATAAACTCTTACAGTTGAATTAGAGACTGGATCTCCTCTAATTTCTTTTAGCTAAACATTACCAATCACTGATTTAGTCCTCTTTTCATTCTGACTACAGTAGACCTAGATACTGAATTTACATGTGATTATAATACATCCTCTCAACCTTGAAGACATAACAAGCTCTGTTTTTAAAGCTTCTAGGCAAAGAAGGAGGAATTGAAATAAAAATGAAGTCCAGAATCTTACCACACTAAAATAAAGTATTTTAATAACACAGTACCAAGATATTCTGCTTTCGAAATAACAGTTAAAATTTTCATTTTTCAGTAGATAAGGAAAATCATGTATGAGATCACAGTAAATACCAGCACATTGTAGAAGGATGGCTTGATTTTTTGTTCTTGCCTTTAATTCCCGCATTTCTATATTATGTTATCTATAGGTCTGATTGATTTTCTTTTAGGCTTTTAATAGTTTACTCCATGTTCCTTTGTAGAAATATCATAGGCCATTATGTCACTACCCACCTCTACTTTTTTAAAAACAATACTTCATAGCACTTTATCTGGATCACATAGAAAACGTGACATCTTCGTCAAAAAAAAAAAAAAATCTGTAGCTATCTTCATATTGACAACAAACCTGGTCGACTCAATTTAAATGTGGAACAAACTGATTGGTTACTGACAGGAGACCACTTAAAGTCACCCACATTTTTATGCTTAATTTCATGCAACATTTTTCACCTGGTTGTTTTAGCCCCAAGAAGACACATCTTTGGGACAACTTAATAAATTAAGCATGGCCAAATTTCTATTTCTTTGAAAAATTCCTAGTATTTGTAATTCCTCTTTGTAATAGCCATAGAAAAACAACTCAGGAATTTACCACTGGAAGTCTGGGTTTTTAAAATTAGAATGGTGGAGTCTTTCTTTCTTACTGAATTTGACCGCAAATGTGCAGGCAATGTGTCCGTGCAGAATGCATTGCTAGAATCACCTTGTGTCCTCACCAGTCTAGAGTCTAATGTCCATCCCTTACTACTATATTGCTTTCCTAGAAATATATGCTATGTAATTTCCTATTGCGTCAATGTAGTTTTTTCCCATTTTAAGTTCTGTTGAGTCTCACAGATTTGGTTCTGAAGATTTCAAACTTCATATTCTTGCAAAAAACATTTTCTCTCAAAATTATTAGTTCCACTCCTTCAGGAATAAAATAGAAAAGAAAAAAATAGGAATATCTTTAATAGGCAGATACAAACTCATAAAACATAACCGTGATCTTAAAAGAGCATATTACTTTTGCTTATGATTTCCGTCAGCCAAATCAAACTACAAAACTTATCTAAATGTTAAACAGTAAGAAACAGAAGAAGGTAGCCAGTGTAGTTCAAATACAAAGAAAGTAAGTCATATTATTTATTTTGTCACAGTTTCTGCAGTGTGTTGCTTAGCATGGTAAAAATTTTTTGCAAAATTTTGAGACAGGACTTAAGTATGATGATACCCATTTCCAGCACTGTCAGAATGAATTCCAATTGAACAGCTCAGTTTTTATCTGTATGTTGGAAACCAGGCTTATAAACATAGGTAATGTCTTTCTACTCCCTTCTAACATTATTTCCGAACAAAAAGCAAGCAGTGCTATTTTACTATTTTAAACTTAAAAACAAAAGTTCCCACCTACCTGTGTATTAAAATCCTGCTTATCAATTTGGCTAATTTTGTTAATTTATCTCTGCATACCACTAAGTGAATTGCTTATTTCTTGCTTCTCCTCCTCTAATGCCAGCTCTTGAATTCCCTGCCTTTGAGACCCTGAATGAACTATAAATCAAAGGAGACACTCATGAAGATCTTAGAATATTGTTATCTATACTTTATACTAAAAAAAAAAAAAATCTTAAAATACATTTTATGGCGGTTAGAGTAACATTTATAAACAACAATATCTTAGTTTCATTTGTATGGATATATTTATAGGCAAGTGGTTGTTGTTGCTATTGTTGTCATTGTTTTAATTTTTATTTATTTTTTTAAATTTTTTTCCAGTGTTCCAGAATTCATTGTTTATGCACAACACCCAGTGCTCCATGCAATACGTGTCCTCCATAATACCCACTACCAGGCTCACCCAGCCTCCCACCGCCCACCCCTCCAAAACCCTCAGTTTGTTTCTCAGGGTCCACAGTCAGTCAAGTAGTTTTTGATTCTACCTTACCTCTCCCCCTCCTTGGGCAAGCACAGTATCCCTGTAAATGCTAAAGAGTCATATAGTTCCACAATTCTACAAACTCAAGAATTGTTGCTGTGTTCTGCCTAGTCACCTCTTGGTCCACAGGCTGGGAAAGTAAGAGAGTGATAAAAGTAACTTTTATAACTTCCCCATCCTTAATACTTTTATTTTCCTCAGAGTAGAGTGAAGATTTAAGCAGATAATAAGTCATTAATTAACTTGCCAACAGAAGAGGGTCTGGTAGAAAATGCTCTCAGATGCCAGAGCTCCTTCCCCTTTTGTTTAATGTTTAGGGCCCACAGAAAGGGGCCTTAAGACCAAGAATGTGTCAAGTTCTCTGGATATATCTTAGCAGCTTTTTCCAGGGTGGCCCTTGCCCTATGTAGTCTACTTCTCTTTCCCTAGGGGTGCAATTTGAATTCAACAATCCTCACTTGTTGAAGACTCCAAAAAGTTATATGACCACTTAATCTTTTTACAGATCAAAATGTGTGGTGTTTTAATCTGGATAGCTCTGAAATGTAGACTAAGACATTTCCTGGTTTGTAGGAATTTTATATCAGATGAGTGCCCCTAACTTAATATGTTAAATTGATTTTCTTAAGGATTTCAAAGCAAATGAGAAAATTTATAATGGAAAATCTATAGAAACTTCATATGGAACCATAAAACCATCATGGTGATTCAGCAACTGAACATGTGAGCAAATGTTCAGACAGATTAGGTAGAAATCCTGATTCCAAGGCTTTGGGTAAGACTCTGAGAAATATTCAAGGACACAGATGACTGATTTAGAAGTAAGGCTAATGGATTTTAGAAGAAATACCAGAATGGAAGTGAAGAATGAGGTATCTTGATTTCTTTGAGGGATATTGTCAATCAGGCCCAGAAACTGCACTAACTACAACAACAACAAATCATAAATTAGTCAGAGAAAGAAACAATGCAAAGAATTTTAGTGACAAAATAACATAAAAAAATAAGAAAGTGCACATAAGGAAATTCTATATAGATTAAAAGGCAATATGATCAAAATTAAATTCATAACAAATTAAGGAAGTAATTAAAAATGTACCATAGAACTGTACCATTAAGAAAATCCTCCAAGAGAGGATAGGCACTCTTGGAGGAAGATATGTTTGTAGACAGACTGGAAAGTACTCGGTCAAACCTGGGTCTAGCCCACAACTCTAACTCAACTGGTCCCAACCCAAATTGTGTGTTTATCATACTCAAGGTCTGAGCAATAGGTTTAATTTGAAATTTACATAGATTAATATAATTAGATAAACGATGAGATGCTATCCTAAGGTCAGTATGGATAAGAACATACAATTTTGAACAACATAGTACTATTTCTCTGGGATAAAAAGGAGATGAGTATTTATATTATTGAAAGTGTGTGTTGGGATGCCTGGATGGCTCAGTTGGTAAAGAGTCTGCCTCAGGCTCGAGTCGTGATCCCAGGTTCTGGGATCAAGTCCTTCATTGGGCTCCTTGCTCAGCAGGGAGATGCTTCTGTCTCTGCCTGCTGTTTCCCATGCTTGTGCGCTCGCTCGCTCTCTCTCTCTGACAAATGAATAAGTAAAATCTTAAAAAAATAAAAAAGTTATGTGTTGAACTGTGGTCAGTATGGAGATAGCAGATAGCATCCATCACCAGCTACTGGTGAGAAAAATTTTTTCCTCTCCCTTCCTAGGTTCTTTGGCTGGTCTAATAATCAAATTGACATAAGACAGGTTAACAGGGAAAAAAGAAAAGTATGAATAAATAGGGGCCCAAAAGAATATGAGACCCAAGGACAAATGGGGCTATTGAGGTTTATATGCCATCCTGAGCTAAGGAATAGAATAAGGCTCTAAGCATCAAAACAGAGGAGAATAATTCACAGATAAAAAGAACAGCAGATGTTTGGTAGTTAAGTGTTTGCCTTGCCTTACAGATAGGTCACTCAAATAAGTTATCTCTGGTAACAACTCTCATTGGGCTAGGTCTCCTACTTAAATACTTCAAAGTAGGTAAGGGAGAGATTCAAGTTTTCTTAAGTCTGCTGAGTGTTGATTGCCTTCAACTCAAAATAATTCACAAGCTGAAGTGTCAGATTTGGGGTCCACGTATTCTATTCCTCTTCACTGCCCAGTGTAACATGTTCTTTTAATAATTGTCAGGAATCTGGGGTGCCTGGGTGGCTTAGTGGGTTAAAGCCTCTGCCTTTGGCTCAGGTCATGATCTCAGGATCCTGGGATTGAGCCCTGCATTGGGCTCTCTGCTCAGTGGGGAGCCTTCTCCCCCTCACCCCTCACCCTGCCTGCCTACTTGTGATCTCTGTCTGTCAAATGAATAAATAAAATCTTAAAAAAAATAATTGAGAGGAATTTAATTCTCTAGTACCTATAGAAACTGTATTTTGAGCTGCTTTGTTTCGTCTTAAAGTTACAGTCCCAGTTTTTTGATGCATTACAAAGAGACTTCTCTGGACCCAAAAAGTGATCTGAAACAGTGGGGATCCAAAAATCTTGCTCAGCGTGCAGCATACATAAATCTAGTTCTCCATAGAACTATGCCACAAGAGGGACGAGTGTGACTTTTCCACATTCAATTTTAAGTCTCTACATAGAGGTAGCTGTGAAGGATTCAGTTACTTCGTGGAGTGGAAAGGTATGCCAACGGAATGCATTTTCGTAATTCTAGATAACTTTGTTTACTCACCCTGTAATAACAAGATCTTTGGTACCTCTTTGCTATCCTTGTTATCTGGGTTGCTCATTTGAGCAGTTATTTATTCTTTGTTTACTCATTCAACAAATATTTTTTAAGTTATGTTTGCCAATTCATATTAGTCTATTTTAGCAAATGATTTGCTTAGTCTCTGTCTGGTCATTCCAAATATAAGCTTCATAGATGGGCTTGTATTTTCTTTATATTTCCTACTCTCCCAAATCAGTTCTTGGCATGTAGTAAAGAGTTAACGTCTACCTAATTAATTTAGTTTAATTGAGGTAAAATTCAGAAGGTGTGTGGATTTCAACTGAATAAATGAACAACTTATTTCCACAATAACCTGTCAAACACTAGAATTCTGAAAAAAACGAGGCCTGGTGTATGAAAGTTTTCATTCTAATGGCAATAATAGAGAGATATTAACAGTTGCCGCATCAGTGTCCTGTTTAAAAGAGAAAGCTTATTTTTGAAAAGAAGAGTCCTGGACATAAATGGAAACCCCAAAGTCTTTCCTGAATTATTATTAAAATTATAATCCAGGTAAGAGTTGAAGCTAGTAAACAAAGAATTCAGTCAAGTGTCAGTTTCAGGAATAAGAGTTCACTCACAGGACAATTGTAAAACTTTGTCTGATAACCTCTTCAGTCAGCTCTTTCAGTACATTGCCCATATTTGACTCTACATGGCAAGTTTTACCCAAATATAGGCAAGTGTTGCCGTGAAGAACCTCAGATAACCTGAGGTATCTAACTGAGCCCTTCACAATTAAGTTAGAGAAGGAGTTAGTGTTGCTGTGATAGGCTCAGAAAATACAGGATGGCAGTAGAAAGAAGTGTTGGAGAAGCAGAATTTCATGACTTTGCTGAGGGCCAGCCCTGCCTTTGTTTTATATGAGCCAGTACTTAGAAACACGATGAATTCTTGATTTGAGAGACTCTCTCAAAGGAGTATGTTTTCCACTTCAAGATTTGAGATCCTGGGGCGCCTGGGTGGCTCAGTGGTTAAGCCGCTGCCTTTGGTTCAGGTCATGATCTCAGGGTCCTGGGATCGAGCCCCGCATCGGGCTCCCTGCTGCTCTGCAGGAAGCCTGCTTCCCTCTCTCTCTCTCTCTGCCTGCCTCTCTGCCTGCCTCTCTGCCTACTTGTGATCTCCGTCTTTCAAATAAATAAATAAAATGTTTAAAAAAAAAAAAAGATTTGAGATCCTGCCAATAAGGAGATGAGGTCCTTACTCTTTTTGCAACAAAATTAGAACAGTGGGATGGGGTTGAAAGTTTTGAAAAAGGGAATTCTCATGTCGACTCTGCCATCTCCTGCAGCATTCCTCTATGTTTTGTCTGGATTTGACTTTAGTCATAGAAAGCAACTCTTGTTGATGAGTCTGGATGGAGGAGGCCATAGAAGAGGAAGGATTTTCCAGTTGCTTTAATGTGCAGCATTCTTACTTCTCAAGAGCCAGTTATCAACATGTCACCTCAGGATGTGAAAATTGCTTGACTCCTAGAAACTCCCAAAGAACGTTTACACTATATTCTGCCTTTCTTGGCAGCTTCTTAGAGAAATTCTGGCATGGTTTTTCTTCTCTTAAAGGATAAGCTCTTTCTCCTCCATCAGATATTTACTAGGCATCATCAATTGATTTCTTTGCTAACCTACATAACTTTCCAATCTATGCCACAGGACTTTATCCTCAAGATGCCTTTTCCTAGAACTTAAGTTTTAAAATACATTCAACTAAATGAAATCAGGTTAAAAAAATATCCCAGGGACAACCTAAAGAAGGGGAAAAAAATCAAACTTTAAAAATGGCATCCAAAAAGATTTGCAGTGAAGACAGCATTTGTCTTGGTGATGGCAAGGAAGTAGATGAATTGATTTCATGCAAAAGCAATCTCAAATTTTATGAACAGGTTGTATTCCAGAACTGTTTGTTTGGAATTTGGAAAGTATTCTCTCATAAAAACAATATGTCGACTAGGGATTAGAATGTCAGGCTAACCCACAAAAGCTTACTTAATTCATGTAGTAGAATTGCAGCATGCTTTGTCAGACTACCTGAGAATAGGAATCAGGCAGCCTTGAGAGTTAGATGGAAGAATGGCTCTTCTTATATCCTAGTGTTACCTCTAAGCAAAAATTTGCCCCTCTGCAACCCTCTCTGATCTTTCTTCCTCTGCTCAGTACCACTCTGGCAGTCCTGGCACACCCTTAACCTGCTTGAAGGCACTCATACTCAGGCACCTAACCCATCGTTTCATTGAGATTTTAAAGGATCTCTCTCCTTTCATCCCCCATGTCTAATTTTCTCAGCATTGTTATACTTAGGTATAAAAATAAATCAATCCAAATCAACTGAATCACGCAATGGTATGGAAAACCAACAACTTCTTGCAAGTATTTTTTTTTTTCTTAAGACTTGTTGACCCAAATATATAAATTCAGATAAAATGGTGCAATTATGGCAACTGGAGAGGTATTGGTTTATAAGGTCACAGGAAGCATCCTAGAAGCAGGCCAACTTGAAATTCATACCATGTAACTAAGCATATTATATATATAAAGCATTCTGACTTTAAAAATTTTTTTAAGATTCTACTTATTTATTTTAGAGAGAAAGAGAGAGAGAGAGAGAGAGAGAGAGTGTGTGTGTGTGTGTGTGTGTGTGTGTGTCTGTGTGTGTGTGTGGAGGGAGGAAGGGCAAAAGGAGAGGGAGAAAGAAAGAATACCAAGCAGAGTCCACACTCAGCAAGAACTGCTCTGGGCCTGCTCCCATAACCCTGAGGTCAGGATTTGAGCCAAAATCAAGTTGAATGCTTAAGATCAGGACCTGAGCTGAAACCAGGTTAGATGCTTAACCTACTACACCACCCAGGCATCCCCTGACTTCTTGTTTGAGTTTGCACTACAGATTGACACTCTTGGCTCTAGAGACCTCAAGACCACATATAAATCGGACACATCAAGACCACATGTAATTTGTCATAGTAAGTATTTTGTCCCAGGTTAATTAACATCACCTACTGAAACAAAGAGGCCCCAAATCTCAATGGATTTACATAGTAAAAGTTTCTTTCTGTTCACACAAAGACCTGTTGAATCTGGGCAACTCTTCTCTAATAGGGCAATCAGATGGCTCTGTCATTTAAGTTCTTCAATCTAACTGCTAAAGAAAGAACACGGAAGACCAAACATATGGCACATAGCTTTTCTGCTTATTTTTGCATTGGCCACAATCTACCACATGGTCCAATTCAACTGCTGGGAAGCCTAGAAATATGGAGCAGCTCACAAATAGGGAGAATATTAATTCTCTCTGCCAGTATTTTTGTCTTCAGAGTAAGGTGCTCATCTTTCTCATGATTCCTTTCTATCTAAAAACAAAACCTCATCGAATCTCCAAAGTTCCTTTTCTTTGCTTCTGAATACTGTGATGTCAGGTCTGTGTGTGTGCGTGCACACACTCACATGCACCTGGCTAACGTCTGATATAACTTATGGCAGTAAAATGAGCAAGAAGGCAGGTGGAGGAGGCTAGAGGAGTAGAGTGAGAAATCAAAAGAAAAGAGAAACATAGGTAGAGACAGGAAAGTCTATTTGTATATCATGTTCCTAAATCAGGGACTCTCTTTCTCTAGTCTTTGTTTTTTGTTGGTTTGTTGGTTTGTTTGTTTGTTTGTTTGTTTTAATAACGGCTAGCAAATCAGTCCTTTTTCTTCTGCTAGTAACATCTTCACATAATTGTTTAGATACAGTCAGTCTAAAGGGGCAGGGTCCAAGATGATTATCTCCAGCACTTTAAATTTTAGAATGACTATACTGACAAAGTCCAAATATGTAGGCAATTCTTTATATAATGTACATCCTAAGAGGAAGTGTACATCATTGAGAATTATGGAGAAGGAAGTTACCCACTTGATTTCACAATTGTGTTGGTGTGGACCTCCTGGGAATTGTTGTGAATATCAGTTACTTGTGAAATGGAAAGTGAACCGTATCTGATACTTTAATGGGTTTACGCAGTAGCCTCTGAGTTTGGTTTTGTAAATCAGGAAGCACTCAGATTCCTGCTTGTGTGGACATTCCTCTGAACTGTCTAATGTGTTCTCCCTGTGGAATTTCCTAACCCCATTGTTCTTTGAGTGTGGAGGCTGCAATTCCTCTGACTCAAACTTCTAACTTTCAAAGCTCAAACATTGGGTGCCTGGGTGGCTCAGTGTGTTAAGCTTCTGCCTTCAGCTCAGGTCATGATCTTGGGGTCCCAGGATCGAGTCCTGCATCAGGCTCTCTGCCCACCAGGGAGCCTGCTTCCTCCTCTCTGTCTCTGTCTCTCTCTGCCTACTTGTGATCTCTCTCTGTCAAATAAATAAATAAAATCTTCTTTTAAAAAAAGGCTCAAACATTTTATTTCATTTATTTTGTCTTCCTTTTCATTGTAATTTTCATGATGTATTTTAAATTTCCCAACCATAGTTTTCATGTAAGCAAAAATAGTCACATGCTACAAAAAAGATATGGCCAGCAGAGCTGATATTACAACACAGAGGAATTGACCTGTCTTGGAAACGAAGGGAAAGCCGCATGTGCATGGAAAAGCATGTATGGATGGAGGTTTGGGGATTTTGTTTTTGTTTTTGTTTTCCTGTAACGGAAAGGGAAGTCTTTCAGCATGCTCACAAGTCCCAATGGCAAGTGTATGAAAACTCAGATTATGAAATTTATGTAACAAAAGCTAACTTCACTATTAACAATACATACTAAATCAGGGAAGAAAGAATTCTTATGTACTTAAGTATCTTAAGATACTTTTATCTATCTCATTTAATCCTCAAAACAACCTAATGAGTATGTAGGACATGAATCCCTTTGCCCATTTCATTATTAAAGTAAATGAAGATAGAGGGCTTAGGCATCTTTCTGGGGTCACAATTTCCTTCAGTGGCTGAATCAGAAACACAGCCCACTTTTCTTGCCAGTCCAATTTTCCTTATACTACAAGGAAAACTATGAAGTTTTCTTACCACAATGCTAAAATCCAACTAGGAAAGCTAGTTGTGCGTTGGTTTCTCCAGAGGCAGTAGTTTGCTCATCTCTGGGGTGGGTCTTTTTCTGGATTCTCATTCCCTTTTCCTGGAAGGTAGAAATAATAATATCCACTCTTTGGTGAGCACATGGAGGAGGTATACTATGATAGTTAAAAAGCCTCATTGTCATCCTTGACTCACACTCATACACAATCTTAAAGCAAATCCTATGGCTCTATAGTCAAAGTACATCCTCAATTCAACTATATCTCACTTCTGTCTGCCATATTCCTAGCTTGCACTGGGGCTACAGTCTCCTGACTCATCTCCTTGCTTCCCTTCTTACTGAGCCCGCTCCCAAGTCTGGTCTCCCTACAGCTAGCAAATCATCCCCCCTCCCCCTCCCCCAGTCCTGCTCAAAACCTTCCAAGGCTCCCTATCAGCCTCACAATAAAATCTTCCAAATGTCCTGCAAGATATGCCCCTGGGAACATTTCTTACTGCATTTTCTTCTAGTCCCCACCCCCTCTTAGCTTACCTTCTTTAGTCCCATTCGCTTCCTCCCTAACCCTTTAATGGGACAATCATTCACTAGAAGCATTTGTCACTCCTTGGGGTTCTTTCCCTGAAAATGTGTGGCTTTCTGTCTTCTTACCTTTCCATGGGTCTCATTACAAAGATGCCTCTGCAAAGAGCTTTTGAGGGTATGTGCTTTGGTGAGTGCTGTGAAGTGTGTAAACCTGGTGATTCACAGACTTGTACCCCTGGGGATAAAAATATATGTTTATAAAAAATAAAAAATTAAAAAAAAAAAAGACCATCTTATTTAGCTAAGCTGCACCAAAGACACCATCTTTTGTGTGTGTGTGTGTGTGTGTGTGTGAATTAGGATTTTCTTTTCTTTTCCTTTCTTTTTATTTTATTTTATTTTATTTATTTTATTTTATCTGGTTTTATCTTAATTCCAGTGTAGTTAACATCCAGTGTTATATTAGTTTCAGGACATGACATCACCTGTATCCCTTATCACAGTTTTTATATCAGAAACATTTTTATTCATTCATTTTCTGTCTTCTCCATTGCAGTGTGAGCTCGATGAGGGTAGGGACTTTGATTTATCATTGTATTTTCAGTGCTAAGAGTACTGTCTGCCTTAGAGTAGATGTTTAATATATTTACTCAGTGAGTGAATTTCTTCAAGAAATGAGTGACTGATGGGGTTAAGACACCTGCATCTTAATATCTAGCTAAGATGACATAAAGTCTTTATTTAACTTCCTTAACCTCAGTTTTCACATCTATAAAATAGCATTTATGATAATCACTGCCTCATAGTTAGTTTGCAATGAATATTACGTGAGATGATTCACATGCATTGTTTCATAGGGGCCTAACCTATAACGGGCAGTCAAAACTTTTTGACTACTACTTTTTGCCTTGTCTATCCATGGATAAAATGCAATTTTGTTATTCTCAGTAGAACTGAGCCCATCCATTTAGAACATGCAATCAGTGGAATGAATGACTCAGCTCTTAATTCAAGCTGTGCAGAAGCTTGGACCTCAATTTTTTGAGATTGCACAATGCCTTTCACTAGAAAATGTGACAAAACCATGTTCAGGTTTGGTAGGCTGCCTTTGTTTTCACAGTCTCTGCCTATAATGTGGCTTTCTTTTCAGAGATCTGGCTAGAGGCTGCTGAATCCTACATTTCACCTAGTTTAACATCTGGTGCCAGGAGGGACTTGTGTTAGATTTGGGGAAAGGGTTTTGTGAAAGCAGGATTACACCCATTTGCTTGAGTGGAGGGCTGTGTCTGGGCTTGAAGCCAGGCATCCTGGGAATAATGGTACAATTTGCTTTCCTAAGCTTCTGGCCTTATGGGCTTTGTTAGAAAAGCCCAGAATTACTTCATACTTCTGTAGCCTAGGCCTGGCCCTGGACTGCCCTCTGGATGCTCATCTTGGTGGTGCTGCTGACTCTTTCTGAGGCCAAAGGTGGATGGCCCCTGATGCTTCCCTGCTGATGCAAGTTCTCCTGTCACGGGTGCTCAGATATTTCATGGGTTGGGGCTGCTCCGAGGGCAGTTCTGTAAGGACCATCTGCATGGCTGAGGATGTTAACAGAGAGAAAATTTCCCCAGAAACCTAATCACAACATTTTGGGATGTTAAGAAAAGTTTATCAGAGAGAACCTGAGGTTGAACTTTTTATTTAATAGGTATGCAATCGGACCCACACACCTGCTATTGCTATTATCTTCCTCTACCACCTCCTCTTTCCTCTTCATCTCCTCCTTATTCTTCCTTTTAATATAGCTTATTGACATACAGTTAGTATAAATGAAATACATATATCTTGAATTTAGTTTAATGAGTTATAATAATTGCGTACATCCATACAACTACTTTCCAAAACAAGATATAAAATATTTTTATCACCACAGGGAGTTCCCTTGTGTTTCTTTCTAGAAAATTCCTTCTTCCTTAATCTTTTCTTCCCTGATATCTGGTTCTAATTGCTGATTTCCTCAGTCTCTTCTTGGATTTTATATAAATGGGATCCTAGGTTAAGTACAGTTTTGTGTCTGGCTTATTTTGTTCGACATAATATTTTGGGAAGGATTCACGCACATTGTATGTGGCAATAGGTGGTTTATTTTTTAATTGTTGTCTAATACCTGTTGCTTAAACCACAGATTTTTAATTTGCGTTGATATTTAAACTGCCTTCAACTTTTTGCTATTATGAATAAGTCTGCTATAAACATTATTACACATTTTTTCGTGAGCATAAGTTTTTTTTTTCTCTTTGACAAATGCCTAAAAAGGAAATGTCTGACTCAGAATTGATATGTATTCAAATTTATTTTAAAAAAATCACAAAATCACAAAATAAAAAAATAAGTTGATAAAAAAATCACTAGATACTTCTCCAAAATGAGTGCATCATTTCATACTCCCCGCAGTAATGCAAAAAAGTTCCAGTTGCTCCATATTCTCAACATTTGGTGTTGTTAAATTTGTTCAACCTGATTAAAAGTGTTGAGGATCTTTTTGTCTATCCCTTTGTCATTTATAATATCTTATTCCCTGAAGTGTCTGTTCAAATCATTTGTATTTTTTAATATTCATTTTCATGAGTTCTTGTATTCTAGGTAGAAGTTTTTGTCAGATATATGTTACAAATACTTTTCCCAGGCTGTAGTTTTTCATTTTTTTAAAAGATTTTATTTATTTCTTTATTTGACAGAGAGAGACATCACAAGTAGACAGAGAGGCAGGCAGAGAGAGAGGGGAAAGCAGGCTCCCTGCTGAGCAGAGAGTCCAATGTGGGGCTCAATCCCACAACCCTGGCATCATGACCCAAGCTGAAGGCAGAGGTCTTAACCTACTAAGCCACCCAGGCACCCCAGTTTTTCATTTCCTAAAGATTCTTTTTGATGAGTAGACACTTAAAATCTTGATTGTTTAATCTATCAATTTTTCTTTTATGTTAGTGATTTTAGGGGATTGTTTTAAGAGACCTTTTCTTTCCATGAAGTTGTAAAGATATTCACCTATTATTCCCCACCCCCCACAGGGGTTTCACAGTTTAGGATTCTGATCCGTTTGAGTGTGTGTGTGTGTGTGTGTGTGTGTGTGTGTGAGAGAGAGAGAGAGAGAGAGAGAGAGAAAGAGAGAGAGAGAAATGAGGTAGGAGGTTGAGATTCAGATATTTGTATGAAAAGTAGCAATTGCTAAAGACTTGAGTGAATCTGATGCCTTGGTTTGCTTCATTTTTAATAAGCACTTTAGATCATTCTGATACAGAACATTCAAGGATTATTTAATATTCAAGGAAAAGTGAATGAATATCAATTTTGCTGTTTTTTATGGAGAAAATTCCTAGCTGTGGAATAATAATAGTATTATCAATAATCACAGGGGAGATTAAATTTTACTAAGCTTTTGCTGTTTTACCTCAATTATAATGAACATTATATATCTGATTTAATCTTTGTAACAGTCATATGTAGTAAATATTATTATTTATATATAAAGACATAGAGGTTCAGAGAGCTTAATTAATTTGTCCAAAGATCCCCTTTAGTAAATATTGAAGCCAAAATCTAAACTCTGGTTTTCTTACTCTAGAGCCTTTCCCTTAATTACCATGCTCTCTGCCTTCTTTATGGTGTACTGACATTGTTTCATTACTTATGACACATGTAATGATTCCTTGATGCAATGGTCCTCAAATATTTTTCTCTCAGGTCTAATTTGTACTCTTAAATTTTATTTAGGATTTCAGAGGTCTTTTACTATATGAATAATATTCATTTACATTTGTTGTATTAGAAATTAAAACTGAGAAACTTAAAAATGTTGATCTATTTATTTATCTATAGGGAGGTCAATTTATTTAAAAAACAACAGTAGCAACTCTATCATAGTGTAGCATACATAACTTTTTTTTTTTTTTTTTAGATTTCATTTATTTGTTTGATAGAGAGAGACATAGCAAGAGAGGGAACACAAGGAGAGGGAGTGGGAGAGGGAGAAGCAGGATTCCCACTGAGCAAGGAGCCTGATTCAGGGCTCAGTCCCAGGATCCTGGCATCATGACCTGAGCTGAAGGCAGACACTTAGCAACTGAGTCCCCCAGGTGCCCAGGCATACATAACATTTCAATGAAAAGTATTTCCCAAGAAAGTAACAATGAGAAGGTTGGTGTTTTACATTTTTTCAAATTTCTTTAATATCTGACTTAACATATCTGCTTCTCATCTAGTCTGTTGAGATATGTTCTTTTTATTGTAGTACATGAAGAAAATCTGATGACACATACAAACATGGTTAGAAAAAGGACAAATATTTAACAGCCTTTTCAGATAATTGTGGCTATTCTTCGACGTTATATCAAATCCCAACAAATGGTGGTTTCTTAAGTATTAAAGAATACTTAAATTTGTTGCATTGTGGAATCTGAAACCATAGTTCATATCAGTGAGCTTTTTGTACTCCATTTGGGTGAATATTTTATCCATGAATGACTGTGTAACATCTGCATTGGTCGTTCAGAAAATATCAGTTTACTGAGTTATAAGGATTCTGGTGGGCATGAAAATGCACTGCCGAGCTCTCCTACTGGAATGAATATAATTGACTCACAGCATCTGCTTCTGCCTTTCTGGATCCACCATTACATTTGAACAAATGTCAAGCTTCCCATGGCTGCTCCCAGCCAAAGAATAAGAATAGTAGATACACCAATGCAGTACCATACCTGTGAGATGCGGACTGGGGTAAGCTGATGACATTGACTCCAGAATTTCCATTAGCTGTCAGAAAGATTGGTGAAACAGCACTGCAGTTTGAAGAGTCTGACAGAAGAGTCTGAAACTCTTCTTAGCCCAACCACTTTGCTCCCTTCCTTCCCTCTTCACAGATGTCAGACCTATACTGTGGTCTGAATGCTTTCTGTGCCTTTTTTGGCTCTTTCTCCTCATCCTCAGAGGCATTTCCATCAATAACTCTCTCTCTCTCTCTCTCTTTTTTTTTTTAAATCAATTACTCTCTTGAATGTCTAATCCCATTTTAGCATCTGCTTTTCAGGGGACTAGAACTAATTCACAGATCTCTAAATGTTGACACATTTTTTCACATAGTATCAAAACTAAAATTTGTAAATATCGCCACTGATCTCATCAGGAAAGTCTTTAAGTATTAGGAAGCTCTCAAGTACAACATGGAAGTTATAAGTTTTTTTGCAAGATTCTAATTTTTTCCTTGAAAACTTGAATTTTATCATTGGCAACATATACTGTCAATTGTTCTCCTTGAAGTAGCAAGTTTACTCTATTTAATTATATGAAAATTTCTGCCAAATTTCTAAGTCTAAATAGCTATACTATACCTGTCAGGGGTTCTTTCTAGGAAAAAAAGTGGCTAGTTCAGCTCAGAATTCAGATAATTAAACAAGAGATTTTCCTTGAGAAAATCACCAGTCTGCAGAATGTAATAGAGGGGCTTTAAATCCCTCCATACCATTTCATCACTCAGAATATTAGGAAGACATGTCTTAAAGGTCACGATTTAATAAAATTAATACTTTTACTGCTTCCTCAAAGACATTCCTAAGTGGAACTGACACTATATTTCCTGCAAGTGCATGGCAGTGAAGAATGCAATGACCACTAATAGTGTTTGTTGCCACTGACTTGATTTAGTTCTGACCCTAGTCATTTTACTCATCATTGTTTTTGCTCTATCAATGGGAAAGTCAACACAGTAAGAAAGGCAAATGACACCGTTAAACCAATATAAAAATAGTTTTGACCTTACAGATCATCCAGAAGTTCTATGGAGCCCCTATGTCTTCAAAGGCTTGTCTCTGATAACCATTTAATGGAAACATCAAACATTTATTGATCTCAGTAAGTACAGTACATCTTTCTAGACCCTGAGGATGCACAGGTGGACAGCACCAAATGCCTGCCCTCAAAGAGCTTTCTGGCTTTTTAAAAAAGGACATGGGTTATTAAATAAGTAGATTAGAATTAGAATGCTATGGAACACGGACAAAGGATATTTTGGTTCTGTCTGTAAAGGTCAGAGGAGTTCATACTGGGAATATGATTCTTGAGCAAGACTTGAAGAATAAGAAGCCATTTATTCAAAAAACAAAGGAAGTAGGCATTCTGGGAGGAGAGAACAACATAATGCAAAGACAGAAAGGCATGGTGGAATGTGATGTTTTTGCAACCATTGTGATCTTAAAAAAACAGTAAAAATATTATTATAATCTACTTCCAAGATCCCAGACAGTTTCGTATCTATTTTGCTAGAGTTTTTGTTTCTGTATTACTACTCAGCTACATAGACCACTGGATGATGACCCTCCTTCATGTCAGGTACAGTGGTGAACACAGCTTTATATTGTAACACTTACATTTTCCTTCATGGTGGTTATTTCTCAATCATTTCTTGGAATATTGGTTTTTGTTTTGTTTTTAAATAGGATCTACTGTTATGCTGAAAATAAAAAATAAATTAAAAAAAAAATAGGATCCCCAAATAAGACACATTTGAATATTTCCCTAACCATTCAAATGAAACTGAATTGTATTGTCCCTACATACATGAAGCACAAATGTCTACATTCTCCATCGTCAAATCTGGTTCATTTAATATGTGTAAAACCATGAATCTTAAAGTCCAAGCACTTATTTTTCTAAACATACTTATGATTTGCCAAACCATAAAAAAATGAATACTTTAGATCAGAAACCCAAAGTGCAAATAAATGTATTAGTGTGATGTGTATTGAATGTTTATTTATGTAAACTCAAGATTGCTAGGGAGAGTTCACCAAACAAATCACTATGATTCAGATGTTTCCTAACAACCACCTAGGGGAGGAAAGTGATCTTCTCATTTAAACATAATCACTGGCAATCAGGGACATTTGACAACTGGGAAATATCACACAAATTATTAGAAGAGCAATCATAAAATATAATAAAGGATAGAAAGAAATATAGTCTTCCCTTGCCAGGGATTTATGTACAATTGCTTAAAATGTTTGAAGATCTTTTCACATCCCCTCCCAAGCCATCAGTTTCAAATCCAAACTGTATTATTATTATTAATTATTTATTTATATTCATTTATTTATTTTTAAGAGAGGAAGAGAGAGAAAGAGAAAAAGAGTGAGGCAGGGCTGGAGGGGAAAAGAGAGAGGGAGAGAGAGAATCTCAGGCAGGTTTCATGACCAATGCAGAGCCGGACGTGGGGCTTGATCTCACAACTGAATCGTGACCTGAGCCAAAATCAAGTGTTGGAAGCTTAACTGACTGAGCCACCCAGGCACCCACAACTTGTATTTTTAACTAAAATCCTGTCTAAAGGAACCACAGCTCTTATAGACTAAATCTTTTAATATGTACACACAAAAAAATGAATGGGTATGAATACTGAGATCCATACTTTCAATTTTGTGTATCTCCACAGTATCTTGTGACTAGGTGGGAGCTTTGCAGTCTCTCTTTACAAACCTATCAATATTTCTTGACCAAGGATTTTCCAAGTGTTAAGTCACCTTAGCGATTAAGTGAGACTAGAAATCAAGTAAGTAGGACTTGTTTCAGGAGCTCCCATCCCCAAATCTTTGAGGGTTAGGATGTTCTTTTTGCTCTCCTCCCAGTTCTAAATATTTATACACAAGTGGGATTTTATTAAACAATAACAACATTTTATTAATTTATTTATTAATAACAATAGAGAATTATTGGGGGAAACAAATCACATGAAGACAGTCTGAGAGTGTTTGAAGGAGTATATGAAAAAGAGAAGAGTATGCAAATTGCTCTAACAATGCCTCCAAAATTCTTAGTGGTATTTTTTGGATGTAACACCAAAAGCAAAGGCAACAAAAGCAAAATAAACAAGTGGATTATATCAGACTAAGAAAATTACTGCACAGCAAAGGAAACAATCAGCAAAGCAAAAAGGAAGCCAACAGAATGGCAGAAAATATTTACGTACTATACATCTGATAAGGGGTTCATATCCAAAATATATAAGAAATGTATAAAACTCAATACTAAAGTACTAAGTAACTCAATTTAAAAATAGGCAAAAGACCTGAATAGACATTTTTCCAAAGAAGACAAACGAATGAACAACAGGTATATGAAAATGTGCTTCACATCACCTTGGGTAATTGGAAATGCAAATCAAAATGACAACAAAATATCACCCCACACTTTTTAAGATGGCTATTATCAAAACGTTAAAAGATGTGTTAAGGAGGATATGGAGAAAGAGAAGTATTACACACTGTCAGTGGGCATATGAATTGGTACAGCCAGTGTGGAAAACAGTATAGGGCTTCCACCAAAGGTTAAAAATAGAACTACCATATGATCAGGAATCCTGCTTCTGGCTATGTATCCACAGGAAATGAAATCAATATTTCAAAGAGATATTTGCACTCCTAGGTTCTTTGCAGCATTATTCAATAGAACCAAGATGTGAAAACAACCTAAGTGTCTACCAGATCAATGGTTAAAGAAAATATGATATATAGAGATATAGATACAGATACAGAAATATATTATTCAGCCTTAAAAAGGAAGGAAATCCTGACGTTTGTGACAATATGAGATGAACCTGGGAGACATTATTCTAAGTGAAATAAGCCAGACAAGGACAAATACTGCATGATCTCACTTATATGTGGAATCTACAAGAGTCGAACTTCTAAAAGCAGAGAGTGGTTGGAGGGGCTGGAATGTGGGGGAAACAAGGGTGATGCTGGTCAAAGGGGACAAACTTTCATTTAAACATGAATAAGTTCTGGGGATCTGCGTACAGCATGAAGAATATAGTTAATAATACTGTATTGTGTACTTGAAATTTGCTAGGAGTAGACACTAAGTCTTCTCACCACACACACACAAAGGTATCTATATAAGGTGCTATATGTGTTAATTAACTTGGTTATGATAATTAGTCCACAATGTATACATATATCAATACATCAGGTTGTACACCTTAAACATATACAATTTGTATTTGTCAATCGTGCCTCAATAAAGCTGGGGGAGGGAAATCTCAGTGACTTAATAAATTGAAAGTTCGTTTCTCACGCTGTCTGGAGTCCAATGTGAGTTGGTGGTGGAAATGTCAGGAGTATCCTACAGAGTCCTTCCACCTAGTGACGTCACCATATATCCTACTGCTCTGGATTCCACTACTGGATTCTCTGCCTTCAGTTGGCAGAAAGGGTAAGAGGGTTAGAGAATAACTTGCAAGGTTTTGGAGGCCAGGCCTGGAGATGGTGCAGTTCACTTTTGTTCCTACTTCATTGACTGGATCTAAGTTGTAAGACCCCACTCAACTATTGAAAAGGTTGGAACATATGGTCTGGTTGTATGCCCTGGAAGAAACAGACCCAGAGTTTGTGACCACCTGGCATTGTCCCAGCCACATTCATCAATTTGTTCTTAGTGATAGTCGTAAGCATTTGGGTAGGTTGCATGTCTAAAAGTTTCAAATCTACCACAGTAGGTACTTATAATTTTATTTATTCAAAAAATATAATCAAACATCATCCTGAGCAAGACACTGGGTGAAGCACTCAGTATGCAACACTAAGCACAACATATAACACAGAGATAGATCACAGTCCTTGCCTTCAGGAGTGTAAGGTCTTCTACCAGCAAACACATTTACTTTTTCATCAACTTCATTCATCCCTAAGCTGCTGACAGTGTAGGAATAAGAAGGAAAGGACGGTAAGTGCTTATTCTAATTTACTATGCCAGACGTTGTTTTAGACATATGCACTGTGTCAGTTTATCCACTATAGTCATCTTAGGGACAATCCAGAAAAATATGTGATTTGTGTATTATGGTCCTTCATTTTTTATAAACTGCTTTCATATACAGGTGAATAGGACTTAGAATTAGTTATTCCATCTTGGGCAAATGACTTAAGCAATCAAGATTAATTTCTGATCTATAAAATGGGAATAAAAATAGTACCTACTTCTTAGGGTAATTGAGAATGAAAGGAAATTACACTGGTGAAGTGATTAGCAGAATTCCCAACCCTCTGTAATAAAAAAAGAAAAAATGTGTTATTAACTATTGTTGTCAATTTTATTGGACTTAAAAAACAACCCAGCAAACCAATTCTATTTTATAGATGAGAAAAACTACAGTTCAGAGATGTTAAATATCTAGAATGAGGTTTCACGGTTCAGTAATCACAGGGTCGGGATTGATTCTTAGGTTAGTGACTTTTCATTGATCCAGGATTCCTTTCGAGGTTTATAAGTTATAGCATACTTTTAAGGACGATTTACTTTCTTCTATATTAAAAAGAATCTGGGCTAACCCCTGTAGTATAATGGAAAGACAAGTACTATTTCCTCTGGGCAAACCTGCCATGACAGCTTTTATAAGCACGAAATTTTAGTTTACAGACAGCTTATTATCAAAACATCTGTACCTTGCTGCTTTGGGGTAAAGAATGTTGTAGGGTTTTTGTTGTTGTTCGTTTTGTTTTGTTTTTAAGATTTTATTTGACCGAGAGAGACACAGCAAGAGAGGGAACACAAGCAGGGAGAGTGGGAGAAGCAGGCTTCCTGCTGAGTAGAGAGCTCGATGCTGATGCAGGGCTTGATCCCAGGACCCTGGGATCATACCTGAGCCAAACGCAGATACTTAATGACTGAGCCACTCCGTCACCCAAGGATGTTTTGTTTATAGATATTATGGAAAGAAAGGAATTCAAATAAGATTTGGAAGGCCTGAGTTCTAATATTTGTTCTATAGGTTCTATCGGCTGTAGGACTTAAGTCACCTCATTTGTTCTTGGTTTTTTATTTATAAAATAGGCTTCTGGAACATCATGTAGTTACTAAGCACCCTGCCAAGGTAGCATAAAGCAGATTAGCTGATGAGTCAGAAGACAATTAAAACATGGCATTTTGGAATTAGAAGTGAAGTCAAGTCATCTTTAGATTCAGACTGCCGAATCTAAGTCCCCTGATGCTAAGCCACTTTGCTGTTCGGAGAGTTAAAATCTGTCAGCATTCCTAGCAAGGAGGAAGAATCTGAATCGTCTCTGTTGCCACGGTAGAGAATATTCTGAAGATGTAAGTTGTTCTATGTTGAGGGTCCAATTATGAACACACCAAGATTCATCTCCTATAACTATCTCCATGTCCCCAGAGAAACAGACACAGTGTTGGCAAATTTGTAAATGAATTTTATAACTTGTTACCCTCTAACAATGTCTTTGTGGTCATCATAGAGACTCCTACTTTATTTACTATAAAGACCAGAGAATAATATTCTTTTAATTCTCCCCAACGCTTCATTAGTATATATTTTAAAAGAAAAAAGAATCTTACTGATTCTGAGTAGGGTGGAGATTCTGCTGCTGAAATTATATAGTCAACATTTTAATCAGAATGCTATAATTCATAATTATATGAATAATTCAATGCTAATATTTCATAACATCTTTTATTTTGCAAAATCAAGTTGGCAAAAAAAAATTGCTGAGGAATCTAAAGACCTGAAATAAAAAATAATTAAAAATGCCACTATTAGATTTGTTTAGAGAATTTTTTAAAGGTCAGATATTTATCTCATGGTTAATATTTCAACCAATTTATTTTTACCTATGAAGAAGGGGGTACACAAAAGTCCATGAGGAGGAATTTGTAATGAAGAAGGGTAAAGACCTAGGTCTGCCAGATTCCTGACATGACCCTCTTTTCACCAACTGCATTTGGTACATGCATCTTGAATTTGCTTTGGTTTGGAAAAAAATCTCTGTGAAGGATTTTATTGTCAGAGTTTCAATAGAGAGACATTGAGCAATTAATACAGATTATAACCAGCTACACAAATAATTTCATCTTTTTTTAAAAATTTTAATTTATTTATTTGACAGAGAGAGATCACAAGTAGGCAGAGAGGCAGGCAGAGAGAGAGGAAGGGAAGCAGGCTCCCCACTGAGCAGAGAGCCCGATGTGGGGCTCGATCCCAGGACCCTGAGATCATGACCTGAGCTAAAGGCAGAGGCTTAACCCACTGAGCCACCCAATAATTTCATCTTAATCTGGATCTCAGTTGCCTAATTTGTAAAATGACTAGAACAGAAATAGTTGCCTCTCAGGGTCGTCATGGGACTTCAGTGAGAAAGGAGCTGAAAAGTGCCAGGGACTTAGCTGGACTCAATCATCATCAGTTCCTTCCTTTCCTGTTAATATTAGCTTCTATTGCAAACGTTCTGGGCCATCAACTGTGCTTGAACACTTCCCATGAATCATCTCATCAGTTGCTCAAAACATGAGGAAGCTAAAGCTTCTGGAAATTAAATCCAGTTTCAAGGTCACCAGGTCAGTATCAGAGTCGGTTTTCTAATTCAGATATCCCTGACTCTGGAGGCCATGCTCCTGACCACCATGTGTATTTACTTCCTGTTGCTGCTGTAACAAATGACTACAGACTTAGTGCTTCAATAGCACAAATTTATTCTCCTATGGTTCTGAATGTCAGAAATCCAAAGTCAGTTTCAGTGGACTAAGTCAAGGCATTAAGCAAAGCTGGTTCCTTTTGGAGCCTCCAGGACAAAATCCATGACTTAACTCATCTAGCTCTTGAAAGATGTCTGCATCCTTCTTCTGGCCCCTCGTCTATCCTTAAAGCCAGGGATGTATCTTTCTTCCATTATCACATTGCCTTCTGTGGTCAAATCTCCTTATGCTTCCCTCCTTTAGGATACTTGTGATTACATTTGGGGGCCATCTTGATAATCCAGGATATTCTCAGCTCAAGATCCTTAATTTAATTATCCCCAAAGTTCCTTTCCCATATGAAGTAACATTCACAAGTTCCAAGGATCAGCACCTGGATACCTAACACATCGTGTTACCTTCTTTCCTTCTTGTTCCCATTATATGGTAACCAAGCTTTAGTTTTATCTCCTAACTGTGAAATCCTCTTTCATTTAAAGTCCATTGCTTGATAGGTTTGTTAAAAAACGAAGAAATTTGGCTTGGTGGGATGCTAAGATCCCCACACTGGAAGAATTTAGATAGGACAGGTGGGTTCTCGGTGTCTGGTAGGGTTAAATGCTTCCTGTGCAGCAAACAACCTTGCTCATAGCTCAGCAGGTAAGAGCACCAGATTTGACTCAGCTCAACCTAAAAAAGCTGAATGTCTGACTCCTCCCTGACTCATGATATAAATGGGCCGAGGTGAATTTGAACATATGGAGACATGGCAAGTACAGGCTCCAAAGGTTCCTTCTTTTCCTGAAACTTTTACATTTTCCTCCTTTATTCTAGGATCTCTGTTCACATTTCTGGAAAGCTTTGTTAATGGCAGAGACAGGGTATTGAAGTTCTTTTGTGATTCACTTCAGACGCATCATTCTATAATTTTTGTATCTATGTTTCATCATATATTTATCCATCTTTGTATTTATTCATAGTTGAACATAAACACAGAGTCTCACATAATTTCCACTTCTTTTAATTTTTTTTTTTTTACAGCTGGGCTTTCTTTCTCTACAATCAATCCCCAGAAATGTACTAGTTAGCTAGTTAAAAGCTAACTAGCTTTTTTGTGTGTGTCTGTGATATTTAAAAGCTTTTTTGTGTGTGTGTGTGTGATATTTAAAAGCTTTTGATAGACATTGCCAATTAGTCCTCTGCAAAGGTTTTGCAAGTCTGTGGTACTTCTAGCAGTGTACATCCATTATATGTTTTCTTTTAATTATTACCAATTTTTCTTAAATTAAGAGGATCATGTTTGTTGGGGGAGAAAATTAAGCAGTACAGAAGACTATAAATACTTATTCCCACTTTCCAGAAGTTTTGCTAATAGACCTTTTATCTTTCAGTCAAAAGCTTGTGCATGTGTGTATATAAGTATAAACTGAGATCCTACTAGACGTATATTTGGTCACTTGAACTTATGTGTTTAACAGTATACACAAGTCACTGTCCTACTCTAGTACATGCTCTACTCATTCTTTATATGGCTGCCAAGTTTGTATTGTATGACTGTACCTTAATTTTGTAAACAAATTTCCTACCACCCATTATATTTCAATCTCACCTTCCATGCAACAAACTTTCTGCATATGTTCCCATATTTCAGGGGCCCCCATACTGTAATTTCTGATTCTGTAGATTACCTTGAAATTTATATAACCCCTGCCCCATGTGAGGTGGGATATTTTTTTTAATTGCAATGTTAGGAGATAAAGGTCCGGTGGGGGAAAGGAGGATGTCATTTCAGAGGCTATCCCAGTACAACATTTTTTTAACCGAGGTACAGTTGAAAAACAGAGTTATATTAGCTTTAGCTGTACCAGTGATTCAACAATTCTATACATTACTCAGTGCCCATCATAGTAAGTGTAGTTACCATCTATCACCATACAACATTATTACAATATTTTTTTTTCTTTCTTTAAGATTTTATTTATTTATTTGATAGTGAGAGAGAGAATGACAGGGGAGAGCAGACTCCTCGTGGAGCTGGGAGCCCGATGCGGGACTCTATCCCAAAATTCCGGGATCATGACCTGAGCCGAAGGCAGTTGCTTAACCAACTGAGCCGCCCAGGTGCCCCACATTATTACAATATTATTGACTGTGTCCCCCGTGCTGTATTTTTCATCCTTGTGATCTATTTGTTTTATAACTGGAAGTTTGTACTTTTTAATCCGCATCACCTATTTCACCCAACCCTTTAATACCCTCCACCCCCCACAACCACCAGTTTGTTCTTTATATTACTGATTCTGTTTCTGTTTTTTTGTTTGTTTGTTCACTTCTTTTGATTTTTTAGATTCCACATACAAATGAAGTCATATGGTAATCTTTCTGTCTGAATTACTTCACTTAGTTCCATCCATGTTGTTGCAAATGGCAAGCTCTTATTCTTTTTATGTGGCTGAGTAATATTCTTGTGTGTGTGTGTGTGTTTATCACACTTTCTTTATCCATTCATCTATCTACATACACTCAGCTTGCTGAAATTTCTTGTTCTTGATGCCCAGAGAATGCAAGGCAAACTACTTATCCTTTAAATATTTCATATAATATAATAACCTCACTACTATACACTCTTGTTAATTTTTATTGTGAGTGGTAATCTGAAGGGTTTTTAGAGTTATTTTTAAAATAATAATTAAAATATCTTAAAAAATATATATCTGTAAGCCTGCCATTCCATAAAAGAAGTCAATAGACTTTGTTCTTTCTCTTGTCTTGCTGGTACATCAACAATCTCTGACCCATTCCTGTTTATTCATTTCCAAGACCCATATTGCTGACTGCCAAAATGTAATTAATTTCCTTCCAGGTAACTTCCTAAAACCTTGGATTTACTGAAGCTCTACATTTTGCCGAAACATAGTTGAAAGAAACAATATTTATGATGGAATTGCAGAAAGGTATTCATTTCATATATTCCTCCAGTTATTTTAAAATCAATTTTCAAATTATGCAGTGTAATAGAGGAGGGTATATGAATAAATGTGATCCTTTTCCTCTCTACAGAATTACTTGAACAGGATTGTGCTTCAATATTAGGCCACTGGTCTGTGTTGAAGGGTAGTGTGGGAAACAGACCAGGGAGAGTGGCCCAGGCCAAGTGTCAGTATTATCTTTTACTTGAATAAGGAATATACTCTTTCTTCCCTCTTCAGTGTCAGGTCAGTCAGAAATCTAGATTCATGCTTTTTCTCTGTTTTGAGGACTCAATTCTCTACTTAGAAGATGTTGTCTTTCAGAGCCTATGGTTGCTATAGAATGACAAAATCTTACTTTTTCTCCTCAGAACAGAGTAGCATGTGTTGTGAGAGTCGGTCACAGCATATTCATCACATTTGCAATCTTTACATCGGCTCTGTTTCATAGCCAGAACTGGTTCTTGAATTCATTTTTCTGATTTCTTAAAGGCTTTTGGCACTGACTTTGTCCATCCAACATACCTGGTTTTGCCTCCATCACATCTGTAGCATGATCACATGCATTTCTTTAACATTAAGTGGGCTTGAGAATCTTGAAATGGTGATCAGAATTTGGCAATCATGCTCAATTTAATTTTGTTTATAATTTTATTCAGTGTATTCAAGAGATTATTGTCTTTTTAGTTTTTTTCCCTGTATTTCTTTCTTACTTTCTTTTCTGTGCCTTTTTTTTTTAAACTCCATATGATTTAGAGTATAGAGATTCAGTCTATAGTTTACTGATTTTTATGGGTGATTTTAGACTCTCCACCATTTTCCTATTGATTAAGGGCCTGTAAACCTTGTAGCTACTAGAAGCTGCTAGAAAGCAGGGCTTCAGAAGTATGTTATTAATAGAATATAAAAATTTGGATAGACATGATAAAATAACTTACCATAAAACCTACAAAATCTGAGGATAAAAGCTCACAAGGGATGCCAAGGAGTTGATTATCCATTCTTGAGAATAGTCACACATTATGGTCTACCTTTCCTGAGAGGAAGACAAGATGAAGATGATGCAGGGGCAGATTTCATCCAAGTAAAATTTCAAAGTCCTGAGGTATATTACTTCACAAGGTTGATTAGAATCTACCTGTTCATAATAGGCTTGATTTCTATCAGTCTAGAAGCATGGTTGCATCTGAAGAGAAGACAGGGGAATGTTCCTCATTCATTTCCAATTCTATCAAGTTCTATGGTCTAATCAAATTCACGACACCAATAAATTTCAACTTGATATGTTTAAAGCTATGAATCATAACGGTTGTGTGATAAAGGATAGTTTTTGAATCCTTTGAGGATATGTTTATTTGAATAAATATCATTCACATCTACTATCATGACATCAAAGCAACACCAGAACAAAGAGCATTTACCTATACTTTAATGGTAACTTAAAAGTAGCTATACTTTCTGGGAAGAATTTATTATCACTTGTTCAGTTTACTAAAAAACTGCAAGTCAGCTGAATTTTTGTCTTCTTTGGGGGAAACACAGAAAAAAGAAAGAAGAGCTGGAAAAGAAGGAAATGTCTGAATTATGTGGTTCCATAAGATGTTGGTTTACAATTTTCTGCCTCAATCAAACTTTTTTTTTTTAATTTATAAATTTTCTGTTCATTTTTAGTAAAAAGAGACATATAATCTGTAAGTTTCTGTCAATAACAGCCAGAAAAGAAAATTCCTAGTTTTAGGAGATGTGCTTAAAGGAAGCAAACTTGGGGAAAATAAAACATGAGCAAGTTAAAGAATTCTAATAAGGAAGTGTGGGAAAGACCAGGCTGTGAGAGATGCTGCTAGGAGAGAGAAAAGCTTTGGGGTATTCAAGAACAGGGAACAGGGTGGGGTTGGGTGGAGACCTATGAAGCATGGATTATAATGAGCTTTATGTCCTCTGTTCAAGAATAGCTACAAGATCTTAAGTTATCCTAAGAGGCAGAAGTTCCTTAAAATGGTTAGGTATAATTATTACAGTAATTACTGATTTTTCCCTTCTTAAAGATGTTCCATCACAGCCTTGATTTCCCATCACTTTGTGAACAAGCTGTGATCCAGGTATAGGACACGAGATGGATAAAATGGTACTTTAAATCTAAAGACCATATAAAGCAGCAATTAGGAACAGAGCTTTTGGTGTCAGAGAACGCTGTCTCTTTCACTTCCCTTGGGAAATTTGCTGAAACACTCTGAGACTGTTTATTCTTCTGTAAAATCAGTTTTAATAATCCCTGCCTCATAATGTGTCTTAAAGGGATATTCTAAGGATTAAATGACAAAGTGTGCAAGAGTATAAGTTGCCTGACACATAATAAATGCTCCAAATATTGTAGTTGATACTAGTTTTTCTTGTTGTTGTCTCTAATTATTATTCTGTGTAATGTCTGAGTGGTATATGGTGTGGTGACACAATGAAGGTGTTAAATGAATGTTAAGTCATGATTAAAAGTGGTGTGGGTGAACAAAAGGTCTGGAGGAAAAGTGTGGCTCAAAGACAAACCTTTCCAGAATGCTGGCCAGACAAGCACATTTTTGGCTCCAGCAAACAAAGCAAATATGCCCAAGATCAGAGGCCTTCAACAGGTCCATGGAGCCAAAGCTCTGGGAACCAACCATCTCTACCACCCAGGTCACATAACCCATCCCAGCTGGTGCTCTTCATGTCAGGAAATGTGAATCAGAAAGAGGATGTGATCCCGGCAGAAAAAAGCACTCATTAAGGTGATCATTTACAGTGTTTGTTTTGAACAGGAAGAAGCTTGGTATCTGCTCATAGATGACGATGCACCTGAAGCCATGAGAAGGAATAGTTCTGGGCAAGCAGAGCCCCGATCTGGTTTTATTTTGCCACAAAATACTACAAAACCATTGGTAGGACATATCCCTTGAACTCTTAGAGTCTTCGTTTCCTTTTCTGAACAAGAGGATTGGACAAATGACCAATAAGGTGTTTTTCAACTTTTTGTCAACTTTACTAGTCTATATTAATTTCTTTCAATTTATTAGTCTATAGTCTATTTAGTCTATTAAGATTCTAATTAGTCAACTTATTAGTCTTTGCACATTTACAGTTCACAAATTTTTCATTAGAGATTTATATCTTAGTAATGTAAAATAAATCACAATTCCCACTCTTTACTTTTTGTCTGTTCAGTGGTTGGCCTACATGAATGTTGAAAGTATGAATAGGAGACTTCCTATTTATTCTATTTATTCCTATCCTTTCTGAATTAACTAAATAATGGCTGGTAAGTTAACAGAGTTCAAAAAGTTAAAACTTACAATCTCATTCACATTTACACTAGGAATATTTTCCAAAAAGTTAGATATTTATGGTGAGTAAGGCAGAGTGAACATACTTACATGTAGCTGTCTCTGGGCAGCTAGGGAAAGATTAAAATTTTAAAACCAAGGGCCAAAGTGATTAGTTAATTTTGCCCCAGTTTGTTTACTAAAGAAATGAGACTTTTTTCTTTAATAGAATTTTTTTGTTATTTTTAATCAAAAGTTGGGTAAATTTTGAATTTACAAATTCAAGTACAATTAGTTGACTTGCTCTCAAATTTTTGAATGGAACATGTACTTTTTTAAATGGATTATAGAAATGTCCTGGGATAGGTCTTAGTTGCATTCCCCATTCCCCACACTGAATTGCTAAATAATATCATTGACTACTTTTTATTTTGCAATGCCTTTCAAAAACTTTGGAGAACATCTCTAAGGGAGACATTTTCAATACTTTGTGCATTTCATTTATTTCTCATTGGAAGAATCAAAGGTTTCCAAGAACTTGTGAGAGCTGCATTCCATCCTTCCTCAGTATTAGATATAATACCTGATTTTTTAAAAAAAAAATTCATCTAGGGAATATCAAGCTTGTATGCATATTTTCTTGTGTCACCCATAAAATCAGTGGCACAGTAATAGTCAAGTCACCTGCTAGAGCAGTAGAAAACATCCAGAGAGACATATTTTTATTTTTTACTTATCTCAAAGATCTTTCACTTTATCTTAAGAAATGGAGCACAATGATGAAAGTAATCTCTTGTTCAGATTTTCTTTGGTTATATACTCTCTACAGTATTAAGAAAATAAAGATCTATGTTCACCTCCTCCTTGTCTCTCCAATTTCTCCAGACTGTGGAATGTTGGGATTCATACTGTGAATGCTCTGAAAATCAATTATTGTCAGATTCTGTTTTCAGGGCTGCCAGACAATATTTTGGCTCTACTTCAGTCCATTTGGAACACAGCTGTTAAGTTGTTGACAAAAACTAAGGAAATATGAACATGTTCCACCCTTTAAAAAAAATTCCATTTGTTGGCAACCATCTCGATGGATTTGAAATTTTCTTATTGGAGAGCAAGTTAGTACCACTTTCTGGCATCCTTTTGAGCTGAACCGGTCGTCTCTGTGTTCCAACACACATGGCACCCTTCATTCACCACTTGGAATATTCAGAATTTATTTTTGATCATTAAGTTGAGCTTTAAATTATTCTGTTAAAAACTGCCCCATAACTTTAAGTTTTCCTTAGATCTAATGTCTCACTGGTCTCACCACTTCTCTAGGTGCATTTTTAAAAAAAGACTACTGAGGCAAGTTAGCATTGATTTACTTATAAAGGGTTAGTGGTTTTATTAATCTGTATGCTTTTTATTGCAAGTAATAGAAAATACTACTCAATTAAACAATGCTTAAGATTTAACTACTTATCTAAGAAAATAGGGTAATTATAATTATATATAATCTATGTGTATATGTCTTTG
Organism: Mustela nivalis; assembly: GCF_964662115.1. Classification (NCBI taxonomy): domain Eukaryota; kingdom Metazoa; phylum Chordata; class Mammalia; order Carnivora; family Mustelidae; genus Mustela; species Mustela nivalis. The sequence goes on along the minus strand of NC_139030.1, from coordinate 31,635,430 downwards.
TTTATATTAAAAAGAAAACCAATGGAAAGATAAACCATATTTTTTTGGAAAAAATTAAAACACAAAAGATCATAAATGAATTTAACCATGTACCTAGCTATCAGTGGTACCCAATTGAACTTTCTGTGATGATGAAAATGTTCGCCATCTGCACTGTTCAGTATGATAGCCTCTAGCTACATATGACTATCGAACACTTGAAATGTGTTTAGTGTTACTAAAAACTAATTTTAAATCATATCTAATTAATTTAAAGTGTATGTTTAATAGCCACAATTGTCTAGTGACTACCATACTGGACAGCTCAGAAACAGAATAATCACACAAAGAGGAAGTACTGCAAGTGATTTTAAAATGCAATAATTTGGTTGCATATCCCTAGTGAAGTAATACCCTAAAGCCAGACGAACTTAAAAATAATATTAAGCATTTTCAGTATGACATCTTTATATTAATATTGGTGTTATTCTGAGCCTTTTAGGTGTACATTGTGAATAAATGAAACGAGTAATTTTATTGATATTTTTGAGAACTAAATTATTTGGCATGATTGGAAGGAGATAAGACTGAAGGTTAATTAGGTTAAGTCAAAAAATTTCAAAACATCTTTATAAAATCATGACGTATGTTCACTTTAGAAAATATTTCCTAACTGTTCACCAAAAAGGCCTAGGTGGAAACAATGACCAACCTAGTGTAGTAACACCACCTCTAGTGCTCAGATTATGGTCTTTAATGGCCTTTTCCCACTATAAAGAACCAGGACACTTGAAGAAGTAGGTCATTCAAAGTTTGGGTCCAGGAACTTATAAGATAAAGCTGGAATATCTTGCTGTCTTAAAAAACAGCAAATACATTCAAAGATGGATAGAATTAAGTCAAAAAGACTCAGGGCCAAGTTGGAAAGCTCCCACTGACCAAAAAATGGAAAATTGGTGCAACAGAATGAATAAGAGCTGCAATGGGTTGAAAAACTTCAAATACGTAGGGGGGACACCTGAGTAGCTCAATCAGTTTTTTTAAAAAAAACTTCATATATATATATACATATATATATGTATATATATATATATGTCAGGCGCCCCTATAATCTGAATTCTTTACAGAAGAAATAACACATTGTCTAGGATTTGCTTCAAAATAATCCAGGTGTAGAAAATGAGTGGGTATAAAGATGAGACAAGAGTGGCCATTCAGTGGGATCTATTGAACATGGTGATGGATAATTTGTGTTAATTATACTATTTTCTCTACTTTCCTATAAGTTTGAAGATTTCCATTGTAAGTGTTTATTGCCCCTTTTCACGAGAGTTGCATTCTAATGGAGGAAGAGATGATCATTAAGATAAATATATATTGTAAGTTAGAAGGTAAAGTGAGTTTAGTAGAAAAAAACGGTAAGATTTTGAGGGGGAAATGATATGAAATGTTGATAGGATGCTATTGAAATTTTTGAGAAGTTCAATTGGACTATGCATTATATAAACCACCTATCCCACCCCTAGGTCTGGGAACAAAGTTGACTTCAGCCCTTGGGGAAAACTGCCTAAAGAGGTACTTGCAAGCACGCACTCTGGAACTCAACTCCCTGGGTCCAAATCCCAACGCTGGTGCTTACTGGCTGTGTGAACTCAGGCAAATTCCTCAGCCTTTCTGTTCTTCGGGTTCCTCACATTGCATGTCTTTGGTAAATGTCAAAACATCACTGATATGGAAATTGATGCTGAAAGTCTTTTAAAAAATTAACAGGCTTCTTGGGGTGCCTGGGTGGCTCAGTGGGTTAAAGCCTCTTCCTTTGGCTCAGGTCATGGTCCCATGGCCCTGGAATCAAGCACCTCATCGAGCCCCTCATCAAGCCCCACATCGGGCTCACTGCTCAGCAGGGAACCTGCTTCCTCCTCTCTCTCGGCCTGCCTCTTTGACTGCTTGTGATCTCTGTCTGTCAAATAAATAAATGAAATCTTTAAAAAAATATATTAACAGGCTTCTTAATCAGCACACAGTTGTTCTCAAGTTTATGTACATCAGAATCAGCTAGAGGGCTTGTGAAAATACACAGTGCTGAGACCCACCTCCTTCTCCACCCCCAGAGTTTTTAATTTATTCGGTCTGCTGTGGAGCTTGAGATGTGTCTCTGACAGATTCCCAGGTAAGAGTAATGGTGCTGGTCTGGGCATCCTTAAAAAAACCTTGCTCAAAGAATTCCCTTATTCTGCTCTCCATTTCAAAGGACCAAAGGATGAATAAACACACATGACTTTAATAAAACATTTTTTAAAAGAACTCATTTGCTACCCTAACTTCATATAACAGAGGAAACGATATTCTTAGTTTTGCACCAAACTGGGAGTGTGAGTTTTCTTTTGGTTTTTATGACTGAAATGAAGGAAAACTGTACTTATAGGGTAAAAATGACATACCAGCTGCAGATTATTTTTCCCATTCTTTTTTTTGTAATAAAAAAATTCAACGTAGCCAGACAATTTCTCACCTACTCATCTCCATCTAAAACAAGACACCATCTGTTATGTATCCACTTAATCAGCACCGTGACAAATTGGAGCACACTCAGGCCTCTGATACCATATACCACTCACCAGGAGTTTCTGACTAGACCTTTGGAAGGTCCTGATCAGAGGCTGTGAGGACAGCTGGCCATTAGACTGCAGCTGGATACAATCAGAGAAGATGCCCCCAAGGACTCCCACCAAATAAGTAGGGTCAAACAGCCTGGCCAGGATAACGCTTGGAAAATGAGTTACCTGGGGTCTGGGAGGATTCTGAGTTTGATTTACTTTTCAAGAAGGTTAAGTTATCTTTCAAAAGCAAGTCTCTTTTCTCTTTGTGCCCATCAAACATGAAGTGCGGATGTTGAGAGCTTTCAGCATGTCCCCAATCTGTGCCTGGGCTATCACTGCAGTGCTGGCTCGCAGACAAAAATGCCTCTATGCATGGGATGGAGGGTCTAATTTTTGTTCCTGCTGGTCTGAGGTGACCTGTCAACTGAAGCTAGACAATCCACACCACTTCAGAACTCCCTCCAGCAGCTACAAAGGGCTCTCATCTTTTTGCTTGCTAACAATCCATTTGAGTTCAAGAGCAGAGAAAGCAGGTGGGCATTTGAAATGAAGGGGAAAAAAATCAGCTAGAGGAAAGGAAATAGATAAAAAGCAATGGTATATGAAGGGGAAAAGTGGAGTTGAAATTTGGAGACAGCAGTCAGGGGCAATGAGGTTAGCAACCGAAGTTTCAAGAAATATTGTAGGTGATTTTAAAAACATATATATATATGGTAAAGGGGATGAGGAAAGAATATAATGATACTGAACAACAAAAGCTATGCAGATGATAACTGTAGCCTTAAAAAGGATGATCTATTTCCATGTCACCAAGTATTTAGCCTTAATAGCAAAAATCATGTATGTAGTTTGAACTGGTTTCATGAAGGCATTTTCCACAATTTCCTTAGTAATCCATAGGTAATATTGGGAAAAGAGGAAAAAATAGTTAGGTCTGTAACAAATAAAGTACACAGACAAAATAAGCCCATAGGAGTATAATTCTTGAATGCAAAATAGGAATTGTTTATTTAAGGAATAAAGAGGAGATAAGAAATATTTGAAATGTTCTTAGCTCTTTACTTTTTCTTTCTTTCATCTGGTAAAAGTTTATGAGAACTGGCTATGTGCCAGGCACTCTTTCAAGGAATGAGGGATTCAGCAATGAGCAAAGAAAATAAAAATCTCTGCTATCAACTTTTAGTAAGCAAGAGAATACGTTGAAAATTTTGTTGAACTGCAGATTCTTGGGCCCGAACTCAAGATTCTGCAGTAAATTTATGAAAGAGCCTGAGAATATATATTTTAAATACAAATTTAGGTGATTCTGATAGAAATATTCCCAATAGGTATTTCATTCACTCTTAAAGACATCAACTGTCTCTCTCATGTGAGCACTGAGTCTATGTTCTCAGCTCAACCTCTGAGCTCTAGACCAAATTGTCTCATGGGCATTTGCAGCCTGGTCTTACGAAGGCAAATGCTACAAAGAGAAAAAAAAAAAAAAGGAAGAAGAAAGAAAGAAAGAAGGGAGGGAAGGAGGGAAGGAAATGACCTCTAAGTCCAAACCTACACTTCTTTCTGCATTTCCATCTCCGTGAGAACCATCACCCTCTAGTTACTAATGAATGAATTAGCAGTTCATCTTAAAATCATACCCTTCTCGTCTACAAATCTAGTCACCCAAAGCTTTAGGGACTATTTCCTTGATATCTAGTATTTTCTGTTTTAGGTCAGCCTCATTAACCGCCACCTTGACTATTTCCAGAGTCTTCCAACTGTTCTCAGAATCTGTTCGTCTGTTGATCTTTCTAAAATAAAAAATCAATTATGTAACTCCCCTATTGGTAGCCCATTACCAACTCAAAATCGCCTACTGAACAAAAACCAAGTTTTTTAAAGATTCTTTATTTATTCATTTATTTGAGAGAAAGAGAGTTTGTGCAAGTGGAGAAGAAGAAGAGGAGGAGGAGGAGAGAGAGAGAGGGAGCGAATCTGAAACAGACCTGAGCTGAGTGTATAACTTAATGTAGAGGGGCTTGATCTCATGACCATTTGATCATGACTGACACAAAACCAAGAGCTGGATGTATAACCAACTGAGCCACCCAGGTACCCCTAAATATTCATGTTTTATGAAAAGGTTAAGTTAATCCATGATGTGGTGGCCTCTCCAGCATTTTCCTCTTGGAGAACCTCTTCCAACCTTCCAAAGCCCTACAATTCAGCCATTACTCAATCATACTTTTCCATCCGTGATGTCTTTGCACATTCTTGTGCCTTTTGTGGCCTTTTTCATGCTCATGGCCACATGATAAATGCCTATTCATCTGTCAACACTCACTTCACTATAAAATTGCCTTAAATTTTTAAAGTTCTGAAATCACTTTCTCACTTCCCAAAGAATTGATTTCTTTTCTTTGTGCCTCTAGTGTTACCATCTACTTTTAATACAGCATCTATAACCCCACTGGATACAAATTTCATCACTTGTGTGTCTCACTTAGGTGTGTCTGCAAGCCTCTTAAAGATATGAAGCTTATTTTGTTCTATATGGGACCTTTTTTCACAGTGTCTTGGATGAATGAATGAATGAATATAATGATTCATCAAGAAATAGAACTGAAAGTTTTGTGAAATAGATTTTTAAATATCCTGTATTTTGCTCTAGTAAACTATTTTCATTTACATGTTCTGTCATATTTAATCTGAATCAAGTAAAGCATAGTGCTTCCTTTAGTTAGATGACAGTTTACCTTCCTCTTTAACAGTTAAATCTCAAATTCAGTTCTTTAGTGGGCCCTTCATCCAAGATCGTAGATTTTTGTTTTTGAGCAGAAAAAAGCTGAGCTTCTCAGCTTCCTTCTTGCATATAAATTTGTTTTTATAAGCTTTGTTTGTACGTAAGGAAGCTTTGTTTATACCTAAGGAAAGAAATTGATTACTGGTCATATGTTCTAATAGGAGAAGAAGGACTCAGATTTACTGGCCTAAACTATTTTTACAACATCTGAATTAGGAGGGAATAAAGCCCGTTTTCTTTTACAGTAGCAGACTCCAGCTACTTTCCTACTATGGCCGAGTGGCTCAGGTATCTTTCTCTAGGTTTCAGGTATTATTTTTTAACCCAACATCAAATGAGCTTTATTATATAACCCAGGTCTTATTAATTGCTCAAGGGATGCAGAAATAAGTCCGCCGCTGATCTTGTTTATGAACTAGAAGGGGATAGTAATGTGTTTATTTGTTGCTACGATTTATTTTTTAAACAAGTGTGTCTTTGCTTATTTAGTGTCCTGATGTACTTTGAGTTGTTCTTCAATCGGTAGCAATAGGTTCAAAATTTTCCATCTGCACTCAACCCAGCTTCCATGAAGTTAATAGGGGGTATTTGGTAGATGATGATAACCCCACTTTTCTGCAGCCTTTTATATTTACAATGCACTTTGCCAGGCATAATCATCCTTATTTGATGCCTGGCAGTTTTATGAGAATAGAGTGAAATTTACTGGCTAGTAAATGCTAGCAGACTCTTGTGCGTGCCCTTGTAAGGATCACTTCCTTACAAACTGGGATAAGTGACACCCTTATACCTTCTGACCAAATAAATTTCTAGACTAGCATGCAAGAAAATATTTAAAGGAGAAAAAAATGTAGATTATTTCCCTGCGCTCCTTTTCCCGGTATGTATTACTTTGTTGTAGCTGAAAAATAATAATGAGAAAAGCAAAGCTTTACCTTCAGGTAAAAGTGTCTTTGAATGAATCTTTTAAAGATTCCAGATGCTTAAATGCACATTTACAGCAGTAGTTAGAAAAAATCATTTTCAAACAGAGCTGTTTGTCCCTGATTTATTCCTCTAAATAATTCCTACACTAAAAAAAAAGAAATCCTGACAATTACCTGAATAATAAGAGAAATCTTCCTGTGGTTAATTGTCAGTTGAGAGAAATATAATGGTGTAAATAGCACTTTAAAAAGGTATTTGTCTTTTCTGTATCTTACAGTTCAAAATTATGTCTCCTGATTTTTGAAGCACCAATCTTGAGTTGTTTAAATTCAAGGACTTCATCTGTATAGAACTGGGAATTGCCAAGATATTAATACCTGCATTTTTATGACACATTCTAAAGTCAATAGGAAAGAGGTTTCTGAATAAAAGCCTTAAAATTACCTTATGAATTATTAATTACAGGGCATATTACCTTTGAATTATAAAAGCCCAGAAAAATGGGAAGGAGAATTGAAAAACATCAATCTCAGGTTCTTTAAAAATGTAATACCAATCATTTGAGCAGTGTACAAATCTTTTATTAAAGATAAAAAGGAGGTGATACGTTTTTTATTAACTGGAGGATATGTTCAATCCACATGATTAAAAATCTCATTACTAACTCAAGTCAGGAAAGTGATTTATTACTGAAACAGAATGGGAGGCATTCGGTTGTCCATAGCAGCGTTTATCAGGAGTAGAACTATCAGTTTGTATCTATTTTAGCATGCTTAATATTTTTTAAAGGTGGCCTTGCCATCTGTTTGAAGAATTGAAGATATTTTTCTAAAGTTGGCAAGCTGAAAGCAAAACATTAAAGCAAAAACATTAGCTGTTTTTCATTTAGCTTAAAGTTTTAAGTTTTAAAAGTAAAGATTCCATTTGTACTTTAATGAAGGTAAAGTTTTCCAGTATAAAGGAAAAAAAAATACATAGCCTATTATGGTTCCTGGTTTATATATATATATATATATATATTTTAAAGTTCTAGTTTGTAAATATTTATTATAGGAAGATAATCATGGGGGCTATGGAGGAGAGATAATGTTATGTGTATTTGGTATTTGCAATGAAAAAATTATTATTATTATTATTAATATTAATATTATCATCTTTTAGATACATTGGTACCTAGGCTGTTATCACTTTGTATTTAAGAGTAATTGTGATAATTGCTTTCTGAGTGATTTCATAATCCCTCAGGTCCCAATTCAATATCTAAGGTATGATATTTAGAAATCAGTCCTTTGTTATTAACCTAATTATTTACTACTGAATTTCATTTGTTCTTGTCCATATTATAACAAAATATCCCTCCAGATGTCAGGGAAATAAATGAGGGTTGATGCTGTCAAGCTGTGTTTCATGGACATTGAATGGAACCTGAAAGCTGGGCCTAATTTGGCTTGATGTGGGGGAGACAGGGTTTTGTACAGAGAAAATGTGACCATTTTCCTGATCTACTCAGCTGAGGATGAGCTTGCTATGTTGGGAAAATAGTGAGAAAATGGCTTGGGGAGAAATGGTGAGGAAACAAGCTTTGGTTGTTCATCAAGAGCTCGAAGGGATGAGTTTGGAGAGCTAAAACAGGACCCAGTTATGGAAAATTTAGGACCAGACTGCAGTTATAGGAAAAAGTAGAAGCTTTTATAAAAAAGAACCAGTGGAAAGAGAAAATAAAGAGTCATTCATTGGGCTGGGACATTTAATTCGGGGAGACCAGCCAGAATGCTAGAAGGAAATGGTCCCATGAGCAGTAGGTGATGAGGCCCAAGGCAGGAGGAACTGAAAAATTAAGTTGGTAAAAAAAAGCTCTTAAAAAAAAAAAATGATCTTGAGAGTAAAATTTGCTAGACAACTCTGCTTTTCATATCATGTGCTTATAGTTTGTTTTAAATAATTCAATAGGTTTTTTTTAAAGACAGAATTCTTGATGTTTTCCTTCATATCTCTGTCCTCTGTCATAGCTGAAGGCCATCCCTGTTCTCAGGTGATTATGTCAGTGCCACAGATCTTAGGAAGCATGTAAGAGGCTCTCCAGAGTCTTTCTTTTCATGTATTCCTTCCTGCACAATCAGACATTAAATTTCTCCTCGCAGAGATCATTTGACTCTTCCTGTCCAGGCTAGTGATGGCTGAGATTGCATCGGTGTGCCCATTTTGAAAAGGTGCCTCTGTGGATGGCTTATTTTAACTAGGTACCTTGGTTTGAAGGGTGTTTTGGAATTCGGGTTTCTAACTCTGTAAATACTAAATAATAACTACTGTACTATAGGTTGTCAGTATTATAATGGACAAGAAAGACTGAGAACCTACCAATACTTTTCTCTCTCATTTAAAAAGAAAAATTTTACTTAAGAATGGTTGCCATAGATATGCTCACATTGTCTAGTTTCTTGGCGTTGGTATGTGTGTATATCTTCTCTGACTTATATAGTGCTTTCTGAAAAAGAAAGTCTACAGAGTCTCATGTCCATCTATCTATATTTATCCATTTGTGAGTGTACATATGTACTTTAAAGAAAAGAAAAACTGCTTTGAATACAAAATGCCTATTACAAAGCATAATATTTCTTCAGGCTCTTTGGTCCCTGTGAGTATTTGAGTTTAGACAAATGCCTTTTCCCTGTCCCTTATTTATTTATTTATTTATTTAAAGCTGGCACATTCTTGTTCAATGAAAACAAGGGAGCAAGGGATTATTCTAGCCATTGAAATAGAAATGGTGTGTGAATCTGACAGCTGGAGCTTGGGTGTGAGATATTGCAATTTTTGCTGTAGGGAAAGGAAATAAAATGAGGGTTTGAATTTCATAGCATAAGGGGCTACCTAAATAGCAGCTGTGAGGTATGAGATCCCTGCTGAAGATTAGAGAATGATGGGCGTTAGGTGTTCCTAAGCTCAAGGAGCTGGAGGTGGAAATGGGTGAAACACATAGCTTTCTTTGAAGTGATTTTTCCCCCCTTTTCTAACTCATGGCAATTGCTTTCTGGGTGTAGAGCTGCACATTCATAAATTCTCCTCACTTGCCTAGACTAAAAATACCTGCAGCCTTAGAGTTTTCATTTTAGAGGAGCTGAATAATATCCATAGACTACATGAAAGAATACATATTTTGAAATAGCAGAAATTGCTAATAACATTTCAGTGGGTTTAGTTCTGCATTTCAAGAGGGAATGTTGTAATGAGTTTGACTTCTAGATGACAATAAAGTGATAGCTCTCTCTCTTTCAATAACACATAGTTGATAACTCTTTAATGCATTTATTACTCCCTCATATTAAAGATTTTTGAATATGTTCTATCTTTCCTAAAAGACAGATGCTCACAGCACACCTCTCCTTTCTCATTTCCCCTCTTCCATCATCACCCATCCTCTCCAGGCTCCAGGCTCAATGTATTACTTTAATTCCTTAAATATAAGTTGATATCTTGCACTTCTGTGACTTCAGAGCACTATAAAATGTAGAAAATAATTTAGCTTCTTCCCCCATAGTAACCACTACAAATAGTTGCTTACATGTTGTGGTATAATGGTTTTTATGGTGGAATACTAAACGAATCTTCCCAAATTACTAGTCTAAATCAGTGGTTCTCAAACTTTTTGCTAACAGAACCCTCCTTAAAATTATTGAGAACTCCTAAAGAACTTTTACTTAAGTTATTATATCTATCAATATTTTTAATGTTAGAAATTAAAATGGAGATGAATTTTAAATTTTGGTTTATTAATTCATTTAAAATTAACATTAATAAATCCACTATACAGTAACATAAATAATATATTGTGACAAATAAACATTCTAAAATTTAAAAATTGCCATTTTCCTCAAATGACAATTCTCCACATTTCTTTCTGTTAGGTTTATTTTATTTTCTAGATCTGACCTGGAGAATATTCCATTCGCATTAAGAGTATCTATTCCTTCTGCTGTTAGGTGGAATGTCTATACCATACTATCAATGTCGACTAGGTCCAATTGGTTTGTAAGTGTTATTCAAGACTATTTCCTTATTGATTTTCTCTAGTATTACTATCCATTATTAAAAATAGGGTAATGAGGTTTCCATCTATCACTGTTGAACTGTGTATTTATTCCTTCATATCTGTCCATTTTGCTTCATATATTTTGGAACACTGTTGTTAGGTGCATATGTTTTGAAAATGTTATGTCTTCCTGATAGATTGACCCTTTTATAACTACAAAATTTCCTTCTTTTTCTCTACTAACATTTTTTTGCCTTAAAGTCTATTTTATCTAATATTAGTATAATCACTCCCGCTTTCTTTTGGGTACCATTTGCATGGTATATTATTTTCTTTCCATTTACTTTCAATCTATTTGTGTCACCGAATCTAAATGCGTCTTTTTCAGACAGTCTGGAATTGTCTTCCCATGGCGCATTCCCTCACTTCATTAGAACCTCTATGCAAATGTCACTTCCTCATCCCTGCCAGATCTCCAGTGCCTGGAATAGTGACTGATACAAGGCAGTGACTCAAAACATATTTGTTGAATAAATAAAAGTTAACCTAATCTTTTATAGAAAAGTAAATTTCATGGTTTAATGTTAAACAGAATACAAAAATTCTACTGTTACAGTTTCAGAAATAACATACAACTAATTGTTAACAACCTACCACTTGTCAAGTTTTAGTGAATTTTAAAGAAGAATATTCAGAATGGCATTTCCAGAATGGCAAAGTAAGGACTTCCCAAAAAAAACACTCTTCCATAAAGCAACAAGAACACTGGCACAAATGATCAAAATCAACTTTTTTTTCAGAACTCTGGAAATTAACTGCAGTCATGCAACAATCTAAGCATGGTTCATTCAAGAAAAATGGAAGACTCTTGGTAAGACTAGAGATTGATGGTGTTTTAACTTGACCTGTTCTAATCTTCCTTTCCCCCAAATCCAACTGTAGCACTGAAAACCAAAGCAAGGGCCCTAAGGCAAAACCCTGCTTGGCATGTTAAAAGCATAGCAAAAAGGCTTGTGCAGTAAGTGAATGCAACATGCAGTGAGACCGCAGTGGCAGCTAGATGCCAGATTGTGTAGTGTCTTGTGGTTCCTGGTAAATTTGGATTTTATTCTGAAGGCGATGGGAAGCTATTAGAAGCTACTGAGTAGACAGCTGACATGATCTGGTTTGTGTATTACTGGGCTTACTTTATGCTCTCTTTGAGTAGTTCACAGCTTTCACATTTATCAATTTCTCATTTTTTTTTCCCTTGAAGAAAGTTTTTTTTGTTGTTTTTTATTTTTGCATGTTAAGATGTTCAAGAATTGCCAACTCTGGATCTAATCTGAACAACTAGGAACCCCATACCTGTGTGGGGCATGAAAAGATTTTAGTTAAGGGCTACAGAAGATTTTACTGTGCTTCTCAGAATCAATAAAGGAAATCTTTAAAAAAAAAAAAAAAACTTTGAAAAAAAGCCATAGTGCTAGACTATCTTATCGCACAGAAATAATTATTTACCAAGTAGCAGTTTAATTTATGAAAGACAGGAAGAAGACTACTTCTCTCCCCTTCTGTTGTTTACATTTAATAGTAAGAAGAAAGAACCAGTCCTGAAATATTTTACTGGTAATTAGAAATTAAATGCCATTGCTTTTTAGCTGTAGTAATAATAATTTCCAGTATATTTTTGTTAAAATATAGATTAAAAAGCAACTCCTTCTCTATAGCTTATGACTACTTTTTTTAGAGCAAACAATCTTGAAGAACTGAAGTTGAACATGGCTATGAAGAATGTGGTAAACAGGCAACCTCATGCTAGTCTTTAATGAATAATGTCGCGTATATCATCTATATGTTTTCAACCTGGGATTATTTCATCAACAGTTTGTTGAATGTTTTTAGTTAATTTTTGGAAATATCCTAGTTTTATCTAATATATAACTTTTACCTATTTTCTGTAAAGAGTTCTGGAGTGATGCCATTGCTGTATCTGGTAAGCCTACCTCTTGTGGTAGCCTTGGATCTTGTATTTGAATACAATTAGATTAGAGAGCACAGATTAATTTGTTTTACATATTCAGAGCTAGTTTTTTGGGAAAATGCTATGCAAATTTATGTAAATTGGAATACATGTTTATGTAAAACAACATGTGATTATGCATCCCTAAATTTACAAGAAAAATTCTGCTAGTCTTCTCTTAAAGTAGAGAAAATACAAATATACTCACAATCCCAGTTTGGACTAGGATTCTTGCTAGAATGGTTTGTCTGGCATGTGGAAAGGCTCTCATGTGCCATGGCATTGGGTAAGGATTCTGTGTTTCCTTTGCTGAAACATGGTTTTCGGCTTGAGTTTCAGAGGATGTTGCCAATTTTATCTCCCCTTCTCTGCTTTCCTTTATTTCTGTGATGAAAGATCCTGATTTCCACTAAGTAATTCAAAACAGTTTTGTGGGTTGGTACTCATTTTATAAATAAATGTATATTGGTCGAGGCCACCGCATTTGCCTTTTTGTAATGAACTGTCATGTCATAAACAGAATGGCACGTCCCAGTTTTCAGAGATACTCCCTTTGTTCTTTTCCTGGTTGCCATGCATAGGAATAAGATTGCTTCATCCTCTTTGGCTACAGTGACATTTATAATATTTGGTCTGAACAAGGACACCTTTGAGAGTAAACAGGGTACAATTATTAATTTTGCCAGTTTTAAGGTTTGAACTAAGACTGATCCAGGAAAACTGAGACATGTAATCACCCTAACTACGGTTAATTCTAAGGGTTTTTTTTCTCTCCCTCTGGTAAGTTTATGTGACTGCTCCATTGTCATGTTTAATCCTAATTTTTTTATTTTTCCAAGCCTCACAATTTTTATCAGTTAGAGGTTCTCTAGCATTCTCAGACAAGAATGTTATGTTTACCTATCAGTCTTTTAAACTATTAGTTGTCAAATTCCTTTTCCCAAATGACACTCTTCACTGTTGTTTTGTGTAAGAGGTGGAAATTCCTCGATTAGGTTTTATGTTTATCTTTCTCAGAAAGAGAGTAGAGTAACTGAGACATGAGCTCCCATCCTTAAGCAACCTCAGGCACTGCTTCTTTTCTTCACAAATTCTGTCAGTTGCCTTCTTTTTGAAGTCTGTAGGTTGCCAACCTGAGGGGGGAAAAAAAAAGATTTTACCTTCCAGGAAAGGCTGTGGTAGGCAAAAAGCACTGAATGTTGTAATAACTAAAAAGTGAACTATTTTCCTTGCTGGAGGTGATTGCATTCTACCAAGCTTGATGGTAATTGGAGTGATACATCTTGCAAAAGGAGGAGGGTCATGCAAAATTTATACAAAATTTCTTGTAACAGGACATTGTCCCAGCAACCCAAGGGTTTAAGTGACAGAGAATTGAACAAATGTCAACTACCTTTTTATTTTAATAATCTTTAAATTCTTTTCCACTGTTGATCAAATATGATAGGATACACACACACAAACACACACACACACACACACACACACACACAGTTTTATAAAACTGGAGACTGAGTGGAGTTGAGGCAGTTCCTGCCCCTTTTTAGAACATGTGACAAGGAAAGAGAAAGACAACTGGACTATTTGTCAGGACACAGTGATTTCATAGTCAAGTGTTCAAAAATATTTGAGGCTTGGTTTTTGCTAATATTAAGTAGAGGGTGATAATTATCTCCAGATGATGTACTTAAAGTTTGGAAGAACAAATGAGACACTGAATGTTGAAATATGTTAAACATCACACGACTATAAGTAATAATATAATGCCATGTGTCTACACAATAGGAATTGAACAAAAGTTAACTGGGTGCTTGTTAAGTGACCTCAAGTGATAGTATCAACATACAATTCCAAATTCTTCATACTCTTTTAGCAGATGAACAGTTTTTCATTCCTAATGTTCTAAAATACATTTTTGTAAAAGAGAAAGGAAAATTTATCAATTTTAGGACAAGCAACTTCCTCTCAGATAATTAGTCATGATATTCTGTTGTTTCATATCCTTTTTTAGAATAAGGCAAAGTATGAATAAATGAATATATAAAAAATCATGGTTCTTGAAGGAAAGCCTCATGAGTCAATGGTTATATCCACATGAAGCTAGAACAATGGATGAAAACTGAATAAATATTTGAGAACATCCAGATTGCTTAAGTTTTTCACAATGTGTTATCCAGAACTAGAGTTGTAATTTCTGAACTGCTTACATGGTCACAAGTTAAATGCAAAACCTAAAAAGTGGATGGTCACCAAACAACCATCACTTAATACCCAGGTATTTTTGCTTGGTTACCCTTAGTTTCTATATCAAATCACTTTAATTGATCTATAGTTAATTTCAGTTACTGATTAACATTCATTATTATACATATTTCTACAACTCTTGCATTCTATTAATTGTGTGGTTCAGCTATAATCTGTATCATCACATTTTTTGAAGACTTTCTAGCTAACTTCACCCATGTTAAGGGATTAAGGTGAACTTTATCCTAACCCTACTATTCATGATGTTTCTCTTGGATTCTTTGTGAAGGAAACTGCATACTTAAAGGATAACAGTCACATGGAAAACAAATTATTGTTTCAACAATAGCTGAACAAGTGCACACACTCCTCCCTTCTCCAAACTTAACTCCCCTACCTCCCTCTTCATTTGTTCTGAAGGTAAGATGTTCTGGTAAGTTTAAGAGGATATAGCTTAGGTTCAAAAACCTGGTAGCAGCTATTGCTTGTCCCTGGGACAAGCAATAGCTACCCTTATATTCTGGGATGCCTGTAGAGGGAAAGAGACCTCTACTTACCAGTTCTAAGATGGACAGATAGTTTTCCTGCCCCTACAACTGTCCACTTGTTCATTTTCACTGCACAGGACACAGCAATCAAAAGACAGCAAGAGGAATGTGGATTATTGCCATTAAGGCACAGTAATATTACATATTAGTAAAGTGTAACGCAAGAAATGCTTCAGGTACCTACCAGTCAGATGATCAGATCCTCTTTGGAGGGGAGCCAGTGATAGAAGTGGGTAGAATAGGAGCTCCCCAGAACTCTATAGAGGAAAAAGAAGCAGTAATTCCCTCTTCTTTACCAATAATTTGTCTTATACTAATAGGTTTAAGGGATCATATTGGTCAGTGTTACTTGCTCTTCAAAGTAAAAACGAATCTTTAAAAATTCTGATGTCACATATGAGCAATGCTACAGATACGGGTCCTTGAGAGTGTGATGAGCTTAAGTTTTGCATCTTGCTGGCAAAATATTAAAGAAAATTCACCCCACCTTGAAAGTCTTGAAAAATGGAACATGTCCAGAGAAGAGCAGCTGCTTTGTTTTTTCACTTCTCTTAGCTAATCACCATCTTCTAATTTTTTTTTTTTTTTTTTTTGGTATCTTCTTTCAGTACAAGAAACCAACTAAATGGTATACACTGGGTCATCAAGTATATTAGATGTTCAAGCCATTGTTAATTATCAAACACATTATAGGATTGTAGGTCCATAAAAAAGTCGAACAATGAGCATGACTCCTTGTATGCCTCCCCTGACTTTATCACATGCACATATGTGTGTGTGAACATACACAGACATTCACAGTCACAGAGAAAATGCTTTCTGCACAAGGGTATTTCTCTTTTATATAGCATGACTAGTGTATGTCAGAGATAACATCCTATCTGGTTTGTCCAAGCTCATGGAAGTTCTCAAGTATACAACAAACCTAGCTAAGAGGAAAAATGAGTAACTTACAAACTATAGACCAAATAATGATTGACATTGAATAAAGAGCTCTGTAGTATGGATAAAGAGCTCCATAGTAATCTATGTTTGAATTTCTCACATATGGTCTAATTTAAATATTCAAATTCTAAAACCAAGTAGTGCTATAACCCTGCTTGGACCATTGTAAAAACTAACATTTATTGTGTATTTAGTAATTGCTGTCATTTGTCAAACATTTTGAGAATCTCAGTTTATCTAATTCTCACACTAGCTCTAGGATGACACTTCTGTTATCATCACAGTTTTGCATTTAAAAAGATAAATTCTCCATCTAAAGGCTAGAGAAGTTAAATACGTATTTTTATATGGCAGCGGTCCCTCGGAATCCAAAGCTAAGCTCTTACCAATTTATTATTCTGTTTCTCCTACGTCAGTTTTTTGTTATGTATACTCAATACAGATCTGTGAAATCTGGTTATTCTGAGACATGGTTTTCTACGTATGGGTTAGCTAGCTAATTAGATCTAAAAAGTGACATTTGATTTTTCATATAATTTTTCATATATCTCTGTGTGTAAATATATATATAATTTACTCATCAATTTATAATTCATCTCAAGATCTATTTTTAAGAAACAATGCCGAGTGCTAAATGAAACAAACATTACATTGTTAGATTCTAAGAGAGAACATAATGTTTAACAGTTGCTAGGCACAATGGGGCAGTCTTTGTCTTTCCCAAATTATTAAAGTAATGCCACTTATTGTTTGACGGTGCCAACTATTTCAGATGGCTTTGAATACTGACTTAGTAAATGCTTTACTGAAGCAGTCATTAAGTTCTCCCACTCCTGAGGCTACCAAATTTTTATTTCTCAAGATGGAATAAAAGTGCCCATATCAGCATCTGAGAGGGAGGAGAAAGGTCACTCATGAATGGAATCAAGTTCTGACTACTTTGCAAAAAAGGAAGCAAGTCAAATCCTAAGTCATGCACTGCTGATTTAATGTGTGGGAACAAGAAAGACCGGAAGAAGCTTAGAATACTGGAGAAAGCTATGTGCCTGCCAGTGTCATAAAATTCTTTTTGTAATTCAAGAAAAAAAAAAAAAAAAAGTTGTACTGTTGGAAATAATCCAAATTTGGTTGCAATAACTTTTTTCCCCCCATACATCTTAAAGGGTTATCAGTGGCTCTTTTTGGATTTGAGTGATTTCATAGCACCAATTTTTTTTTTTTTCAGGAAGTATAAACTGATCACATCTGAACTAGACACTTAGCCTAACTCTTCAGTTTGAAAATCTTTGGCCCCAGGTGGTGAGGAGAGGGTGGTGGAATGGATTAAATTTTATGGGTGGTCTGGCCTGGAAGAAAGAGGAAAAGATGTTGCCAAGGCAGTTGTCCTTGGCATGTAACTGTTTACCCATCCTCCTCTTTTCCTGGCCACTGTCAATGTCCTGTCACTTACTCTTTCACACTCAAGATTACCCTCTCTCTACTTCATCCCTCCCTTCTGTCCACTGGTGAAGTTGTTTTTAAACAGATTTCACGAATGCATGATAACAAAGGGATGAGCTTCTTGGTGTGCTCAGAAAAGACCTCCACGTCTGACAACAACACAATTTTGCAACATAACATTTGAGATTGAAAAAGTCACTGTCATGGGAATGTAATCCTGGGTCCTCAGAGAGGATTAATTCTAAAACCTCAAGCCACTCAAAGTCTTACTCTAACTCCCTCACCTCATTTCCTGATTTGTGCTTATTGGCTCTGTGACTCTGGAATAATCCAAGACCGTAAGTACTTGTTTTGTTCAAACCGTGAAGAACTTCTCATAACGACTATTTAAGCATCTCAATCAGGCATGACCCTTCATCTATTTTAGTCTAGAAACTAATGCTGTTAACCTGTTCCTACTCTTAACTCTTTGACCCCTTAATCCACTCCTATTTTGGGTTTTTGAAGTTATCTTTTAGTACAGAAAACTTCTATCTGTGTTGTCTTATCACACAACTATGACAGAGCATTGATTATACTTCTAGAGTCTATAAAAAATATTTTATACCTTAGGTTTTTTGAAAGAGTTAAATGAAAATCTCTGAAAATGAAGAAGAGTAACTCCATGCTTATTTTAAAATTGGGTAAAAATGAAAGAATTTTGTTATTTTTTCATATGGTGAGAAAACAGGAAGAAATAAGCTTTTGCCCATTCATATACATATCTCCATTGATCACCTATGTTTATGTTTCAGGCACTATGTTCAAATAAGATTTTTGACATTTTTTAAGTAAGAGTTCATTGACTACCAATGTGATAAAACATTAAAATTAAGAAGAGAAAGGAAATAATGTCCAAGTTATGGTGATTTTAAAAAAAATTATCATAAACTAGAAACAAGTTGAAAGATTAATTAAATATATTTTGGCACAACCATATATTGGAATATAATGTATTAACATTATACTAAACGAGCAAGACTCCAAAAGGATTAAGAAAAAGCACATTTTTCCTTTTTCTCTGTGTAAGCTAGTTTTTCCCCCTCCCTTGGATGAAATCAGGGGCAGTCCATGATTTTTATGGTCACATTCTGAAAATAAAAATTCCTTTAGTCACTTTTAGTTCCACTCTAAGTTTAATAACTGGAGTGACCATTTCCACACTCAAAACTCTGAACTACATTTAGACTTAAAGATGCTTCTCTTCCCCTAATGAGTCTAGGACTTTTGATGGGAATAAGTGCCCTCAGCTGTCCTCTCCTCCAACATTCTCTTCTCCTTCTCCGCCCATTTCCTTAGACTCAGCTTTTCAAACTCTTCCAGGAGAGTGAGGCAGGCAGGAATAAGGAGCGGGGGAAGTTGTTACTCTGCAGTGATTTTTTTGACTTGGCATTGACATGATCTGGGATTAGTGGATATTTTACGTAGTCTCTTTTTTTAAAGGTTGTTTGGTGTTATTTTGATGTTAACCCTGAGGATCTCTGGGTAGTGTGGTTCTTTCACATGGGCACAGCACTATCCACCCAGCTCCTGCCCCTGATGGTACATCCCACAGCCTCTTATTTCTTGGAGAGATTTCTAACCCGATTCCCTTCTCTGCTAACCAGTTAGGCTGCAGAAGACGCCATGCATTTTTGTCACACTAAATAGAAGAGTATAGTTGCTTTCAGTTCTGCCCTTTTTACTTCCTACCACAGACTTCGGCATTTATTCTTCTCAGGTGGGCTTCAAACACCAGTTTCTGAGCAAATTCATACCCCAAGAAATACACAACAAGATGGAATTGGGAGGGAGACAAACCATAAGTGCCTCTTAATCTCACAAAACAAACAGGGTTGCTGGGGGGAGGGGGGTTGGGAGAAGGGGGTGAGATTATGGACATTGGGGAGGGTATGTGCTTTGGTGAGTGCTGTGAAGTGTGTAAACCTGGTGATTCACAGACCTGTACCCCTGGGGATAAAAATATATGTTTATAAAAAATAAAAAATTAAAAAAAAAAAGAAAAAAAAATACACAACAAATTCTATAAGGTCCTTTCAAAGCTCTCTCACTTCTTGAGATAGAAGGGAGCATCTCTTTTCCTTTCCCCCTGCAAGTAAATAACCTGGAATTCAGCAACTTTCTCCAATGAAATATTGTCTTCTGGAATCTTTAACATAATTCTTTTTATATCCTTATATAAAGGGCATGTTACTCTCTGAGTGGAGTTAATGGATAGTGTATATTTTTCCTCCCTGTGGTTTTCTATATTTTCTAAGTTTTCTGCAATCAAATAGTCTATCTTTAAATGTCCCCCAAATAAAGATTGATTATCATGGGTGCTGCATATTTTAACCATGCATCTGCACAAAGGCAGATCATAGTAGTTTCTCACTACACATCCATTCAACACAATTGTATGAATTATATAGTGGTTTTTTTTTTGAAAGTTTCAATATGATCCCAACTTAGCATCTTATTTGATCAATGATACCCTGAAGAAGTGGTAAATAACTGGAAAATGGAATGAGATGTTTCCTTCATCCATTTTATGGCATAATGAAAGTCATTTTAGTTGAAATTTCCCTTTTGCCAGTAGCTGCTCTCACCAAAAGTTAAATTATGTAAAGCTCTAATTCTACTTCCCTTTGGTCGAGGGAGGGGAATCTTTGCAGCAATTACCTCATGAGTCTGAGGATCACATTTGGGAGGCATGATGTTATGAAAACTGAGATAAGAATTTTGCAAAACATCAAGAAGGTATTGAGTTGATAAGTAGAAGAAAGAACAGCCTTTTGAGAGATGTGTGAGAAGAAAATGTCTGGATGGACAAATTCAGAGTAGGATGGAGTGTACAGGGATGAATAACGGATTGCCCAATTGCCTTCAGTCTCTTTCCCTTTTAGGAGCCTGTGTTATCTTAAGAGTATTATAGCTGACAGCTAGGATAAAAACAGGTCATCATTTCCAAATGACTGTGCAATCACCCATGTAACTGAATTCTTTATAATGTTTAAAAAAAAAAAAGCTTACATTGACAAATTCAAACAAAACACAAGGCATTTGAAAATAAAATATTCACCTTATAGAGAGTACCCTAAAGAACGATATGAAGAAATGTCTAGTGGTTTTCTTGTGAACTCATGTGCAGAGATTTAAGACTACCCAAAAAAAAATGTATAATTGATAATTTTAGTTAAGGAGGACATTTAAATCTAATATGTGGTCTATGTTTGTCAGTCAAGTAAATCACTAAGCTATGTAAAATTTATCATGTTTGTTGGAATTTGTGCATATCAAATACAATACCACTAAATTCTTTGCTCTTAAACCCTCTGTTGCTTACATCCTCAACCAGTGACTCACAAATTTTGAATCTTAAACCAGCATCATCATCACTGAAAATTTGCTAGAACTGTAAATTCTGGGGTCCTACCCGAGACCTCCTGAATTAGAACCACTAGGAATAGAACCCCAAATTGTGTGTGTGTGTGTGTGTTTTAAGATTATTTATTTATTTGACAGACAAAGATCACAAGTAGGCAGAGAAGCAGGCAGAGAGAGAGGAGGAAGCAGGCTCCCTGCAGAGCAGAGAGCCCGATGTGGGGCTCGATCCCAGGACCCTGGGATCATGACTCGAGCCAAAGGCAGAGCTTTTAACTCACTGAGCCACCCAGGCGCCCCCCCCCTCAAATTTTGTGTTTTAACAAGCTGTCCAGGTGATTCTGATAAATACTTAATTTGAGTACCACTGAATTAGAGGAAACAGAATTTGAAATACGTAAGCAATTCAGTCTGTCCTAGTTAAAGGGCGATGTTCGAAGGTAAGTGAATTGCAGTTTATAACTATTTTAGCAATTAACCCAAGCGGTGACAATTCTTCCCATGGAAATAGAAGAAACTTATGGAAGATAAAAACAAATATGCATCAGTTATGCATTAGACCAAGCAATCAGTGGATTTTTAAATTGTATGATCCAAAGTTCTAAGAAACAACTATAACTTTCTCCAGTATTCAACCTTTGTAATAGATACTGGTATTCACTTCAAAGATCTACTTCTTTAAGGAACTTTTTGCTGGAGCTAGGTATACCTTAACTAGGCACTTAGTTAAAGACACTTGGGCACTTTGAGTGAGAAAAATATGTTTGGAAAAATGAGTTGGTGTATTGACCTTATGATCACAATATGAGAATGGGACATCATTATAGGTAAATATTAAAAGTTACAGAGGAAAATGTCTAGAATTTGTCTTCTTTGGAGCCTCCTAATGAATGGAAGGACACAAAAAGAATGTGGCCATAGCATATTGTGACATGATTCATATGCTGTAATGCGTATCTCAACATAAATTCCAAACACAGCATTAAATAACAGAATATGGAGAAAAAAGTGAACTGATGACATAAAATAGGAAATATAAAAAGAATATGAAATTCTTTATATAAAGTATGCAACATTCTGGTTGTTTTGTGACAGTGTAAAAATCACAATTTTGTTCAGATCAGCTCAAAAAGCACAGGTAAACCATAAAGACAAATCCAAGGAGAAATCATGCCAAAACAGGCCATATTCTCCAACCATTTTTCTTTTTTTATGCCCCATGACTTCTGGTGTCCTGATGTTCAAGTTGATGTCGATGTGAAATGTATAGGTATAAGCTATGCATAGTACATTATCAATGGCTACATGAGCTCCTTGGGAGGATGGAAGTCCTTGAGTTCCCAAGTTCATGTCTAAGCTCGGCCCCCATAAACTAAAGATAAAGGAGATGCATGTTTTAAAAATGGGTGTGCTAGGTCCTTTTCATATCCCATTAGCCTTTTGTGAGGCTACTTAGCAAGGCAGAACATTGCAAAATGGTCACATTGGTCAAATCCAAGAGAGGTTTATAAGAGTTGCCCTCATTAGCCCATGTTAGTAGACGAATGGTGAAAGAGAACATATAAGAAATGGAATCCTGAGAGTTTTGTAGGATTCTCAGTGGTTCAGGGGGTAGTATTATTGTTGAACTCAGAAAAGTTCTTTTTGTTCAGGAGCCTATAGCACCACATGTCAGACACTCTCCAATTTATTTGTTCAACTTTAGAGGCTCTTGGCCAGCAGAGAGGTAACAGACTGTTAATAGTGAACAGGAGAGAGTTAGGCAACACAGGAATTCTGCACACAAGATAATTTGGAATGTAGGGGAAAAATGTGAAGTTTATTTGCAAAGAGGAAGTTCAGAGTTCAATGATGGAAGCTTTGGTGGTTTTTTTTTTTTTTTAAACTTTATTTCACAGACAGATCACAGGCAGAGAGACGGGCAGAGAGCAGACTCTCTGCTAAGCAGAGCACCCGATGTGGGGCTCGATCTCAGGCCTGAAATTATGACCTGAGCCAAAGGTAGGGACTTCACCCACTGAGCCACCCAGGCGCCCCAGCTTTGGTGGGTTTAATGAGGATCACACATCTAAAAGTTTTTAGAAAAATGCAAGAAGCTGGATGAGGTAACAATGACATTTTTAATTCACAGTAAGTCAGATTCAGGTATTTGAGACCATAATCTGGTTTGGAGAAGGAGGTAAATATATTGAGTCCTCGTGTAACTTGCTAAATTCTGCCACCTGTACAAATAGTGGATTTTCTTCAGGATGGCTAAAAATTGCTGCTTGGCACAGCTATTCTGTGGAGCCAAGAGGAAAAAAAGAATCTCTTTTGTTATTATTATTATTTTTGCTTTCCTACATAGAATCAATTTGTGGATTACATTAACCACAAGATATAATTCTATTATTTCAAGTAGAAACTTTCCCATCTGACCAAGACAATTGCAAATATGCTAAACTTGCTTTAATGAAAAGTCATTCTTTACATAGCTTACATCGACATAAGATGACAAGTCACTCACCAGATAAAAGGTTCTTTGTCTGAATCAAACAATAAGCCAGCTCTTCCACAAAAAAAGTCATTCTATTCTGAACTGAATGCATTTTCAACTAATGTTGTATTCAGGACCAAAACCAAAGGAGGCCCATCTGCTAGGAAGGCCAAAATCCCATTGTGTGGTGTGTCGGTCCAGTCTGTTATGGAAATGGTCACTCTAAAACTGTTTGCAATTTAAAAGTGCATACTGAGAATTATGTTAACCTCTATTGACTGACTTCTGTTAAATGCGCCATTAAGAATCCAATTTACCCTGGCTTCCTCTAAAATGTTGTGCTCAGGGCATTCTGATAGGTACATTATGATGGTCAATTGTCATAGGCTAAAAGTCAGTACCTCATTAGCTCAAACACACCGAGCAGTGTGCCCCCAGTTTTGATAGGGACTCTCTTGCCTGGGGATTATGGGAGTACTGATGGAATATAAACTCATATGATGATTTGAGAGGTGTCAGGCTGAGTCCAGGGGTAAATGCTGATTGAACAAGGCTGAGAGACACAAGATGGTGAACTCTGACAACACTCCTTACAAATCTGGCTCTGCATCTTCTGCTTAGAGTGAAAATTTACAGAGGTTAGAACCTGAGTGTCAAGTCAGAATGGGATGATGAATTAGGTCAATTACTACATGGTAGACATGCAAGTCACGCTGGTGCTTGGTAAATATAACATATTTTTAATTACTTTTACTGACACATTTATTTTCTTTTGTCATTTAAATCATTGCAGAATTGTTAATGGAGTATCAACTTAAAAACAAAAAAAAACACTTCAAGAGGCAAAATGTTTGTCTGGGATCAAAGAATCGCAATTTGGGGTATATGAATTTGGGTAGAAACCTGAATAGTGTTCCAATTACAGGAGATAGACTCGGGGTTTTTATGGCAAAATGAAAGGAAAATTAGGTAAGTCATTTTTAAGAAAAGTTCATTGGTACTGCAAGGGCTTGTGGTTTACAAATCATTGATTGGTCTGGCAAAATGGTCACTAAGCAGAAGTTCATTTTTTTTTTTTTTTAAAGATTTTATTTATTTATTTGAAAGACGGAGATCACAAGTAGGCAGAGAGGCAGGCAGAGAGAGTGAGAGAGGGAAGCAGGCTTCCTGCGGAGCAGGGAGCCCAATGCGGGGCTCGATCCCAGGACCCTGAGATCATGACCCAAGCCAAAGGCAGCAGCCCAAACCACTGAGCCACCCAGGCGCCCCGCAGAAGTTTATTTTTATCAGTCCTCCCAAAGAGGACATTCTTGTTCTTGCTGACTTCTTGGAATGTCGGCAGTTTGACCCAGTTCAGATATTCAGAAAACAGCGCAGGCGAGGAGTTACTCTGAAAAGGCTACTCAAGCTCCATTTTAAAATGGCTCCACTTACATTTTTCACAAAAGTTACCAATTCACTGGTTAACTGCAACTTTATTTTCTTTCTTTTTACGTGTTTCTTTAGCATATTTTTAAAAAAGATTTTATTTATTTATTAGAGAGATGGAGAGAGAACACAAGTAGGCAGAGCAGCAGGCAGGAGAGGGAGAAGCAGGCTTTCCGTTGATCCTGGGATCATGACCTGAGCCGGAAGCAGCCACTTAACCAACTGAGCCACCCAGGCACCCTCTTTAGCATATTATTGAAAAAATATTCCAAAAACTTCTTTGCTAATATTTTCAGGTCCTTTTTCCTAATCTTGTCTTTTCAATGATTATAACGATGAGATGAAACTGCCCCTTCTAATATTGCTCCTTAGGTTAATTTCAGCTAACTCATTTTTTTGAAAAGCAGATTTTGAAAACCATTTTCAGTGCAGATCTACATAAACAAGTCAGTTTGGTTACTCATCATATTCTGTGAAGTGAAAATCTGTCTTCTTACTGAGTTACTTGAACCACTATTAAAACTCTCATTAGAATTTTCTTGCTTTTTTTTCCAAAGCAGAACTGGAAAATTATTGATCACACCTTCAACCACTTTCAGATACTCAACTGTTTGTCTTCCTTAGGGGCGATTGCAATTTATTTGGTGGTTTTCATAAAACCACCATATGTTTTTAATTTAACTACCATTTATATTTCAAAGACAGAAGAACTGATGTATGACAAAGATCACAGAGATTGTCCTTACTCAGAAAGCAAATACTCAAAGCAGTAGCAAAAATGACTTACAAGACAAATTTAAAAATAATTAAACCTAATTACAGTATGTAGGATAGAGCTACATGCTGATAAACTAAGACCACTTATTTTTAAAAAGCATGGACTGAGCAGGAATTAGTTTGCTTTTGGGGTTTTTTTGGAATTTTTTTTTTTTATAAACATATAATGTATTTTTATCCCCAGGGATACAGGTCTGTGAATCGCCAGGTTTAGACACTTCACAGCACTCACCATAGCACATACCCTCCCCAATTAGAAAAGTAGGGTAAGGGAATAGTATTTTATACTTTAATCAGAAAGACTTTATGACTAATTTATTTACTAAATAATTCATACATTTAGGACTCAGATAAAACATACAAATTTTTAAATCCATATAACTGTTCTTTAAATTTTAATGATTTATGATTGTGGGTGAATTTCAGCTGGCAGAATAATAACAGATTCATTCATCAAATGGCCCTAGCTACATTCAGAGTGGATCTGTATAGCAATAAAATAGCTCTGGTAAATAATAACACTGATGATTGTGCTACCTTTTAAAATTTAGATGACCTTTCCATGGGCACCTGGGTGGCTCAGTGGTTAAGCCTCTGCCTTTGGCTCAGGTCATGATCTCAGGGTCCTGGGATTGAGCCCCGCATCGGGCTCTCTGCTCAGCAGGGAGCCTGCTCCCCTCCTCCTGCCTGCCTCTCTGCCTACTTGTGACCTCTGTCAAATAAATAAATAAAATCTTTAAAAAAAAATTTAGATGCCCTTTCCAAAACGATATCCAAATTAGTTCTTAATTATTTTAATAATTATCAATGAATGAAAAAATACTCAAAATTTGTTGGGATTCTTATTTATAGTTCAATAACCAAGATTTCAGAAGGTCTATTGATGTTCCATAATGGTTTCAATCAAAGATAAGGTAATGTAGGGGGCTTATTGTATCTAAGTCCAATTAAGAAATAGAAATCACACAGCAGTTTCAACAGGGAAATATTTTTTAAAGATTTATTTATTGACTGATTTGAGAGAGAGAGGGATAGAGAAAGCACAAGCAGGAGGAGGAGCAAAGGGAAGGGAAAAGGAAGAGGGAGAAGCAGACTCCCTGCTAAACCGGGAACCTGACATGGAGCTCAATCCCAGGTCCCTGAGATCATGACCTGACCTAAAGACAGACACTTAACAGACTGAGCCACCTAAGCACCCCTCAACAGGGAAATTTAAAATAAAGAATTAATAACAGGAGAGTAGGGTAGAATAATAAGGAATTGACTAGGGATAGTTAAAGTATAAGAAGTAGAAGAATAACGGATGTAGTGAGAAGCTACTACCCATAATGCTGAGATAGAATGTGCAAGGAAGGGCTAATCACCCTATGCTTGCCAGATCAGGACTAAGATACAGACTCATTAGAATGGGCTCAGCCAGAGCCCTCTGGATGGTGGGAAATTTGCTGAGGAGCCCACCTGGTGGGCTGTGCTGGAAATCTGCCCTATGAATGGTCAGGGAAGGGAAGCTATGGTCAGAGAGGTGTTGCACCTCAGAATTGATGTGAAGTCACCTGAGTGGCACTGGGAGAGGTCATCCAAGTGGAGGTGCTTCAACAGCAGCACTCCATCATGGATGCACTGGAGAAAGATCTAGAGAAACCTGTTGGGTGCTAAGCCCTGCTGGTCACCCCATGCTGCAGGGACCAAGATCTGGAAAAGCCACAATCTACAAGAGCCAGCACTCAAGAAACTGTGCTCTACATGTTGGAGAAAGCCACACTTTGCAGGAGGCTAACACTAGAGAAATTGCATTCTGAAGCAGTAGAACATTGTGTAAAGTTGAATGCTGCAAGGAGCTGACCAACAAGAAACATTGGAACCAAAAAAGAAACAAAACAAAACCCCCAAACCAAAAGCCAAACCCTTCCCCCTCCATGGCCCCTTAGCCCCTCTAAATGGCAAGGCTTAATATCATGGCATCTGGTGGGAAAAATATTTAAAAAGACTACCTCTATGATCACGTAGCAGTAGAAGAGGGATAGATTTGGGGCTGAGAGATAGTAATTTGAAACCTGGCATATTTGTTTCCATAACCTAATTAATTTTTTTCTTTTATGCTTTAATACCAAAACCAAGACTTATTTCATTATCTGATTAATAATGGAATCTATGAAAAGTGGTATTTTTTTTTTCCTCCAGAGATTTTCTTATTCCTTCTTGATTGGTTAGTGTTCTTGCAGAAGAACTAAGCTACTTGCCATGCATTTTGAGGTGATACAGGGTGTAACCAATTTCTAAAGAACAGAACTCCTGCCACAGTTCAGCCCCATTATTTGCATAATGAGCACTGAATGACCAGAGGCATTCCAACTAGGTTTATTTGCCCATCCTTCTCCAGGTTTTCTAGGTATTGAGTACTCAGTAGTCACTACTAATAGAATTGCTCTCTACTGGATAAAAAATATTTTCACTTAGAACAATATTGTTGTTATTATTGTTATTTTCTCAAATCCAACTGTAAACACTGTAGTTTAATGCCTCCATGGAAGTAACAAAGCCAATAAGAGCCAGAGTTGAAATTCAAAACAAAGTTGTATATTTTAAAAATTAGTACTTTTTCTAAGACACTAGTTTGCCTTCAAATTAGTACCTCCAGGTAATAAAGAAACAAAGAAACTAAAATGACTAAAAATTTGTGAAATCAGGTCTATCAGAAGTTTCCAAATAAATTGCAATCGCCCCTAAGGAAGACAAACAGTTGAGTATCTGAAAGTGGTTGAAGGTGTGATCAATAATTTTCCAGTTCTGCTTTGGAAAAAAAAGCAAGAAAATTCTAGTTGCTACTGTTTGAGTATTTGCTTTCTGAGTAAGGACAATCTCTGTGATCTTTGTCATACATCAGTTCTTCTGTCTTTGAAATATAAATGGTAGTTAAATTAAAAACATATGGTGGTTTTATGAAAAATAGCTGAAGTGAATTTTGGAATGAAAAACCTTTAAGTGATTGAGAAAAGAAGTAAATCTTAGTCTGTGATGCTGTACATAGTAACAATCAGCTCTATAATTTCTGACTCAATACTTGGTGTACACAATGAAGTTACTGAGCCAATAGAAACTTTGACATTTTGACAATTTTTAATAAACAGTTGACCCTTGAACATCATGGGGGACACCATCCCCACCCCCAGGACCTCTATGGTTGAAAATTCACATGTAACTTGAGACTCATCAAAAACTTAACTACAAACAGCTTACTGTTGACTATAAGCCTTACCAATAATGTACACAGTCAATTAACACATATTTCACATGCTATATGTATTATGTATTGTATTTTTACAATAAAGTAAACTAAAGTCTCTGCCTTCGGCTCAGGTCATAATCCCGGGGTCCTGGAATTGAGCTCTGCATTGGGCTTTCTGCTCAGCGGGGAGCCTGCTTCCCCTTCTCTCTGCCTGCCTTTCTGCCTACTTGTGATCTCTGTCTGTCAAATAAATAAATAAATAAATAAATAAATAAAGTCTTTTAAAAAATTGCAAGGAAGAGAAAATACTGTACTATAATTACCGAAAACATCCATATATTACTAGACCCATACAATTCAAACCTATGTTGTTCAAGGGCCAAGTGTAGTTTTAGCATTTGCATTTACTTTAATTCTTTCATCACTAATGATCATCAAAATATGTATGATGTGTGTTAGATGTTGGTTGAAATATTAACTATTCTATTCCTCTCACTATCTTTCATAGTATTATATTCTAACTAAACAACTAGCTTAGTCTTGTGCAATAAATGAGAATTTTATAAATAAGTTTATTCTTTCAAAATATCTTTTTTATGTTATTATAATATTATTGACTATATCCCTTATGCTGTACCTTTCATCTATGTGACTTATTTATTTTATAACTGGAAGTTTATACCTCTTAATCCTTTTAGGTCTCTCAAAATATCCTTAATATGTTATTATCTTTCGATATGAAAAAAATAAAAAGGAAATGGTAGAGCTGTATTTGCTTAAACCACCAAATAAGATTTTCATTACAATTGAAAATGTCAGCTACATAAATATGAAGCATAGATCTCTAGCTATTTTATCTCCACTGGCCACCTTCCCATAAAATATTTTTCATTAATATAAAGGTGAGGTCAATAAGTGTGAATTCTTCCACAATTGCTGGATGAGAAAACCCTGGTCCATTAAAACAGTGATAAAGGACAATGAGAGTTTCCTCTTCACTGATAATTTCTTCATAATGCCACTCACAGCACTGTAAGAACTTTGCTTTTTCTGATCTAAATTTTGGGTAATATAACTCACTGAATTTCTTTGTTCATACTGTTGCTTTCTAGCAGCTGACAAATAAAAGGAGCGTTTGTTTCTTTGTTGGAGTCCAAGTAATGGACACCACATTTATGCTCAGTTGTGGCTACTGCATTTCAGAAGTGTGTTTATGTGTAAGAGATGCATAGGAGAGTGTTATAGGTGGAGGTTTCTGCAATTTCTTCTCTAAGTTTTTAATTAAGGTAATTATATAATTCTGCTTTCATTTACTGTATAGGACTCTTTTAGGAAAGAAGGCAATATTTAATTCATTACAATCTAATTTCTTATTTTTCCATGCCATGAAATTCCTCTCAATAAATTGAGCCTCTCTGGAATCATATATTGCCTATTCCAAAGGGAACTTTTTAGTCCTTATCTCAATTATACTCTCCCTCCTTTGATACTTTGCCTGTTTAACCACTGTTCCTCTGAATATATATATATATATATATATATATATATATATATATATATATATAATTACTGTTATTACAGTATATATATATATTTACTGTTGGATTTCAGAAATTGAACTATTATGTGTTTTTGGAGATTTTCTTCAAATTTATTATCTTTGGCTTTGGAATCTGTAAGTTTCACTTTTCCAACAAGTTTAAGAAGTTTGGGACCTTTGTTTCTTCAAATATCTCTTTTTTGAGAACTCCGGTTACCTGTATGTCAGACTGTTTGATTTTGTCCTATTGGTAACTAATTCTGTTCATTGAAAAAAAAACTAAAGCAAAAGTAAAACCTTTTTTGTCTCTTCTTCAGATCGTGTAACTATTAATCTCATCTAATTCAGATTAATTGATTCTTTTCTCTGTTGTCTCTAATCTGTTAATTAACCATTGATTTAATTTTTTTATTTCAGGTATTTTCTTTTTAGCTCTAAGTTTTCCATTTCATCCTTTCATATATATTATTTTATATGAAGATATTTCTTATCTCTTTACTCATTATAGGTGTATTTTCCTTTACTTCAATGAGCATGATTATAATAGTCACTTTAAGTTCTTTATTGGATAATTTCAATACTTGGATGTCATTTTAGGGTAAATTCAACTGTTTTCTTCTTCAGGAAACCTTCATTAACCCCAGCTGGATTGATGTAAATTCCTTTCTGCTCTCCAAGAGTTCAGAATACACTTTTTTCTTATTTTTCATTATATAAAATTAAAATAATGTGTTTACATGCCCATGTTCCCAACTAGATTGTAAAGTTTTCAAGAAATTTTCATCTCTATATTTTTCCTCTATGCTTATCCTGATTTCTAGCATAGTAATTGGAAAATAGTATATATTAAATAGATGTTTGCTTAATTAAATGGAATTTATGGAGATAGTGTGGCTCATTTTTAAGATAGAACATACTGGAAAGCAAGAACTGGAGTTTGGGTCTCAATTTTGTACACCAGAAACTAAATTTGGTTATTATATCTAAAGTTAGTCAAATTTTGGGAACTGATTCATACTATCCAATATTATAATGAATTGGTGCATAAATTAGTATCTGTTGGTAAAAGACAATGTGACATATCACCAAAATCAAACAAAGCAAGGGCAAAAATGAACTTTTGGGACTTCATAAAGAAAAATATTTTTATACAGCAAAGGAAACAGTCAACAAAACCAAAAGACAATCGACAGAATGGGAGAAAATATTTGTAAATAACATATCGGAGAAAGGACTAGTATCCAATATCTGTAAAGAACTTATGAAACTCAACACTCAAGAAACAAATAATCCAATCAAGAAATAGGCAGAAAACACGAACAGACATTTCTGCAAAGAAGACATCCAAATGGCCAACAGACACATAAAAAACTGTTCAACATCACTCGGCATCAGGGAAATACAAATCAAAAACATAATGAGATACAACCCCACACCAGTCAGAATGGCTAAAATTAACAAGTCAGGAAACGACAGATGTTAGCGAGGATGCAGAGAAAGGGGAACCCTCCTACACTGTTGGGAATGAAAGCTGGTGCAGCCACTCTGGAAAACAGCATGGAGGTTCCCCAAAAAGTTGATAATAGAGCTACCCTACAACCCAGCAATCACACTACTGGATATTTACCTTAAAGATACAGATGTAGTGATCTGAACGGGCACCTGCGCCCCAATATTGATAAAAGCAATGTCTACAATAGCCAAACTATGGAAATAGCCCTGATGTCCTTTGACAGATGAATGGGTAAAGAAGATGTTACACACACACACACACACACACACACACACACTGGAATATTATGCAGCCATCAAAAAATTCTTACCATTTGCAATTGACATGGATGGAACAGGAGGGTAGTATGCTGAGTGAAATAAGTCAATCAGAGAAAGACAATTTTCATATGATCTCACTGTTATGTGGAATTTGAGAAACAAGGCAGAAGATCATAGGGAAATAGAGGAAAAATGAAACAAGAAGAAACCAGAGAGGGAGACAAACCATAAGAGACTCTTAATCTCTGGAACCAAACTGAGAGTTGTTAGAGTGGAGGGGGCTGGGAGGAATGGAGCAGCTGGGTGATGGACACTGGGGAAGGTTTGTGTTGTGGTGAGTGCTGTGTATTTTGTAAAATTGATGAATCACAGACCAGTACCCCTGAAACAAATAGCACATTATATGTTAATAATAAAAAAAGACAATAATAAATATGCCTTTCTAATGATTAATTCATGTCTTCTTTGCAGAATATAGTATTTCTGGTGTTGTGGGTCTGGGAAATGAACTTTGTAATCAAAATATTGTTACCTGTAGTAAAATAAATGTAGTTATATTAAAGGATAATTCATTTAAAGTAAAAGCTTTGTAAACCATCCTTACCCCTTGAGCTGGTAAAATCTGAGCATGAACCTGCTTTCTACATGTTCTCCCTTGGATAGTTCTGGGTAAATACAGAATACAGGTATCTTTCTTTTTAAACTCACATATTCCCCCCCCCTCTCACATCCTTGGAGATCATCTTTTAAACTTACATTCATTCTTTCTTCAGATAGATTATAGGTTTAAAAAAATGTTTCTGAGTTTCTCTACTCATTAGTCACTTTGTTTGAATTTTAATAAAACTCAGCTTTTAACAAGGTTCCCCTTTCCCTGAGTTGATTTCAAGACAATTATCCTCATCCATTTATATGTAATTTATTATAATTAGTTTAGCTCTAAAGCTAACATTATTTCATAGTACTGAAGACATTTTTCTTTAGTCCTTAAACAACTATGTAAGTTCTTAACTAAATGATAAACAACTTAAAGGTATGTATTCATCCATCCATCCATCCTTCTACCTATAACCCACCCCCCTTATAGACTGAGAGCCAGGCAATTTTCTAGCTGAATCAGAGAGATACAGCCACTGTGGTCATAGTGCTTCTTATGGTCTACTAACCAAAAAAAAAAAAGTGTTAAATGGTAGAAAACAGAAGTGTAGTGAGTGTTACAAGAAAGGAATTCAGGGAGCTTTGAAGAAATACAACAACCTAACTAGAAACAACCTAAACTAGAAATCATAAAAGGTATTTCTGAGAAAGTGGTACAACTTGAAAGCTGGAGGAGGATGAGCCAAAGTTAGCTGAAGAGGAGACCGGTGGGAGGAGAGAGAGGCATGTTTTAGAAACTGAAAGAAGTTCCATTTCATTGGAGGAGAATACAAAAAGGAGAGTTAATGGAGATGAAATGAGAAAACAGAAAATAAAGGCATTTCTTTGAAAGATTCTTAAAGTATGTTTTTAGAACTGAAACCTCATTGTGTTTGAAGAATAGTTATTAATTTTTAATACAGATTATTTGAAAGAAAATTTAAAAAGGAATATAATCCTATTATCCAAGTAACTTCTGTTAGTATTAAAACAAACAAAGCTACGTGTTCAAATAAATATTCTAAGTATCAGGCTTATTTATTTATACTTAACATTTATGATACCTCATTTTAGACAGTCGACATTGCTTTTTAATTTTCTTGTCTTCCTAAGTAGAGTAGAATCCTAAGAGCAAAGATCTTGGTTTTTGCATGCATGCACACACTTTTTCTCTCATTATATATATATAATGCAGGAAAGGATCAGTGAACTTTTAATTGAGCCATGTTTCTTAAGTTTTCAAGTTTGAAAACCACTGATTCATTTCGATATCTAGCAGGTTAACACCTTTCTTTCTTTCTTTCTTTCTTTCTTTTTTTTTTAAATTTACTTATTTATTTGACAGACAGAGATCACAAGCAGGCAGAGAGAGAAGAAGGGGAAGCAGTCGCCATACCAAGCACCGAGCCCGATGTGGGGCTCGATCCCAGAACCCTGGGATCATGACCTGAGCAGAAGACAGAGGCTTTAACCCACTGAGCCACCCAGGTACCACCACATATTTCTTATGTATAACTCTGGTTACGGAATTTAGCCAAAAAGTAAATACAATACTTCTGAAAAAATGTAGCTCTTTCTATCACATCAGAGGATGATTTATTTATTTATTTTCAGATTTTAAAAAGCAGTTCGATTGTTTTTAGGTAGTGACCATCTATGTTGCTCAGGGATAGTTCATAATTGAGATTTGTTTGCCTTGACTTCTCAACAGAGACCAGTCTTCATAGCAGTTGAGACCTTGGGTGTAGAAGCTCATGCATTTCAATGTTTGTTCCTGCTTTGTGATCATGTTCATGTTACCTAAATGGTCTGATCCCTAGTCTTGCCATCTGTAAAGTAAGGATATTATTATCTGCCACTACTGTTGCTGGAAGAATTAAAAGAGAAAACATTTACTGAATCCTCAACACAGAAAGATTAAGACAGTAGATATTATTATCATTTATACTGCTTTCCTTACTTAGAAGTTGGAGCATTGTTAGAGAGTCGTGGATTGGGAATTTATTCACTGACCTGTTGCTTCTCAAGGATGATGAGGTGTTATATATTTAGATTACCATAGAAAGTAAATCTGCATTGACTACAGTGGGTGGTCACAGTGTGAAAAAGAGACCAACCTATCAGTTGGTAAAGGAAGAGTTTAAGCTGTTGTATGTGTGTGCATACCAGCACTGGTGTATCTACATGCATTCTTACATATGTACCTACACAACCAGCCTATAAATCTCTTTAGGATAGCACTGTTGTTTCCCCCTCTAAATATTGCTAAAATGCTAGGGTTTTATTTTATTATTTCTTTACTCTTATAGAATACACCTCATATTCATTTTCATTTTATTAAATCTGTATTAAAAGATTTGTGAAATACAATACACAGAGACTGCACTTTGAGCCACCATAGGATTGATTCTGGCCAAGTGTAAAAATGAAAGCAGAATTCTTCATTGGTTCTAGTGATGCCTGATTATTCTAGAATCTGTCTGAAATGGAATGCTTTTTTTGTTTTGTTTTGTTTTTTTCTGGTCAGTTTTGTGGTTGAAAGAAGAGGCAGCTGCTTGAATGGTAAGATTTCAGAAGGTCCCAGTACTGTTTCTCACTATCTTTTCATCGTACTTGAAATTAAAGGACTATTTTCAATGGGTAGATCTTTGCATTTTTCATAGATGACTTAAAGAAATTTAAACATCATGGAAAGAATAAGCATTCTTTTTATTACCTTTTCAAAGTAGTTTCCAA
This sequence comes from Mustela nivalis, assembly GCF_964662115.1. Lineage (NCBI taxonomy): Eukaryota > Metazoa > Chordata > Mammalia > Carnivora > Mustelidae > Mustela > Mustela nivalis. The sequence continues at coordinate 31,599,939 of NC_139030.1, read as the reverse complement.
GTAGTGGTTTTCTGATTACTTTCTAATGGCAAGGCTAGTCTGGATGCACCTGCTAAACAGATAGGTAAAGACCTGGTAACTTTTACAATCCCATCTTTAGTATTCTGGTAAAAAGACTGAAGAAAGTGAAGATATGCCTATATCTATATCTATATCCAAATCTATATCTGTATCTACATCTCTATCTATCTATATATGTATATTCAATCTCCTGCTTTAATTTTGAATCCACTGATCATACTGCTATTGCCTTGAAAGAAAAACATCTCTTATAGTGTGTGTCAATATATTTTTTCAAATCTAAAATGCATTTTATTCCACTTATGTTTGTTACTGTGATTATATCTCTGTTATATAATTATAAATAATTTTAACTTTTTCACTAAGCTTTATAAATTTTCTAAATTTCTAAAAATGCTAACTACATGTTTGTTTAATTAGAAATAAGTAAATTAAGAAAATGCCCATTGGAGTTCAACCCACACATGTAATTGACTTGTAGCTACCTAATTCCCCTGATCAATTATGGAACAACCTGTGCTTTAGAAAAACTGGAATGGAACAAAATAAAGCTATTCAAAGTTAATACGGGTGACTGGATATCAACCACAGCATCAACAAAGTCAGAAGGAGAATTGATAAAATGCAAAGTTGATGTTAGTTCTGATGATTTTAACTTTGCGAAATAAACCTTAAGGGAAAAATCAAGTAGTTTTCTAACTACAATTTTAAAGAGAGGAAAATAAAAACCTTTTACCAAACTTCATACAGAAATGAGTCAGAAATCTTTAATTCACTCCAACAAACATTTAATCTGTGTCTACCCTCTACACTTCCGATATAACAACATGCTTAGGATTCAAATAAGAAATCAAGTAGCATGGAGCAAGTGTTTTAAATAAACAGAACACGTCTGGAAGCATGTAAGCCAAAATTACTAGAGGTTTATGCTGCAGGGTAAGATTACAGATGATGGTTCTTCTCATTTTGCTTATTTGTCTATTCTCAAATTTGTACTGTGTTATGTACTTGTGTGTATGTTCCTGCGTGTGCCTGTCCCTTACAGGACTACCATCCACATTGATCCCCATTCTCCTTTGTAAACTTTATTTCTGCTTCCTCTTTCCACAATTTTTCTACCCTCTGAATAATAGCATATTTATGGGAATGAGCATTTTGTACATCAGTTTTTTACTCTATTTCTCACTCTTGCCAATGGCCTACTATTGCCAATCTAAATACCCTTGCTTCAAACAGCCCACAAGCTGTGTGAAGACCTCTCTGACACTGAATTTCTAAACACTTGTTTCTCTCAGTGATGGGCATTTTGTGATAAGGTGTCTTGTATTCCTATTTTATTTACCCTATATGGTACTTTACATTTCAAAGCAATTGTATATAAATTATTTTGTCAATCTGTAAAATAGGGTAGATATGATTTCTATTTTAATATGTGGGAAAACAGCAGGATTAAATGACTTGCTTACATTTTAAAGGAGCCAAGACCAAGAATATAGGGTCTGACTCTTGATATAAACTTATGTTCAGTTTATGGAGCTACACTAAGTTTACTTTTGCTCTTTGATGAAACTGTAAATTAACTCTATGACTGCAAGGACTCTTCAGACCTTAAGAATATAGTGAACACAATAGGTGCTCAATAAAATTATTGATTGTTGAATGTTTTGACAAAGTCTATAAAGCAAATAAACATAATCAAAGCAAATTTCCTAAGCCATTGTTAACAGATAAACTTTCAGTATTAAAATCTGTAGGTCTGTTCTTCTTCAAGATTTTATTTTAATATTTCATTTGTAGGTATTTGTATTTATTTAAGATATAGAGAAAAAAATCAGCATTTAGAGAAAGAAGGCAACACTTTTATTCACCTGAAGGGAGCATTTACTAGAGGAATGACTATTTGAGGGGAAAGGGGCAAAACTGGTAAAAACTCTTACTGGAATAGGAGAAAAGGAAGTCAGGGGAAGAGGAAAGCACCATGACATATTGTGATGTTGGATTTTGAATTTTTGTATATTTTGGAGTTTTGGATTTTGTACGTTTCTGACAAGGATGGAGAGAAAAGAATCTCATAGAGATAAGGCAAAATTTAATAAAGTTTGTAAGATACTGATGAGATCTTTGCCCACTGGTGGTTTCCAAAGTGAACAAAAATCTAGCTAAACAATTGAAGAATAGTAAAATTTCATGCTGAGTTCTAACACTTCTGTATGAGTTGGCTGGAGTGAGGAGCAGGGTGAACCAGGGAAGAATAAATATTTTTCGCATTGCAGCAAAAAATTAAATCTAGTTATGCAAACAATGATGACAGTAGAGCAAAGATATTGATGGATAAAAAAGCATATTGTACAACTCATTCAATCTTTGTAGATTATATAATCTTAAAATAATTTTATGTTATAGTGAGTAATTGAAATAGATATAATATTGTTTATGTTTTGTACAAAAATAATAGTAGGTCAAAACATGTGCTTCATCTCCCTCATTCCTTGGATAATATCTTTTGGAAAGTACTTTCATCCTTTCAGCACTTATGTATCAAGCACTGTATATACCGGCTCTAATACTAGGTCTTGGAGTTGTAATTGTGACATAAAGAGGCCTGAACTCAGGTCTGGAAGCTGGGCAAAATATCAGTCTTTTTATTAGAGTGACCTTCTCAACCTCTTGATTACCCATCCTTTATGCAAATGTTTGGAAGTTGCCCATCTCTCTGAGTCTTAGGTATGCTACATTCTACTAACTGTCTCTACAGTTTCTGCAGTGCAGGCATCCCTTCTTGCTGCTCAATATGATAATTAGGCCCACCATGCTTCTGAGCAGGAAGTACTGCCACATTTCCTCTAGCAATTCCTTTTTTCATTACTGCCATTGCTATCCTGTGTTGTATAGCAATATCTCTTACTGGCATGGCTGGCTAAAACCAGTCATCACTGTGCTTCTAAAAATGCTGACCCTTTCTTACCAATGCATTTTACACCTTGGTAGTAGGTGATTCCTACAGGTTCTCCCATGGAATAAAGTTAGCTGGAGGTGGCCTGCTTTATGTAGTATGTCCACACTAGCATGCCACTTTTTGAGCCTTTGGATTTCATCTTCCATAGCAGTTTCAGCATTTCACTTAGTATGGACCATTACTAATCTTGCAAACTCCTGGTTCAAGGTGTTTATAATGTCTTTTGTCTTTTTTGTGTTTGTTTGTTTGTTTGTTTGTTATGTGATGGCTTTATTGAAATATAATTCACATACCATACAATTTACCTATTAATTCATTATCTCATATAATCCTCACAATAACCATCACAAATATTATTATCACTTTTTACAGGTAAGGAGATAATGTCTTAATGAGGTTGAATAAGTTCAACTGGGAAGGTGAGTTGAATAAGGTCACCTGAATAAGGTCAGCTGGGAAGTACTGGAATCTAGATTTGAATCCAGTATTGTTTGATTCCAAAGACCTACTGTACTTTCCTTAAAATATCTACTTATATAAAAACTGCAAACTAGTGCCCTCATTTCATTTATTTATTTTTTTTAAAGATTTTATTTATTTATTCAACAGAGAGAGAGATCACAAGTAGGCAGAGAGGCAGGCAGAGAGAGAGGGGGGAAGCAGGGTCTCTGCCGAGCAGGCAGCCTATGCGGGGCTCGATTCCAGGACCCTGAGATCACGACCAGAGCCAAAGGCAGAGGCTTAACCCACTGAGCCACCCAGGGGCCCTGTGCCCTCATTTTAAACAAGCATTATTTTGGTTTCTCAGTCAACTCCCTCACATATGAAGTCATTATAATTATTAGTAATTCAAATATATATATATATATGATTTTTAATTTTTTATTAACATATAATGTATTATTAGCCCCAGGGGTACAGGTCTGTAAATTGTCAGGCTTACACACTTCACAGCATTCACTGTAGCACATACCCTCCCCAATGTCCATAACGCAACCACCCTCATATATATTTTTTTAAAGGTCATTTTTTGACAAAGAGAGAGATCATGAGTAGGCAGAGCAGCAAGCAGAGAAGGAGGGGGACCCTGAAATCATGACCCAAGCCAAAGGCAGAGGCTTAACCAACTGGGCCACCCAGGTGTCCCAGCAATTCATATTTATTTGTAGGAACATATAGTATTCAATAAATATGATTTACTTTTGTATTTTGTTCTCATAACATATTTGAAAAGTGACCAATTGGGAAATAAATTTTGGATGGGAAAAGTAAGATGTAAGATAGCCAACTGACCAGTTCAAGGTAAGAAAAAAATTAGCCAGTCTGGGACTAAGAAAGGAAGTATGTCACAAGCCTCTGACCAAGGACATTTTCTATGAGGGCCATATGCTGCCTGCATGGGAGATTCTTGATGGGAATATTGTCCCTTATAGATAACACTCTGGAGAAATGCTTTCCGGAATAGCAGAGGAAACTGGAGACCAGGCTAGACAGTTTCGGGGATACCACTGACTAAACTGGAACATATCCAGCAGGCTGGAAAGCTTGTGAACTCTTAAGCCAAGTGCAGTTTGAAGTGGCTGTGGTCTTTGTGCAGTTGAGGACATTAAAACCTGCCTCCTTGCAAAGGCTTGGTCTGGAAGCAAGAATTCATCCACACATTTAACGGAAGCTTTCATGACTAAACCTGAGTCACTGTTGTTACAAGAAGAATTCAGATAGATGAATTGACATCTTTCAGTGTCTTTTGTCTATTTGACAAAAATGGACCAAAAGTGCATGTAAGTAATTATAAATAAAATAAAAAGTCACAAGAGTTGCTAGTTAATATTTAATGACCAGTTCTCTGGCAGAAGTGCACATTCCAAAGATTTCCCAACCAGTCATGTTTATACTGCTATAAACTAAAACAGCCCAGCTTTTCTCTGAGGTTAGAGCACACTCCAAAAGCTAGTATTTCTCTACCCGAGAACTTTAAAAATGGTCTAAAAAGTCCATAGCTGAAGATGTGCTGGTTCCTTGTTGATGCTATTGTTAGCAAGGAGAAGTTAGTAGCAAAAACCACCTTCTTGTTTATTACAGAAGATAATGGGAATCTATTTCAGAGTAGATTATGAAAATACTTGTTTTTGCCAGTTTTGTCAAAGAAGGGAACATATGTCCCAAGAGGCCAAATCATTTCAAAATTTGGTATGCAAGCTCTTTGTTTCCCAAAAATTAAGAAAAGAACATGACCTTAAAGGAAATGAAAAAGCTCAACAGGAAATTGTGGATATTATATTATTCCAACATCACTTTTTAAAAAATTCAGATACTAAGAGTCATTAAAGAAATAAAACTAACATTTTTGTAGGTCTTAGTGTAAGGAATACTTTGCATATGTTATTGCATTTGACTCTGCTAAGTTTTGGAAGATTCGTGAAATGCTAGAGTAATAGGAAGTATCACTCTGAGGATGTCGGGAAGTGTGAAGCACTGGTGTATGTATGGAGCAATTAAACCACCGAATCCTTTCCCAAGGAAGTCATAGTCTTGCATTCTTTAACAGCCGAGTTGGCTAAAGGTTTCTTTATTTTAGCTTTATTAAATAGCACTGGGGCAAGGTTATCTATTTCTAAATGAATATGCTATATGTACACAAAACTATGCCATATATAGATCAAATTTTAATTAGTAATTAGCATAAAAACTATAAGGAAGTGATGAGGTTTATAGGAAAATACTTCCCAGTTACAAATCAAGAGATGAGAGTGCTATTGAGAGTAGCAATTAAAGCAACCTACATTTATTTAGTTTTTAGTTTGTGCCAAGAACTGTTTTAGGCTTTTTCTCTATTGCCCATTTAATCCTTTTAGCCACCCTCTGGAATAGATCCTGTTGTTATTCCTGTTACACAGAAGAGGACACCGAGGGACCGAAGAGTTAAGTAACTTGCTCAGGGGCATTGAACTTCAAAGTGTAGTTGCTGGGATTCAAAACGTAGAAATCTAACTCTGGAGCTCATGCTATTAACTGGTCTGCTAAATTGCCTTTTGATTAGCAGCTCTACCCTTGCTAAGTGAGCATGGTCAATGTTCTTTATTTTATTTTATTTTATTTTTTCAGTCTATTCAAATTATCTGATACCTGTTATTGCTATTCCCACAAAGTTGTTTTCAGGATTAACTGAAATAATATATTTAAAAGCACTTTAAAAGATAATGTGCTCTTCAAATGTGAGGTGATATTATTACATTGTATACAATGGTTAATTACTCAGAGCAATGGTCCATTAAATGGTCAGCAATGAGTGCATTTGGTATACTAATAAACTGAACCACCATAATGGGCTTCTTTCAGATGTACACACATTAGTTCTTCCCAGAACTCATGAGCGAGTTAAGACTCAAACTGCCTCTGCACACAGTTATTTGGAGATACATAGGCATATTTCTGGAAACAGGGAGGAACTGCTGTAATTGTTTGCACATGCAGACATTGTCTCAAATTATGATTTTGCTATTTCAGAGATTCCCTTGTCATAACTACCAAAATGACACAAGCAGTACTTTTTTGTAATCTCCATATTTGACGCATGAAAGAAGACTTAATTCCTGTTTGAATAAACAACATAATAAGGTTATTGAGATTAGAGACCATTACTATATAAAATTATGTCTAAGTGGCAGATATAATTAACATTGGATTGTAATTACACTAATTACAAGTCACATTAAGACACTCCAGTAATGACAAAGTGAGAACCCTATAATTGAATGGAATAAGTAGGGAAACATGCTGCTCACACTAATTACCTAAATGAGCTAATATGTCTTCAGAGTGACAGTTTTGCTCAATGTTATTACGCAGACAAGGCAGTTGAGTGAGGTATTATATATATATATATATATATATATATATATATATTCTCCCCCCTCCTCGATTTTCTTTCTTTATTCTCTCCAGGACCTATTTCAAGTCATCAGCAGCCTCAGAATTTTTCTCTTGAGTCACAGAAAATCAGAGCTTTTTTCTAGCCTTGTAAAAAAAAAAAAAAAAAAAAAAAAAAAAAAAAAAAGAGCACATACGATCAGTATACATAAACCCAGGTACGACTTTAATGTTAGTGTGTATGGACTGCACTTATCACCAACTGGTTCCTTGGACTTGTTAATGCTTTTCAATTTCCCCTCTGTCCTGTCTTTCCCAGTTGACCAAAATCAAGCAACTCCAGGTCACTGTGTAGTTTGCAGCATTGAGAACCATCATATGCAGGTTCTGAAGTACCAAACATGGCTTCCAGTAGCCTGGCTCCAGAGAGGCCCGGAGAGTGATAAAATCTGAATTATTCAAAGCAATTAGTACCAGAATAGCACGGGAACTCACATTTCAGCCTAAGCTGTTAAGTGAGAAGATAAAATAATACTAGAATATGAATTCATGGCAATGTAAAATTTTATTTTTTGTTGTTTCTTTTCCCTCCTCCAATACTTTTCCTCTCAATACCTCTGTCTGGGGCACTGCTTGGGTAAGGAAAAAAAAAGGAAACAAAGTGATGCTATTTAAAACCTGAAAAGAGGGGCGCCTGGGTGGCTCAGTGAGAAAGGCCTCTGCCTTTGGCTCAGGTCATGATACCAGGGTCCTGGAATTGAGCCCTGCATGGGCTCTCTGCTCAGCAGGGAGCCTGCTTCCCTTCATCTCTCTATGCCTGCCTCTCTACCTACTTGTGATCTCTGTCAAATAAATAAATAAAATCTTAAAAAAAAAAAAAAAGCCTGCCTCTCTGCCTGCTTGTGATCTCTGTCAAATAAATAAATAAAATCTTAATAAATAAATAAATAAATAAATAAATAAATAAAACCTGAAGAAGAGATTTTGTTTTTAAGGCGGGGCTATCACAATATGTAGGAAACAGAATTGATGTGCTTAAGTTGGTAAATTATGCTGGGTGCAGCTTTTCTTTCTTTTGTGGTGGTCAAGAAAGGAAATGGTGTCAGACATGCCTTTGTCAGCAGGGCTTTCACACTGTTTCTGTACATTCCTCTTTTTCTTGTATACTACAAGTGGGATTTCCTTCTCTTTGTCCAGAAACTCCAGTTTTTCCTCTAAAGGTTTATGGGTTTCTAATACAGAGTAGTAAGCCAAGTATGCAAGGTTCATTAGTCCAAAGGTGGCAATTTGGCCCTCCTACTCTGTTAATATTTGGCATGTAACTCAGAAATAATGACCCTATTCTCTTGAAAAACTCTACTTCCAGGGTTTTGCAATTCTTGCAATCAATCATATTTTATTTCAAAGTGAACTTTGTGTTGAATTTGAATTAGGGGTTATACTCAATTAATTCTGTACTTATACAAACCCATATAATCAAACATTAGGGGTTTACATAAGAGGATGTTGATTGAAATAAATAGTGTTGGAGTCTGGCCTTCTACTAATGGCCATGCAAGTCAGAGGTTAATGGATCTGGCAATTGTTCATCTAAGATGAGGAGTGGGGTGACTAAGATTTTATCCTTAGCACTGTCCTGTTCTCATTGATGATTTTGCAAGTTTCTTATATCTTTGTTTTCATAAGATGGCAATTCAATAGTTCTTTGCAACTTATTTTGAGTCCTTGTGGCCTAAAGCAGCTCAAGAACTTACTTCACTTTATGTCACTACCCCTCGGTAAAGAATTAACCAAGTTGGAAGAAGACTCAGATACCCCAGACTAGGATAGACAAACTTTCTTTAAAAACCCTGTAGGGGTGTGTGTGTGTGTGTGTGATTTTATTTTATTTATTTATTTTTTAACAACTCTTTAAAAATGTAAAAGCCATTCACCATTCTTAGCTTGCTGGACTATAATCTTTTTGTACTGTAAGAGGCTACAGGTAGAATTTGGGTCACAGTCAACCGCTGTCCCAGACTAATGTAATTGAATATCTATCACACTGAAGAATTGATATTTAATGGAAGCTAAATATAAAACTACTCAAATGAACTCTTCCTAACATATTGAAAAATAAAATGCAGATCACAGATATTTAAAGTTACAGACTTTTATTTTTTCTATTTATACTTGAGCAAGTTGCTCTACTGGGCAGATCAAAGCTTAAGAAAGGAGAGACAGCTCCTATACAGGCCATGGGAGCAGCCTTGCCTGGGTCAGAAGCACAGCGAGGTCAGGAGGGCATCTGTGCAAGATTGGAGATGAGGGGCTGCTTATACATAGAAGGTTGATCAAATAAGTAACTATGTTAAGGATGAGGTGACCCAGGTATCAGAAGACAGTTACAAATACAGAAAGGAATAAAACCAAAAGAACCTTTAGTTTTCAGTACATATAGATACATAAAGAAATATAGAATATACAGATATAAACATAGATGTAAATTATGTATACATACAAACATATATATATACACATATAAGTGTGTGTATATATATATATATATATATATATATATATATACATGCATATATATGCATGTATACACACACACATACACACACACACACAAACAGACCTAGTGCCCAGATTGTGGCTTCATAATATCATTTTCCACTGAAAGAAACCAATGCTCCTAGGAGAAGTCGTTGATTCTACCATAGCTGATTGAGGCAGGGCACATATCAGTATAGAAGGTCTGTCTTATTCCAGGAAAAAATAAAAAAGGTCACAGAATTATTGGGTAGATAATGTCAAACGATCCAGAAATCAGTTTGACCACTAGACAAACCAGGGATAATTTTAGTATCAGAATGAAAGTGACAGTAACAGAATATTACTTATTCAAAATGTTAGGAAACAGTTAATACATTAAAAGTTTGACAAAAGATGGGAAATACATGGTTTTAAAATATCTCCCCACAAAATACTCATTAATTAGAAAGGAGGCTAGGAAGAGTTATTTTATAGAGGAAAAGCCTGGCAGACCCCACCTTAATCACTGATCAAAGTGAGCATCATCAGTCATGGGACAAATCCAAATTGTCTGCCACCTAATAGGATGCAATTAGGAAAACATGGTATTACTCTTACAATAGTCTCATCAAAAACATAACTTGAATCTAATCATGAGGAAACGAGACAAACCTCAACTGAGCAATATTTTACAAAATAACTAGTCCCTAACTCTTCAAAAGCACAAGATCCTAAGCGTCAGGTAATGACTGAGAAGAATTCCTGTCTGACAAATAAAGAGATACGATAGCTAAATGCAACACATAATTCTCAACTAATTTTATTTTTTTTACAAAAAACATTGTGGGGACAATTAGCAAAACTTGAATGGGGTCTAAAGATTAAATGATAGTAATGTATCAAAGTTAATTTCCTTATTTTGATCGTTGGATTAATTATGTTGGAGAATATCCTTGTTTGTAGGAAAAGCACATGAAAGATGATGGGACATTAGTTTAACAGATTACTCTCAAATGGCTCAGAAAGCAGAAGTGTTTGTCCCCTACTTCCAATTTTTCTGTAAATTTGTTAATGTTTTAAAATAAAAATAGCTTTAAAATGAGTTGCCTTATAAATATATTGAAATAAAAGTATAATTAAAATAAACCTCCTAAGGTGTTTTCCTATAGGAAGACAACACTGTGGAGTACATAGAGTGTAAATTTTGAAATCTGTAAAATCTGGATTGGAATTTGGTTCAAAATTTAATAGCTGAATGATTTTGGCTAGGACACCTAAGTATCTTAAAAGTTAAATGCACCTGATATTATCTATAGTGTAGTGTTATTAATAAATGATAGAAAGTTTATTTTTTAGTGGGCCAAATATAGTGCTTGGAACATAGAAGGTGCTCAATAGAAGCTAATAATAGTAGAGATAAATTGTAGTAATAATAGTAACAGTAATAATAATAAGAATGGTAGCAAAGACAGTAGTATTGTCAATGATGTTAGCAGTAATAGTGATGGTAGCAATAGACTTTTTACTACCATGGTAATGGTAACTGTTGTTGTCACAGGCAACGTTATTATAATGATCATCATGGGTCCTCTCCAGTGGGGTTGACCTGGGTGGTCTGCAATATGAAAGAGCTTCGGTAATCATAATCCATCATGGGAAAAGAAGTATCAGGCAAGAGGATGGGAGGGGAACAACTATATAGATGGAAAACATCCTTATTATGGAAGATGAGTCAATACCTAGAAAGGATCCATGACATTTTCATCCAATGATCCCACTTGCTTACTAAACATTGTAGAAAAACACTGGTCTCCACTCTTGCTTTCTCCAACACCATATAATTGCAACTATAGAGGTGCAATTCCTATACCTCACTGAGGTATAGGAATAGTATAGTAATAGGTATAGTAATAGGTATAGTAGAGCACACTTCTGAAGCTTGCTCTGTCTTCAAGGTATTGTGTACATCAGAAGACATATCAGTGCTGAAGCCAGCTGAGTGTCTTGAAATTGCCAAAATAGATCAATGTATGATTCTCCATATTCCTGCTCTGATCTATATATATATATATATATATATATATATATATATATTAGGAGACATTACAGAGAGAGGAATTCACACAAATTTTTAGGCACTAGACAATATCTGAAGGAGAAAATTTATATATATATATATATATATATATATATATATTACTTTCGTGAGACAGAGAGAGTGTGTGTGCATGCACTCGAAGGAGTGGAGTAGGGCAGAGGGAGCAGGAAAGAAAGAAAGTTAAACAGGCTCTACATCCAGTGTGAAGCCTGACAAGGGGCTCAATCTCATGACCCTGGGATCATGACCTGAGCTGAAATGAAGAGTTGAATGCTTAACTGATTGAGCTTCACAGAAGCCCCTAGACTTTAAAGTCTAAACGGGAATTGTCTCACGTTCCTTTTTTACCCTCTAGGGTTCAATATGCTGTACTGCAGGGAATGGACCTCCAGCCAATATTTCTGTGTCTAACAATATTATGCTTACAGACCCTGCCAGAGATATCTCTCAACTTTGTTCTGGACCAATAATGATTTATAGTCCAGGTCCCTGTTTGAAAGTCCATTATAAATATAACCACTTAAGAGTAGGGAAAATGAGGCCTAAACTGGATGACCACTTGCTTCCTCATTTTTTTTTTTTAAGTTTCTTTTCAGCATAACAGTATTCATTGTTTTTGCACCACACCCAGTGCTCCATGCAATACATGCCCTCCTAATACTCACCACCTGGATCCCCCAACCTCCCACCCCCAGCCCCTTCAAGACCCTCAGGTTGTTTTTCAGAGTCCATAGTCTCTCATGGTTCACCTCCCCTTCCAATTTCCCTAAACTCCCTTCTCCTCTCCATCTCCCCATGTCCTCCATGCTATTTGTTATGCTCCACGTATTTTCCCCAACACTTCCAGATATGTGCAATCAAGTCTTCCAAATACAGACTCAATCTCCTGCCTGATTCTGAAGCATTTTTACTAAATCAGGAAATTACTCAATCCCTCCAATCTGATGGGGCTTGGAATTAAGACTGTGAGGTGAACATTTGCCTTCATTGTTCTGACTGGCCTTCCTTTTGCTCTACCAATGTCTTTGCTGCCAAGACACCTATAACAAGAGTCCCAGGAGCATTTCCTGTGAGGCTGTGCATCTTCATACCCCTTCTTTCCTCTTTCCTGTCCTCATGTTGGCTCAGTCCAAAGGCTTGGGTTTGCTATGGTTCCTGCTCTTTACTTTGGCTGGAGATCAATCTCACGGTTGGAGTACTAGAGTTTCTTTCTTGTGCAAGTGCTTCCCACCCAAAAGAAGAGTCCTGAGCTCTGTACAGTCAAGACTGGTGATTAGTGCAGTATCACCTTTGATGAATATTTTCAAATAAAAGTTCTTTCCATCATAAACTATAAAATATTTTTGAAATGTCTGAATTAGAGTCCTTCATTGATGTTTAGTGCATATGCATGCTCCTTTAGGATTCCTCTTACACCCACTAATCTTCTTTATCCTTCCTGCTCTTCCATTGTTTCTTAACCTCACTCCTGCCTGCGTGAGGACATTTACAGGCAAGCAGTGCTCCCATCCCTCAGTTTGCCACAGTTCTTGATTTTAAGATACATTCTGGCACTACATAGTATTCCACCTACTGAGTGTTACTTTAAATGGCCTTATGAACAATCTGAGGGGTTTGAAGTAGCGGTGTGTGTGTGTGTGAGGTTGGGGTACCAGGTGGTGGGTATTATAGAGGGCACGGATTGCATAGAGCACTGGGTGTGGTGAAAAAATAATGAATACTGTTATGCTGAAAATAAATAAAAAATAAAATAAAATAAATGGCCTTATGCCTGAGATACCACTTATGGAAACTAATAAGATGCTATTCCACATTTAAGTCCCTCCCAGGGCTCCAAACACAGTTAAGAACAGAGTTTTAAAGCTGACTCCTCATCTTGATTCTAATTATGGTAAAATTATTTATTTAACCTCTCTGAGCCTGGTGGGCATAAGAAGAAGGTAACATATAGGTAAAATCATGGCTAGTAGTTCATACATCACAGGTTGTTAAGTACTGATAGTCACAGCAGTGTATCAATTGCTACTATATGAGAGCACTGTGCTAAATGTTTTACATACATTATTTCTAATTCATAGAATTATACAACGATGTGTACTGTATTCTCATTTTATAGATGAGAAAATTAAGGTTCACTCAGTATGGTTAAGTAATTTACCTTAGGTCATCACACTAAGCAAGTGGCTGAGCTGGAATTCAATTCTAAGGTGTGGCTGACTCTTAAATTCTAGCATATTTCACCACTCTGCACCTCTGATGGGAAGGTTTCTCTCAAAAGAAACAAAGAGACACATTTCTTTGTGGCATTTCCTGTTTTCCTATTTCAAACATCTTTTTAGTTGCCTAAGAGTTGCCAGGATCAAAGGCATAATTTATGTATTGAAATGCTGCAGGCTGGAGAGAAAAATACATTTTTTTCATGTTTGATCCTTTAACTCATTCACTACGGGTATTTAAGCATTTCCAGTGAGTTGGTAATAGAAATATATAAATGAGAAATAATAAAGACTGGACTCTGGTCGGGCTGAGGAATGTGAGGCAGAAATGGTGAAGTCCTAAGGATCCCAGACTGTAACGTATCAGGTGCTGCAGAAAATGACAAGAACCATGAGAGACTATGGACTCTGAAAAACAATCTGAGGGCTTTGAAGGGGCGAGGGTGGGAGATTGGGGGATCCAGGTGGTGGGTATTGGCGAGGGCACGGATTGCATGGCTGTTGTGCAAAAATAATACTGTTATGCTGAAGAAAAAAAAAGAAAGAAAGAAAATGGCAAGAAAAACAATTTAAGTCTGAGATCTGGGGAAAAGAAGTCTTCCAATGTGCTAGTAACCTCTTCAAGATAGTGTTTCTGACTGTATTCTTTAAGCTGGTCCCCTAAGTATTTTTGCTCGAGACCTCTCTTTCTTTGGTTCCTTGATAGCACTTTTTATACCTGTAATTATTTTATTTTTGTTTTCTTTATTTTTTCAACTTCCTTCCCTGGAATGTAGATCCCATAAAGTCCAGAATTATGTTACAACGCGAATGGCATATAGTAAACGCTCAATAAATAATTTTTCAGTGGGAAATCCCTCGCCACCCACCCCCCCCAGCTCTGTGTGCTTGCTCTGCATTCCTGTTTCAGCCTGCAGCGGCACAGCCGCGCATGCCCAGCAGTGGCCAAGCCTCCTCCGAGCACGTGGTTTGACTTGGTCCTGAGCGGACCAGCCTCTTCCTGGGAAACTGGACGTGATAGAAAGGGTGCCACCCTCTCCTCCAGTGGCAAAGCTTTTTGGTTGGAACTGGTGCTAAGCCATTGGTAGTTGACGCGTACCCGGGCGCTTTGCGGCAACGTATGGAACAGCCTCTCAGGGGAGCCTTGTGGCCTGGGGGGACGGGCTGGGGGAGCCGCAAAAGTTAAAAAAAAAAAAAAAAAAAAGGAAAAGAAAAAGAAATTAAGTATGACAAAAGTACAAAGAAGACCCCCTTCCTTTGTGAGAAGATCTACCGCAGGTATTGCCAGACTAAAATCCACGTACCTATGGAAGGGTCACCATGGAAAATTATAGAGTGCACGGTGTTTGTTTTTTATTAACACTGCTTCTGTACCCTTATCATAGACACAGTTTCAGAAAGATCATGTGTTGGCATCACACCCACAGGGACAAGCAGGGAGGGGAACGGGATCAGGTGGAGCTGAAGAAACGGGGCTGCAGAAGTTGTTGACTTTGGCACAGGTGGCCATCCAGCAGTCCAGGGCGCCGCTCAATGGTTGTGGACTCTGCCGCAGATGTTTTTCCAGGTCAGTTCGGTGCCATAGGCGTGAGAGAATTGTAGGCTGTGTTCATACTGAGTCAGATGTTGGAGGAGTCATACCAGAGTTTCGGCCCAGTGGAGGCTCATCTCATCTGAGAACCAGGACTCAAGTCTTCCAATGTTCAAAAAAGACGCTGGTAAGAACTGGATGGTGTAAGTTTGCTTGTGAGTTCCCGAGTCATCAGCGCCCATTGGTGGCATACTATACACTGTACCTGACCCTGAGGCCTTTAGATCGAATTATAGAATTTGTGTGATTAGGAAAATATCCACAATGAACAGTTGACTGATGAAAAATGTTATAGGGCCATATGTACCATATGAGGCAAATATCTCTGTTTATGTATTTTTATAACTATATATGCTGAGGAAAAAACATATTGGGAAGAAATACGTGAAGAAGTTATTAGTGATTATCTCCAGGTGGTGGAATCTTAGGTGATGTATAGTTTCATCTGTGTATTTTCCAAGTATTCTCTAGCTAACATGAGTTACTTACAAAACAGAAAAAGCAAATATTGGAAAAAAAAAAAAAAAAAGAAGAAGAAGAACAAAGAAAGACTCCACTAGGCAGGATAAATCTAAATAAATCAGACCATGCAGGTAACCCTTTTCATGTGTCTGTTTCTGGTCCACTCAAGGAGACTTCCTCCATCCTCTCTGGACCTCAGACTACCCCCTGCTGACTCAGAACCCCCACCTTTATGCTCACGGGTCAAACCTCCTTGATCCTCTTACAATATGGAAAGATGAAGATGCTCCTCTCCTTCTTTTCTGTTTGCCTCAGTATTCAGTAGTGGTGGACAAATTGGCCTAGGCTTTAGCTTTGTTGCAAGACAAAGAATTTGGTAGGGAAACCGAGGCAGAATTGACACTTTGGCAATGTTCCTCTGATCTCTGCTACCCCAGAGGTCAGAGTCCTTGAAGTGGAAGCCTTTTAACTGGAAGTCCCCGTGGCAGCTTCTGTATCTTTAGTGGAGGGGATGCTGGGATTTGGTGAAAACTCAAGAAATCAAATATTGAATCTGTTAGTTTATTACAAAGATTACAATGGCTAGTGTAGAACCAAACATGAACCTAGTCCTGAAGTTTTTCATGAAGTGGGAAAAGGCAGAGACAGTCTATTCCGCTCATGTTTTTAGACCCTTTCTGTCAACCTTTGTTGCACTTCACTCTTGTTTTTCCAGTTGTGCCTACCCTTCCTATCTCATAAAAGAGCCTGTTTGTCACATTTTCCTCTTAATAAAAATATTTAAGTCCTGTATTTTTTTTTTACTAGGTCCCTGCCAGGTAACTGATTATATGAATCCAAGTGGAGGTGTTGATAGCTGATAAGGAAACTATGTTAGTTAGATGTGTTAATGTCTATGCTGATAACGTTGATGTTTCTTCAGTGACCTTCAGAATCTTAGGTCTAGCCAGCATTTAAGACACCACGAGGTGCTGTAAGATTAAAAAAAATATGGGGAGAAACAGGACTTTTATAACCCTGGGTAATGGGCTACTCTCTCTCTCTCTCTCTTTTTTTAATGTTTATTTATTTATTCGACAGAGAGAGATCACAAGTAGGTGGAGAGGCAGGTGGGGGTGGGGAGCAGGCTCCCAGCTGAGCAGAGAGCCCAATGTGGGGCTCCATCCCAGGACCCTGGAATCATG
Source organism: Mustela nivalis (assembly GCF_964662115.1). Lineage (NCBI taxonomy): Eukaryota > Metazoa > Chordata > Mammalia > Carnivora > Mustelidae > Mustela > Mustela nivalis. The sequence goes on along the minus strand of NC_139030.1, from coordinate 31,583,024 downwards.
ACCTGAGCCAAAGGCAGAGGCTTAACCCACTGAGCCACCCAGGTGCCGGAAAGATTTTGTTTGTTTGACAGAGACAGAGGCAGCGAGAGAGGGAATACAAGCAGAGGGAGTGAGAGAGCAAGTAGCAGGTTCCTTGCTGAACAGAGCCCAAAGCAGGGCTCGATTCCAAGACCCTGGGACCATGACCTGAGCTGAAGGCAGATGCTTAATGACTGAGCCACCCAGGCACCCTAATGGGCTACTCTTTAATTGAGCTCAACATTTGGCTAGTTCAGTGCAAGTTCTCTGGAATCAATGATGTTTGCCTCTGATTTGCTCTAATACCTAATACTTAAAACCTAAATCTAAAAAAAGTGTTACTAGTTATTTGAGAGGAGTTTTGGTGTTGAATTTCAGAGAAAGTCTGATTTTTCTAGTGTATATGCAGCTCCGTTAAGGTGAGTGTACTCTGTCCATCACAGCACTAGTATAAATGGAAGTAGTAGTAGGTCTGACATGGTATATTTAATAATATAACCTTCTGCAAGTTAGTCAAGGGTAGGGAATTAAAATTGGCTCGAAAACCCCCCCTGAAATTCAAGGATAAAGCCTCTGATCATCTTTTTTTTTTTTTTTTTTTTTTTTTTTTTTGCCTCTGATCATCTTTAAAAGGTCAATTGAAATAGGTTGATTATAGTTAGTAATTAAGTGGTCCTTAACCTATACTGTGCTGATCTTCCTTGGTGTAGCCTTGTTTTGCTGAAATTTCACGCTTGCATTTCTGATTAAGTCTTTATTTATTCGACAGAGAGAGATCACAAGAGATCTTTTTTCATATTAGGAAGAGAAAAACGGTCATATTGTTGTTTTGTTCTAGTCATTTATGCTTTTCTCTTCTTTTTTCTATGCTTTAACTTTAGTTTGGATAGATTGTCTCTGTCCTTTTATTTTAATGCATATTCAGTTCTTTGTTTTTTATTCTTTTAAGTTACAAGTTGGCGTCCATTTTTTATTTGGCTATCTCATTGTAATTCAATGTGTGTATGTGTATTTCAGTTTGATATACTGATGTGTATATCAGTTTGAAGTAAAAAAAAATAAAAAAAAAGATCAGTTTTAAGATTTGTGAAGATAATTTTTGTCTTCTTATCTAGAAGTTAAGAATAATAGTGTCTGTCTTCATATCTGAAAATGTAGTTATAAAGTTCACAATGAGATAATAAAACTGAAAGTGTTTTTAAAAGCATTAAATCCTGTTTAAATATAAGAAGCATATTACTTATGTTGCCTTGATATTTCATAGTTCTGCTTTTTATGTGATACAATTTGAATGATAGTATATTACTCAAACTGTCCATTTTCCATTCCTTTCATTAAAACAATATCTAAAATACTTATATATTTTAATAGAATGATATACAAACATATATACAAATATTTTCCTTTAATATTTTTCATTTAGTTTAAGATTTTCCTTTTAGTTTAAATTTTAAGATTCCTTGAATAATGATTCCAAATTTATCAATCTGATTAACATATATGTACTTTTTCTTCATAAAATTATGGTGAAGAATATTAGTTAAATTTCATTAAAATGAAATAATAAATACTCTGAATAGGTTTGTAACTAAATGTTTTGCCATGTGCTTAGAAGACAACAGAATTTGTGCTTTGGGGAGCTAAATAAGTAAAACAAATTATTTTGCCACTAGACAATTCTCTCTACTAAAATATGACCATTCTTCAAAGTACTGGGAAAATATTGAACGTGAATTTGCAGTCAACAAATTCAACAACAGTCAACAACAGTTTTAAGATTTTTTTCCCCCTTTTGATGCTATGCTTCATTGATCTCTTAAGCAGGTCAGTGAACATCCAATCCTTTTAAGTAAGACATCCTATGCTAGATAATCCCAGAACAATTCTTGAGGCCATTTAAAATGAAAGAATAAGCAAAGAATTAGAGATCTATAGGATTCTAGGGAAAGGTTGGGCAATTTTATGCCACAAATGTTACAAAAAATTCATATTGGTAAATACTGTATTAATATAAAAATGCTTTCACATTTTTTAAGAGACTTAAAATAATTAAATGAATTCTTTGGCTAATGCCTGCCCCTGTAATAAATCTGTCATTTTTCCTTGGAACTCTGCAGTTAAAGGAATTTCTACAGTCTCTGCAAATGCGACCTCATTTAGACAACTATTTTTAAATGTTTGCCAGAAAATAAACAGGAAGCAAATCTCAAAGTAATTTGAAAAAGTCAGAAAGATACTCTCCTTCCAAGAATCTAACTCAGTTACCTCTGCTCTCCCTGCCCCAACTTAATACTCACACAGGTTTTTGTTTAAAGAACCACATGACAACCATAAATTAAGTGGATTTTAGCACCTTCAGATACCTCAAAACAAAATCACCCGTATTCTTACCCCTCCTGCCACACCACCCTCCTCTTGATAAATGGAGAGTCGTATATGCTGCAAGAGACTATTTGATCATTGAAGAAAGACAAAATGTTCTGCTTTTCAGCACATTTTAATCCACAGCTGGTGCACAGATTGGCATAGAGTATATGTTAGTTTTAGCTGTGAATTTTTTCAAGTTGAGGTTGCCTATATTTAGATCTTTGGAGTTTAAGGATTGCTGAAAGTAAATGTTTGAATGAGAAAAATATTGACTGGAGGAAAATACTGTTTAATAGAGGTGTTGATTTTGACCAGCCTAAAACATGCTTATGTTGGGTGAACATTTGTAATAGGAGAGATGAAATTGTGGGTATTACTGGGAATACACATTTATTCTATTACCATGCATTAAAGATAAATCATAGTGTTTAATTCGATGTTTAAAGAATATTTAACTGCTTTGGAGAAAAAAATGCTTTTGTAGGTTCATTTTAGAAAGCAAGGTATTACACTGTTAGAGACAGAGAAACCAACACAAAGCCTAATTTAGACTTTTCAATTTTATTTCCAAAATCATCAAAACCCTAAGTAATTATTTTACTATTGATTCTTGGACTGCCTTGCAAAACAGGCTCTTCATCCACAGGAGGGAATGTAAGTTTGATCTGTTTTATTTCCTCCTGAGCTGGCTTTTATTTCATTCAACAAATATTTATTGAGTACCCATTTAATGTCAGGTAATATGAACTGATGATATTTGAATTTAACTTTGATTGTTATTGATTTGTGAGGTATAAAAAAAAAAAACCAAAGGATTTTTTTTTTACACTGATTATTTTATGTGCTTTTCTAGTTAGGATATTGTTTGAGTAGTTTTAATTGTAAGTTTACCTAGTAACTCAAATAATTCAGAATGTGTTGGTTTTGCTCAGAGCTCACCTTCCTTCACTAAGGGATGCATTGAATATGGACTCAAAATAATAGAGACTATGAGATTAAATGTTCATTTTCCTTCTAATATTTTTCCCACACATAAACTGAAAGAGTCCGGCTTTGTTGAGTATAAAAAAGAAGAATGTTTTAAGTAGGAATTGTTTGAAAATAAATATAAAGAAATGGATTGAGTTGTTTAAATTGAGACCTCCAATTTAACTTAAATAATTTTTATTTCATTTACATCTTATCACCAGATCAGGAATTATAATATATCCTAAATTAACCTGCATGGGAAAAGAAGAAATTGGCAATATGTATTCAAAGCCTATACAGTGTTCATTATCTTTGAAATAAAAATACCTCAGGTATGAATTTATTTAGGGAAATCATCAAAGATATAACTCTAGTTGCCTGAGGAGTTTCAAAATTACGTTATTTGTTATAGTGCAAAAATGAATGCCAACTATTTTATAAAGTATTTATTAGATAAATTATGGTTTGACATAGATTTAACATGATGGCTTGCTATTATTAGTATATTGGGAGTATGTTTCTGTTGAGTTCTACTGCAACCATTAATATCAAGACAACCAGTGAACTTTATAGAGCAAAATTCAGGAGTCTCCTTTTCTGAATATATTTTGCTTGACTTCTCTGTAGCAATCTTGTATTCAGGTGACCATACTCCCACCTTTTGAAATGCCTTCTTGGACTTGGAACACCATACTTTCCTAGTTCTTTCTCTGCTATAAATATTGGAGCACTCCTGGAATTGCCCTTCTCCATCCAAATGTTTTATCTAAGTGACCACATCCATCCATGTTGTTACATTGTTATAGGGCAGCAGCTGGCAAATATTTGTTCACAGACTTGACCTTTGCCTAAAACATATTCAGTGGTCTAGTTGATAGATCTATGTCCGTATCTGGAAGGAATTTAAAACTTACCCCCTGCTATAATTAAAACTTTGATTTTTCTACCCTCCAGTTTGTCCCTCAATGTCCTAAAGCTACTATATTCTATTATAATATGCCAGTTTTCTCAAGACAAAAATTCAGGATTGTCCTTGATTATTCCCTTCCCATCCACCCCCTGCCCGCCAGTCCACATCTCTTCCATCAGCATTCCTGTTCATGTAATATCACAAAATGGAAAATAGAAAGTCTGGTCATCCGTCCACTCAGCCATCTATCCATCCAGCCAGCACATGTTTTGAGAAACTTGCTAAAATATAGGCTGTCTCTGTTCTCTTTTCTAGTCCTTCTTTATTGATCCTTTTAATTGCAATAAAATTAAAGTTTCTTTAAAGACAAAGATCAGTCAATAGGATTTTCTACTGTCATCTTATTCTTTTTAATACTACACTGTTGAATATAATTTGGATATTGCCTACAGTGCTTTTCAGTTCTTTGTTAATGAGTCTTTTTCTTTTCCACGAAGATTCTAGTATTCTGAATTTTCCAAGATAAAGTGTGGGAAATAAAACATTCTGACTCTTATCAAAGACTTTTGGATAGGAGAATGTTTTCCTTCTATTTTCTATGGAAGCATTTAATAGAAAACAAAAATAGTTTCTGGATATGGGTAATGCTTTCCTAAGAATTTTGCAAACCAATTATATCCTTGTCCTTTTTTGTAGTATGTATATATTTTTATTTTGGTAAGGGAATATTGAAAGTCTTGCTTTCAACTGTTGTAAGAACCATAGTCACAACTTATTAATCTCATTTATATTTCCACTAAAGAAGGAAAAATTATAACATGGTCAATCTTAAAGCCTTTGAAAAATGTTTTAAGTCTAATGGAAATTTTTATCTCTGTCCTTCTTTCCGTGTGTCTTCTCTTTTTTTTATACACAACAGTCTCAATCTGTCATTCTCATCTACCTTCACTTTCTCTCTGCCTGTCTGTTTTGTCCTTTCCTCCCTCCTTCAACCAACTCTCTCTCCCTCCCTTCCTCCTCCCCTTCCTTCAACCCTTTATCCCTTTCTGTCATTCCTTGTATTTCTTTCATTCTCCATCATTCTTCAGTTCTCTCTAGAGTCTTTTCTGCATTCTTATTTTTACTGTCCTTTCTCTAATTCTCTTTCTCCTTCTCTCTCATCAATCTACGATTATGGAGACATGGCATGGTTATATTCACCCTTAAAATTCATTCGCCAGAGTTGATGTACATGGGAGATTTCAGTTAAATATGAAGGAAGATGAAAGAGGCTAGTGCCCAAGACTTTGGAGGAGAGGAAGGAGGGTGAAGGTGATATATAAGGAACACTATGTCCTCTCTATCCCAAGGGACTACATATCTAAAAAATAGGGATGATAAACATTAACTTTATTGGATTAAATATATTCTGAGTCTTGAGGGATATATGGCATTATTTTGGGGCCACAGAACAATGTCCTAGCAGGGATGGGCAACAATTTTCTCAACTGCACCACAGGTCACTGGGCAGTTCTGGCAAATTGAAAGCTCAAAAAAGAGTGGGAAGAGTTCCATGTTAGAGTGATAGGGAATGCTATAGCAAAAGAAAGCAGAGTAGAAGAAGATAAACAGACTGGACTTAAACACATGTGACACAATCCCAGCAGTCACTGGGAAAAATGTGAGGTCCAGATTTTCTGTATGTAGGAAGTCAGAAGCATTGAGATTCAGATATTAGACTTATTCATGTCATTTGTGTCTGAAGGGTACTGGCATGAGAAATTATGAATGACTATTATTTTAGACATTTATTCATATCAAGTTTTATCTAGTAAACATCTACTGACTTTATGATCAGAATGGATATTGGTTACAGTCCCAGTTTTATTTTGAGGAATATACTTAACCTCTCCATTCCTTCTTTCAACATCACCAAAATGAAGTGTGAAGTTTAAAGGAAAAGAGTCAATATCTGCAAAGTACCTAGGATAGTGTCTGACATATAGTCAGTGCTGTGTAAGTGTTTACTATTATTAATACTTAGTTTGGCTCAGAGTCTCACATAGAAAAGAGTGATGATACACTTAGGATAGATTGAGGGCCAAACGTCTTCTTCTTTTTTTTTTTTTTTTTTTTTTTTAAGAAAATCTTTCTAAGTGATATATTTTCTTTTTCTAAGTGACTCCTTAGTTTTCCTAAGAAGACAACTTAATTCCAACTATAAATAACATTACTCATTTTATTCTTTTCAGATCCCCACTGCATCACTGAGAGCCCCAAGATAAATGTCATCAGGTTCATGGAAAATATTCTTCACTTTAATGGGAATGTTTTCCATGTTTGTCCATTAAATATGAAGTTGGTTTTTAACTTCACGTATGAATTTTATCACTTCAAGAATATATATTTCTATTTATTTACTTTACCTTTTAAAAATAACGTGACACCAGTTTTCTAGGCACAGGGCATTAGGGGATGAAGGGCAGTATTCTCTAATGGTTGTCAAAAAGATGAGGTAAAACACATGATTGTCCCAGCTTACTTCCTTGAAAGAATTTCTAAGTAGAGATTTAGCCCATGCAATATAATTTGAAGTAGATGATTGGTAGTGGTGGTGAAGTGTCCATGGCTGAGGATATTAAATATCACAACAGACCTTCTAAAATCAGAGACAAAATCAAACTAAAAGTCAGCAATTAAAAACAGTATGTCAAAACATTATAGTTGGCAAAAACTTTATGTTCTTCTATAAGTAAAATATTTTATGTCAAATATGTGATTTCAAATTCTGTAAGTTGAAGAGATAGAGCTGTAAGTCTGGGAGACTTAAATAGTGAGAATTCTTTTTTTTTTCTCTCTCTTCTTTTTTTTTTTTTTTTTAAGATTTTATTTATTTGACAGAGAGATCACAAGTAGGCAGAGCAGCAGGCAGAGAGAGAGGAAGAAGCAGGCTCCCTGCTGAAGGATGAGCCCGATGTGGGGCTTGATCCCAGGACCCCGAGATCAGGACCCAAGCTGATGGCAGAGGCTCAACACACTGAGCCACCCAGGCCCCCCCTTTTTTTCTGTTTTTTAAAGATTTTATTTATTTGACAGAGATAACAAGTAGGCAGAGAGGCAGGCAGAGAGAGAGGGAAGCAGGCTCCCTGTCGAGCAGAGAGCCTGATACGGGGCTCCGATCCCACAATCCTGGGACTGTGACCTGCGCTGAAAGCAGAGTCTTTAACCCACTGAGCCAGCCAGGTGTCCCAGTAGTGAGATATCTTAGGGTCACATACTTTCAGAGGAAAACAATTCTCAGAAAGAGAATCCGGTGGATCTGGGGTGTCTCTTGATTATTCAGCATGGTGCTGATTGGTACATGAATGTGAAGAAACTCTCCAAGGCTAGGGAAAGATGCATGAGGAAGAATTAAATCCAATAATGCCTGATACTTACACAGTACATGGAGAGTGCCTGTTACCACCAGCTAGACTAGGAAACCTCATTACTAATGGACGTTGGCTAGAATATGTAGACTACTCTTACCTCAGTATTGGAAATAATTAGTCCTAGTATGAATCCTTCCCTGGTTATATCTTAAATGTATTAAAAGCAAGATCCAAAAGGATTAAAATTATTTTAAGTAACTGTTTTAAGTGACTATTTTAAGTAACTGTTCCAGAACTAAGTTCAAGAATATTTTTAGGAATACAAAATATCAAGCACCTAGAAAGGTGGGTCAAGTACAAAGATGTAAGACCTATTAATGAGGAGAATAAACACATAGAAATGAACCCAGAAGTGACACCGATGTTAGAATTAGCAGAAAAGAACACTAAACATTGTTACAACTTAGTCCATATATTATAAAATGTTAGATGGAGATATGGTAGGTATGAAAAAGATATAAATCAAACATCTAGAGATGGAAAAATACAATGTGTGAGATGAAAAACATACTGAGTGGGATTAACAGTTGATTCGACATTGTGAAAGAAAAGATTAGTGAATCTGAAGTCATGGCAATAGAAATTATTCACAAAGGAACACACAGATTAAAAAAAAAAATACAACTGCAACAAATACACCAACAGAACCTCAGTGAGCGTGGGAACCCTTCAGGTAGCTTAGTATACATGTAATCATTCTCTGAAGGAGAGAGGGAGGCAAAGAATACATTTGAGAATATAATGAAAAAAATTTTTTTTATTTGTAGAAAACTATAAACTTGCAGATCCAAAAGCTCAACAAATTCTGAGGGCAAGAAACATGTAGATAACCAAACAAAGGCACATGATAATGAAGTATATGAATCCAGTGATTAAAGACAAAATCTTAAAAGCAAGCAGAGAAGGGAAAAACTATTTTATTTATAGAAGAACATAAAGCTTTGCTACCTATAAAGTTCTTGACAGATGATATTTTATTTTTGACTTACAGTTTGATTTGCTCTTTGACTTCAGAAGACTTACAGTCTTGTATCATCAGCCATGGACACTTCACCACTTCTACCAGTCATTTATTTCCCATTTTATTACATAGACTAAGTCTAAAATAAACATATACCTTCAGTAATCTCATTAATTTGTGTTTCATGTTTGTAAACATAATGGATGACTATTTAGTGTGTCCTCATAAAGACTGCTTATGTAATGCATCAGGCACTGGATTATAGAGTGTCAGGTGGACATTTATATAGTTGGTCATGTTTAAGCCTCTTATTAGCCAGAAAATATGAACTTAGCCAAACCACCAAAGTGAAAAGGTTAGTATGAAATCATTTCCTAATGCAGTAGCTCAGTATCCACTATATAATAATATATAAATAAATGTTTAATCAAAAAATGATAAATCAAGCTAACAAGAAATGTTTTTAAATTAAAAAAAGTAGAACCTCCACGTTTTCTGTCTGCTAATATTCACTGCCATCAGCTCTTGTCAACAGATACTTTGCTATGATTGAACACATCAAAAAGGGAGATGATATTTAACATTTCTGAAGTTGATAAATTTATTTTTTAACCTATCTTTAGAACACTGGCCTTTTCACTAGAGAGACTCCAACAGATTTATTTTTTGTGATTCAGACTCTGCGTGTGCTATTGGAACATTATTAATTTTTAAATTTCAAATAGAACCAAGAAGTCAGTCACTACAAAAGAATGGACTAATTTATAGGCCACTGAGGTAGATTTCTTCATTTCTTATATATTATTATTTAAAAATAAAACCAAAGCACAAATCATTTTCCCATGTAGAGCTTATGTGAGGGATGTTCAAGCTAAAAGTAGCATCTGAATGATCTTTTCTTCCTCCTAGAGCTGTGGGAAAACAACAACAGGAATGACAACATTAATGGAAGCCCTGGTTGCTGATCTATATCGTTTTATACCTTACTTTTCTCTCTTGAATCTCCAGCCTTTATAATGATATCCAAATACTCATATTCAGGCTTTATTTCTCCTGGTGAATCTTGATTCTTTCTTCAAGATTCAAAGTTAGCTCTGCAGTGAAGATTGTCCTTTAAACTCACAGAGTTAACAGTTGACAGTTGTTTCACAACTACTTTGCAACTACCTTATTCTGTATGAGTCTTCAACTATAGTCTTTCATGTGTGTTAAATTATAATTATAGTGAATATGATCTGGCCCATTCATTCTTGCATGTAATTTGGTCACATACTCTGCAAGCATGAAATGATTCAGTATATGGAATATTAACAAGCTTTATTATGAGAGAGAAGCCCCATGTTTGGATTTATTAAAGCTTCAATTCAGAAGTCTGGTATGGTTTATTTATTCATATTATCAGCTATTTCAATTTAGCCACTGACTTTTGAAAAGCCATGTGTATATTCACTTATATATCATCATCATCAGCCACCTAGAATAATTGTCAATTTGTGGATCCTATTTATATTTCTGTCACAAATAGTATCCTTTTGTAGATTGCCTTTTGAACTTAAACCTTCATATAGTTGTAGTGTGAAGGGTTTATTTCTATTTTATAATTTCATAAGGTTGTTAGGAAAATCTAGGTAGATGAGTTACATCTCATCTTTGTGATGAGTGCTTTGTGACTTTTAAGAAACTATTCAATTATAAGGTATTTTATTTATTAGAATGCCTATGTGTGCTAGGCTTGTAATCAGTGTGATTTAAATTGACACTAGAAAATCCCAAATGACATTATACGTTTATTATTTTAACCATCCAAGCATGATCGCACACTTTAGAAATGGAAAAGCTCTTTTCATTCACTGATGGAGATTCATTAGAAGGAAAAACAATTTAAATCCAACAGATTTTATCATTTGATATTATCTAATGGAGAAATTAGTCTGTCTTTGGTTTTAGTCACAGTGTATTGTCAGTGTTCTTCTTTAATCTAGCTTCACGGTGATTGTGGAAATAAGTAATAATAATAAAAAATTTTATTCTTAAGTAGACTGTAAGTCATTTTAATATCAATTATGAATGCATAAAGTTTATGTTTATTGTCTAGCTCCATGCTATTGTACAGATAGTCAGGCAAATACATTTCTTTGTTAGTCTTTCCTGTGGCAAGCCAACATGTTTAATACACTGGGTATTTATGTGATGGTGCAAATATGTTACATATTGGACAGAATTGATTACTTTGTAACCAGCAAATAGAACAACAGCAATGGTTCTACTTGCCCGATTCTCAGGATTAGATTTATTCCCTGATTCTAGTTGGGAAAACCAGTCTCAAACCATGCACCACAATTTTTTCTTTCTTTCTTTCTTGCTTTCTTTCTTTCTTGCTTTCTTCCTTCCTTTCTTTCTTCCTTCCTTCCTTTCTTTCTTCCTTTCTTTATTTCTTTATTTCTTTCTTCCTTTTTTTTTTTTTTTTTTAGAATCCCAGCGTGGTTAACATACACTGTTACATTAGTTTCAGGTGTACACTATGGTGATTCAACAGTTCCATATTTTACTCAGCACAATTTTGATGTCTATACCCACATTTATCACCATTGAAAATAATGAGAAGTGTTGTTAATATGAGTTATCTTTCACCTTTACTCTAGCTTTTTCTTATTTTCACTTTCCACAGACTGGTTAGCAAATCCTCAGTCTTTTCAACAATGCCAGATAACCCTTTTCCAGTGAGTGTTTGCCTATAGAGAACAATTTTGTAGTCTAAGAAGAAAGGATTTGTTTGTGTAAGAACTTTTGTTCCTAGGAGTCTCTGAAATTAAAAAGGAAATTTTATTTCATAGGAATTTTTGTAGTCATGAATTTGAGGGGCAGATCCTAATTGAAGAAAGTCCTACTGAAGACTGTTTTTGTGTCTCATGTACTATAATTTTGGTTCAGGCAATGCTCCCAGGATCACTACTTGGTGAAGTTGACCCACTTAGGAACCAAGGGCAGCTGGGAAGAGCCAAACCTCAGGAGCATCTTCCTGACCTCACTGGGGAACCTAGCTCACAGTGCTGTATGTGCACTGAAGTTGTTACAGGACAGCCTGCAAATAGGCCTCTTCCTGGAGTCAAAAGGGAGAACTGGATGGAGTAAGCCTCTAGTGTTCTTGGTGTTGACCTGGCTTATCTAACTAACCTCCTCTATAGACTAAAGCCAAGAAAGGGGAATATTAACACAAGAGCCCATTCAATTGGAGCCTTTTTTTTTTTTTTTTTTTTAAGTAAATTCTTGGTTTCCTTTTCTGGGACTGTGGAGAATATAACTTTAATTTTTCTCATTGTACATTTGCCTTCCCACTTCCTGACTCTATCAGATCTTAATGATAGAAACAAATAACTTCTATTATTTCAGGTGAACTCCTTGAACTAGTTTCTGCAAGCTAAATTGTTAAATTGTTGAGGGGTCAGGAAGCTTGCAGCAGGGATAAAATAATAGAGATGATAAAATGACACTTATCCAAGATAGCCAGCAGAGCCTGAAGGTTGATTTTTTGGATACAACCAGGGAAGGGTCTTATATTCAGAAAAGCCAAAGAGAAGGTTAAAATAAGCATATTTATTTGTTTGCATATTGTTTTTTCTCTTGCTAGTATGTCCTGTGTGTAGTCATGTAAATATTGCAGTAGGAGATTCCTTATTGTAATGGCAGCTCACAAGAGATTCCAAGAACATGTTTATCTTGTGAATGAAAGAATGATTTATAATGTATATTAAAATATTAACACCATTATTAACTTTTAGGCTCATTGTATTGTGTTGAGAACACAAAATGTATTATTCCATTTTCTTAGAAGACATTGCTATCTTCTCTATACTTCATGCTTCAGAAAATAATTGTGATTATTCTTTGATGCTAGCAAAAATGTACATTCTTTTTGGGTGAAGTCTTATTTAATTATTCAACTTTATTAATTACATAAATTATCCCTTTCCCCCTCTTTGCTATTAGTATTTATCTCTTTCTGCTTCTTGGGTGATATGAAGGTTGAGATATATTAGACTTCCATGATTATTGTACTTTTCAAATGTTTTCATTCTTTGCCCTTCTCACTCTTCCTATCCTTCTATCCTTTCCCTTATTTATTTCTTTCATTTTCCTTCTGTTTTCCTTATTTCCATTACCTTCTTTATTCTTCTTCTTTCTGCTTTTCTTCCCACTCTCCTTTTCCCTTCTATAATCATTTTACATGCTTTTGCAGCTTGTTCTGTGGTATCTGATGTTTAACACTTGGGTACTGATTTTCCTTGATGTTTGTTATAAACTTTATGAAAAAAACAACCATATTTATATATTTATTTCCATTTTCTAATTGATTATAATTTTATATAATAAAATTTCACCTTCTTTTTCATTGCATGTGAATTAGATATCTTTTAGCTCTTTAAAATAATCTGAGTGGTACCTATCTGGCTTAGTCAGTATAGCATGTGACTCTTGGTTTCAGGGTCAGGAGTTCAAGCCCCACGTTGGGCATGTAGCCTACTTAAAAAATAAGTAAGTGAAACCATATGATGATTGACTCTCTCTGCTTGACTTATTTCACTCAGCACAATCTCTTCCAGTCCCGTCCATGTTGCTACACAGGGGCGGGGGGTGGGAGGTTGGAGGAACCAGGTGGTGGGTATTGGAGAGGGCACGGATTGCATGGAGCACTGGGTGTGGTGCAAAAATAATTAATACTGTTACGCTGAAAAAATAAAAAAATGTAAAACAATATAAAAAATTTTAAAAAAATGCAAGAAGCTGTACAAACAAACAAACAAAATAAATAAATAAATAAATAAAATTGTCTTTAAAGAAAATCTGAACTATTTTAGGTATATTAAATTGCATATTTTATTTCTGTTTTCTTGGTTTATGATGTTATCGTTCTTATACTTATTCTTTTTTTCTTACTTTCTTTCCCTATACTGACCATGCATTCTTTCATTCTTTTTCTCTGTTTTTGCCAAAACTATGAGTATTTTTTTTTTTTTTAAGTAGGCTCTATGCCCAGCATGGGGCCCAGCACAGAGCTTGAACTCACAACCCTGAGATCAAGACCTGAGCTGAGATCCAGAGTCAGACAGTTAACTGAATTAGCTACCCAGGAACCCCATGAGTATTTAATTTTAATTGCAGTTTAATTTCTATGCTCAAGGAAAACATTATATTTTCAAAGAATACATTTGAAACAATATTTCTTTTTGCATATATAATTCAAAATTGACAGTGTGGTCATTTTTTTGTAAATGATCATCAGCTGAGATTTTTTTGTTTGGATTTTTTTCATAATTAGATGGGGGTTATGAATTTTTGGGAGAGGGACCATGAATTATCTTTAAAGAGATTTAAATAATGAAATAAAAATCTAATATATTACCTAAGGAATATATGCTGTTTCTGTTGCTTTTCATCCATTTGCGTGGATTCATATTTCCATTTGTGTCATTTTCTTTATGCCTGAAAGAATTCCTTTATCCTTTCTTATGGTGCAAGACTACTGGTGATTAATTCTTTCAGCCTCTGTGTCGGAGAAGTTGTTCTTTTACCATTTTTTCTGGAAAGATATGTTCTAAGGGTATAGAATTCACCCAGATTCGTTTTATTTCTTTTTTTTTAAAATTTTTTTATTATTAAATTTATTTATTTTCAGCATAACAGTATTCATTATTTTTTCACCACACCCAGTGCTCCATGCAATCCGTGCCCTCTATAATACCCACCACCTGGTACCCCAACCTCCCACCCACCCCCGCCACTTCAAACCCCTCAGGTTGTTTTTCAGAGTCCATAGTCTCTCATGATTCACCTCCCCTTCCAATTTACCCCAACTCCCTTCTCCTCTCTAACTCCCCATGTCCTCCATGCTATTGGTTATGCTCCACATATAAGTGAAACATATGATAATTGACTCTCTCTGCTTGACTTATTTCACTCAGCATAATATCTTCCAGTCCCATCCATGTTGCTACAAAAGTTGGGTATCCAACCTTTCTGATGGAGGCATAATAAATACTCCATAGTGTATATGAACCACATTTTCCTTATCCATTCTTTTTATTTCTTAATTTAAAGCTATTGTACCATATCTTCTTGTTTGCATTGTTTCTGTTTTAAAAAAAACCTCCTGCTGTTTCCTTTATCATTGTCCTTTCATATAATATGTCTTTATTCTAGCTACCTTTAAGGTGTTCTTTCTATTACTGTTTTTGAGCAGTTTTATTATGATGTAATGAGGTACAGTTATCTTCATATTTCTTATTCATGGATTTTTTGAGTTTCTTTAATCTGGAAGATTAAATCTGGAAGATTTGGAAGTTCTGGGCATTATTTCTGCAAACACTTTCTCTGTCCTCCTTCTTAAGGTCTTTTACCTTTTAAGACTCTAATTATACATCTATTAAATAAACTAAAGTTGTGTGTGTGTGTTTTTTAAAGATTTTATTTATTTATTTGACAGACGGAGATCACAAGAAGGCAGAGAGTCAGGCAGAGAGAGAGGGGGAAGCAGGCTCCCTGGATGCTCGATGCTCGATACCAGGACCCTGGGATCATGACCTGAGCCGAAGGCAGAGGCTTTAACCCACTGAAACACCCAGGCGCCTCTAAATAAACTAAAGTTGTCTTGCAGCTCACTGATGTTCTGCTAATTTAAAAAATCTCTTTTCTGTGTTTCATTTCTGTCTTTAAATTCACTAATCTTTCCTTCTGCAATATCTAATTTGCTGTTAATCCCAATCCAGTGTTTTTTGATCTCATATAGTTTAGTTTTTATCTCTAAAAGTTCATTTTTGGCACATCTATGCATATGCACATGCATATGTGTATTCTAGGTCTCTACTCTCAACAAATTGAATGTAGTTATAATAATTTTTAAATTATCCTTGTATGCTAACTCTAATATCTGTGTCAATTCTGGATTGTTCTTGATTTTTCTTTTTATTATGAGTTATATTTCTCTGCTTGTTTTTATGCCAATTTTTTTTGTTTGGGTGGCAGACATTGTGAATTTCACTTTGTTGAGTGTCTATATTTTTGTATTCCTATAAATATTCTTGAGCTCTGTTTTTAGATACAGTTAAGTTACTTAAAAATATTTTTATCCTTTCCAGTCTTGCTTTTTAACATTATTTAGGTGGCTTCAGAGCAGTATTATTCTAATCCCCATTATTGAGATAAGATCTTTCTGAGTATGTGACCAGGTATTCGTGAATCATGAATTTTTCCAGATTGATTGATAAAAGACTCAGTTCCTGGTCACGTTTTATTTCCTTCAGTAGTTTCAGGTGGTTTTGCCCCCAACCCATGATAGTTTCCTCCCATGCTTATGTTGAGCAGGATTCTGTTGAGTACTACAAGGACACCTCTAAGTCTCTGGAGTTGTCTCCATCTGCAGTTTTCTCCTGTTGAATGCTCAGTTTTGTGAGCTCTACCCACCTTGGTTTCCTTAGCTCCATCTCCTCAACTCAGGGAATCTGCTGGGCTCTCCCTAGATCTCCCCCAACCCTCTCCAACGCCTTGCTAGTGCTACAGTCTGCAAGCTTTCTCAGGACAATAAACTCATCTCTGAGAGAGTCACATTTCTCAGACATCACACCCTCTTTATTCCTAATGTGAAGGGCAAACCACTGTGCCATGTATTTTGTCTGGCTTTTTCATTATTGTTGTTTTATGGGAAAGGGTAAATCTAGTCTCTATTGCTTCATCTTGATAAAAAACCCCTCTCATCTCTATTAATTCTTTTTATTGTCTTTACAGTGTGAGTCTTTGCATCACAATTTTCATTAGGATGTTATATATTTCTGAGAAAATTTATGCATGCCTGTGCCTGATTTTAGTTCTTGATGGTCCATTTTAAATAATAATTTTTTTCTTTCAGTTAGATTTTTAATTCATACTTTGCCTTTATTTATCCTAATGTTCAGTTACCTCTTTATTTATAATATTTTATATTATTTTTATTTCCTGTTTCATATAATCTACATTCTTAAAAAGATTTTTTGTGAATACAATGTAGATGCTTTATAGAATTTTACTTTCTTTTGAAACTGCTCTGTTAGAGACTTCTGATAATTGCTAAAAGTGGTACCAGATATTTTTCTGGTGTGGGGCAGATGGTGAAGTTTACTTTCTTTTTGTTTACTGTAGTTTCTAACTTTTTTTCATTGAATTTATACTTTTGTAATATGAAAGTTCATCTTATAAGAAAAATGTTTTTTCCATTCTCTCTGATTTGTTGATTTTTTAGAGATTTATATTACTGTGGTTCATGTTTTTCTGTTTACCCATCCTTGAAAGAAAAGAGCTTTACTCAAATCAAATATTCCCCCAAATCTGGGTGGATACAACCTCCTTGGATCTTCCTACTCACCTCCTGGATATTTAGGAAAACAAAAATTTCCTTTTAGATGTTAAACTGGAAGTCTTTTTGTTGTGAATTCGTATTATCATTAAAACTCCAGAAACTTTGGACCCAGATGAAAGGGAAAGGCTGTATAGGGGGAACTTCAGTCCCTCATAGTTTAATTTTTGTGTTTGGAAATACCTGTTTTCTTAGAGTTCAGTCCAGTCATCTTACTCTTGCCTCCAGTTAGCTTGTGTGAATAGTTCCTTTAAAACTGTGGCCCACTGCATCAGGATGACTTCAGCTGTACTGGAGCAGCTGGGTTCTGCCAGGTTCTGATTAGTACAGATATATTTAGAAATGCTTTAATGAACATTTTTTTTCTCCTTCGTATTGATTCTCAGAAGCATTATCACTTGCCGAGAGTTATAGACATGTTAAGGAATCTTTTCAGATTGTTTGCTTTTCAGAAGTGTTGAGCCCTATATGCTCACCTTATCATTATCTATTTATTTACTTACTATTTTATTATTTTATTAGCATACAGTATTATATTAGTTTCAGGTCTACAACAATGATTTGATTATTCTCTGCATTACACAGTACTCACAATGATAAATGTCACCGTCTGTCACCAGTGTTTTTGCAATTTTATTGACTCTATTCCCTACACTATACTTTTCATCTCTATGACTTGTTTATTTTGTAACTGGAAGTTTGTATCTCTTAATCCCCTTTATCTATTTCTTTCATTTCTCTATCCAACTCCCCTCTAGCAACCACCAGTTTATTCTCTATATTTCAGAGTCTGTTCTTATTTGTCTCTTTTTTCTTTGTTCATTTATTTCCTAAATTTCTCATATGAGAAAAATTATGATATTGGTTTTTCTCAGTCTGACTTATTTCACGTAGTCTTTTACCTCCTAGGTCCACTTATATTATTGCAGATGGCATGATCTCATTCTTTTTTTTTTTTTTTTAATGATAAGTAGTATTCCATTGTGTATTTATAGTACATCATCTTTATCCATTTAATAATGGGCACTTGGGTTGCTTACATAAATTGGCTTTTATAAATAAAGCTGCGATAAACATAGAGGTGCATATATCTTTTGGAAATAGCATTTTTGTTTTCTTTGGGTAAATATCTAGTGGGGAAATACTCGATCATTTGGTATTTCTGTTTTTTTTTTTTTTTTTTTTTTTTTTTTAATGGAACCTCCAGACTCTTCCACAGCGGTGGCACCAATTTACATTCCCACTAGCTATGCACAAGGGTTCCTTTTACTCTACATCCTTGTCAACTCTTGTTATTTCTATTTGATTCTAGCCATCCTGACAAATGTAAGATGGTAGATCCTTTTGGTTTTGATTATCAGAAGACCTGATACTATATATAGAAGACCCTAAAGATTCCATCAAAATATTAGAACTGATGCATGAATTCAGGAAGTTGTAGGATGTGAAATTAATATACATAAATCTGTTACACTCTACATGCTGAAAATGAAGTAGCAGAAATGGAAATTAAGAAAACAATCTCATTTGTAATTGCACCAAAAAGAGTAAAATACCTAGGAATAGCTTAACCAAGGAGGTAAAAGAACTGTACTCCAAAAAGTATAAAATACTGATGAAAGAAATTGAGGGCAACACAAACAAATAGAAAGATATTCCATGTTTATGCATTAGAAGAATCAATATTATTAAAATGTCCACACTACCCAAAGTAATCTGCAGATTAATGTGGTATCTATCAAAAAGCCAACAGCATTTTTCATAGAACTAGAACAAATAACTCAAATATAAAATGGGAAAATCGGACAGCTACCTTCAAAAGAATGAAACTGGACTCCTTTCTTACACCATACGCAAAAATAAATTCAAAATGTATTAAAGACTTAAATGTAAGAAGTAAAACCATAAAACTCTTAGAAGAAGATGTAGGCAGTAATTTCTGCCTACTGTAGAAATATTTAATGTAGAAATATTTTTCTAGATAATGTCTTCCCAGGCAAGCAAAACAAAATAAAAAATAAACTAATGGGGTTATACCAAAATAAAAGATTTATCACAGCAAAGAACACATCAACAAAATGAAAAGGCATCTTACTGAGTGGGAGAAGATATTTGCAAATGCTATATCTAATTAAGGATTAAGATCCAAAATATAGGGCGCCTGGGTGGCTCAGTGGGTTAAGCCGTTGCCTTCGGCTCAGGTCATGATCTCAGGGTCCTGGGATCGAGTCCCGCATCGGGCTCTCTGCTCAGCAGGGATCCTGCTTCCCTCTCTCTCTCTGCCTGCCTCTCTCTCTACTTGTGATCTCTCTCTGTCAAATAAAAAAAAAATAAAAAAAAAGATCCAAAATATATATAAAGAACTTAACACAACACATGCACACACACACAAAATAATAAAAATGGACAGAGGAGCTGAATAGGCATTTTTTCCAAAGAAGACATACAGATAGCCACTTGAAAAGATGCTTTATCTCACAAATCCCCCCACCATTTTTATGAGAGAGAGCTATCCCATTGCTATATTATTCTCTTCGGTACAAATTTTTCCCCCAATTACTAAAATTTGCCTTTATTAGTGAGGATAAGTGTTTGTGTGTGTTATTGTTATTTGGAATAATTTACTGTTCATATCCTTTAGCCATTTTTCTTTAACATTTTTAATTCTATGGAATTCCTGTGTTGTCTTTTGTATATTAAAGTTATTAACCTCTTCATGCTTTTTAAAGATTTACTTACTTATTAGAGAAAGTGAGGCATGGAAGGACAAAGGGAGAGAGAAACTTCAGCAGACTCTGTGCTCAAACCAGAGCCTGACGTGGGACTCAGTCTCACGACCCTGAGATCACAACCTGAGCCAAAATCAGAGTTGGCTGCTTAATCAACTGTGCCATGCAGGAACCCCAACCTCTTCAAGTTTTTTATAAATATATTCCCTAGCTTTATCTCCCATATAAATTCTCTCTGTCCCTCTATCCATCCTTCCCTCCCTCTCTATAATATATAAATATATAATGTAAATAATATAAGTAAATCTACATAAATATATGTAATATAAATTTATGGAGTTTAACATGTTAACTACTTCCAGGTCTCATTTTGTTAACATTACTAATATATTACATCTTAGGATGCAGTGTTAACTCTTTTTAATGCCTACCATTACACCATTTTATAATTCCATTCAATCCCATTTCTGGTGTCTCTTGATTGGCCAGAGAGAATTCAGTTCAGTGGTACTGAAATTGAGGTATTACAGCTATATAAAACATTACATCAGAACTTTGTGGTGTAAACCAACCACTCATTATGCCGTAGATTGTGTTGGTCAGAATATGCACAGGACACAATGGGTAACTCTTTTCTTTGTTCTGCCATGTCAGGAGTTTTAGTTGGACGCAAAGTCTGGGCGCTGGAATTATCTGAAGGCTGCCCCCACACAGGGCTGTTTGCTGATCCTGGCTGTCATTTGAGTCTTAAGCTACAGCTGATGTCTGGAACATTTGTCACTTTTCCATGTTACCTGGGTCCACTTACCATTGTAGCAGGATTACAATGAAGAATGTCTTGAAAGAAAGAAAGAAAGCCAGGCAGAAAATGCATTGCCTTCATGACATAGTCTTGAGAGTCACGTTGCATTTTTTCTGCCACATTCTATTTGTTAGAAATTAGTCATCAAGTTTGGTTCATCTTCAAAGAGAGGGAACAAAGTTCTGTGCCTTTCAATGGAGGAGTGTTATGTCATGCTAAGAAGAATGTGAGAGATGGACTATATTGGCATAGTCATCTTTAGAGAACAGAACCTGCCAAACTCTCTTTGAGCAGTAGATATAATGCCCTCCTCAAGGTTTATAAATTTAAGTTGCATGTATTCTCCTAACCACATCTATTTCCAGTTTCTTCTCCTGCTAAACTTTCATTATTTCTTGCTTTTCACTTTCAGTAGCTGCTCTTTTCTCCATGCCAATTAAAATGTGAAATGTTGACACTTTTCCTTAACTTTCTGAGAAGAACATTTATACAAGATATTTATATATGTAGTAGATTTTACTGAATATTTAGTGGTTATATGCAATGGAGAATAGAGATCATGGGGTGGAGGAAATAACATCATAGCCACTATGGAGCAAATAATTTCAAATCTAAATATAAATAACCATGATAGAAAAGACCCCTTTAGATGTCTCTGTCACCAAAAAGTTCTGGCTTACCTATATTTCTTTACTGGGCATTACTTTTCTGACATGTGACATGATTTCCTCTGCCTTATCTCATCCATTATTCTCTTTTTCTGATTTTTCATATTCCCGTTTTCTACTTGTGTCATATCCAGAAATATTTAGATGTAGCATTTCTCTGCTAGCTTTCATTTTATGTCCCGATGTCCTCTTCTATTATACCGAAGCAAGGAGAACCAAATGTTGGCACCTGAGCTGAAGATGAAGTATGGAAATCTTTTAAAGGCAGGATCTAAGCTTGTTTGTAATTTTAAAAGCAAATTTGCCTTACCCACAAAACTATTAAATAAGTAAAGAAACATAAGCACATAGTTTTCTTCAAGCACATTGATAATACCTTTTTTGAACATTGAAAATGTCCTTTATAGTAGAGAGGTTAGATTGTGATAGTTGGGTGGAAAGCTTAGATTTATCTTTCTTTTTCTTTTTTATCAACCTATGTTTTGCCAATTTATCCATAAAAATATGTTAATCTAAGCTGAACCCTTAAGATTTGGCAGAGTTTCATGTATTCATGTGAAGTGTGAATTAATTGTTTTATGTGTAAATGGAATTTGTAATAGGATTGACTGGATGTTTGAAACATCTCAAAGTGGTGGGTTCTAAAGGAAATATTTCTTTAGTACCTAAAAACACCTCAAACCATTATAGCATAATATGGCAAAATATTATTGGTTCATTTCCAAAGTTCCAGTTTTCTATGACTCGAATTTAGGATAACATTTTGCATTTTTGGCCTTCATAGAAATTAGAAGTTGAAATGTACCTGAAAGGCCTGAGTTGGGAAGAAGATATTTAAGTTAAAACACTCTGTATCATTAATACACAAGATATTTTGTTTTAGTTGAGAAATTCATCAGTTTTTAGAGACTTTAAAACTTTAGTTTTATTTTATCTTATTTTATTATTTTTTAAAAAGATTTTATTTATTTATTTGACCAGCAGAGTTCACAAGCAGGCAGAGAGGCAGGCAGAGAGAGAGAGAGGGAAGCAGGCTCCCCGCCAAGCAGAGAGCCTGATGCGGGGCTCGATCCCAGGTCCCTGAGATCATGACTGAAGCCGAAGGCAGGGGCCCAACCCACTGAGCACCCCTAGAGAGTTTTAAAGACAATAATTCTGGTGTAAAAACCACCCCTGTTAGAGTGGGCCATAGCAAGACAATTCATGCCTTCGATTTTTTCTTATTGGGAAGACCATGTTTGAAACAACAGTGTACATTCTAAGACTGTAATGCTTGTAAATGATAACAGTAAGTGTTATGAACTTATGAGAACTATAAATTTTGAGAGAGGGGAACATTGAAAAATAATGTGTTAGGTTAAGCTTCATAGAACAGATAGTAGAATCTTAATGGTAGAATTTGGATGAACCATTTCTGACTAACTCATGCTGTATGATAAGGATATCTGGTCATTTAGGAACAGTGATAAATTTACTGCTAAGTTAATGAGGTTGATGCTTCAGGCCTTGGTCCTTGCACTGCAGAGATTTTTAGAGTATGGGTATTGAGGGGAGTGATTTGGGAAGCAAGGTTGCAAACCAAAGACATGTGCATTAAGCATTGCTGGTAACTTACCTAGAGAGATCTTAAAGGACTTTGGTTATTTACTCTGTTTTCTTTTTTCATTTACAGTAAATATTCATATTTGTACTTACTGTTATACTTGTAATTTTATACTCTTTCTTAAAAGACCTCCCAGTTTATATAAACGACACTCCATAAAACCTCTATCCACCTTTATTTGGGAAATAATGATGGAAACCACATGTCTGAGGTTAATTTAGGGTAGTTGCCTCTGATTTCAAAAGGGCAACTCTTAGCTAGTATCAGAGCTAAGAACAAAACTTAGATCTATTCATTTCTCTTTCTGTGCACTTTCCTTTACACAGCGAGGTCTTGTATCCTTCCATCTTCAAGGGCTCTTCATTTGGTTTATTGAAGTTATCCAGATCTGATCTAATAGAATGTGACAACAAATGATGTCACTTATAAAGTGAAACACTAAAATCTGCTGTATGAAATAGCTCTGGCAGCATCTACCTTTCCTCTGTGGATGTTATAGTTTTTTAATTACCACCACAGCTGAAATGCCTAGTGTTTAGAAATTGGAATGAGTTCATGTAAGCACTTACATTATCAGGAAATATAAATAGCTCATTTATTCATGGTAGCATTACTGTGTTCCTAATATAGTTTTTATTGATGGACACTTGAACTGTATCAATCCACTTAAAATTCAGAATGGTTCTTTTGTGCATGCCTTTATGGCAAGAGCAGTATAATTTAATTTAATATAATCTTTTAAAAACAATGATGTTTGTTTCATAAATGAATATTTTATATGTTGTGTTTAATTAAAATAAAACTATGCTACTGATCTAGAAAACACAAAACAGACTTGAGTTCATATTTATGAAGTGTAGCAATATTGGCAAGGCACAACTTATCTTGTTTATGAGACATGCTTGCTATTACTTGTACAGATTGCAGTCATTTTATTGCTGAGCTTTACATGGTTTACAACCCAACAAATGCAATGAAACTGTCATGAGGAAAATAAGCCTATAAAATTTTTTTAAAAAAAGAAGGTGGCACTCACAGATCAAAATGCAGTTTTTGCTGAAGCACTGGTAGGTTTTGAACTGTTACATCCTTTTAGGCAGCAGGTTTTCTGGATAGATCTCTAAATGAAAGGGAAAAGGCTGAGATAAGACACAAGGTTATTTTTAGCATCTCTGCATTGAGTATACAGTTCCCTTGAGACCTTGCTTTTGCTTTTACTCTCTTGATAAGTTCCAGAAAGTCAGGTAAACATAGAGGTGTTTTTGACACAGGAGTTGTTTGGAAGCCAGGAAATAGTGTTTATATGTAAAAAAAATAAATAAATAAAAAGAGGATATGTAGATGAAGAGGTCTCTATCTCTTTATTTCAGAGTGTTCAACCTGAGTATTGAATTTGTGTCTGCGGATGTGGAACAAGAAAGTGTAGGTTTCAGGTGGTGGTGGGCAGGTGGGTTTGGGTGTCTCTGTGGCTTTGCATATAATTTGCCTTCCAGGGCATTAAGCTGGAATTTTAATTTGCTTTCTAGGTTCTTTTCCCTTTTCTGTGAAAAATCATTTCATTCCTTAGCCATTCATTAAATATTAGTGACGTTAAATCTTGTATTTCTGAGGTATATTCATGCATGACCTTTGAAGGTTTAGAAAAAGTGACACGAAAACAATCTTTTTTTATTTTTAAGATTTTATTTATTTATTCGACAGAGAGAGAGAGAGAGTGCAAGAAGGGGGAGCAGCAGGCAGAGGGAGAGGGAGAAGAAGGCTTCCGTTGAACAGGGAGCCTGATGTGGGGCTGGATCCAGGACCCTTGTGATCACGACCTGAGCCAAAGGCAGACACTTAACCAACTGAGCTACGCAGGCACCCTGAGGAAGACAATCTTAAATGAACTTCAGAATTGTTTACAGAAAGGACTTAGAAGAAAAATAATGCAGTACATCTACTTGTTGCATATCCTTCCCTGCGTCTAGTTTTATCATAATTGCAACAGTTACTTCACTTCCTGCTGCAAGAATAATGAAGTTTTATTCTTAAACCTGTCTGATGAACTAGGCCCTTAATGATATCCAAGGGGTAGAAGAACAAAAGTATATAAAAGATATTCAGGGAAGAGAAAGGAATAGTTTCCAAAAAATAGGAATATAAACTTTTTGCTATATATAAAGTAGCTTTTTCAGATCAGTTAGCAATGATACAGATGCTACTTGTTGGGCCTGCACAATGTCCTACTTGTCTTCCCCTATCTGAATTTTACCCATATCCTGCAGGTGCAGCTCACATCTTCTCCATTCTTATCTGCAGATACATTTCATAGGCTTTGGTGTCCTACAATCCATTTCTGGAATTATGGATGGATCCCACCTCTAGATCCAGGACCACTGCAGTTTTTCTTACTTGTCTAGTTACCCTTTTCTCAGCCAGCCTATTTTCTCTGCTTCCTCTGTGAAACAATCACTGCATAAAGTGGCCTGCTGTGTGGTCTCTCTGCCATTAGAGGGTGTGCCCGTTGACCTGAATGTCTATCTACCCACTTCAGTAAGCCCTTGCTCTGGTTCTCTGCTAAGTAAATGCCCTCCCGGAATGTCACTCTGCTCAACTCTGGGACTCTACCACATTGCTGTATTCATGCCAGCCTCCTTTTGCTGGGAAAACTGATCCTCTTCTTGTTACTGTTCAACGTTCATATCTGTTCTACTTTCCCAGCTCATTCAGTTCCTGTTACCAGCTGGTGTCCTGTCTTGAATGGGTGGTATTTCCCAGACTGTGCTGTAACCACCATCTTCCATTCTTCAGAGATTTCCTGATGCAGTGTCCAATCTATTTTCTGTTCTTTCTTTCTTACCTTACCCCTGACTCCCACATAGAATCAGTGAGGCACTGAGTTATATTTAAAATTTTATAATACACATGTTAGAAAATGGGCATTGTACAACCAAGCTGTGCTCAGAGCAGTCAGCCCCATGACAGCATTCATTTCCATGATCCATCACAAGTAGTCAACTTCAACCCCTCATCTATAGAGGCACATATTTTTGAAGCCTCAGCCTTTCTCTTATAAAACAACCTTAAAAAACCAGTTTAGTAGTTATTATCTGTGACACTTCCCACACCACCC
Source organism: Mustela nivalis (assembly GCF_964662115.1). Taxonomy (NCBI): domain Eukaryota; kingdom Metazoa; phylum Chordata; class Mammalia; order Carnivora; family Mustelidae; genus Mustela; species Mustela nivalis. The sequence continues at coordinate 31,557,092 of NC_139030.1, read as the reverse complement.
AGCCATTCAGTTTCCTTTCTAAACAGTGATCTGTTAATAGTCACTTTATCACCCTTTTGGAGATAATTGTGTGTGCGTGTGTATGTATAGTATACACAAACATGTGAGTATGGTGGCTGTGTATATATAGGTTCACACACATGAACACACACGTTTTACACAAATGGAAGCATAATACAACATTGTGCTACACTTTTTTTTCTTTAACGTTATATCTTGAAGATTATTTCATGTCATGTTTAAAGAGTTGTCTCATTCTTTTAGTGGCTGCACAATATTCTATTTGGTACTCTGTCCTTTTGATGTATTTAGAGTGTTTAGAGTGTTTCTAGTATTTCATATTACAAGCAAAGCTATGGGGAACACTTATCATTCTACATTGTGGTGATATATATCATAAATGTACAATGATTATCTGGATATGGAAATGCTGGGTCATTAGGTCTATACATTTGTTTTTTTGATAGAAATCACTTAATTTTCATCAATTGAAGTTGTACTATTTAACTACAAGTAGAAATTGAGGCTATCATTATATCCTTAGGGATTCTAGGTAATTCAAAGAGGATTAAATAAATGAATTGTTTACAAAATATGGGCAGGATCTAGAGAAACCCCAAGCATGCTGTAATATCTCAGGGCTACTAAGGGATTGGGTTATGTCCACTAGACCTGAAAGAGCAAGAGGAGGGACCACCTACTGTTGCCTAAAGACAGGAAGGATGTATGGAAAGGGCCAATTTAAAGGAACTATGATCTTTGGTCAAGGAGGCAGCCAGATAGAAACAAACCCTCAGAGAAGAACCCAGAGGGGTAAATATTCAGGTTGCACTCTCCTCTCTACCTTTGATGTCTGGCTGGTATTACCATTGGCCAACCATGACAGAAGGCCAAAGGGCAAATGAGACCCTTGATGCTGTTCACACAGGTAATCCGGCGGAGTATAGAGCCGGTAGAGAAGTGTGGCTAGAGGCATAAACAGAAGATATTCAATCCATTCTACCTCCTCACCCTTCCACCAACATGCTATTAAACAGGATTTTGTTATCCCTATTTACTTGAGAGATGAGATATTGATTATGAATTTTTCTTAATATGAGTGAGGCTACAATATTTTGGAATAAGTAAGAGATGAGTTTATTTCTTTATCTGTTGTATCTATTCCTAACCTTTCCCTGTGACATATATATTTTTATTCTAAAATGATTTCAAATTTATAGAAAACTTTGCAAAAGCAGTATGAAAAGTAGAGTTCCTATTTATCTTTCATCCATATTTTCAAATTGTGAATATTTTAGCATACTTCCCTTTTCATTCCCATTCTTCCTTCTCTCTCCACGTATGTGTGCAAATATCAATTAATCAATCTAATATATGTATAAATGTGCACAAACACATATCGTTATATATGGTAAACTCTTTGAGCATGAGATACAAACAGGATAACTTAACTATGTATTTTCTGAAAACAGAAGCATTTAGAGAAAATCAGGAAATTAGTGTCATTCCATTATAATCATTTAATCCTCAGGCTCTATTCAGATTTTTCCTGTTGTCCATACATTGTCATGTCTTTTTAGTCTCCTTCAAACTGGACAGTTCCTCAGTCTTCCCTTGTCCTTCATAACTTGGAAGTCGCAGACCAGTTATTTGTAAAATGTCCCTTAACTTATTTTTGTCTGATATTTTTCTCATCTTCAGCAGTTTTACCTCAGAAATTATGGTGGGGGCGCCTGGATGGCTCAGTGGGTTGAGCCACTGCCTTCGGCTCGGGTCATAATCTTGGGGTCCTGGGATCAAGTCCTGTATCAGGCTCTCTGCTCCGCGGGGAGTCTGCTTCCCTCTCTCTCTCTGCCTGCCTCTCTGTCTACTTGTGATCTCTCTTTGTCAAATTAAAAAAAAAAAAAAGGAATTATGGTGAATTCATCTCATCATACCAGGTAGTATGCAGTGTCAATTTGTTCCTCTACTGGTGATGTTAAATTTCATCACTTGGTTAACACAGTTTCTGCCAGTCGTCTTCACTGTAAAGCTCATTAGTAAGGATTTGTTATGATTAATTACTACACAATTAAGTATCTTAAGTGGAGATTCTTTGATATTTATACTAAACCATAAAGCTCTCCTCATTTTCACTCATTCACTATGAATATCAATACTACTTGTATTTATATCAATCAGAGTAGAGAAGAGAGTAGAGAGTAGAGAAGCCCAAAGGTTTTATTATTGGGGTATCATTTACTGCAGTTGTGGGAGCTAACTACACAATCTTGTGAGCCTTTGTTTCTGTGCCTGGAGCTGGGCTGAATCTCAGTGGGCAGGCAGGCAGGCAGAAAGAGCCAATGGACATGAAGTAGGGGAAGCGAGCAGAACTGGCACTAGTGAGGATAGAATAGAATCCACTTTGGTTTCTCATCACCTCCAGGCCTCGAACTTAGGCTACAGAATATTCTGCAGGAGAAGCCAGCGCCCTTCATGGGATAAACTTGCATCTGGCTAGACACCAGAGGAACTGAGGCCAGAGATACAGTAATTGCTTGTGAACCTGCTGTCCTCTTTACTCCATCCTGATAAGAGAATCAACAGTATAAGTGGGAATGCAACAGCGTCCAGCAAATTGTTCATTGCACTGACGTGAGTATAAAGTAACCCTGCTGCTCATTTACTTCTGTTTTGCAAATCCAGTGCAGAATATCATTTCTGATTCCTGCTAACTCAGAATTTTGAATGGAAGGAAATTCTGGGAAATGTAGTCACAGATTAGCCAGGTTGATATAATATAAATCTAGAATAGTATTTATAGCAGTATGAATGCGTGAATTCTTATTTTACTTGAAAGATAACTATTGCAATTTTTATTTTGATGTTGAAATTTTTCAATATTCATCCAATGGAAGCCTTTTGCGATGACTCTTTTATATGTCTTCTATCATTTTTCCATCATTCTTTGAGTATTTACTTAATTTCTGACTGAAAAGATGTTTTATGATCTTTTATTTTCTCTCTAATATCCCAGAGTCAGTCTTTTTTCCAAAGCGCTTTGGTTCTTTCAGAGTAGAATGGTATTTAGAAGCCAGGATCTGAAAACTACTTGTTCTGTTTGAGATCACTGCTTCTAGGTGATAGACAAATCTGGGAAATGTAGAAGAAAGGAAGAAGAAGAAAGATTTTTTTCCTATTATGGTATTAGTCCTATTTTACATTGTATTTGGGGAGTTCTTTATGTATTAGGGAAACTAACCTTTTGTGAAGTGAGTTATGAATATCTTCCCTAGACTATCACTTGTGTATAATGTTCTATGGCAATTGGCCTGTTTTGATTTCTCTCTTGGAAAGTTTTGGTAAGACACATGCAATGCAAACTGGATATGTATAGAGCAGGTTTTTCATTCTCATGGTCATGTAGAAAGAAGATGACATCTAAACAGGGTTAAAGTAGGTAAGATTATCCTTGAAAATGCATGTAGGGAAGTCTTTGTGACTGCTCTGCTTTTCTGAAAATAGTATCTTTAAGGCAAAGTTCATAATGTGCAGGAAGAAAAATTTTCAAGACTATTTTCAAGGAGGATAAATTGCAGGTGTTTAGAGGTTTTTATTATATATTATATATATATTTATATTTATGTATTATATATTGCATATGTATTTATTTTATTGTATATTGTATATATATATGAATAAAAATAAATTTTATTTATTTATATTTACCCTTTTCAGAAAGGAGCTGTCCTCAATCTCTTCCCTTCATTTCAACTTTGATTTTTTTCCCCCCATATATTTCTTGGTCCTCTGCAAGGCTAATTTACTATAGGACAGGCATTATATCTTACTCATCTTTATGTCTCCACTTCTAAGTACAGTGCCTGGCAAGTAATAGGTTTGTAGGAGGAGTGAATGAATGAATATATTGGTCTCCCATCTGAAATATTATTGGCCTTTGAGTAGTAAAAGGAGAAAAAAATTCCAGTCTAATTATTTTACCTAACTTGATCTTCTTATCCCAACTGTTAATGCCATGGTAGGCCTGTCATCCCGGTCTTGTTAATCTAGTTCATTTGTTGGCATGGAAAGTTTGGAGAGATGAGTTTCAGATGCTGTTTTTATGCCGTCCGTCAGACGTCTTCTGTCCCATGCCATGTACAGACACATTTTGTTCACCAGCTGCTGATTTCTGTTTGTTCTCATCATGTTGTTTCCTGGGCCAATAGTAGTGCTGCTGCTACTGGCCCCTTTTCTGCAGCAATGTCCCCTAGTACATCACATGAATATAAAATGCATTATCTGTCTTCTCTCTATTCTCCTCTGTCCTCCCTCCCCCCCACACCCCAAGAAATAAAAAGGAAATGCTTGCCAATGCATATTTTGTGAATTTTCCCAGTCCCTGTGGTTTAAACCCCCGGTCCCTCTTCTAAAGAGTTTAAGTACTCCTCAGAGATAACACCAGAATTTGAAATTGTAGCAGATGCTTGGAGCAGATCAAAAAAGCAGTCTGGGGATTAAAATTTCCATAGATTTGAATATTAGGGTCAAAGGGTTTTGGATCTAAGGCTGTAAAGGTGAGTGTGATACTATTAATTAATTGTTACAGTAACTAGATTCACATTCTAATTTGCCAATAATGAAAGGCAAAAATATAGTGTGAAACTTAGAAATTACATCTGTCATGTTATTCATACCCTGGCTTGTAAATGGTGACCCTATGAGATTTTCTTTACATTACTTTTCTCCCTTAGTATTATTAAGATTCTTGGTCCACAAAGTCTACCTGAAATGTCTACTACCTAGACTGGTATAAACCTTGAGTAAACATGTCCTCTGTCAGCATTTATGGACCTTCTCTAACCTAGACTGACTCCTCATTCAAATACTAATAATTTCTGGGAAAGGGTTGAAGAAAGGGTTCATTTCTACTTTCTGTTTCTATTTTAAGGTTAAAATTACCATTGTCATCTGTTCTCTGACCACATATACATCCAATAAGTTAAAAACTTAACTAGTTTTACTAAGAACTTAGCATTCAGTAGGCACTGATGCTATTCAGAAGGATAAGGTGCCTACCCTGATGACCTTGAGACTCTATGGAGAGGCATACATGTAAAACAAATTTTGATTGTTTTCCATGGAGTTCAGATTTTGAATGTTCTATACAGAGCAAGCTTGTGAGAGTACAAGTAGGCAGCTCTTTTCGCTTCAAGGGACATCAAAGAAATTTTTCTCAAGAAGACGAATCCTAGATTAAATATTAAAATGTACTAGTAAGGCAGAGGACATGTAAGTGTTTAGATATGAGTATGGTGTTAGTGTATGGATTTGTCAACAGTTACAGATCTTGTATGGATGCTGGTTAGCAAGCACAACAACTGCCATCTATTAAACATTTAGTATTAGATTTTTCGTTATCCTTAATTCTCCTCCCAGAACATGTATGGTTGGCATTATCATCACATTCAATGCATTTTTAAAGGTAAGGAATCACATCTCAGGGTGGGTTCTGTAACTTGTTTCAAGTTAAATACAATATGGGAAAACCAGGATTTGGATCTAAAACATTTTTACTACAAATTCTCTAGTGTAACAAATATGTGTTAGAAAAATAGTATAAGAAGAGATTGGAGATGTAGTTTAGATGAAGTTTAAAAGAGGCAGGTACCATATCATGAAGAGTTTTGTGGGCCACATTAAGAATCATAGCTTTGGTCCTGAGACTGATAAAGTAGCCCTAAGGGGCTCTAAGCAAGGAAGTGGCATGATCAGATTTGCATTTAGAAAGATGCCTCTGGCTGTAGGTTCAAAAGAGCCAAGATCACAGACCAGGAGACTGGTTGAATTGATCCAGCAGAGACTAACAGATGCGTTTATATCTTCATTAGTAGCAGATGAGCCACACCATAAAGTCATCTGCAGAATCATCTTGAATCCTCTTCCTATTCAAGTCTTTGGTATCAGCTGGTTCCCTAATTCCACCCCAAACTGTTCCTTCCACTTTTCAATGGATTTCCTTTCAACCTGTGGAACAGCTCTTGCTTCTGGAGCCTTACACTGAACTTCCTGTTAATTTGGCATTGCAAAACCAGTAGTTGTCATTTGATAATTTAATATTTATCTCACTTAAGTGACCTAACATTTATGGTCTAGCCTGAATTTATTCCTTTTAATTTAAATTGCATATTAATAATAGATTTGGAAAGTGTGCTTGGATAATTCCTGTCTTGTACAAAATACACTGCTTATTTCCATATGTAATTGCATCTAGTACTTGTGTAACAGAATTTTCAGATTCTATTAGATCAATTTTTTTTTTCAAAAGAATGATAGTAAACTGCCATTTTGAAGATGGGAAATAAAGGAAGCTATCACACAGCTTAGTTGGCCAAGGGTAAGATCTAGAAATCTCAGCCAGTCAGTGGAAGGAAGCTGGCAGGAAGTGGGTGAGTCAGACTAGATCCAAAGAGTTAGGGGTTCTGTCAAGGAAATGGTGGCTGTGAGTGTTCAGGCAGGCAGTAAATCCAACACATGAATTCTGTGGAGTTTGGAAAGCTTAGTAAGACTTTGGAGAATCACAGGATCTGTTAAGGCAGCTGCCAGATGCACAGAAAACCTAGAAATTTGAACTGAGAGGGGGTGCTTCGTTTATTTTCTCTTTTACGTTGCCTCTTAGTTAAGAATGTCTGAGTCCCCTGTTGTGTTTCATGGACAGAGGACAGGTCATGGTCTTCTTAGTGTAGTTTAATCCTCACTGCATGAGTTCTTGAGTTGAGAAGACAGCTGAGCTTATTTCCACTTGCCAGACCAAGGTGAAATGATCTCGTTTGAAAATCCATATCATAATTGGGCAGCCCAAATCAGTCTACTACAGCTCATACAGACCTTTCTATAGGGTTTTGCAACTTTGTAAAACTCTTTTTAGAAATTTTTATCACAACTATGAAAATTCATTTTTTTTTTAAAGATTTTATTTATTTTTTTGTCAGAGAGAGAGGGAGAAAGAGAGTTCATAAGTGGGCAGAGTGGCAGGCAGAAGCAGAGAGAGAAGCAGGCTCCCTCCCGAGGAAGAAAGCCTGTTGCAGGACTCGATCACAGGACCCTAGGATCATGACCTGAGCCGAAGGCAGTGGCTTAACCAACTAAGTCACCCTGGTGTCCCATGAAAATTCATTTTTATTATTAATGCCATTGCACTAGTCGAAGGACTTGGAATCAAATCCTGTCATTCCTTGAAGAACACTAAGCCTGTAGTTATAGGAATGATACGGAAATGCTGATTGAATCCCTGGAAATGGCTGTTTGTCTTTTGATTCTGTTTCTGTTTGCCCCTTACCTGTTTAGGTTTATTCTCTCTCCTATTGAAGAACCATCCCAAGTACTAACTGCTTTATATTCCCTGACAAATCTCTAGTCAGAAGTGGTTTTTCTCCTCCTTAGCCTTCCCATGGCATACTTCTTTTATATCCTTTTACAGCAGCTATTTTAACTTGCTATGTGTTACTGTTTTTGCATAATATATCTACCCATAAACTCTCCCCCTTCTCTTCTACCCAGACTTAGTAACATACTTAATACTATGAATATACACCATGTGTATCCAGTAAATGTGTGAGTGTGTCAGAAAATTCCAGTTGTGTTTGATTCTTTTAGTGTTAAGTTTGGGGATTAGAGTACGGAAAAGAATTAAAATAATAGTGCAAAAATTATTTACCAACGAAGAGAGAGCTAAATATGTATTGATAAAAGTTTACCTTTGTCTTTCCCATTTCCATACCTGAGAAGTTTGATACTTGCCTTTTAAAATTTTATATGCTTACATCACACTTGTACATGCAGACTCATTCAGACACACAGATTTTATTTCAAATAAATTCTCATGACACTGAATAATATGGTAACTTTCTTTAGGTTGGCAGAGGAATCAAAAGAGATGGATATACAAAGTGAGAGTAAGATAGAGGCTAGTGACAGGTGGGAGGGAGGTCTTGATAAAAATTTTTATTTAAGGGATCACAGGAGAAACTAACACTCGGAAAGGGGCTGAACATTGTAGGAGAACAGCCAGCCATAAAAAGCTTGGCAGGGCCTTTGGATATGGTCTTCCTATCTGGCAACTCTGTGCCATAAGTAGAAAATGATCAAATTGGCCAAGATTTAGTAAAAAACAGTATACTACCAGCTCCTATCACAGGTCATTAAAGTCATCTGAATTGCTTCTCTGGAAAGTCGGATGGGAATTTCTGTCCTTAGCAATAATTCTCAAAGTGTGTGGTATTGGGACCAACAGCTTCAGCTTCACATGGAACTTGTTAGAAATGTAAATGCTCTGGTTTCACACCAGACCTACTGAACTAAAAGTTCTTGGGTTGGGCCCAGCAATCTGTGTTTATGTAGCCCTTAGTGGTAATTCTTATGCTCACTAAAGTTTGAAAACTACTGAACTAGAGAAAGAGTTAGAAAAGTAGATTGGGGTGAGTTGGGGAAGGAGATAAGAGTTTAGTTAGAGATTCATGGGGAAAGAGTTTTTAAAAAAATGAATTATTCTAAGTAGAAGATCACTTAAAGTTCTTGGATAATTTGTTCATCAGAAAACCAGCATTAAATTCTATAAATTACCTGACCCTACTTCTACAGTTAGAAATCTTGAAACTCTTGTTAATTTTCTTACTCTTGGCCTTGGTGCCAAGTCACTGGACAATGTTTGATTTTGTATACCTTCTAAAACCCTGTGGTCACAGATTTCATTAAAACCTAAATTTGGATGAGACAGCTTTTCATAAAATAATACTAATAGGTATAAAATCATCCTTCTTGGTATTAACTTTTCAAGACCGGATCTCCATATTGTAGATGATAAGGTCAATGACAGACGGCATCCTGCCTTAGGGAATGGGGGTAAAAGCATGGCATGGAGAGAAAAGTCTCTCTCCTCATTTGGAAATATAATAGCAACAATAAGAATGTTGGAAACTTCTTTGAAATTTAGTTTGATGGAGTGTCAAGCAGAGCTGCATGGGTTCAGAAATATTTACATTTGAAAACCAGAAAGTAATTGGAACAGAAATTCCTCTGCCCCTCTTACCTTTCCTGTCAGCTGCTCAGTCATTCTGAGTGGCCTGAAGTTTCTGTACAGACAATCATCTTGCTAATGACTGTAATTCATCACAGGAGGTGTTTAGTTTTGAAAATGAAATATGACTGTATATTTTGGAGATTGATAGTGAGGGCTTGTTTATTGATTATACTCCCAGGGAAAAATAGAAAGGAAAAGAAATATAACAGAGAAAAATGCATTTTTGAAGTTCCATCATAATAGCTAAAGTAACTAGACATGTTAAACTTCTTAAAAAAAAATCCTACCTGTAACTTTACATAAAAGATATAAAAAATGCTGATTTTGCCATACTGTGTGCTCTCCTTTCTCAAAACAATTTTGAGAAGACTTAAAGACATATATGCCAAAGGTAAGTAACAATAATTATTAAGTCAGCATCAGGGACATAAATAGGTACTCTCACCATAAGGTCTCATACATGCTATCAAGTGAACATTAGCTTTGCCTCTGAGTTTCCTAGTGACTGTGGCAAAAAGAGAAAAATATGGAAGACTCAAATTCCTCAATGAAGAATTAATGTCATCTTAGATTCCACGTAGGAGGTACAGAGTAATGTAATGGATAGTGCTGTCTATGGTAGTTTTCAAATAAATATAGAAGTGGTTGTCATATGGGTAAATTCAAGATCAGAGCATTTAAGAGTACAGTTTAGGCAAGGTGAATTATTATATGAAAAATTAAGCCAACGGAGTTCATAAAAGTAGGCTTCTTTTGCTTCTTAAGATAGAAGATTAGAGTTGAGGATAAGTATGTCCCTTAGACTCTCTTCTCTCTGGAAGGTTTTAGTTGGAAGTTAATGGGGTAGAGGCTCCTGGGTGGCCCACTCAGTTAAGCAGTTAAGTGTCTGACTCTGATTTTCTGCTGGGGTCTTGATCTCCAGGTCCTGAGATTGAGCTCGCCTGGAGCTCTGTATTCAACAGAGCGTCTGCCTGGGGCTGTCTCTCTCCCTTTGCCCCTGCCCCCCCACTATGCATGTGCACACTGTCCCTCTCAAATAAATAAGTGAATCTTTAAAAAGCAAGGAAGTTAATGGGGTATTAGTTGGAAACCATTCTAGTTTCTGCCTTGCTGCCTTTAAGTGATATTGGCTTAATAGAGCTCCCTGTACTTTGAAGGCCAAAAGAACATTAGGTAGAGTTGTCATTCTATTAATAAGAGGAAAGGCTATAGCAGTATTCTCACCTAGAAGGAAATCATCCCACTGCTAAAAGGAAGTAAAGTGAAAGGATGTCCAGATTTTCCTCAGGAAGGCATCTTTAGGTTTTCTATAGACCTTGAAAAAGTACTTTAATTGTAGAGGATAGCAGAGATAACTTGTACCAGAATTTTCCAGTCAGTGCTTCCTCCTTTTCAATTGAAACACCAAGCATTTATTTTCACATATATGACACCAAACAATTATTTAAGGCCATTAATCAAAAGATTAATTTACTTTATGTGGGACAGTGAGATAAATAAACAAACATGGTGGATTTGGAGACTTTCAGGGAAGCCTATCCAACTCTTATTTCTCTTTTTAAATCCCTTAGGAATCCCACATTCTCCAAATAAGCACAACTTCTCCACAAATGATTTTTCTCTCCCAAATGCATTGAACATCATCCAGTCTTAAAAAGTGTTCCAAGAAATTTAAGGAATTGTCAGCAGAATTCTTAACTTACTAATTAATTGTACTTTTTTTTTTTAAACTAACTGAAATATTTTGTCCCGATGATTGGAATGTTCACGTTTAATTTGCCAAACAAAAGTTTAAAAATACATTGTTAGAAATGCCACAGGCTTTGTAAAGTGGCTTTCCACTGCCTGAATGTTAGACCAAGACCAAATGTTTATTAATTCTCTCTGCCACAGAGCTAATAGAACTGTTCTTTTAATTCAACAAACAGAAGCCTGTGTTCTTTGGATGGTTATTTTATTTCCCATGGAGTCTACACGCTGTTGGCTGACAGTTACAATGGCTATGTATCTATTTGGCTCTAGATGGCTCTATTACAAAAACAACAACAACAACAACAACAACAAAAACCCAAAACAACAAAACAACAATAACAAAAACCAAAACCACTACAACAAAAACAAAACAAACCTATCTTTTAATTTGTGTTTGCAGTAGTTCTGAAAAATATATATTCAAAATTCTTGACAAAATTTCTGAAAATAATTTTGTGTTCCTTGGGAAACATTTTTAGTGTAGAACTGCAAAATTCATGAGATAAAGACTAATTGATTAATACAAAGTCTCACATTGTCTAAATATTTTTCCAGTTGCATTGAAGTTTCCCTCTTGAACTAATTGTGTCTTTTTTAGTATATTATATATATATTTTTAAACAGAAAACACTAACCAGCAGCTTCCTCTCCCTGCCTTGCCAACACACAGACCATACCCTGTGGTTACTGCTTTTTTCAGGAAGATGTGAGTAGTTAATAACAAAGCTGCTATGAAAGGATTAATTAATTAATTGTACTTAATTGTACAGGTGCAGAGGGGTGGCCAAAAACTAGACGGAGGCATAGCTCTCAAAACTCAGATATTTTCACTGCGCTTTTGTCCGTGTGATCTTGAACAAATTACTTCATCTCTCCATGATTTATTTTCCCATTTATAAAGGGAGCATAAAAATGATTGTGGCTCTTCTACTGGAGTGTTAAGATAATTAGACTAAGTTCATGGAAAAGCACCAGAGTAGCTCCTAATCAATGGTAAATAAAGTGAAGTGAGTTGTGTTTTTTCTCCTTGTCCTTGAGCTCTCATCTTTATGTTCCATCTTGCTGCTTACCTTTGCCTTGATGCACCTGTTTCTACTAGGAATTCAGTGTTACTTCTAGGGGAAATTCAAATGTGTCCTCAAGTTCTTCAGCTTAAAAATTCTTCTCTTTGCTTCTTATCATTTTTTCTGTCTCTATTTTTAAATTATTGGCTTTCATGTATTGCTTCCTTTATCAGTTGACCACTCTGCAAGTTTCTGATTTTAATCTGCCACAAACTGAGAAATCAGATTATTAACTCAATTAACTTGTAATAAATTAGGAGTAATTTGACTCAGGTTAAGCATCTGGATTGCTTTCCTCTGAGTCAAGCATATCCTCCTAACTGCATGGATTCTGTACTTGGTAGGATCTGTTTTGCTTTCCAAGGACCTCTTTTGCTTTTTAAAAGCGAATGTGCTAGATAAAGCACCTTGGAAAAAGTGAGGTGTTGTGATATTACATTGAATTTCCTCTTGATGTTAGTGTTTGCTGTGTTTACAGAAAGTCTGGATGAAGAATAAAAATATTATAGAGAAAGTAGTGAGGCACATGTAGCAATATTTGTTATAGGAGTAAGTGAGACAGCTCACGAATGTGGGAACTTATTACCCTGACTGCATTTCAAATCCACCGGCTCTGCGCTCACTACCTAGTGCTCTGCTTCAGGGAAACGGAATTGATTTGATAGTAGGGGTTACTACAGTGATTCTCAGATGGTGCTCCCAGAACCAATAGCAACAAAATATTTAGAAATCCAAATTCTCTGCTCAATACTAAACCTATTGACTCAGTACTGCTTGGGATGGGCTCAGCTGTCCATGTTGTACCACTTCCTCCAAGTGATTCTGATGTAGGCTGCTGTTGGAGAATCACCCCCTGCTCCTCCAGACAAGGCTGCTTGTATTCAAACTCAAATTATACATTAGATACACTGGGGAGCTCCTAATCTAGAATCTAGGGAGCTCCTAATCTAGAATCTAGGGAGCTCCTAATCTAGAAATTATTTTAAGGTCAAAACAAAAATGGAAACAAACAAAAGTACTTCAGATGATTTCATTTTAAACAAAGCATGAGACCTATTTCTCTAGAACTTGCTTTTAGGCTGAAAGCATAGTCACTATTGGTTAAGAACTGGAATTTGAACAGGACTCTGTGGTTCAACATAGCTCCCTTTTAGCATCTGTAGTCCTGGGACTTTTCCACACTAATTCTTACTGTTTGTATCAGTGTGGAAGGCCTCTGTTAAATTACAAATGTTATCTGTGAGATATGATATCATGAATTAATATACGTTGATATATTTTCTTCTGCTAACAAAAGATTTCCCTGCCTCACCTTCAGAATTTCTGATTCTGAAGATCTGCAGAGGACCCCAAGAATTTACATTTCTTTCTTTTTTTTTTTTTTTAAAGATTTATTTATTTGACAGAGAGAAATCACAAGTAGACAGAGAGGCAGCCAGAGAGAGAGAGAGAGAGAGAGAGAGAGAGAGAGGGAAGCAGGCTCTCTGCTGAGCAGAGAGTCCGATGCGGGACTCGACCCCAGGACCCTGAGATCATGACCTGAGCCTAAGGCAGCGGCTTAATCCACTGAGCCACCCAGGCGCCCCAAGAATTTACATTTCTAACATGTTCCAGGTAAACTGACAGCTGTTGGGCCTAAGACTATAAAAACTTGGAGGAAAGAAGGGTCCTGAGAAATGAAGTTCAGAACAAATAAGACTTGCTCCATGGGGAAGGAAAAAGTCATGCTGCTCTTCTCCAAATGGGGGACCAGAGCAACAGAGAGACCACTCTGTGGAAGGAAATAGAAGGGCAGCTGTAATGATGAATCCTAGTGACTTCAAAATCATGAGATTATTATTAGAATAGTTTGATATCACTAATTTCTAGTTTCCAGGTTTTTATTTCATGTTTTCCAAAACATACATTGCAGTAAATTGACTATATAATTTGTTAAAAATGCAGACACCTAGTATTCAACTTTGCAACTTCTAATCAGTAAAGCTAGGATGAAGGCCAGAATAAGTAAACTAGGTGAGTTTGCTGTAAGTAGTCTTTTAGATAACCTCTTTTTTTTTTTTTAAAGATTTATTTATTTATTTATTTGACAGACAGAGATCACAAGTAGGCAGAGAGGCAGGCAGAGAGAGAGAGACAGAGAGGGAAGCAGGCTTCCTGCGGAGCAGGGAGCCCGATGCGGGGCTCGATCCCAGGACCCTGAGATCATGACCCGAGCCGAAGGCAGCAGCCCAAACCACTGAGCCACCCAGGCGCCCCTGTAAGTAGTCTTTTATTTGTTTGTACATATGTAATCCTTTACTCAGAGAACAGAGGGCTTTCAGTATTATAATTATTATTACTAAACACTTCTGGAGGTTTAAGAGTAGAATAGAAATATTTTTCTGAGTGTACTTCAGATATACTTTGGCTTTGTTCACAGAATTACCTCTACCCCTTCAACTCCTAGGGAGCACTTAAAAATAAATTGAAGATAACATTTTCCTATATTAGGTATTTTTTTATATGAAATAACTCTCAGGTCCATCTAAACTCAGGAGAGATGAGACATCCATTAGTAGGACTATTCCCAATTATAGAAATCAATGTATATGAGAAAGAGCATGTGGGGATAATGTACAAACTTCATTCTAACCAATTCGAGTGACTTTTTGCTTTCAATGTGATGATGGCTACCATATTCCTGCCATATTGATGGAAATCTCTACAGATAGGGGTGTTGTCGGTAGACTATTGTGTTGAAAACCATGTGCACTTCTAAAAAAAATTATTAGCAGTTGTTGCTAGGTTACTTTTAATTTTCTTTTTTTTTTAAGATTTTATTTATTTATTTGACAGAGAGAGATCACAAGTAGGCAGAGAGGCAGGCAGAGAGAGAGAGGAGGAAGCAGGCTCCCTGATGAGCAGAGAGCCCGATGCGGGACTCGATCCCAGGACCCTGAGATCATGACCTGAGCCGAAGGCAGTGGCTTAACCCACTGAGCCACCTAGGCACCCTAATTTTCTTAACTCCTTTTGTAAACCCCAGTTTAGAACCTAGTGAAAAGTCAGGATAGTGGCATGCTTATAATGAACCTTGGATCTTACTGCACAAGAGAAAAGATTGCTATCCCAGCTACCTTCAAATAGTAGTTTGGTGAAGTTACTCTGACAGTTATGAATAGCAAGTGATCTTCTAGAAGATATAGCTGGCATACTTAAATCTTTAAGCAAATTATGAAAGCCATTATAAAATCTATTCACTGGGAAAGAAGGAGGGGTCTGCTTCTTCAAGATTTTTTTGCTTTTTAAAAAATAAATTTAGTGAATAAATCACTGTAACAGAATGCTGTCAAACGAAACACTTTGTCTTGAAATCTAATGGTGTCCACCAAGGAAACCATGAAATATATGAGCCAAATATATTTAGACAAAAATATTAAGAAATATTTGATATTTTAAAGATATGTGTACCTCTTGTTAAACTCAGAAATTTAACCTACATAAAATATGTTTCACTAAGAATTATTGATAATGCATAGAATGGCCTAAATTGCTTGGTGAGGTGTTCAGGAAATTTTCTTTTGAAAATGTTTTTTTATTCACTTAATCTATATTTGAATTGTATTAAAAGTTGAAGTTGTATGACTAGAATGGGCATGTGAAGAGTTTGTTTTAAAGGAAGACTGGATTGAGGTGTTTTAACTGCCTTAAGCCACACATCAGTTTGAACTGGACTGGCCCATGTATTGTTTGGCATTGAGACCTTGTTGTTTTATCCCTGTGAGAAAATAGTCACATTTATTCAACCTTGTCCCCATCTTTTGTTCCTGTATTCAGCAGAAAGACAGCATGGGAACAGAAGTAGCTGCCTATCAGAGAAAGTTGCCAAGTTTCAGGGTCCCCAGGGAAATGTCTTGGGTAGAACACTCCAGAATATTTCCCAATTTTGATGCTGTAAAACAGTTAGTATTCTGCTCAGGCTGATAGGCAATTCCTGTATTCACGCCATACTAGGTGTTATGCTATAGAAAGCATAAAAAAATTGCTTCAAGCAGTATGTTTTCCTTTCTGGCATTTAGGAGAAACTGAATGTGGAAAGTTGTGAATGTCCCTCCAGATTTGTTTGCTTTCTGTAGGAGAGGGTTATTTATTAAGATCATGGAGAAGCTTTTGTGAATGGTACCTTATAAAATAAAAGAATATTACTACCTCTCGTTTTATTACTGTTCTTCTCTTTCAGTAATACTATACTTCTGATCTTGGTGTAAATGTCATATTGTGTGAATATGCAAACATCACATCCGCCTACATATGTTCTGTTGCTTAGTAATTCTTGGCACTGGAGCACAGTGAATTCTGTGCCTAATAAATGAGATATCCATCAGAATGAAAAACGAATTATGCTGGTCTCTTGGATAAGATATTGTTATTTCAGATTTTAGTTGTGAAAAGTAGGTTGCATTCTTGTGCATGGTAGTTCTGAATTCAGAGCTAAATTTGTATACTTGTTCATCAAATAATGCCCACTATCCAAAGAATTTTTGAAGAAACAGACCAATATTTCAAAGCGTTTATTTAAAGATATACATATTTTTAGATATATAAATTTTTATTTGGAAAAATTTACTTTTTAAAAATCTGGAAAAATCTCCTTTCATAGTAAAAACCCTGTATTTAAGAGTAAGTTCTGGAATTATGCCTTGAAGATTGACCAATGAATTACCTTCATTTTAGTGTAATTTTTACAGCCATCTTTTGAATTCTGAGCCTGTACCTCCTTTTGTAATGTCCATTAATAAATCTCTGCAATTTGAGGTTTTTAGTAGGGGTCTATAATCAGCTTCAAATCACCGCAATAAAAGATCTCTCAAGGTGCCTGGGTGGTTCAAGAGTGACTCTTGATCTCAGCTGGGGTCTTGAACTCAAGGTTGTGGGTTCAGGCCCCATGTTCGGCTCCATGCTGGGCATGGAGCCTACTTAAAAGATCTGTCTTTTTCAATACATTTTAATTCTTTTTTAAATTTGAGAGACACTGTCTGTCTCTGCCCCCAAGTAATTAAATATGCTTTTTTCTAATGGTGACTTCAAATCCACCAAACAGTGTTACCAGATATCGTATTCTGGAAGGTCATTCCTTCACTTCTAAATGTTCATTTCAGTACTAGGATTTTCTTATTCTTGTGCTAAAGACAGGGAATACAAAGATAAAAGATGTCATACTTTTTATTTAGGGGGAGACAGACGTGTTCTTTGATGTTAAATTAGAAATTACAACAGAGGCCCCAAGTGACAATAGATATCCGATAATAAAGTTCATACTGAATCAGTTCCAAAGGAGGACAGGGATTACAGAGTAACTGTTAAAGCCATAGCCATGTTGAGGGAATTAAAGAAAGTGTTAACATAGTGGAGATTGAGGAAAAAGTTTGGAGACAGCAGTTAATACGCTTTGAGTCACAACTTCTTCCAAAGAGATGAGTGTAGGATGTTCCCACTCTACTTCAAATCAAGAGAAGGGGGCTTTACTGAGATCACTAAGAATTTGAGACATGGACTTCAAAGTTTTAGGGATGAGTACAGAGGGTACTGCCAGCAAAATGGAAATGATAAGAAGGATACCTCAACTTCTTGTGTTTTCAGGGACCTTAGTGGATCAGCTGTCTACCACATTATGGAATAAAGCCAATCTAGGGCCACCTTAATTAATTAACTATGCATTTGATATCCCTTACATCAGGAAAATGTGGACTAAAAATACAAGTGATGTTGTATAGCCAAGGTATTTTTACTTCAGCGGAAACACTGTGCTTCCATGCCCTTGTAGGACCTCTAAATGCTGACACTCCTTTTACTTCACACATGGTCTCTTCTCTCATAGTTAGATAACTACTAGGGGATGATGGCTTTCAAGTTTTTATAAATATTCTCTGGACTTCTATCAAATTACATATGTGACCTTTTCAACTGTCTGTCTCTGGGTACTTTAGATGTCCAGAGAAACAGTACTCTTTCTAACTACTCTTTAATATGCTCTTCCTTTTATGTTAATTATGTCCTCTCAAGTAGATGACACAGTTATCTAGATCTACAACTAAATCTAGAAAGGTGAGTCACCCTTGATACTGTAGTTATACCTTTAACCTCATGTCCTATAAATTACTATATAATGTTAGTTTTACTATCATTCCTCCCTCTTTACCTTTATTACAACTAGTATAATTCAGACTTTTCACTTACTCATAGTCTTAGTTAACAACTTTCTTGCCTCCATTCATCCCCCACTAAAATTTATCTTCAGTAACATAACCAGTTATTTTTTTCCTAAAACATAAGTATGAACATGTCACTCACTCCCTTGATTAAAAATCCTTCAGCATCTTATTAAAACCCAAGCTTGGAAATGCAATAAAAAAATTGGTTCCTTGAACTTTTTCCTGTTTATACTCTGGCCATATTTTTTGTTGCCCTCTACCTGTGACTTTATGTTCATTTAACATATGATCTATACTTTCCACTTATGTAATGGTGTTTCTCCCTTCTCTGTCCCTGTTTTCTCTGCTTTGAATACCTTCTCTACTTCTACTCATATTTTAGGATTAAGCATAGCCATTAATGCTATGACTCTTTCACTGAATGCCCATTGTAAGGTGGTAAAATTTACTCTGAATGTTTTTATCTTTGAACTGTCACTGTATTTGTAATACTTATTTGTTTGGGTCCCCTGCCAGATTGTGTTTCTTTTGAATCTTCAGTACATAAAAAAATATTTGGTGTAATGGAAATGTTAGATGGATGGATGGATGGATGGATGGATGGATGGATGGATGGATGGATGAATAAATGGCCACTAGTCTTGCTTGATAGTTTATGCTGTACATATACACTTTCTGTGAAGGGAGAGGCAAATGATATTTGAAGTAGTAGACCATAAAGCCACTCTAGATTGTTGATCAGACTGAATATGCCAGTGCTATCATGAAAGTGGTTTTTGAAGAATAACACCTGAAATTACTTGTGAAAAAGAAAGGGATGTGAGTCAAGAATAATAAGATATTTTGGCAGTTGCCCAAGATGAATGCATTTAAGGTGTAAGTGGAAAAGGAAATGAGTAGGTTTGAAAGACACCATCAAGAAAAAATAAGCCAGGAAAATCAAGTATATCAGCTGTAAGTAAGAGTGAGGAAAAAAGTCTTAAGTGTTGAGAGGGTTTAACCATACAATTTGTGATATTTTGGACAGGGCTGAGTAATTACAGATAGACTTATAATCTGCTTGGAATTGGAAATATCCTAGTTTATGTAGAACTGACATTATTATACACATTTAAATTTATAGAGTTTTGTACTCCTGCCATGATGGAGTATCTGGTATTAGTCCTGCCCTACCACTGTAAACAAATAGAAAATTGAATGAAATATATAAGAACTGACTTCAGATATTGGACAACAGACAATACAGAACTCTGAACTCTAAGAGGAGAAAAAAGTGAGGTGTGCGCCAAACTGTGGGAAGAACCAAGATGCCCTTCAACGGAGGAATGGATAAAGAAGATGTGGTCCATATACACTATGGAGTATTGTGCCTCCATCAGAAAGGATGAATACCCAACTTTTGTATCAACATGGATGGGACTGGAAGAGATTATGCTGAGTGAAATAAGTCAAGCAGAGAGAGTCAATTATCATATGGTTTCACTTATTTGTGGAGCATAACATATAGCATGGAGGACATGGGGAGATAGAGAGGAGAAGGGAGTTGGGGGAAATTGGAAGGGGAGGTGAATCATGAGAGACTATGGACTCTGAAAAACAATCTGAGGGTTTTGAAGGGGCGGGGGGTGGGAGGTTGGGGTACCAGGTGGTGGGTATTATAGAGGGCATGGATTGCATGGAGCACTGGGTGTGGTGCAAAAATAATGAATACTGTTATGCTGAAAATAAAAAATAAATAAATAAAAATGTGAGATGTGCTCTGTAAATCCCTGGTTTTCTACAGGGAATCACTTTCTGAGTCCTAACACAGAGGTTCAGGGAAAGTTAAAGCTGCTTAAATTTGCAAAACAGAGCATTTAAGAGTTAGGGACAATGAAGAAAAAGAATTCCTGAAATATGCATAGGCTTGCCTTCGGTCTGTTGCTGAATTATAATGTATGTGTATGCAGAGTGAAACCTGATAAAACAATTATCAGGATGTTAGAAGTCAAATAATTTCCAGAGCTCACACAAAGTTGGAAGTTTCTGTCATGCAAAATAAAAAGATCTCTTTGGACAGTAGAGGCTTACTGTAGGACACCAGAAAGTAAGTCCAAACAACACTTGAGTAAAGATTATTCTAAACAGTCCAAAAGAAGTCTTAAAAACATGTCATGAATATATATATATATATATATATTTGACTAATCCATGAGTAATGGAGCTACTTCTCACAATAAAATTTAAAATTTTCTAAAGAAATACTATAAAATTCAGACACTCAGTAACATAGTTTTCACAAGGCCTCTTACCTACTCAATAGTTAATAGGCTTACAAAGAAGCACAAAAATATGATGCAGAAACAGCAAAAAATATCAGTTGTTAGAAAAGAGCCAGAGAGAAAATAGATGAATTTGGAAATGAGAGCTTTAAAAAAGTTATTAGAAATATACTTACTAATTAAATGAAAACATGACCATAATGCGAAGAGAAATTAAAACTATGAACTGGAAACTCTAGAAAATAGGATATCTATAATGAAAAACTCATTAGATAGGCTTACCACAGGATAGAGACTACAGAAGAAAAGACTAATGAGCTGAAAACATACATAGAACTACAATAGAATCTCTCCAAACTGAAGCAAAGGTCTCAGGGTGCGACAAGGACAATTGATCTAACATACATATAATTGGAGCCCCAGAAGACAAAGAATGAGCAAGACTGAAATATATTTAAAGAAATACTGGCCAGTATTTTCCAAATTCGACAAAAAAAATGAATTTCCAAATCCAGGATGCTGGTGACTCCAAGCAGAGCAAATAAAACAGAAACCACACCAAGAAATCATTATCAAATTGCTGAACCAATGATTAAAAAAAAAAAAAAATCTTAAGAACAGTAAGAGGAAGAACAGACATTAGATAATACAGAACAAAAATAAGAATAAAGACGTTGCATTAAAAACTATGCAAACAAACAAAACCCAAAAACAACAACAAAAAAACACAAAACAACTATGCAAACAGCCTGACTTTTTTCACTTAGCCTAATGCCCTCTGGGTCCATCCGTGTTGTCTCAAATGGCAAGATCTCAGCCTTTTTTATTGCCACATCATGCAACATTTATATGTTACCACATCTTCCTTATTCACTTATCTACTGATGGACACTTAGGTTGTTTCCATGTCTTGGCTATTGTAAATAATGTTGCAGTAATATAGGGGCGCATATATCTTTTCAAATTAGTGTTTTGTTTTCTTTTTCTTTTTTTAAAAATGATTATTTGAAAGAGAGAGAGTGTGTGCACATGCATGCGAGTGGAAGGAGGAGCAGAGGGAGAGAATCTTAAACAGACTCCCTGTTAAGTGGTGGGGTGGGAGGGAGGGTGGGAGTGAGGCCTAATCTTATGACCCATGAGATCATGACCTGAGCTGAAATGAAGAGTTGGGTGCTTAACCAACTGAGCCACCCAGGGGCACCAGTGTTTTCATTTTCTTTGGGTAAATACCCAATAATAGAGTTATTGGATCTTATGGCATTTCTGTTTTTAATTTTTTGAGGAGCCTCCATACTGTTTTCCATAGTGGCTGTATCAATTTACATTCCCATCACTGGTGTATAAGAGTTCCTTTTTCTTCACATCCTTACCAACACTTGTAATTTCTTGTCTTTTTTATTTTACCCATTCTGATAGGTGTACTACATGATTTCATTTGTAAGTGGGATCTAAACAAAACAAAAATGAATGAGCAAACGAAAAGTAGAATCAGACTTTTAAATACAGAGAACAAATTGATGGTTGCCAAAGGGGAGGAGGGTGGAGGTTGGGCAAAATGGGTAAAGGAGGGGGGCTTGGGTGGCTCAGTGGGTTAAAGCCTCTACCTTCAGCTCGGGTCATGATCCCACGGTCCTGGGATTGAGCCCTGCTTCAGGCTCCCTGCTCAGTGAGGAGCCTGCTTCCCCCTCTCTTTCTGCCTGCCTCTCTATTTGTGATCTCTCTCTCTCTGTCAAAGAAATAAATACAGTCTTTTGAAAAAAATGGGTAAAGGAAAGTGGGAGATACAAGCTTCCAGTTATGGAATGAATAAGTCATGGGGAATAAGTCATGGGGATAAAAGGCACAGCATAAAGCATATTGTCAATTATACTCTAATAGTGATGTATGGAGTCAGATGGTAGTAGCTACATTTGTGGTGAACACAGAATAATGTATAAACTTGTTGAATCCCTGTAGTGTACACCTGAAATTAATGTAGCATTGTGTGTTAACTATACTCAAATTTAAAAAATGGTAACAATGCAAACAGAAGACAATGAAATAGCACCTTCAAAGTGCTAAAGGAAAAAGTCAATAAATTTCTATAATGAGCAAAAATGTCCTTCCAAAAAAAAAGATTAAAACATTTTTTTAGACAATGAGAAAGATATATGTATATTTAGCATTCTTTAGAATGCTAAATATGGTTCTTCAGGCTGAAAACGTGTGATGCCAAACTGAATCTGAAGCCAAATAAAGGAACAAAAAGAGCAATAGAGTTAGAACATATATTGGTAATTATAAAAAAGCTTTTAATTTTTTTATTTCTTTAGAAGAAAATTGACCATTTAAAGCAAAATAGTAAAAATTAGTGGCTTAAATATACAAGGAAAAAGTGTAAGCTTAGAAACATAAATATACTATGAAAAATGTTACATTATAAATGACTATATATAATCTTATTGAAAGTAGATCCTGACAAGTTTATGAAACTTATTGTAAACATTGGATAAACTTCTAAAAGTAAAACACTGATGTACAACTAATAGCCCAATATCTGAAATGAACTATAAATACCCTAATTATAAGGAAGTTAAAGTAGTAATACTGGTATCAGAAAGGCACACTTGAAGACAACGAATATTACTAGAAATAAAAGGAATATTTATAATTTTAAGGAGTCAATACATCACGAAGACAGCACTCCCAAATGTATATACCTCTAATGACAAGACTTCAAAATACATGAAACAAAAACTGATAGGACAAATAGTTGAGGATTTAAACAATTTTAAAGGATTTGAATAGTTGAGGATTTAAACAAAGTCAAAGATTTGAAAGCTAAAGCCACACTATGAACCAAATTATTTTTATTTTTACAGAATACTTTATTCCAAAGCAGCAGAATATACATTGGGTACAAATGGAACATTTACAGAAATTGACCATATTCTTGGCCACATGGCAACTTTTAATGAATTTAAAAATTTTATAATTCCATAGAGTATGTTTTCTGACAAAATTGAATTAAATTAGAAATAAAAAAGATTATTTAGGTCCTTTCAAAAGATGGGAAATTGAACACTCTTCATAAATGCCTTTAGAGAGCAAAATGAATACTAAAAAAGATTTGAAGTGCATGAATTTTTTTATTAGATAATGATTTGAATACAACATAATAAGTGATTTTACTAAAGAAGTTGCTTAGAGAAAATGCTATTGGATTAAAGGCTTTATTAGAAAACAAGTCTAAAACTAATGATTTAAGCATCTTCCTGGAGAAGTTAGAAAAAGATACAAATTAAATATAAAAAAGTACAAAGGAGAATAAAACACAGCTGAAACTGGAAATTAAGTGAATATAAAGTGGACAAAAATAAAAAAAAATCAGTGAAAACAATTGGTTTTGAAAAAAATCAATAAATTTGATAATCTCCAGAGTGATCAGAGAAAATACAGAGAAAACGTATTATTTATAGAAGGAGTCAGAGAGAGGCATAGGTGAAGAACCTACATCCATTAACATTTTAATAAGTACATTTTATGAATTTTTATACCAGTATGTGAAACATAACTTAGATGAAAAGGAAAAATTCATTGAAAGGAACACAAAACCAAGATGGGCTAAAGAAAAAAAAAATAATGATAGTTTTATATCCAATAGTATTAAATTTGTAATTGAAAATATTCCCAGAAGAAAAATTTCAGTCTTAGCATCTCTGGTAAATTCTGTCAAAGGCTTAAGGAAGAAATAGTGCCAATATACACAAAATTTTTTTCAAAAACAGGATGGATGTGAATATTTGCCATGTCATTTTATGAAGGTAGTCTCATCTTGATACCCAAGCGAGGCAAAGAGGCATTACAATAAAAGTAACTTAGAATTTGATATCCGTATGAACTTAGGTGCATCATTTTTTAAATGTTAGGACATCAAATTCAACAGCATATCAAAAAGATAATAAATCATAACAATTGGAATTTATCCTAATAATATAAAATTGGTTTAACCTTCGAAGATCTAGTAATTTATCATATTAATTGGATGAAGGAGAAAAATCTGGATTCTTAATAGTTATAGAAACAATATTTGACAAAATTCAGTGAGCAACTATTTATGGAAAACTCTCAGCATTTTAATAATAGAAGCAATTTTGTTTACCCTAAGTAAAGGAAGTCTAAATAAATGGAAAAGTTTATCTTTTATGGATTAGAACACTTGATAAAGGAAATTATTATCTATCTAATCAAACAAAAACTATGGCTAACCTATTAATGGAAGAAAAACTAAGGATTTTTCTCTTCGGATTAGAAATAGGGAAGGATGCCCCCTCTCATCACTTCTATTTAGCATTTTCAAGAAGTCCTAGGTCAGGGGTCAGCAAACTCCAGCCTGTAGAACAGTCACTTGTTTTTGTAAGTAAAATTTTTTTAAACATTTAAAAAAAAATTTATTTGACAGAGAGAGAGAGACATTACAAGTAGGCAGAGAGGCAGGGGGAAGCAGGCTCCCTGCTGAGCAGAGAGCCTGATGCAGGGCTCAATCCCAGGACCCTGAGATCATGACATGAGCTGAAGGCAGAGACTTAACCCACTGAGCCACCCAGGTGCCCCTATAAGTAAAATTTTAATGGAACTTAGTGATACCAATTTGTTTATATATTGTTTATGGCTGCTCTTGCCTGCATGGTAGAGTTGAGGGTAGCAGAAACTATAACTAATTAGCTTAAAATATTTATTATATGATTCTTCAAGAATAAGTTTGTCAGTCCTTAATCTGAGTAGTGCAATGTGTGTGCGTGAGACAGAGAGAGAAAGAGAGATTATGTGGAAATTGGGAAGAAAATAAGGAAGTTGTCTTTATTTTCAGTTAGTGTATTCAAGTACAAGAAAAATCCTGCTTAATCTACAAAACTAATAAGACACCTAAGGTCACAGGTTAAAGGTTTAGTTTTACAAAACAGTTTCTCTTCAATATATTAGCTATAAGTATTTGAATATATAGAATTTAAAAATTAATAATATTTGTATTAGCATTGAAACACAAAAGACTTAAGGAAACAGTATTTAACTCAAATTTGAAAGCTTGAAATAAGTATTTTTTTGGCAAAATGTGTTTATTAAATACAAAAGTACAGGTTGGCCTATTTAAAAGGCCTGTAGGAAAAAATAATCAGACAATGCTACCAGAAATTAAATAAAATATAGTAGATGAAACAGTATACCATATTCATAGGTTTGAAGGCTTAGGAATTTGGAAAGTTGCCTTCCTGATTTCAGTACTTATAAAATTATACCAATGAGGTGATTGTGGCAGGCGTGTAAAAATCAATGAAATAGAATAGAGTGCCAGAAACCGTCCTCTTCCTACAGGAAGAGTTGCATCCTGCCTGGAGTCCAACTTATCAGGAAAAACTCAGCAGATACTACATTTTCTGTGCAATATCATAAATATCTGTCTAGTGAGAGCAAATGTGTATTAATTTAAACATAACACTATGCTAAGAATCCACTCTCTTGTGGATGGGTCCTAATGTGGGTTTGTGTCCATGGAGAACTTGGAATGAGTACCCCCCTTCACTTAATATATTAGAATTTTCTGTAATTCCAACTAGACATTGAGTTTGTAATTTGATTATATGCTGCTGATGGGCATCAGTGTTTCATATGGAAGCATATATGGTAAATATCTAAGATTTATACAACCAGCCATTCAGATAATTATACATTCTTGCAAAAAGTATATTGTTACTATGTTTATGATTTAAGTATAGAGCATATATTAAATGCTCTGTGATTTCCATTTGTGCATGACTTGGGAGATCATTAAAATTACTTTTTAAATATGAATCTAATACAAATATGGAATTCATATTAATGGATATAGAAATAGAAATATATAGAAATATCCCTGATTGAATATATTTACTCCAAGCTGCAAGATCAATTTACTTAACATATTGCCAAATGTGATTTAAATAGATTATCTTGAAAGCAGCCAGAGAACAATATATGCAGAGGAAAAGCAGTATGAATGGTAGTTGACAACTCTTCAGAAACAATGGAGATCAGAAGACAAACTAAAATTTTAAAGTATGGAAAGAAAATGTCAGCCCAGAATTCTATATTTAGTGAAAATGTTTTGCCAAAAAAACTCATCATTTCAAGCTTTCACATTTGAATTTGTTTCTTGTACTTGTGTTAATAAGAAATATGAGGACATTCTTAGCTATAGTGAGAATAAGTTCTGATTTTCCAGACTGGACAGGAGCTTAAAATACATACAGTCTGTAGGCTGGATCTAAACAGGACCCTCCTGACACAGAGTTTAATTGTAAAATCAAGCATAATGTATATAATTAACTCTAGGCAAAAAAAAAAAAATGCAGTTTAGAAATAAGATGCTTCTTGTTAAAAACAGTATTTGTGAAACTGATATTAGACTCTCAGTACCTGAACATTTAGCATCTGATACCCTTATCCAACTGTATCTGTTCTGAACCTGGCTCACAAAGCTGTCCTCTGATAATCAAGTGATTTTCCATCTACATCTGCCAAGAAGAAAAATGTAACAGCTATGCTCACACAAGTCTTAACTTCCCATTTAGCAGTATCATTTTTTGTTGTTGTTAAATTAATAAACTGGCATTCCACTTGATGTATCAGTTTCTTATGAGCTTAGTTAACATGAGTTAGCCTCCTTGAACATTATCATAATGGTACCCTGAATGATCAATTTTAAGACTTCTCTGAAATCTCATTTTTCTATCCATAGCAATCTGTAGAAGATGAATAAAACCCTTCATCCCTTAATTAAAAAAAAAACAAAACTTTTTATTTGATACAACTTCAAACTTAAAGTAGAATTGAAAGAAGAATCCAAGGAATTCCTATTATAGTCCTTATCCAGATTTAAGAATCCTTTACATTTTTCCTTATTTTCTCTGTATACACACATATATCTGTATATACATACATACGTATACATGCAGGGATATTTTTCTAATGATGTATTGGGGACATAATTTTATCTTTCCCCTAGATATTTCAGTATTTCTTAGGAAAATGGGTATTCTGTCATGTAACAACATATCATAAAAATCAGAAAAGTTAACATTATAATTTGATATAGTTTTGTGACATAACCCATAGTCCATGTTCAAATTGTTAATTGTTCCCCAAATGTCCGTTATAGACCATTCTCCCATCCCCTAGTTCAATGTCCAAACCATTGTATTTTTTTAAAATTTTGTTGTATTTAATATTTCCTTATCCAGTCTTTATCTTTTTTAGTTTGACATTTTTGCTGCAGACATTTTGTAACACATCCTTTAGAGTTCCTTTGATGTTTCCTTTTCATTAGATTTGGGAAACACATTTTTGGTGAAATACCCCAAATGATGTGTCTTTCTTAATGAGTCATATCAAGAGGCCTCATGACATTATTTTAGCTCAATTGAGGTTAAGTAAACTTTGATCTCCAATTAAGCTGGAGTTGAGAGGTTTCTCTTCTATAAAGTTATTGTTCTTTCCTTTGTTTGTTTGGGTTTTTTTTTAAGATTTTATTTATTTATTTGACAGTAGATGGAAAGGCAGGCAGAGTTAGAGAGAGAGAGAGGGAAGCAGGCTCCTTGTTGAGCAGAGAGCCCGATGTGGGACTCAATCCCAGGACCCTGAGATCATGACCTGAACCGAAGGCAGCGGCTTAACCCACTGAGCCACCCAGGCGCCCCTGTTCTTTCCTTTGTAATTATCCTTTCACTACCACCCCAGTGGCGGTGTACTGTCTTCCAGTATCACAGATTAGTTTTGCAGGTTTTTGATCTTTATAAATCTGGAATCCCATGGTATGTACTCTCCTTGTATATATTCTTTCAGTTTATGTTATGCTTGTGAGATTGATCCATATTGCTATGCAGTTGTTATATGTTTATTCTTATGACTATATTGTATTTCATTACATGAATATATCACCCTTTATGAGCAATTGAGCAGTTTTCCAGTTTGCAGTATGAAAAATGTGCTCTGTAAACATTATTGTAAATGTCATTTACAGAATCTGTTGGGTATATACAAAGGAAGAGTAGAATCGTTGAGTTGCATGTATCCAGTTATTCAGAGTTGGTGGAAATTTCCAAAGAGTTTTCCAAAGGGGTTGGTTGTACCAACTTTTGTTCTGTCTACAAGTGAATGAAGGTTCTGGTAGATCTGAAATAATACATTTTTTTTAAAAATTTTTTCTTTCCAATTATGTTTTTTTTTCTTTACTTATTGTACTTGCTATTACCTCCAAGAAATGTTGAGTAGCTTTTTTGTCATGAATGAGAGTTGAATTTTATCAAATGAATTTTTTTCATGTATTTGAGATTTTCATGTAATTTTCACTTTATTTTGTATGTGTTAAATCACATGGATTGATTTTTTAATGTTAAGCCAACCTAGAATTACTAGAGTGAAACTATTTGGAAATAAGTCATCATTTTTATATACATCTGGATTATGTTTGGTAATATTTTATTAAGGATTATTGTGTCTATGTCCAAGAGAGGAGTTGGTCTCTAACTTCTCTTTGTTATAATGTTCTTGTTCTCTTTTGGTATCAAACTTATGCTGGCCTTATAAAAAGAGACAAGTTCTCTTTCTATTTTCAGAAGAGTTTAAGTAAAAATAGGGTTAAGAAATAACCCTAAGATTTGAAAGAATTCTTTGTTGAAGTTTTTTAGGGTAGGGGTTTTATTTGTGAAATGTTTTTAAGTAATTGGCTCAATTTCTTCATTAGACATAAGAATATTGAGACTTTTAATGTCTCTGTCAATTTTAGTAAATTGTGTTTGTTAGGGACTTTTTATAGCTCATTGAAATTGTTAAATTTTTTGGCATAAATTTTCTTAATAATATCTTTTTTTAAAAGCATGTTGGTAGGATATCTGTTGATATCCTCATTTTCATTCCTGATATTACCAATTTCTTTTGTCAACTTTTTTTCCTTTTTTACTCATGCTACTTCATTATCAATTTTATTAGTCTTTTCAGAGAACCTGTCTTTAGTTTTGTTGATTATCTCTATAGTGGATTTATTTTCCCTTGAAGAATATCTGATTTTGCATTCTTTCTTTCCTTCTTTATGCTTAATGGGCTCATACTTTTCTGGACTTTACTCATTTATATTCTTCTGTAGTACTTCTTTAAGACTATGGTTTCCTTTGTTTAGCTCTATTCCTAAGCTTTGATAGGTCATATGCAATGGTTAGTATTCATATACCTTAAAATATTTTGACCATCAGTGTGATTTATTCTTAGACAAATAGTAGTTTAAAATATATATATTTTTTGGATTTCTAGCTTTAATTTCTCTGTGAAGATGGAAATGTTCAGTATCTGAGATACCCTGTATAGTTGTTAGTCATTTGTGGCTACTGAACACCAGATACATGGCTAGTGCAATTGAGGAACTGAATTTTATTTATCTTATTTATTTATCTTTAAGGAACTGGATTTTAAATTTTAGAATACATCTTATTTTTTAAAAATTTTTAAAGATTTTATTTATTTATTTGACAGACAAAGATCGCAAATAGGCAGAGAGGCAGGCAGAGAGAGGAGGAAGGAGGCTCCCTGCTGAGCAGAGAGCCCGATGCAGGGCTTGATCCCAGGACCCTGGGATTGTGACCTGAGCTGAAGGCAGAGGCTTTAAACCACTGAGCCACCAGACTCCCCTAGAATACATTTTAGAATAAAATTTATTTAATGTAAATAGTCACATATTGCTAGTGTCATCTCTAATAGCATAGTCAGGATCACCAACAATTTTCTACATTGACATACTGAAGAGTATAATACTAGATGAAGACTTAACTAATAAGTTACCAGTATTTTGAAATCTCTTGATCTGGGGTAGAATGCACAGTGTCCTCTAGAACCTAGATGTGTGTTTTAGATTTGGAATCCAAAGGGGAACTGATTGATCCTTGGTTAGCACTAATGATTCTCCTGACTATGAAGTTAATGATCTTGAGATCACTGATGATGTGCTAAAATAATATTCATTGTGTTAGACAGATCTGATTATGTAATTTAGAAGAGAATTGGAAGAATGTGAAGAAAGTCTAGTATGGCTCAAGAAGGGCCAGTGACAAATATTTTAAAACCTATTCTTCATTTGTGCGAGTCATTCCTTTCTGCCTTTCTAATTCAGCATTTATAAGAGGAATCTTCTTTCACTCTACTCCATAGTGGTATATTCCCATAATAACATCCTAGAAAAAAGATGGGAGAGTAAAAATACAAGATATGGTCAAAGTGGAGTGAAAGCTTGAATTCAGTAAATAATGGGATTTCTAATTCGAAACTATGACATCTGAAAAACTAAAAATCCAATTAGAATTCAGTTATCTATTGAGGAAAACATGATTACAACCCTTATACCTTATAATTACCATCATACTTTTCCTTATTATTTTTGTTAAATTTTTCATTGACTTACCTCACAAGCTCCTGTAATTTTGAGTAAATCAATGATATGTACTGATGTAGACCTTAGATAGCTAATATATTTATCTTTCATTGAATCAAAGGTGAATATAATTATTTTCAGAAAAACTCATGAAATTACCACCTGCTTGAAAAGAAACTCCAGCAAATCCTGAGTTTCAGGGACTAGAATCATATCCTGTAGTTATAAACAGGAGAAAAATAATCCTCTGGGGCCCTATGAACAATACTTTCCAAAAATAAAGCTCTTGTCTTTTAGTAACACATCAAAGTTGTACCATGGAATTGGTAACAGTGCAGAGAAAAGAAAGAAACAGTTTTAAGAATACTTTAGAGCTTGGGGACATTTCAGGATGAAAGTTCTTTAGGATTTTGCTACATTGGTAGAATACCAACATTATAGTTCCTTTATGAAATGTCACCATCAGAGAGATTAATTTTAGAAATATGGGATCACAGAAATGTTTCCATTGATGTAGGTTACTTTGTTGAACTCCAAAAATGTGTCAAGAGTAACAAATCTATCTGACATGTCCAGTCAAGGATCTGTTTTAAGCAGAAACCATGGCTTGCAGGACACTGTCTAATTTTAATTTTCTTTTTCAACCACAAAAAGGAGTCTTTGTTTGCAGTTAGGATGAACACCTGTGGAATCCTTAAACATTTACAGACTTGTCTTTAAAAGCTCTATAGTACAGTTAAGATTTAATCTATCAAAGTGGTATAAATAATGTAGACATAGCCTTAGGTGCCAGTTCTTCCCACAGCACATAGAAAAACATAACAGCAGTAAGAACTTCTTCGGTGATTTTCATATAGCTCAAATATAACACTGCCAAAAAGGCAGAGGGGAGCAGTGTAATCTGGAGATATATCCTTCTTGATGCTAGTAATAATGTGCTAAAGTTTAGAAACGGGAAATATCAGGGTTCTGGCAAAGCTAAAATTATTCAGAAGAAATAATATTCAGATGGTTTCTTGCTCAAAAGCTTGGATCTCATTCTGAAGTTCTTGTAATTGAAAGGAAAGTGACTATAAGAATGGCCAAGCAGTTCTGGGCCTAAGCATTGACCTTCCATATCCCTTTAATCAAATCTAATGGTATTTCCATGTTTATCCATGACATTAAAACATCTCTGCTGGACTTGAATGTGGAAGTTAAATCTAAATTTCAAACTGAGCATATATTAGACATAAAGTAAGATGTGCAAAACAGTGTATTGGCTACTAAAAGGGATAACAAGAAGTGTAAGATGTGGTTCTAATTCCAGAGATGATTAAAATCTAGTAATAAAGATGAGAAAATATTTGAGAGGTAACTAAGATTCATAGCATATATAGTTGAAAGGGGAAATTTGGGGAAGGTGTTTTCTGGAAAATCTTCTTGATAGAAGAGAAAATGAGATTTAATAATGGCAAAGCTCCACACAGGTAGATGTGATGAGGGCAGGATGTTCTTGACAGGAGTATTAATGTAGATCTGGAGAAATGGAGAGACAGGAAGTAACTTATTTAAGCTGGAGAGATAGGTTTATTAGAGGAATAGAGAAGTAAGTTTGGAGATACCTTCCTCCCCCCCAAAAAGTGAAGGGACTGGAGTTCCAAAGTGTAGTAATTTAAGAAAACAGGTCTTTGGAAAGCTTACCTAATGGATGGAAACCAGCATAATGTAGGTGTTCAGTAAATATTTGATGAGTTAATGAAATGGGAGATTATCACTGAACATTTTTATAGAAAAGCAGATACATTAGGAATGAACTCCTCACTCCCTAAGAATAGAATTAGAGTCATTAGATGATGTACTGAAAATGCAACTGCTCTTTCTGGAGCTACACATTAAGATTGGTACTAAGCTCACAATCTAACTTTCTTTTCACAACATAAAAGAACTCTAAACTTTGTGCTCCCCCTTTCAGTTAGTGCCTCCCAAACTCTGTCATCACATGATCTTTCTTTCCGAAAGGCTACTTTTTATCCTTCCTTCTCTTTTTTTCTAGAGGACATATTTCTCTGTTCCAAATCACCTTCTGGGTAATCAACCCCGATCCCTTTCAGGTAGTGTTAAGTACTTCCCCTTCTGTACAGAAGTGTGCACTACTCTTGTTTACTGTACATTGCAAGTACAAGTCCTTTCACACGTTTATATCCCATGCTTAAATCTGCCCCGTCAAACCATCTTTAGTGTACTATATGATCACTGAATATCTACTGAGTTAAATACATACTTTCCAGTGTCACAATGTTGATAGCAGAGTGAAAAATTTATAAAACAAGTTATTCCTGGAAATGAAGAAAAAAAAAAGGGTGAAGGATTGCTGTCCTCTTAGATGATGCTTCCTTAGTATCTGAAGGGAAGAAATAAGGAGGTGGTAATTCTAAGTTTCCTCGTGAATTCTAGGCTCAGCTTTTTACTAATATACTTTCTTTTTAGTTTTAGACATTTCATATATCTGTGTGTACATAAATATGCATATATACATACACATATGTTCATATATATGTATATTATATATAATCTTAATGATCTCTCTTTTTCTGCACACAAACATGTGCACTCATGCATTCTTAGTTGACAAGAGGATCTGCAAAAATGCCATGCTTCTGCCAGCGTGGCTTTCCAAACAGGTTTCATAGAAATAAATGAAATAATCAAAACAGATCTTACTTACTTTTTCTTCAGCCATACATGTACTTGGTTACTTGTTGAGTTATTTATTTTGCTAGGAATTTCTGAATTTAGTAATTAGATATGAGTAATGAGTAGATAGCCTATGGAACAAATCAAATAAATAAAGATGTAGGAATTCAAAAGAAGTTTCTGAAATGTTCCTACTTTAAGCTTCTCATATCTTTTGGGGATTTTGCCTTTTTTAAAAATTTCATTCCAGAAACCCACAGGTGGACTTCAGAGAGTTTGTGAGCTCCTTTAAATCAATATGCTACATTTTGTAATATGTTTATTTTTCTTGGGAAATTTTCTTTTCCCCCCTTGTTTTCTTTTTTGTAAAATCAGACTTCCACAATTAGCTCTGACTGTAAAAGAATTCTATTCTGTCTACTTTAATGTGTAAGACAATAGGTTATCTATTCAGTAATAGTAATTAGATTAATAACCACCAAATAATCTCAAACTGATTATATCTTTTAATCTTCTTAACTCTAAGAAGTAGTTTTTTTTTTTAGAACTTCAGTTTGCTGATGATTAAATTGAAATTCAGATCCCAAACATCCTGCATAAGCTAAACTCGTTATTCCATGGTAGGCAGTGGAGCCATGCCTCTCATCTCTCCAAATCTGCAATTCATTTCAATAGACTTGTTCCTTGCCCCATCAACCATATGTTCTCCAGGAATCTCTCTCCTTCCATCTGTTTTCCTCTGTGTACAAGCACGATTAGTCCTCGAACAGCTTGTCCAACTGTGCTCGATCTCACTTCCCACCCTGGTTTCAGGTCTTCTGAACAAGGAAGGTTTGAGGGCAGAGAAAACTGACACAGCAGAATTGGTATTTTTGAGTTGGCCATCAGGAAATCAGTTTGGTCATACGTCACTGCAGGGGTAAGAGTGCTGGTAAAGGGGAATAGAAACAAAATCAGCAGAAAGAGCTTTGTACCAGAAATTTGGAGGCAGATAAGGAAAGGAGTGAACTTGGAATAAAGCAGAGAGGAGACAGGCGGGGGGGGGGGGCAGTTGGTATCAAGGACCTCAGTTCAAGCAGGAAAGGCTTTGTATCTCATTCCTAGAGCTGCCAGACCTTCATAATGTCCTGGAGCCCTCAGTGACTCTGCCACAGTCTCTGACTAT
Source organism: Mustela nivalis (assembly GCF_964662115.1). Lineage (NCBI taxonomy): Eukaryota > Metazoa > Chordata > Mammalia > Carnivora > Mustelidae > Mustela > Mustela nivalis. The sequence goes on along the minus strand of NC_139030.1, from coordinate 31,522,493 downwards.
AGTCTTAAATAATCCTCTTTGGACAAAGGGAAACACTTTCAAGGAAGTTGAGGCCATATCCATGTATGTACCCAACTCTCATAGGGAAATTTAAAGCATCTTAACTCATCAGTGATGCCTTTATACTGCGTGAATTCTGAGACAGCTGGAACTTTGTGAGGCTAAACCATCTTTATTATTTTCTTATTCAAACCCGAGGTCCTGTATTACAGTGGGAGCATGAGTGTTTCTTCCTTCTTCCTCATCCTCTCCCTGGAGGCTTCCACCTGCCAAAACTGAGAGAAGATTTTGCAGTGGTTCTTAAACCTAAAGAGGAAACAATGCTGGATTATGGTTTCTGAGGAGCCTCAGCTCTATCTCATTTATTCTTTTTGTTTAAATTGAGGAATTGAGGTGCAGAAATGTCATACACCTAAAGGAGGTAGAAGCCTGGAGCCCTCAGATTTCTGACTCAGAACCATTCCTTTTATCCTGTGAAATGTTCAGTACACATTTTCTCAATAATACTACTCACTGACCAGAAAATAAGTTGGTTGCTACTGCTTATTTTTCTTGGTATTAGGTTTAATAACTATTCCATTAGTACAATAACTTATTGCCATATAAATCCATGGCTATTTGTATCAGCGCATGCACTGAACTAATCATGCCAATGTTTAGTCCTATTATGGGCCATTTAGCTCTCCTACTACATTTGATGCAAACCAGACATTGTGATTGGCCAAACTCTAGGACACAAACAGTTTCACAAAATGCACATGTTTTCCACCACTAAAGGAACAATATGCTTTGCAAATAAACGCTATTAACATTGAAGAGGCCATCCAAAACAATATAATAAAGGTGAGCAGGATATATCAACATTCCCGGCCTGCTTAGCCCTAGGACTTTGGGCAGTGGAGATGAAGAAAGGGTAGTGCTGAGAAAGGGAATGGGGTCCAGAGTTAAGTGATACTTGAATTGACCTTTTAGGTCACTGAAGCAGATTGTAAACAAATTCTCAAAGCTATTGAAGTTTTTCTTTGGACTTTCCCCTTATGGGATAGCTTATTTTAATTAGTAAGAAAACTTCTTCCCTGTCTGATGAAATCCTGGAGCCCTGATCCCAAAATGTCTTTGGCTGATCCAAACTTCACTTTTTGTGGCATGTAACATGGAGAATGAAAGAGCTAAAGTTTTGCAATCCTCTCTTTCCTCTGTTGAGATGGTTAGCACTATTCAGTGACTGGCCACTCAGCCTCCATCCTGTTGTAAACAAGTAAACTCTGAGCCACCGAAGTTTTGGTTTTGTAAGTTACCAGATCTAAAACAGAAGCTAGCCTGTCCTAGCTGGTATATTTCCCACTGTTTTCCCTAATGATAAAAAGTCTGTGGACTTCTGCACTGGAAATAGGAAGTTGAAAGAGTTATTTATATATTACCAATTTGGAATTTAAGCAGAATGGACACTGGTGTTCTAAGGCTAAGTTAGTTGAAGGGAAGAGTGCACTTCCCATTAAGAGCAAGCAAACCTGGTAAGATGAGAAAGGGAGTGGTTTTTCCATTTAAACGAGACTGTGAGACCCAAGTGTTTTAGAGGAGGACATTAAGTGACACTTTCTGGAATGGCATATCATCCCAGTCATTGCTAGAACAATTTTTTTAACTTTTCTTTTTCTCCCATTTGTTAAAAAAAAATATATATATATATTTATTACTGATATTTTTCTACTATTGTTACTAAGAAGATTAAATTAGTTACTGCATATAAAATACCTTGCATAATGCTTGGGTTTTAGTAATAAGTTACTAAATGGAAACAATTTTATTCCAACATTTTTTTTCCATTCCATCTGTCTGAGTATGGCCATGCTTTCTTCATTAGTGTAAGAATAATTATTTTCATTTATATGAACAGCTTACCATTTATGCCTAATGATGTGTAGCACAATAGCTGTTATACATATCATTAAATGTGTGTCTGATTAACCTTCTTGTAATTTTAATTGCAACACAAAATACCTCTTGTGCATACTCAGCCATCAGAGACTGGGCTCATGAAACATGGTTGACTGCTTTCAACCTGAAAGAATTATAGAGAACGTTGATCACACCAGCATCATACACCTGAGAACAGCAGAGCACAAAGAAAAGAACAGAGGGTTAGGAGTCATGAAACCTTTAGGTCCATCACTGTAATTTATTCAGTCTTCAGACAGCTTCTCTCAGTGAAACATGGCTAATGATACCTATCATGTAGTATTTGTGAAGAACAGAGATGCTGTACATACAATGTTCAACAAGGATCTTGGAACACAGTAAAAAGTTTATTAACTGTTACTATTTTTATAACTTTGGACTTTAATTAAATGGGACTTCTAGAAGCCCATTGTAGTTAGCTACCTCTGCTTTGCAGGTATGTTATCACATCCTCTGCTCTCATTCTCTGCAAATGCAGAATATGAGACACCAGCATGATTTGTCCAAGGTCATGTACCTTGTAAGGGAAGGAGAGAAGCTGAGCCAGCTGGGTGCCCCACCTCTTCCTTTACTTCCCTCTTTCACTCAGCCTGTGCCCACTGCTGGAAAAACAACCTGAGGCATACATTCTTCTGACATTTAGTCAGTGGCATCCTGTGCCTTCCCAAAGAGAGGAAGCACATTTGAGTCAGGAGGAAATACAACTGCCGAGTAGGAAAGATATCAAAGAACAGAGGACAGCTGACCTGTTCTGGGCTGCAAATATGGCAAAAAAGCCACATCAAAATGGTTCCTTGGACCCAAGAAACTTGAGAACATTAAAAATCTGTAAGTATGAGTCACACCCCCCTGTGGGAAGGAAACTAGAGCTATCTCCTATGAACCGGAACATGTCTTCATGGGGTCTGTGCCCCCAGTTTCCCCAGCCATGTCTTCTTTGGTTACCATCTCTAAATACTTTCTTCCTTGTTTAGAGTCTTGACCATGGCCGAGGTTAAGTATAGACTGAGTAATCTGAGCTGTCTTGGGTGAAAGCTGCACATTATCACAGTAGAGTAGCTGCTCTTCAGAGGACCCCATCTGCTGTATGTAGTGTAATACTTCCTCAGAAGATTTGTGTGAACCTTGACTCAGAGCTCCATGGGAGATGAATAGACAAGTCACACTTGACTACTCTATCTCTTTCTTGCCTGTTTTCATCTTGGCTAGGTCTTCCCTCTGAGGTCCTGGGAACAGTATATTACAGTTATTTGAGTTTTGACATAGTACTTCGCAAAGGAGAGGAATTACTTTACTTTTTAGGTGTTCCTACAAAAAAAGTTATTGCAAGGATGAAATAAGAGAATGTGGGTTAATTAGACATATATTAGTGTGTGTTTAGAAAATATACTGGATATATATTAGATATGTCTAGAAAATGATAGTTTCCCTTTTTCTCTTACAAAATAAAACCTAAATCTAGAGAAATAGAGTTATAATAAATATATTACTGATTACTTAAAAAACTGCAAGGATTAAAGATAGGAAAGGGTGTGAATTCCCCCATCATAATAAATATTTCATTTTCTACATTTATAATGTAAAATTTATAAGAAAAACAAACAAGAAAAATTCAAAATAAGTCCCTATGGATAAGCAGTGTACCATTAGTGTGTATTGTATGAATAGGGATATCATTCATTTTAAAATTAATTTAAATTACCTTTCAGACATCAGAAAACTTTCAATAAAGGAAGAAAAAGTAGTAGAAGTTTGACATGACTCTTTGTTAATGAATTCAGAGTACCATGAAGTTATTTGAGGGTAAATATTTTTCTGGTTATGATAAAATCTAGGTATGATTTCTGGTTATGAGCTTGTGGTTTAGAAGATTAAAGATGTTATAGCTGGAGGAGTTATTTTTCATCATGTTCTTAGGGAAGGTCCTGGGAAAAGACTATCCCATGATTAAAACTAAAAATCCCATGATGCCCAATGATTAAAAAAATTCCAAATAGATGTATTTTGTAATAACTAAACACTTTGTCTCTTAATGTCTTTCTTCATTGCAATTATTGAACAGTAGGGAAGGAATTTACTTCTTTTTCTATATTAAGTGAAGTGTCAAAGAGGGAAAAAGTATGCTTCTGTTTAGGTTCTACAAGCTTGAAGTTCTGAAATGTCATTTTCCTGGAAGCCATATCACTCATATTACTGGGTTTAATGTGAAATATTATATATAATTTATTTATATTAACAAGCCCATCTATCACACCACTGATCCCTCAACTAGTTTGAGAGGAATACTATGGAAATGTTGGTGTGTTCCAAGATTGCTTGTATGTGGTACTTGGTTATTCCAGGTCTGTCTGACACATAAACTGCATGGGCCATTTCTTGAACATGATTTTCTCTCGTGCTCCCATGTGCTGGTCAGGCTGGCTGATGCATTGAGGAGAAATCTGTAACTGTTACACGCTTATCTAGGTAACAGAATTGAGGCAGTTGCACATGAGTAACAGTGAATGTCGTCTACCTTGCAAGCTGCTGAGGATGATGAGATGGTCAGAGTGCCAACAAAATATTATATAGTGTAGAAAGGACTACTTTTGATTCTCTAGGTAACTTTAGAGGAATATGAGAATAATCTCCAAAGTCCTTCTAATTGCTGTCATTGCCATGGGTGTAGCTAAACTACTTAGTGTTAAGGGTCCTGCAAAAATTAAAAAAATAAAAGATGATGGTGGAGATAATGGCTGATATATATGTATATATATTAGTTATAGTATATTATTAGTTATATATCTATATATAAAATAACATATATGAATATATATGAATAAATATTGTACATCAGTACCTGAATATATATAGTGCATCTAGGTACAATTATTATTATTATTTTTTGTTTCCTTAAATTAAAACTTTTATAAACTCCTTCCCTTCCCCTATAACCCAGATTTCAGAAAGTATAGAATCATGCTCTTGTCTCATCTATCCTCATTTTATAGATGAGGAGACAGTTTCAGAAAAATGAAATAGTTTGCCAAAGCCTAAATTTTAATCAATATAATATATAGTGTGAGAGGAGTAACTACTGAATTAGGTTAGCAAAACATTATTACATACGAGAAAGCCCTTGGGAACAGTGACAGGACAGCTTTTCTTTCCCCAGGTCATTATTTTTTATTTTTTATTTTTTATAAAGGAAGGAATTTACTTCTTTTTCTATATTAAGTGAAGTGTCATAAACACAATCAACTGATTTTTTATAAACATATATTTTTATCCCAGGGGTACAGGTCTGTGAATCACCAGGTTTACACACTTCACAGCACTCACCAAAGCACATATCCTCCCCAATGTCCATAACCCCACCCCCTTCTCCCAAGCCCCCTCCCCCCAGCAACCCTCTGTTTTGTGAGATTAAGAGTCACTTATGGTTTGTCTCCCTCCCAATCCCATCTTGTTTCATTGATTCTTCTCCTACCCAGGTCATTATTCACTTTAAAAAGCAATAAATGTTCCTACCCCTCTTCATGTTTTTAAGGGCAAAAGAAGAGGTCTTCATACTTCAAAAATAAATTATTTAACCTGTACTGTGAGGCCTTGAACTTATGCTAAGAATATAGCTGTGAACAGGACAAGCATCATCCCTGCACTCAGAAGTGTAGCTGTGAAAAGATAAAGGATTCTGGGATGAGGACATCAGAACCTTTAGGAAGGGTGCCTATCAGAACATTAGAATGAAAATTATAAATATTTGAATTTATAATTGATCCAGGTTTTAACTATTTGAAGTAGATAAAATATATAGGGAAAGAGAAAATTTTAGATTGAATTGTGAGGAAATTCTCTCCAAACTCATTACTGTCAGGTTTGCAGCTTAGTTCATGTTCAGATTATGATTTGATTGTTAAACACTTAGGCCTTGCTTTTTATTCAATAGAATGACCTTAAGTTCAAGTGTTAACCCTTCAAATACCTTCAAAGAGCAATTTAAGCTAATTTTAAATCAGAACCACTTTTCTTTCTGGATGAATCAAATAAAAAATAGTGTGCTCGGGGCACCTGGGTGGCTTAGTCATTAAGCGCCTGTCTTCGGCTCAGGGCATGATCCCAGGTTCTGGGATCGAGCCCCACATCAGGCTTCCTGCTCAGCGGGAAGCCTGCTTCTTCCTCTCCCTCTCCCCTTGCTTTCCTCTCTTGCTGTGTCTCTCTTTGTCAAATAAATAAATAAAATCTTTAAAAAAAAAAATAGTGTGCTCACTCCATAATAGGGTATTACGTGCTTTTTAGCAAATAAGGACAGAACAACGGATTGTCTACTGTATGTCAGGCCTGTGACAGAAGAATAAGTAAAGGAGCATATATTCCAAAGTTATTGCCCCCCAAAACAAAGCAAATTAAAATCTAACATTGGATTTTGCAAATTTAAAACATATAAAATGTGGATGACAGATTTTATAATGTATATTATATCATTATTATGGTTTTCCAGAGAAACAACAGGAGATACGTATATGAGAGAAAGAGAGAAGGAGGGAAAAAAAGATACATATAGAAAGACTGACTCATTTTATGGAATTGGCTCATGCAGTTATGCAATTGTGGGGGCTGGCATATCTGAAATTTATAGGGCAGGGCAGCAGGCTGGAAATTCAGGCAAGGTTTCTATGATGCAGTCTTGAGGAATTCTCTTTCTATTTTGGGAGACGTATGTTTGCTTCTAAGTCCTTCTGCTTCTAAGGTCTTCAACGGATGGGATGAGGCCTACTCATTGAGAGTAATCTGCTTTACTTAAAATCAGTTGATTGTGTTAATTATATTTGCATTTGCTTTCACTGTGACATCTAGACTTTAAGCGATTGAGCACCATAGAGTATAGCCAAGTTGACACATAAAATTAACCATTGTAGTGTATGCCCAGGGTCAAGAGCAGTATTCTTGTTCTTCTGTTTGGAGGCAGAATTTTTTTTTAATAGAGTAGTCTTGAAAATTGTCAGCAATTCCCACTACTAAAGGTTATATTAGAACAGACCAGTATTTAAATTGAATAAAAGAAATAAAACGTTTTGGGGTGCCTGAGTGGCTCAGTGGTTTGGGCCGCTGCCTTCGGCTTGGGTCGTGATCTCGGGGTCCTGGGATTGAGTCCCACATTGGGCTCTCTGCTCTGTGGGGAGCCTGCTTCCCTCTCACGCTCTCTGCCTACTTGTGATCTCTGTCAAATAAATAAATAAAATCTTTTAAAAAAATTAAAAAAAAGAAATAAAATATTTTAAGAATTGAGAATTGGGAAAAATGGGGATTTGGTGTTTATTATTGTATATGATTCCTAGTAATGGCTACTTTCATAACACTTCACTGCATAGACATCAATCCATGTAGAAAGACGTGGACATAAATCCCTGTGTTGATGAATTATTTTGGGAGCCTGGAATCACCTTGAATTAATCAGCCAGGTTACTTTAGAATATGATGTACAAAATTATTTTTATTATATTATGACAAATAGGGAGAAAAGAACTGATTTGCAAATGGAAGACCTATCATATTGACGAATAGAAACTGCCCAAATGTAGAGAAAATGCTGATTTGGAGCAATTTACAGATATTGATGTTAATAAAAAATAGTTTTGTCATGTTAAATATAACTAGGCAAAAATTTGAAAGGATTGGGAGATTAAAATAATTAAATGAAACTTAGAACTTAATGAGATTTTTATTAACTTCCCTTTGAACTATTTTCACTGGAAAGAAAAGGCTTTTAAAAAGCATCAGCATATGCTGAAAATAAAAAATAAATTAAAAAAAAAAAAAAGCATCAGCATAATTTATTTTAAAAATACCATGTGATTCTTATATTTGTATTTGTTTAGGTAATATCTGCTGTCTTCTTTCAGAGTAGCCATTCCAGAGTCAGGGTTTCTATATGTAGCCTCTGTCATATACATGTACTTATCGCATAGAGAAATATTGGTGATCCAAAAAAAAAAAAAAAAAAACAACCCAAAAAACAAAAAACAAAAAAAATTTGGTTTCAAGATAACTGTGATTGAATTTGGGTTCCATATTTATGAGAGTTTTCCACAGAAACAAAACCAGCAGCACACACTGAAACATAAAATTAACCAGATTCTTAATTGATTCAAACTATGAGTTAGAATAACTTGTGTAATGGCAATACAAACAAGAAAAGAAGAGGCTACAAAATCAATATGAAGTATTTTGGGTCTAATATGCCTAAGTTTTATTCTTCAAGAGCTAGTCAGATCTAAGTACAAATAAAATTCTAATATTAACTGCAACAAAAAGGAAGATGTAAAAAGGAAAATGATGGTAGAGCAACAAAAGAAGAATGAAAGTGTCAGCTCAGGAGACAAAAGGTCATTTTATTTATTTATCTATCTATCTATCTATCTATTTATTTATTTATTTTTGCTGGTAACATGGTCCTATTCATTTCCTCCCTAATGGATGCTCTCTGCTACTTTTCTGCACCATTGAGAGTAGCTGCTGAATAGCATGCAAAGCTCAGCTTGTGACTTCTCTGGCACCCACATGATTTTCCTGAAAGCCCCAGGGGAGGTTAGTGAAGAGAAATTACCAGCACAAAACAGAGGCAGAGCTGAACTCATTATCTATAATACTGATTTGTAATCCAGTTAGCTTTGTAGGTAATCCTTCCTTACTCTCCACTGTGCCATCAAACTGGCTTCAGTGAGAGATGGAGATGTATGGATTTTTCTGCCTTTGACCTGTAATCAAAAGCTGTGACAATAGAGCATACTAATTCTAGTCAGCCAAGATGGTAGTTCTTTACTCGTCCTCCTTTTTCCTTCCAGAGGTTCGACATTTTATCTCCAGTCAGAGAGATGGATAACTGAGTAACTGCAGGCTTCTGTGCATTCTGGTCAGTTGCACTAGTCCGTTACTGGGTGGTTGTACTACTGCCTGCACACCCCTGTGTGCAGCGTGCTCCCATTTCCTTCACCAAGGCACTTCTCTCCTCCTGTCATGTCTAGTCCCCACAACCAGTCAGGTTGAAATAGGAATAGAAAACTTATCAACTTATTCTATCCTATTCTATTTTGATTTTTTATTTATTTTGATTTATTTTTCTATAGTTTTAAGTTGTTATTTAAATTCCAGGTAGTGGAATTATATTATAATAGTGTAGTTTTTATAGTGTAGTATTAGTTTCAGGGGTAGAATTTAGTGATTCATCACTTACATACCACCCCTAGTGCTCATCACAAGTGTCCTCCTTAAAGCCCATCACCCATCTAGCCCATCTCCCTGCCCACCTTCTTCCAACAACCCTCAGTTCTGAAGAAAAAAATAGGGGCTCCTGGGTGGCTCAGTCATTAAGTGTCTGTCTTCAGCTCAGGTCACGAGTCCAGAGTCCTGGGATTGAGTCTCACGTCAGACTCCCTGCTTGGTGGGGAGCCTGCTTCTCCCTCTCCCGCTTACCCTCTTTGTGTTCTCTCTAGCTCTCTCTGTCAAATAAATAAATAAAATCTTTGAAAAAAAAAAGAGTCTGTTTTATGGTTTGCATTTCTCTTTTTTTCTCCCATGTTCAACTGTTTCTTTTCTTAAATTCCACATATTAGTGAAATATATGTCATTTGTCTTTCTCTGACTGACTTATTTCATTAAGCATTATACTCTCTAGCTCCATTTACATCTTTGTAAATGGCAAGAATTCATTATTTTTATGGCTGATTAATACTTCATTATATATGTGTGTGTATGTACACACACACACACACCCCACATCTTCTCTATCTATTCATTAGTTGATGGACATTTGGCCTCTTTACATAATTTGGCTGTTGTTGGTAATGCTGCTATAAACATCAGAGTGAACATAACCCTTCAAATCAGTATTTTTTGTATCCCTTGAGTAAATACATAGTAATGTAATTGCTGAGCCACAGTTAGTTCTATTTTTTTTTTTTATTTTTTGAGGAACCTCCAGGCTGTTACCCAGAACAGCTATACCAGTTTGCATTCCCACCAACAGTGTAAGAGGGTTTCCCTGTGTCTGCATTCTCACCAACATCTTGTTTCTTATATTCATTTTAGCCATTCTGACAGGTGTGAGGTGACACCTCATTGTAGTTTTGATTTGTATTTCCCTGATAATGAGTGATATTGAGCATGTTTTCATGTGTCTGTTAACCATCTCTTTGTCTTTTTTGGAAAAATGTCTATTCATATCTTCCACCTATTTATTAACTGGATTATTTGTTTATTTGACTATTGAGTTTTATAAGTTCTTTATAGGTTTTGGATACTAACCTTTTATCAGATATGCCATTTGCAGATATCTTCTCCTATTGCAGAAGTTACCTTTTCTTTTTTTTTGTTTTTGTTTTTGTTTTTTAATTATTAATTTTTTATTTTTTATAAACATATATTTTTATCCCCAGGGGTACAAGTCTGTGAATCACCAGGTTTACACACTTCACAGCACTCACCCAAGCACATACCCTCCCCAATGTCCATAATCCCACCCCCTTCTCCCAAACCCCCTCCCCCCAGCACCCCTCAGCTTGTTTTGTGAGATTAAGAGTCACTTATGGTTTGTCTCCCTCCCAATCCCATCTTGTTTCATTGATTCTTCTCGTACCCACTTAAGCCCCCATGTTGCATCACCACTTCCTCATCTGTTCCCTTGTGCAGAAGCTTTTTATAAGTCCCAATATTTCATTTTTGGTTTTATTTCCTTTGCCTCCAGAGATATATCTAGTAAGGAATTGTTATGGTTGATGTCAAAGAGGTTATTGCCTCTGTTCTCCTCTAGGATTTAGATAGTTTTCTGTCTCACATTTAGGTCTTTTATCTATTTTGAATTTATTTTTGTGTATGGTGTAAGAAAGTGGTCCATTTTAATTTCTGCACATGTTACTGTCCACTTTTCCTAACCATTCGTTGAAGAAACTTTTTTCCACTGGATATTCTCTCTTGCTTTGTCAAAGGTTAGTCAACCATATCGTTGTAGGTCCATTTCTGGCTTTTTTTTTTTTTTTTTTTTCTGTTCATTGATCTCTGTGTCTGTTTTTGTGTCAGTACAATACTGTCTTGATCACTACAGCTTTGTAATATAGTCTGAAGTCTGGAATTGCGATGTCTTTAGCTTTGGTTTTCTTTTACAAGATTTCTTTGGCTTGAACAGACTGATAACTAATTAAAAAATAGAGTAAGTAATCAAAAATCTCCCAACAAACAAGTATACAAGGCCAGATGTCTTCCCAAAGGAATTCTACCAAACGTTTAAAGAAGAGTTAGTACCTGTTAATCTCAAACTATACCAAAAAATAGAAATGGAAGGAAAACCTTCAAACTCATTCTATGAGGCCAGCATTACCTTGATTCTAAAACCAAAGACCCCACTAAAGAAGAATCTCTGGCTGATATCCCTGATGAATGTAGATGCAAACATTCCTAACAAAATACGAGGAAGTTGAATCCAACAGTATATTAAAAGAATCATTCACCACAATCAAGTGAGATTTATTTCTGGGCTTTAAGGGTGGTTCAGTATTTGCAAATCAAACACGGTGATATACCATATTAATAAAAGAAAGGATAAGAACCATATGATCTACTCAATAGATGCAGAAAAATAATTTGACAAAGTACAGCATCCATTTTTGATAAAAACCCTCAACAGAGTAGAGATGGAGGAAACATACCTCAACATCATAAGGCTATTTCTTTTTATTTTTTGCCATTATAATAATAAAGTTTTATTTTTGTATCATGCATTAGAGTTTCAAATAAAATATATTATTTAATGATCATATCAATCTTGTGAGATCAGAATTAGGACCTCAGTTTTCTAAATGAAGCTAAGAAAGCTTAAGTGACTTGTTCCAGTTTTACATAGCCAATGTGTGGCTGAATTTAGGTCACATGGCTTATTTTTTTAATTAATCTTTTTATTAACATATGTTATTTGTTTCAGGAGTACAGGTCTGTGACTCATCAGTCTTACACAATTCACAGCACTCAGCATAGCACATACCCTCCCCAGTGTCCATCACCCAGCCACCCTCTCCCCTCCATCCCCACCTCCAGCAACCCTCAGTATGTGTTCTGAGATTAAGAGTCTCTTATCTTTTGTGTCCATCCCAGATCCATCCTGTTGTATGAAAGGGGAGAAGGTTATTCCTTTTTAATACAAAAGGAAGGAATTACAAATTTCAAAGATGTCCATAGAGAGAAAGTAAGCCATTAAATGCTATCAGTTTATATACTATGCATCTTGGGAAATGAACATGGAATTAGATACCATATGAAGATCCAGTAGCATTGAAGAACTTTGCAGGTTTTTGTTTTCTCACTTGGAAAGATGATTTGGTTATTTTTGAGTAAGGGGATGGATCAAATATATGTTAGCATAATTTCTAGCTGTACTCCCTCAATACTGTCTTGCAAAGACCTTGTACATTTTAAGTAACAGAGATAAACAGCAAGAACAAAAAATACACAGAATAGGCCTACATTCTATACTATATAAAATTAAAAAGTAGTTATTTTAACTAATGGGTTCTTTCTTAATTAATATGGCAAATCAGTCTTGTTTCATGTGTTTACATTTATTCTTCTCTTCCCTAGGCCGATTGTATTTTTAATCTCCTTTCTATCTTGCCAAATTCTATTAATGAGTATATTTAAGTACACAAAACATTAGGTTGGGAAAAATATTAACATACACACCAACTATTCACAATTATCTAGACGTGGTTTAGCTTTCTTCCCAATCCATATGTACTAAATTTGTTCTTTTATTAAATCACAGATATTTTGTTCTAGGTAAGCATTAAATTTCTTTCTTATCAGACTTATGTTTCTAAAAGATTTTCATTCACAAATTGTGTGTGTGTGTGTATGTGTATTAATGTTGCTAATTTTGAGGAAGATATTGCAGGTTAAATTCCCTAGGAAGTATATTCTGAAAGATAGGGATGCAGAAAGTTTATTAGGGAGTGTTCCTGAGATCAATACCTGTGGAAGAGAAGGGGGGGAATGAGGACTGGCTGAGTGAGAACTGCTATGAAAATTGTGGAGCTGGGATGGCCCTTTAGAGTTGTCCTCCTTTGGAGCAAAGGGGTAGGGTCTTTATACTTTCATTTGGACAAGTCATTGGATGGTGGCTGACCTTCTGAAGAGTGTATGACTTGAGCCAGACAGCTATATATAGCCAAGGACAATTTCTAGAGAGGGCTAATAGCTGAGAGATACTAGCCAGGAGTAGATTAATGAGATTGGGTTAGTCTTTGTTCTTAAAAACAAAGTATTAAAGGAGAATCTTTAAACTATGTTTCAATAATTTATTTTTATCTGTACTTTTTCTTATTTATTATGTAAATGCGATTCTGTTTAAATACTTAGCACTCTTCCCAGTGCTTCTCTGAAGGTAGTTAGATACTTTTCATCTTTTCATTTTTGGGCTACTGTCTTTACATAATATTAGCAGGAAGCTGATTTAAATATACTGCAACATCCAAGTTATTTAAGCAACTGGGAAAAAGAAAGAATAAAAGGTATATATATATATATATATATATATATAATATATATATCTTATATATATATATCACCATGTAATTTTACCCAGTTTTACACATATTTTTCTTTAAGATTTTACACATATTTCTCTTCCAACTAATCAAAACAAAATGCTAAAATAACCAAGTTAGTGTCAAGTGTTAGTTTTAAGCTATAATATTTTAGTATCTTTAAGTAATATCATAAATTAAAAATATGGTTTTATGTAACAATATATTAATACTAGTGAGGAATTTTTATGACAGAAAATTTGTTCAGTAAGTAAGAAAAACTGAATTTTTGCATCTGTTTAAAATGTAACTTTGTTAAGTTAAAATTTAATTGAGTCTAACACCCTGTTTCTTTTGGCTCATAACTTTGAAGTCAGTCACTCACTGTGGCCACATTTTATGATCACGCATCAGTATGGTGGTCAGCCCCAGGGAGTCACATAGACTACAGTGTTAATGCCTCTTGTCTAGTACTCAACCTGTACAACTGTGTGTGTGTGTGTGTGTGTGTGTGTATATATATATATATATATATATATATATATATATATATATATGTATATATATATAATGCTTCTGAGTACTTTACCTTATTTCTGCCCACTTATCATCATTTGAGATATTTCTTTTATTTAGAAAGTCCAACTTTTGTAGTATATAACACAGAATTAAGCACTTAATAGTGTATCAGTATATCATATTCAAGGTTCAGATTCTAAAGTTAGCACATAGGGTATAAATAATGTGTGGTTAAAACTACTCTTTAAACTGGTGCATAGGCTGTACTATTTCCTTATGTATACTAACATTTGAGAACTATGGATCCAGATGAAAGGAAGCTTCTAAATCAGATGTAGATCTTAGAATCTCTCTTCAAAACACTTATCTTATTCCTAGATAAAGAACTCTAAAATGTTTCTCTTTGCCTGCAGGATTTACTTTCTCAGTTTTAAAGTTGAGTCTCTAAACTGTTAATACATCTCAATAATAGTATTTTGTTTTCAATTTGGAAAGCACTTGGCATAGTCCTGGCACACAGTAGGTGCTCTGTAAATGTTGATGGATTTGAGTCCAAGTCATTCTAGTCTTTAAATAATAACAGAGAAGAAAAAGAACCCTTGAAGAAATGACCAGATTAGCTCAGATAATTTCTTAAAACAAGAAAAATTGACTTTCTGTATCTAAAAGCAAGACTTTGTGTTAGGCTGTAGTATTTGAAATTGTCTTATTTGTAGGTACATATATGTATTTAAGGTAGCAAAAATGAGGTATTTAATATTTATTTACATAATGATAATAGTAATAGAGAGTAATAGAAATATCATCCAAGCAGAAATTCAATAAAGAAACAAGAGCACTGAATGACACATTGGACCAGATGGACTTCATAGATATATACAGGACATTCTTCCCTAAAACAGCAGAATACTCATTCTTCTCAAGTGTACATGGAACTTTCTCCAGAATAGACCATATACTGGGTCACAAATCAGGGCTCAACTGATACCAAAAGATTGAGATTATTCCCTGAATATTCTCAGACCACAATGCTTTGAAACGGGAACTCAACAACAAGAAAAAGTTTGGAAGGAATTCAAACACTTGGAAGCTAAAGACCACCCTGCTTTAGAATGTTTGGATTAACCTGGAAATTGAAGACGAACTTAAACAATTCATGGAAACCAACGAGAATGAAGGCACTTCAGTCCAAAACCTATGGGATATGGCAAAGGTGGTCCTAAAAGGGAAATACATAGCCATGCAAGCTACTCTCAAAAAAAATTGAAAAATATATAATACATCAGCTCTCTTTATACCTTAAAGAACTGGAGAATCAACAACAAATTAAGCCAGCCCCCCATACAAGAAGAGAAATAATCAAGATCAGAGAAGAGATCAATGAGATAGAAACTAGGGATATAGTAGAACACCTCAATGAAACTAGAAGTTGTTTTTTTGAAAGAATCAATGAGATCAATAAATCATTTGCCAAACTAGTCCAAAAGAAAAGAGAGAGGACCCAAATCAATAAAATTATGGATGAAAAGGGAGAGATCATGACTAACACCAAGGAAATAGAAACAATCCTCAGAAATTATTTTCAATAGTTATATGCCAATGAGTTAAGCAACCTAGACAAAATGGATGCTTCCTGGAAACCTAAAACTCCACAACTGACTCAGGAAGAAATTGACAACATGAATAGACCGATATCTAGTAACGAGATTGAAGCAGTGATCAAAAACCTCCCAAAAAACAAGAGCCCAGGACCTGATGGATTCCCTGGAGAATTCTACCAAACATTTAAGGAAGAAATAACTCCTATTCTTCTGAAGATATTTCAAAAGATAGAAACAGAAGGAAAACCTCCAGACTCTTTTTATGAAGCAAGCATTACCCTGACCCCCAAACCAGGAAAAGACCCCACCAAAAAAGGAGAATTTCAGGTCAATATCCCTGATGAATATGGAGGCTAGGATTCTCAACAAGATCCTAGCTAGTAGGATCCAACAGTACATTTAAAAGGTCATCCACCATGACCAGGTGGGATTTATCCATGGGATGCCAGGGTAGTTCAACATTCACAAATTAACCAATGTGATAGAACAAATCAATAAGAGAAGACAGAAGAAACACATGGTCCTCTCAATTGATGCAGAAAAAGCATTTGACAAGATACAGCATCTGTTCCTGATTAAAATGATTCAAAGTATAGGGATAGAGGGAACATTCCTCAACTTCATAAAATCTATCTATGAAAAACCCACAGCAAATATTATCCTCAATGGGGAAAAGCTGACAGTCTTCCCTTTGAGATCAGGAACACAACAAGGATGTCCACTCTCTCTGCTGTTATTCAGCATAGTACTAGAAGCCCTAGAAACAGCAATCAGACAATAAAAAGAAATAAATGTATTCAGATTGGCAAAGAAGAAGTCAAACTCTCTCTCTTTGCAGATGATATGGTACTTTATATGGAAAACCCAAAAGACTCTACCCCCAAACTACTAGAATTGATACAACAATGCAGTAATGTGGCAGGATACACAATGTACTTATACACTTTCTTATACACTAACAATGAAAAAATAGAAAGGGAAATTAGAAAACCATTTCCATTTACTATAGCACCAAGAACCATAAGGTACCTGGCAATAAACCTAACCAAAGAGGTAAAGGATCTGCACTCGAAGAACTACAGAACACTCATAAGAGAAATTGAAGAAGACACAAAAAGATGGAAGAGCATTTCATGCTCATGGATTGGAAGAATAAACATTGTCAAAATGTCTGTACTGCCAAGAGCCATCTATACTTTGAGTGCCAGCCCGATCAAAATTCCACTGGCATTTTTCAAAGAGCTGGAACAAGCAATCCTAAAATTTGTGTAGAATCAGAAGAGACCCCGATTGTTAAGGAAATGTTGAACAAGAAAAACAAAACTAGGGGCATTGCGTTGCCTGATTTCAAGCTTTACTACAAAGCTGTGATCACCAATAGAGCATGGTACTGGCACAGAAACAGACACATGGACTAGTGGAACAGAGTAGAGAGCCCAGATATTGCCCCTCAACTCTATGGTCAATCTTTGACAAAGCAGGAAAAAATATACAGTGGAGAAAAGACAGTCTCTTCAGTAAATGGTGCTGGGAAAATTGGACAGCTATATATAAAGAATGAAACTTGACCATTTTCTTACACCACACACAAAGATAAACTCAAAATTGATAAAAGACCTCAATGTGAGGTAGGAATCTATAAAAATCCTAGAGGAGAACATAGGCAGTAATCTCTTTGGCACTGGCCACAGCAACTTCTTTCAAGGTATGTCTCCAAAGGCAAAGGAGGGGTCTTCATCAAGATCAAAAGCTTCTGCATAGCAAAGGAAACAGTCAACAACATGAATAGGTAACCCACGGAATGGGAGAAGATATTCGCAGATGACACTACAAAGAACTGATATCCAAGATCTATAAAGAACTTCTCAAACTCAACACACACAAAACAGATAATCATGTAAAAAATGGGCAGAAGACATGTACAGACACTTCTCCAAAGAAGACATACAAATGGCTAACAGACACATGAAAAGATGTTTATCACCATTAGCCATCAGGGAGATACAAATCAAAACCACATTGAGATACTACCTTACACCAGTTAGAATGGCCAAAATCAACAAGACAGTAAACAACAAGTGTTGGAGAGGATGTGGAGACAGGGGAACCCTCTTACACTATTGGTGGAAATGCAAGTTGGTGCAGCTTGCATTTGAAAAACAGTATGGAGATTCCTTAAGAAATTAAAAATAGAGTTACCTGATGACCCTGCAATTGCACCATTTACCCCAAAGATACAGATGTAGTGAAAAGAAGGGCCACTTGTTCCCCAATGTTCATAGCAGCAATAGCCATAGTCACCAAACTGTGGAAAGAACCAAGATGCCCTTCAACGGATGAATGGATAAAGAAGTTATGGTCTATATATACAAAGGAGTGTTATGCCTCCATCAGAAAGGATGAATACCCAACTTTTGTAGCAACATGGACGGGACTGGAAGAGATTATGCTGCATGAAATAAGTTAAGCAGAGAGAGTCAATTGTCATTTGGTTTCACTTACTTGTGGAGCATGAGGGATAACATGGAGTACCTTGGGAGATGGAGAGGAAGAATGAGTTGGGAGAAATCAGAGGGGGAGACAAACCACGAGAGACTGTGGACTCTGAGAGACAGACTGAGAGTTTTGGACAGGAGGGTGGACTCTGGTGGGTGGGTGAGCCTGATGGTCAATATTATGGAGGGCAGATATTGCATGGAGCATGGGTGAGGTGCATAAACAATGAATTTTGAAACACTGAAAAAATTAAATTAAAAAAATTTGTATTTTCAGCCTTTCAAATTTTTGCTTAGTGGTGGGAGAATGTACGCATTGTTATTTTAATTAGTAGTCCTTAAGTGGTAGTAAGATTGAATGTGTTTTTATGTATTAATGACTCACTTGATATTTCTCTTCTATAAATTTTTGGCTTATATTCGGTTAGTAAGTCTTATTTATTTGTAGGAGTTCTTTCTTGAAATTAAAACTATCAGTTACATGAGTTGAAACTATCTTTTCCCAAATGGTGGTTTGTTTCAAATTTTATTTAATGTGCCCTTTATCATACAGAAAATTTTAAGCTCAACATGGTCTAATTTATAATAATTTTAGGTTTCAATGTTAAAATATTGAATATTACATGGATATTTACTTCAAATTGTGAAGATTCATTATTTGCCAGTACCTATTGTGTTAATGGACTGAAATTATTAACAGTTCTCTATCATAATGGGTATGATGTTAAGCTTTTTCTGCAGAGCGGTCTTGAAGGACATTCCAGTAGGTATAGGACTTCTTTTTGCTGTTTCTGATGTGTTTCCTTCTGCTGCTTTTTTGCTTCTGCTACATGGCTGGTCAGTGGTGCAAGTGTGGGGAAAATCTGGCAGTGCTCAGTTGTATGTCCAGAATGCTCAGTCCTTTGGCAAATCCTCTGTCCTGGCCTGTATAGTGACTGTCTTTCCAGATCTTTCAGAGGCAGAGACCACATGTTGAGACCTGCTCCAGCCTAAAAAGTCCAGTGGACTTCATGACCTGAGCCGAAGGCAGAGGCTTAACCCACTGAGCCACCAAGGTGCCCTGTTCCTTGTCTTTAAAACTCATCTTGGCTTCTCCTTTTCCTTTATTCTTCACACTAATTTTAGAATTATCTTCTCAAATTCTTCAAAGGTTTCTATGAAGAATCAATTGGTTTTAATTAAATACAGATTCATTTAGGGAAAATTACCATAATTACAATACTGAGCCCTACCATTCATGAACATGGTATTTATCTCCATTTATCCATGGCTTCTTTTTTTGTCTTTTATTAAAAAGTAATTATTTTCACCAAAAATTAGTCTTTGGTACTTTATATATATTTTTTGTTATTCTAATGAATAAGTTTTTTTAAAAATATACTTCTGATGAAAAAAAAGTGTTTTCATGTGTTTATTTATCATGTAAAATTAAGAAAACTTACTGAATTTTCTCATTAAACCTAAATTTTGTTTAGATATTTTCTTGCATTTTGAAGTCACTTTCATATTATTTGTTAATGATGGCAATTTCCTCTTACCATTTCCATTTTTGAAATTCCTCAGTCATCTTTTTGTTTATATTCATCTTTTAATATAATCAATACAATGTTTAATAGAGGTGGTAATAAACACTGTTGCTAGGCTCCTGATTTAAAAGAAAGAAATCTAAGATTTGACTATTTAGTATGGTATTTACTATAATTTTTAGTTAATATCTAGGGGAACTCCCTAGTGTTACTAATTTGTTATCAGTTTTGAATCACAAAAGTTGAATTGTTTAAATGCTTTTTCTCTGTTGAGATAATTGTATGATCATATGACAGCTTGAAATGGAAAATTACGTTAATAGATTTTTCTAAAATTAAAACATCCTTTCATTACTGAATAAACCCTTCTCATCATAAAAGGCATTTTATAACTTGATTCACCAATCATTTAGTCTGGATTTTTCCATACAGGCTAAAAAGTTTAATTAGCTTGTAACTCTCCTTTATTATTGCCCATTTTAATATCAAAGTTTCTCTAGTATCACGAAATGAGCTGGGAGTACTTTTCCTTTTTTTCTTCATAATCTGGAACAATTTGCATAACAATGAATTGTTTATTAATTTAAGAGGGCTTTTCTGTGAATAGTTTTTTGACTATTAGTAATTCCATTTTCTTCACAGTTACACATTTTCTCAGTCTTTCTTTACCAGTGCAACTGAATTTTCATAATTTGTATTTTCCTGAAAGGATATACAATTTATCTACATGTTCATACATTTCTTCATAGTATTTCTAATCTGTTTTTACACATCTGTAAAATGTGTAAAACCCTCATAATTTTCGTTTGTATCTTTGCTTACCAGTCAATATTTCTAAATAAATTTTTTCTCAAAGATTTCTCTTGGTTTCACTGATACTTTCTACTCATTCTTTACTTTTTTCAGTTTTCTGCTTTTATCATGGTACCTTCCCTTGTTTTCTTTTTAGGTTAGCTGTCATTTCTTGTGTGTGTCAAATTTTTTTATCCAATTTTTAGGTCATAAGTATGGCTTTTAAAGACTTTATATTCTGTGCTGCACTAGCTATATCCTACAAATTTTGATGCATTGCAATTAAATTGTTCAGTTTTAAGTATTTTATTATTTTCTTTGTGATTCATTCTTATTTACAATAAGACATATTTATATGTAATATTTACATATTTACAAATGTAATTTAAATTTTCAAATGTATTTGTGCATCATAGGCTTTTTAATTCTAATTCCATTGCATTTTACAAGAGGATTTGTTTGATCATGGATTTGGGTTTGTTTAAACTTCTTTCATAGATAGTACATAGAAAATTTTTATAAATTATATGTGTGTTTGGAAACTGTACATTCTGTGGACATGGTCTCCTGTATATAAATGCACATCTATTAAATTATATTTTTATTCATGGGCTCTATATGGTTTCTGTCTTTTAGATAATTGAATTTTTATTATATATAATATATATATTGTATTATATATTATATGTATATGTTTATATATCCAAGTATATTTTAGATATTATATACTTAACTAATCATCTATATTATATAGTGGATAGTGAATTTACTAGGTTTTCATTATATTTCTGCAATGTTTTCTTTAAATATTTTGAGATTGTCTTGTTACATACATACAAGGATTATTGTATCTTCCTAGCAAATTGTTTCTTTTGTGAAAGAGTGATTTCTTTTAATGTAAAGTCCATTTCTAGGTATTAAATGAATACCCTGGCTTTCTTTCAGTTAGTGTTTGCAAGATGTAACTTGTTCTTAGCTTTATTTTCAGTATTTCTTCTTTTTAAATTATGTTATGTTATGTTATCTGAGTTACACTTAAAAATATGTGAAAGAGATAGTGTTCACCAAGTTATGGATGTCATCTCTGTTTATCCCCAGCCTTTTGTCAGTTGTGAGTAGACCTGGCCAACTAGTGTAGTGATCATGTTTCATAGATATCTAGCTGTAGATAACTTCAGGTTCATGGGAGAAAGAACTATTTGTTTCTTTAAGTCACTGTGCTTGTAGAGTTATCACAGTATAGAGTAGTCAATTCTGACTACTAATTTTATAAGCTGAATTTTAGTTTAACAACTGAATTCCTGTTGTGTTTAATCTGAAAATCTGTCCATTATATGAATTGAATCTGATAAGAATTTGCTGTGATTGCTGTTATGTTTGGCTTTCTATATTAGCTTAGGCTCTCTTTTTATCATGCTTTCCTTGTCTTTTATACCTTTCTCTCTTTCTTAAATTATTAATGGTTAATTTATTCCTTCAAACCTTTTCACATTCTATGGTACATATTTGAAATCAGTCATTCAGTTTTCATTATTTTAGTAATTGGCCTTAAAATTTTAACATACCAACTCATCTTGATATCTGTTTTTGTTTTTTGTTTTGTTTTTTTTTTTAATTTTTTATTTTTTATAAACATATATTTTTATCCCCAGGGGTACAGGTCTGTGAATCACCAGGTTTACACACTACACAGCACTCACCAAAGCACATACCCTCCCCAATGTCCATAATCCCACCCCCTTCTCCCAAACCCCATCCCCCCAGCAACCCTCAGTTTGCTTTGTGAGATTAAGAGTCACTTATGGTTTGTCTCCCTCCCAATCCCATCTTGTTTCATTGATTCTTCTCCTACCCACTTAAGCCCCCATGTTGCATCACCACTTCCTCATATCATGGAGATCATATGATAGTTGTCTTTCTCTGCTTGACTTATTTTGCTAAGCATGATATGCTCTAGTTCCATCCATGTTGTCGCAAATGGCAAGATTTCATTTCTTTTGATGGCTACATAGTATTCCATTGTGTATATATACCACATCTTTTTTTAATTGGTTTATTTCCACTTAGTCTAAAGAATTCAAAGGACCTTAGAGATGTTTTTTACTCTAAACATTCTCAAATTGTCTAGAATTTTTATTCTCATTTTAATTCCCCACTAAATTAGTAGTTGTGATTTTTTATTTAAATAATTTATCTAAAAGAAAAAATTACTTAATATCTAAATTTATCATATTCTAAACAATTTAGAAATTTATAAACAATTTTTTGCTTTCTTGATTCTTTGGGATTTTTTTAGTGAAGATCATATATTGATTGATCTTTCAATGAAAATCTGAATGATAAATATCTCATTTTTTTTAAATGCCTTAATTTTGTGTTAGTATTTGAAATTGTTTTACTGAAACTTTGGAATTTGAGGCTGATGTTATTTTTTCCTAGCCTTTTGAATATTATTTTATTGTTTTTACATTTTTGAGATGATATAAAATTTTAATTCTTTTAAAGATTTATTTTCTTTAAAATTTTACCCTTTTTTTATTTTTTAAGATTTTATTTATTTATTTGACAGGCAGAGATCACAAGTAGGCAGTAAGGCAGAGAGGTGGTGTGGGGGTGGGGCTGGGGGGTGGAGCAGGCTCCCTGTTGAGTAGAGAGCCTGATGTGGGGGGCTGGATCCCAGGACCCTGAGGTCATGACCTGAGCCAAAGGCAGAGGCTTAACCCACTGAGCCACCCAGGCACCCCAAAACTTTACCCTTTAAAAAAAATCCTTCATTTTCACCATAATGTCTACAAGTTTGGTTTGTATTTATTTATTGGAGTCAGGCTCATTTATATTTATTCAGTCCAAGGTTTGTTTTTTCACCTGTTCTGGACAATATTCAGCCATTGTTTCTTTGGAATTTGCCTATCCTACAACGAATTCTATTATTCGGATACTTTTTTTATGTGACGTAAGTTGGAGCCTCACATTGATGCCTTCATAATTCTGCTTTTGTACTGTCTAGCTTCATCTTTCTCTTTTGCTTCCTGGATAATATAATGATATTTAGTTCCCAGTATATATATTCTTCTTGAATTGAGCTCTCTTTGATGCTACACACTTTCAGCAAGTGTATATTTGATTTCTTTTTGAAACCCTCCTATTTTTCTTTATCTCTACCTATAGGACTCTACTCCTTCCTTTTTACTTTAAATAAATTTTAAAATACTTACTTTGTGGACACTTTAGATGGTTTTATTTCACAAGTCTTTTGGGGTACTAATTCTCCTATTCATTACATCTTCCTTCTCTCCCTCATGGTGGAAATCCCTTTTAGGACTTCCTTTTTTTATATTTTTAGTTTTTTTCCTGTGTGTGTGCTCTATGAGGCCCACATTGTGGAAGTAGTTTCCAGAGTGGTTTTTAGTTTACATTTGTCAGTGCCCTCAGAGATTAATTGGTCCAGTATCAATTTTTATGTATATTTCTGCACTACTGGCATACTGTAAATTAGAAATTTATATATGCAGAATAGTTCTGAGGTTTCAGTTTGTAAGCAGTTAAATATAAATAAATAAATACTAAATAAATAAATAAATAATCCTAGTCAGACATGGAACCTTACTGCTGACTTTTCTCGGCCCAAGGGCATAATATCTCTAATTCCATTTTCATTAAGAGGGAAGATACCTGGAGGTCCAAGTCTCATTCAGGTACTACAGTGCCAACCCTGTGGCCTTTCTGGAATAATACTCTAGTCTTTACATGTTGGGATAATTTTAGATTTCCTATTTCCCTTATCTCATATTTTACATCTTTTATTAGAATGTTACCTCATGTGCTTTGCTTTGCTGACTTCAAGTTCTTGACACCTGGACATTTTTCTTTTTTTAAGGTCAGCTATGTTTTTTCTTTATTTTACTTATTATATTTTACTCAGCATTTTTACATGTTTGAAATGAGGTAGAAGTCTGTAAAGTCTGTATTTTAGACCACCGTGTTGTAAAACTTGAATTTGGTCAATGTTTATATTCATATTTTACTATTTTAATTTTTTAACATAATTATAGACTTACATAGACTGAATTTATACTGCTTTTTCCAATTAGTGCAGTTCTTGCCATTATGAAAAATAATTCTTAACTATTTGTATTCTTTTAGATTTACACCATCATTACCTGAACAATATAGGTTTTTTTTTTTTTTCCTTTTTCTTCTTTTTTTTTTTTTTTAAATTTTTTATTTTTTATAAACCTATATTTTTATCCCCAGGGGTACAGGTCTGTGAATCACCAGGTTTACACACTTCACAGCACTCACCAAAGCACATACCCTCCCCAATGTCCATAATCCCACCCTCTTCTCCCAAACCCCCTCCCCCCAGCAGTTTTGTGAGATTAAGAGTCACTTATGGTTTGTCTCCCTCCCAATCCCATCTTGTTTCATTTATTCTTCTCATACCCACTTAAGCCTCCATGTTGCATCACCACTATATAGGTTTTTTAAAAAAATATTTTATTTATATATTTGTTTGAGAGAGAGAGCATGGGAGCAGGAGTGGGGAGGAGCAGAAGGGAGGGAGAAGGAGGGGGAACGAATTTCAAGTAGATTCTGCACTGAGTGGGGCTCTCAATCTCAGGACCCTGAGATCATGACCTGAGCTTAAACCAAGAGTCAGCCACTTAACTGACTGAGCCACCCAGGCACCCCTGGGTTTGTTGTTTTATTCTTAACTTTTGGCTTTGGGATATAAATATATATAATTTCTTTTTGCTACCTTGAATAGTAATGTAGAACATTGATTTACTATATATATTACATAGGTATTATAGTGATGATCTGCTACTAGGTTAATCTCTTGCATAAAGTTTGAATTGTATTAGAAAATCAAAAGAACAGGGTTTAAAGAGATTCACATATCAAAAACTAAAGTCAAATGCTGATAATGTTTGCAAAACAGTGTTTAAATTAATTCATTATAATCCACAGTCTGGCTTTATGGCTGATAAACTAATTCTTTTTCAGTGTTGAAGTCTTGATCAAATTCAGGTGCTGTTTATTGCTGTCATAGCTCACAGAGACTGAAGTAGAAATCCAGAATATTAGGTTGTTGACTCACAATGAGTAATGTGTCAGGCAGAATGAATGAATTCTCTTGTTACTTGATCATTACATTTTCTCTATATAGATAAAAACATGAAAAGAAAAATTATCAGGTAGTTGTTTGGCTATTTTGGAATCACAAGAACAGATGTTTAACAGTTTTTTGAGATTTAATATTATCAGGGCCTCATAACTTGATATATCAGTGCCCATAATAGGAACATTCCTGTCTGATGGACCTTTATTCCCATACATCTAACACAACCTTTCCTGCATTGATAATGATTGCATGATCAGTGGCTGTTTCCTCAGTGGCTCCTCTGTACTCTGTATTTATGCTTCTGTTGCTAAATAATCTTGCTTTGCGTTGATGTTGGCTATTTTGAATTATTTATTGTCTTCAATCAGTTTCCAGCTAAGTTTTTGTTAACCATGAAGGCTTTCTGTCTTCTTAATGTATTTGACTTTAGAATACCATTTCTATGTCTTATCTACCATTGTTATTACTAGAACTATCTGCTAAGATTAATTGAAATCTTCACATTACTTGGTTACCACGGTATATTCTTTTATGAGCATTCTGTCATTTAAACTTGTAACACAGCCTTGTGAAGGAGAAATTGTTGTTATACCTGTTTTGCTGATGCGTAAAGTTCTAAGTGACCAACTTATCCAGTGAGTTTGTGACAGGTTCATAATTTATATTTAGGGCTATTAACTTCAGAACACTTTTACCCACTTAAGTTTCACTGGTTCTTGGAATGAAGAGAGAGAAATACCTCTTTCACATTTCTTTGTAGCCAAATGATAGTATATTAGATTAGAATTATAATGATCATCCTCATTTTATATGTGAGGAAATAGATCTAGAAGCTCAGGGTTTTATCTAAGACCACAGCTGATTAGTTGCCAGTCAAGCCGAGACTGGAACGATAACCTGTTAGTCCTGGGATCTTTCCAGCGATTCCAGTGTTATCTCCTTCTTCTCATTTCCCTTCTACATCTTCCTGTTGTAATATGTACACATTTCATTTACAGGACTTCCTGAGAAAGACCAGTTATGAAGTGATTGTGGTTGTGTATTGAATTAATGGTATTTACATATCTGTACAGACACACAATCATAAAGATGAA
Source organism: Mustela nivalis (assembly GCF_964662115.1). Classification (NCBI taxonomy): domain Eukaryota; kingdom Metazoa; phylum Chordata; class Mammalia; order Carnivora; family Mustelidae; genus Mustela; species Mustela nivalis. Next base: position 31,495,833 of record NC_139030.1, on the reverse strand, counting down.
GAAATGACTGCCATCATTACTAGGACATGGACACTAAGGTTTTTGGATGTGGTGGTCAATTTTCTTTTCTTTTTTTTTCTTTTTCTCCCCTAAACTATACATCTTTTTAAACTAACTGAGCAAGTATGGATATTTGTAACACAATAAGAATGAGGGATACAAAAATCGGAGTTTCAAATACAACCTTAAACAAACAAAATCTGTGTGAAAATTTCTATCTAGTACTCAGCAGGCTATAACTAGCTAAGTAACTAGTTCAGAGAGACATCCCACTGGGAGCAATCCCTTTTTCATATATTCTGAGTGGAAAGTTTTTGGCTTTGCAAAGAATGGCCTCTTTCTAGTTAACATTCAGAAACATTATCATTGTCCAGCTGAGCTGCTGTGTGGGGCAGCCATCCTAAGACTCTGTTCTCTTTCATTTCTAAAATGATTGAAATAACATGGTAAAGATTCAGTCCTTTGAAGCCAGTTGTATATAGGAATTATATGACAGTAATCCCAGATGGGTGCGGTTTTGTTTTTGTTTTCTAATTTTTAGGGACCATTATGCCTGTGCAGGATGTCAGCTTGGCAGATTTGAAGATCAAAGTTCTTTTTTTAGGTACAGCATATATGCCAAAGCTAAGACATCTCTCTAGGCTCACTGTGCCCATGTGTACTAACTCTTAATAATAGCTGCCAATTCCAGCAAGAAAGAAAGCAATTAAGTGCCCATACTCATCCCTCCTTTGTTGAGTCTGACAGGCAAGGTGACATTGTGATGATGCATTACTGGTGATGGAGTCACCAGGAATTGAACAAACCAAGCATTATTACCCCAAGTAGCCAAAAGAGCATTCTTTGAGAAAACAGTTAATTTGTGAGGCTATCTGAAATACTTGAGAATCCAACACTATAGATGTAAAGGTAGAATTGCAGACTTCAGAAGTAAATAATCAATATAAAATGTAAAGGACTAGGGTAGTTTTCCTATTAGTGTAGACTCTTTCCCCAGGGAGTGACTTTACATTGCTTTTCACTTTTAGGGGATTTATTTCAGCTTTATTATTTATATATGTTATATATATATAAATAATACTTAAATATAGTTTTCCATTAAAATTTAAATATAGTTTTCCATTAAAATTAGATATAGTCTAATATTATTTAAAATATAAACAATATATTTAAATAGTTGTATATTTAAAATATACAACTGACAAAGATAATGGCTTTGCATAGACATTGATCTCCTCATTTAAAAACCTGAAAGGCTGAAATTTTCCTAACATGTTAAAACTGGGGCTGAAAGGAAACAACATTCAACAGGAAAATATTGTTGTGAATAGAGTTCGGCAAATTGGGAAGATCCATTTTTTACCAATTTCAACTTGTATGAAGTGAGTTTTCACATGGTTAATTAGCAAACACTTATTCAGTGCCTATCTATGTGCAGTTCCTGTGTTAGGTATTGAGGTTAACAGAATGGTTCCTGCTACCCATTAATTTACTATTTAGGTGGAAAGGCAGATGAGTAGCTAGGGCAGTAGTACACTACAGACTGCATTTGGAAATGTGGGACATGCCCCAATCTGGAAGAGCAATCAGCTAAAACTACCCACCAGAGGTGACAGTGGAGGTGAATCTTACAAGAATCAAGTTAGGCAGTAGAAAGGGGACTCCGATCCTAAAGGAATTGTTAAGACCATGGGGCAAGCACTAATGGAAACAATCTCATCGAAATAAGACCATCTTACCCCACTTTCTTTTCAGACTGCAATCTGACTTGGAAAGAGCCCTTGTTTCCTATCCCTTAAAAATCTAAACTGACTTTGACCTGCAAATATTATATAATGATACAGTTTCTACTTGTGCACTAGTTACATAATTTTGTGTTTTCCTTGCTTTTTGGTATCATCTTCCTTGACAAGGAAGGAGTTAATTTTATCTTGTTCAACATTTTCTAGGCCCTATTGTATATTATGCCAAACCCAGTCATCTATTTTTTTCTTCTCTCTACTGATCTGAATCCAGGGATTTTTCCATTAATTTTGTTCTTAATTAACTCTTAAATGTTGCTTCAAGGCTAACTGCTTATATATTTAGATGTAGAATTTCATAATGTCAAGAATGATATTTTAGCCAAAATATTGTGAAGAAAAATATACCTATATTTTGAATGAAAAGAAATTAATTTATTGAAATCTTGCTGTCTTAATACACATGATTATAGCTCATGGTCACTTGTGTTTATAAGTAAAAGGAACCATTTACTATTTACTTTTCCTAGTTTTGTCTACCCTTTTTTCACAGCTCAGTTTAAACAACTACTTTCCTTTATACAAAATCCAGTTGCTTTCATCATTTAAAAAGTACATAGAACAGAATATCCTTTGTTTTTCAAACATAAATTGGAAAAAAATGAGAGAAGTTGGTCATACTTCAGATATCTGAAAATATTAACACTTAATGGTTTCCAAAGCCTATAAATACAAATGCTTTAAAATTATCCATATACAAATCACAGTGGTGTACCATATAAAACTTTAACAAATTGTCTGACTTTTCTTCTTCATCCTTTTTTTTTTCTCCTTATTAAACACAATAACATTCTAAGATAATGTGTGCTAGCTTCTTTGTTTGTGTAACAGTTCTTGACGTGAATCTTTCCAAGCATAGTAACGAGTATGAATTGTGCTCGCCTAAAGGCTATGAAACTCAGAAACTGTGAAATGGAGTTCAAGCACAGCCCTTTATAGCTTGGTGGAAGTTCAGCTGTAGTTTGGGATAATTTAGTCAGCAGTTTCAAAAAATGCTTTGAAAACTATCTGCACATAAGCATTCTTGTACTGGGCTGTTGGAAGTATTTTTCCACTCATTATAAATTTCCTACTTTGTAGGAATAAAGATCACCCATTGAATGTTTGCTAGTTGGACTGCTAATTGAAATGTTTGAATAATTGATATACAGTGCATTGAATATCCTTCATTGCAAATCCCTTTAACATGTTACCCCAGGATTTTGGTTTAGGAAATATGGTGGGTAGGAACCACATTTCAGAAGTTCAATCTTACTATCTATTGTTTCACATATTTCTGTTTAACATTTTCCCACCAAACTTAATTCAGTTACATAAATAAGATTTAAAAAAAAAATCTCAAACTACTATCTAAATGTATTTCGTCTAGTCTTTTGATTTTCTCTTCCAAAATGAAATTTCATGGTCATCTGTTGGTTGAGAAGATACAATGAAAACTATGGTAAAAACCCACTGGAATTCCTTGCATTCAACAAATCTTTATTGAATGTCTACTTTTGATCCAGAACCATTAGAATAAATGTAATCACTCAAGGAAATAGTATTAAGTATGTTTGACAGCCAAGGATTCTTTCTGATTTCTTTCTTGAAGGGAATTCTAAAAGTTGTCTTCAATATAAAATGTATTATAATACAGTAAGTATGATTACAGGCATTTTCACATATGACATTTATTTCATAATAAAGGAGTTGGAAAGGTCTGGATTCCAGTCTTAAATCTTCTGTTTACTGGCCATCTGGCCTCAAGAATATAACTATATTTGTCTCTTCTAACTTAAGCACTAACTTCAGCAGTGCCTGCATATTCTAGTGGCTTCAGTTTTCCTCTCAACATCTACCTGAGATAGCTGCCCCGCACAGCTCCAGGATGGCCCTGGTTCTGGGTTTCCTTCCTTTTGTCCTTAAACCCTAGGTAGGGAGGAAGTACATTCCCTGCTTTTGCTAATTCCTGGGTTCCCTCCTGAGAGCTCTTTCCACTTTTCCATCACCCTTGTAAACCGTCTTCCAGCTTACACTCCCTCTGTTTGAAATACCTGGAGTGGTATTTATCTTTCTGACTAGACCTTGATTGATATAAATCTGTATGTTCCCATTTCCTCCTCTGAAAATGGAGATAAAATTACCTACTTCAGAGGGCTATTTTGAGGTTACAGTTTTAAAATACCTGAGTAATACAGTCAGAGGGGGAATAACAGACAATCTAGCAGTGGAGGAAGGGTGCTCTAAAGAGGGAGGAGATAGGAAATGTTGACAAAAGGAAAATAACATTTATTTAGTGTTTCGTTTTTTCCCCAAAACCCTAACCCTGCAAGGTTATCATCATTATTTTCATTAAGATGAAGAAAATGAGACTTGTAGGTACATGGTTAACATAAAAATCAGAACTCAAGTCTTTCCATTCACTAAATTTATATCCTTTGTTTTGTTTTTCTGTCTACTATGATGACTCCTGTTAGAAAAATTTCAAATATAAACTGTGTACTAAACAGGATTGAATTAGGGATGGATCTTTAGTCATTTTCAAAAAGCAGAGCAAAAAAAAAAATTAAGATATATTAATTTATTAGAGAGAGAGAGGGCGGGAAGGAGGAACAGAGGAGAGGGGGGGAAGATTCTCCAGCAGACTCCCTGCTGAATGCTGAGCCTGATGCAGGGCTCCATCTCACAACCCTGAGGTCATGACCTGACCCCAAACTGAGAGTCACGTACTTAACACTAGGCAGGCACCCCTTAACGCAGGCACCCCTCAGAGCAAAATTTCTTAAACAATTCTGCTTTGTTTACATGAGTGAAGAAAAATACTGTTCATTTAAAACACACATATACTTTTTAGAAGGATGGAGTTCTAACCCTGTCTTAATTTAGCACTTGTATCTAGAACACCTCTTATCTAATGTTCAGTTATTTGCATTTTTTAGCCCTTTGTGCAGATGATCAGGATAAGTTATGAATCAAATGTTTTGCCTTTAATTGCCCATATTGTCCACGTGAATGCCACTTTTAATTACCATCTGTTTCCCTTTTTGCTGTTTTATCCACAGGGTCTAGTAAATCGTTTTCTATTATCAAAAATAAATCAGGTGACAAGGCTCAGAAATTGTTTGTGGAAGAATATAAATCTCTGATCTGAGTAAGAGAGGGATACCTTAAAATAAATATTCCAGGTGAGAAACTTAGGCACTGTAGCAGGTGCAAATTCCCACCTCACTTTTTAAGTTTGTGAACTTCAGAAGGACTTGAAGAAGTTTCTGTATGATAAAAATAAGGATCTTTGAATTTTGTTTAGACATTCCTTTGTGTTTTTGGCAGTTTTACAGACAAAACAGTATAGTTTACATAAGGAAAAATAACATGGAAAATGATATAATAGCATGACAGGATACATGAAGAGAACTTCAAAAGCTCCTGACAGCTGTGGAGGGTGAGCTCATATTTTGTGGAATGTAGCAGGGAAGACAGGTGAGCACAGACCTCAGATTTCCCATATGTGAGGTACCTGGGAGGTCTATGTACTACTGTGGGAAGCGATGATTTAAGGAAGTAAAACTTTAACTGGATACACATCAATGAGGAAACCAATATTGATAAAATAAAAAGGAATCTCAAGGAATGTGGATATCACTTCCAAGAATTTTGCTCACATTTACTTAATTGATTTTAACTTTGTTTCTCATTAGATGTTTTGTTTTTGCATTCATTTGCCTAGAGCCATACCACCCTGGATTGTGATCTCCTTAGATGTTATGAGACTGAGCAAAGTTTAGTCCAAAGTTAAGTTGTTGGGGAAAAAAGACCACCTAGGAGAGTTGTGCATGTGATCACTTAACTCTAGAGTTACTGATGCAATAAGAAATCCATGAAATATGGAGAGTTTTGCAAAGTCTGCCACAATGGACATTGTGAGCCTATAAAGTCATCTGCTAAGTCACTCTGATTAAAACATTATAACTGATCTCTGAAAATAATGGCTTTTTCTTCACTTCTGCCTTCCATAGTTCACACAGATTACTTGCATTGCAAATTCTAACCTACAGCCACTTAGGGAAGCTTTCAGAAATAGTAATTCTTATCCTTACCAAAATTTTCTGATAGAGACAAGTGATAAGAGATAATCTAGCACGGTTATGTTTTCTTTATATTTGATCAAATAAGCATTTTGCCTTATTTCTAGGAAAAATGATGCAGTATGTACTTATGAAAAATGAAATAAAAATAGTCAAATAATAAGTGATCAGAACTTTAATATGATACTGTGCTAGTAATTGCTTTCCAGGTTTTGCTCCTGTATTTGTATTTGTATCTTGGGTATAAAAGTCAGTCCAAGTTGCAAAAAAAAAAAAAAAAAAAAAAGAAAGAAAGAAATCCATGAAATAATATGGATTCTTAAACTGAACCTCCCCAAACAAAATCTGAAATTGATATGGGGAAGGTTGGAAAATAGTTTTATAACTTTTGATTGTTATTATGTTATTTATCTTAATCTTCATTTGATGTTTATGTTACTGGATATTGTTTGATTCAATACTATTTGATTGAGGAAATCAAGCAATAACATTTTTTGATAGCTATTAGATGCCTAGCACTGGAGGACTTACATAAGTACCTCATTTACACTCAAAATAACCCTCTTGAAGATGCACATTATTTACCCCTGTTTTGTACATAAGGAAATTGAGGCTCAGGGATGCCAAATCTATTAATAGAGAGCTTGGATAGGAAGAGAAAGGACAAAGTGTCAGACTGATGGGTAAGAGCCTTGAAAGAGTGCCAAGAGTTTTAAAATTTTTAAGGGTCTAATGATTTTAAAATGTCTTAAGTGTTAATTTTTAGGTTGTAGGGTTAGGCTAAAATGAAGCCTTTAATTGGACAAAATGTGCTTCAAATTGTTGGTACTCCTTGAAGGGACGTGGCAACTTTTTAATCATAAAGGGATAGAGACCCCAGGATTTATGCCAATCTCCAATTTATCTAAAAGTCCTCCCACAATTTCAACATGCTACCAGCACTGACTGTGAATGAGTATGGCTATGAAAATACATAAAGTATGGCTGTGCCATTAATCAGGTGCGATCTTTCAAAGCATCATAAATTACAGTGATCAATGCCAAGTCTCATCTTGATGACTTGGGGACTAAACCCATGGATCAGCCTGACAGAGACAAATAAGAAACTAAATAGGGACGTGATAGTCTGTTAGAGGTGAGAGCTACTTGTTAGATTTTCAGACATGTCATTTGTGAAAGATGGTGGATAATTTGAAACTCTGCGTGCCTCTCATCTATGATTCCTTATGCTTATAATTGGAGGGTTTTTTTTTGCCATTCTTTGCAGATTTTATTTTGGTTTGAAACAAAAAAAATCAATATCCAAGTTATTATCAAAACATATATTCTGCCCAAATTTTGAATGAATTTAAATTAAAAGCAAAAAAAATCTATATTTCCCTTTTTTGTGAGATTGTAGTTAGAGATTCAATGAGAAATTTTAGATTGATTTCTTAAAAAATACATTTTTTCTGACAATGCAATACCGTTGGTAACTGAAACTTGAAAAATTAGTAACAACATGAACAAAAATACATGCCTGCATTTTCATTGTCACTGTAATAATTGCAAGTGTTCTTATAGATATTCAAATATAAAATTTTTAAAAATCTACTTATTAAAAAGTAACTGAATATAATCTGTAGTTGTCAGACGTCTTCCCCATGATACTCAGTATTACTTGAAGCATCGGTGTTTAAGAAAACAGAAACCAGTGCATATGTCTTTGATAACAGAATGAGAGGCATCCATAATTGTGAGACACCAGGGAAGGAAAGACAGGAACTCACTTAGCTTACAGAATGGAATGGTCAATCTCAGAGCTCCTGCTGGAGCTTCTACAGAACTCTGGTGTGTCCAGGTGTCTAGCTTAGCCAGCTGCACTGAAGTGAGTGATTCCTAAGAAGACTCATCAGTTCTCACAGCTGCTTGGAATACTTAAGTGGATACTTTGCAGAACTTCACCCTGAAGTTCCTACAGATTTCACATCTGATATCTGTGCACATGTCAAACATTATCTGCTGCCAGTGAATAATAGTTTTATCTCTTTCATTTCCCAAAGCTCACATAAGTGACTGCCAATGGCAGAATCTAACCCTACAGGAAATCACGTAGGAAAAAGGATTCCAGGGAATGGGTTAGTAGTCTCTTCTGTGGTGCTGAGAAAGTTACTGAATGTAATGGCAGTGATGTTGACAACAATTAATCCAGCACAGTTCAGTCACCTCATCATCCTATGATATTCTTTTACCTGTATTTAAACTTTTGACTCCCACCCTCATCACAACCACCAAATCATCATTTTAACATTACATACATATGCATAACCCTCATATGACTGAAGCCATGATCAATTTCTCTAGAATAAGGAAGGATACAAAGTCCCATGTGTATGGTACCCATCTCTTGGTGATATTCAAACCTTTACTAGCCAAGTCAAATCCTTATTTTATTATATTATTTCATTTTATTTTATTTTATTCTATATTTAGACCACACTCACAAGCGGGGAGGTCAGGGAAGAGCAGAGGGAGAAGAAGAAAGAGAATCTTAAGTAGGTTTCATGCCCAAAGGGGAGTCCTGTGTGTGGCTTGATATCACAACCCCGAGATCTTGACCTGAGCCCAAATCAAAAGTCAGATGCCTAACTGACTGAACCATCCAGGTTCCTCTCTAATCCCTCTTTTACATCCTGTAGCCTAAAGACCAAATAACAGGGTTAGAAGAATGAACACACAATATGTTAGAAAGTAGGGTGGTAGACTTGTCTGTTTACTTCATATTGATTGAAAGGGTCCGTGAGTGGATCTGATGAAGAGACATCAACCATTATCCAGAGATTCTGAACTTAGAGTTTGAAATTGTGATCACATGGGTTATTTCCTTTGGGGTTGGTTAATGTATTTGCATGCAAGAAGGAGAGTGAACCATTTATTCTGTAACCATAAAACAGGCTTTTTAGTCATTAGAGCTTCTTATCAAATGTTTCTGGTCCACCTGAACAAGTAGTAAGATTGCTTTTTGCCCATGCTTTTATATATATATATATATATATAGAGAGAGAGAGAGAGAGAGAGAGAGAGCGCTCATGCGCATGTGCACACACACAATGGTCATGTGACTTATTTTGAAAATGAAATATGAGCAAAAATGACATAAGCTCTAAAGGTCATGCAAGATTTGCCATGCTGTCTCTCTCTCCCACAATTATGGGCAGTAATGCAAATACCAGCTCTTTCATGAAGATGATAAGTAACAGAACCTCTACCTAGGCTTTAAGGGCAAAAAATGCATGGGAAAGGGACACTTGTGTGACGCAGCCAGTCAAACATCTGACTCTTGGTTTCGGCTGGGGTTGTGCTCTCAGGGTCATGGGATCGAGCCCCATGTTGGACTTCACATTTGGTGTGGAGTTTGCTTTGAATTCTCTCTCCCTCTGCCCTTCCCACTCATTCTATCTCTCTAAAATGGATGAATGACTCTTTAAAAAAATATTTAGGAAAAAGCCAGGATAATAATTAGAGACCAGAATATTATAAGTATTAACTTTCCTGACAGTTTAGATCTTATTCTCACCAAAAAAATAATTATGTGACATGATAGAGGTGCTGGCTAATGCTATAATGGCAGTTGTGTTGCAATATATAAATATATCAAATCAATATTTTATACACCTTAAACTTGCACAATGAAAAATGTGTGGAAGAAACACAGAAACTTTTCAGTTGGTGTTAACCAACTGATACTTAGGGTTTTTTTTTTTTTTATTACTGCAGACTAACAAATCCTATTCTGAATAATATATCCACTATTAAATCTGAAAAGAAATGCAATATCAAGTTTTAAGGTTCAAAAGTTATCCAATATTTGGAAAGCAAAACATTTAATGCATCCTAGAAAATAGAAGGATATTGAGCAGGTTCAATGTGTTTCTGATTACATTAAGGTTTATTATATGCATATAACTTTTCATAAAATGTCATCACCATTGGGATTATGGAGGCATGAAGAGGTTATTAAATCCCAGTGGTGATGGTTTGTCTACATAATATTTGGGAGTGCCCATTTTCTTTCCTGAGGCTTACAGAGATGGTCTGAACTGGCCCATTGGTCAGCATATGCCTAACCCAGTTCCAGGTGCTTGTAGATATCTTATTCACCTCTCAAAATAAACTATATCTTTAAAAATTGACACCCTTTCAGAGAATCCAAAGGATTCTTGAGTCTTCAAAATGAGGGTGTATAGGTCAGATTAATGCAATGATTTACCTGGGAGAAGTATACTGCAATGAAATAAATGAGGAGGGTCAGTCTTAGTTCTTGATAGCTGTGTTACTTGGTTTAAGTACGTAAGTTTTGAATTCTAATTTTGTTTTATAAAAATTAAGGATAATAATAGCTACCCCATAAATTATTGTGAGGTTTGATCACTGTGTCAAACCATAGTGATTATTCAAGATATAAAGTGGGTTTTTAATATTTACCTTTCAAATTTTTATCCAGAATATGCATATGAGATGGTTTGGATCATAGATTTCTTAGTAACCATTTCACAGTAAATAATAAATATGTCCATCTCCCTTGCCACAGCTTATCAACAGGGTAACATGATGAGAGTAAATGGGAACTTCTCCCATATGAGTAGCTAGACAGTCTGTATGCAGGCAATGAGGAAGACATATTTTTCTCCGCTTATACAGGGAAAGGAGGTAGCTGCCCTGCTTTACTCTTGAAAAGATCTTCTTAGAAATGTAATGGTTCCTAATCCTTGCTTTCATTTGATATTATCATTGACCATATTCTTTGATATATTTGGTATATGCACATATTTGCATCAGTTGAAATTTGCAATATGTATATCAAGTTTTCAAGAAAATAATGGCTGATTTTCCCAGTGTTCTCTAGTAATAGGTAAAAAGCCTTCAGTCACCCAAATCCTGTCACCACCTTTTCCTTCTAACAATCCTGTTAACTCTGCTACTTGTTAGCATTTTAAAAAAATAATAAAAACAAAAAAGTTTTGGGCAGCTGACAATGTCCAGAAGGTACATGGCACAGGGCAGTAGCTGCAAGATGTTTTCTTCTGAAACTAGAAAGTCATGGAGCATGAAAAAACCCTTTCTAGACAATGTGAAGTGAAACAGGAAAATACACTCCAATTACTGTCCTACATAAATATCCAAGGGGAACAAAGAGCATCAGTCAGGAGGCTATTGTCTCCCTAATTATGTTCCAAATTGGAAATGGCAACTTGTTTTCTTCCTCACATAATAGTTCTCTAAATAAATTGTCTTCTCCCGCTGTCTGCTGCTCTCTTGAGGATTTGGTTATTTAGGGATAAAGAAGAATTCCTGGTTGTGAAAAACATGGGTTATGAGCCAGCTCCCTGCCTTAGAGAGAAAATGGAAATGAATACTAGGGTTATGACATGTTCAAAGTTAGATACATTTTAGCAATTCATTTGTTGTGATTTGGGTACTAGGGAAGGCTTTTATAAATTTTACGTATATATCTTTTGACTATTGGAATACTGGCTTACCACACAGTAATGAATGAAAATCACAAACAGAATATTTGATAATGTCTTTATCTTAAAGTATTGTGGTAGTTCTTCAAAATAAGAGTTTAACTGATGGGGATTTAAGAGAAAACTTTTCATTACTATTAGTTCATCTTTATCATCTACTTATGTTTTCTTTCTGTATATTCTTTAATAAATATGTATTGCCCTCAGAAAACTTTCAAAATCATCCTTAAAATTTAATGCTGAATTTTTTTCTTAGCGACTTTCTCTATGAAGTACTTATATAATTTTTCTTTTTTATTAATTTTTTATTTTTTATAAACATATATTTTTATCCCCAGGGGTACAGGTCTGTGAATCACCAGGTTTACACACTTCATAGCACTCACCAAAGCACATACCCTCCCCAGTGTCCATAATCCCACCCCCTTCTCCCAAACCCCCTCCCCCCAGCAACCCTCAGTTTGCTTTGTGAGATTAAGAGTCACTTATGGTTTGTCTCCCTCCCAATCCCATCTTGTTTCATTGATTCTTCTCCTACCCACTTAAGCCCCCATGTTGCATCACCACTTCCTCATATCAGGGGGATCATATGATAGTTGTCTTTCTCTGACTTATTTCGCTAAGCATGATATGCTCTAGTTCCATCCATGTTGTCGCAAATGGCAAGATTTCATTTCTTTTGATGGCTGCATAGTATTCCATTGTGTATATATACCACATCTTCTTGATCCATTCATCTGTTGATGGACATCTAGGTTCTTTCCATAGTTTGGTTATTGTGGACATTGCTGCTATAAACATTCGGGTGCACGTGCCCTTTTGGATCACTATGTTTGTATCTTTAGGGTAAATACCCAATAGTGCAATTGCTGGGTCATAGGGCAGTTCTATTTTCAACATTTTGAGCAACCTCCATGCTGTTTTCCAGAGTGGCTGCACCAGCTTGCATTCCCACCAACAGTGTAGGAGGGTTCCCCTTTCTCCGCATCCTCGCCAGCATCTGTCATTTCCTGGCTTGTTGATTTTAGCCATTCTGACTGGTGTGAGGTGATATCTCATTGTGGTTTTGATTTGTATTTCCTTGATGCTATAGACCAATATCCTTGATGAACACAGATGCGAAAATACTCAACAAAATATTAGCCAATAGGATTCAACAGTACATCAAAAAGATTATTCACCACGACCAAGTGGGATTTATTCCAGGGCTGCAAGGTTGGTTCAACATCCGCAAATCAGTATGTGTGATACAACACATCAAAAAAAGAAAGAACAAGAACCATATGATACTCTCAATAGTTGCTGAATAAGCATTTGACAAAGTACAGCATCCCTTCCTGATCAAAACTCTTCAAAGTGTAGGAATAGAGGGCACATACCTCAATATCATCAAAGCCATCTATGAAAAACCCACCACAAATATCATTCTCAATGGAGAAAAACTGAAAGCTTTTCCGCTAAGGTCAGGAACACGGCAGGTATTTCCATTATCACCACTGCTATTCAACATAGTACTAGAGGTCCTAGCCTCAGCAATCAGACAACAAAAGGAAATTAAAGGCATCCAAATCGGCAAAGAAGAAGTCAAATTATCACTCTTCGCAGATGATATGATACTATATGTGGAAAACCCAAAAGACTCCACTCCAAAACTGCTAGAACTTATACAGGAATTCAGTAAAGTGTCAGGATATAAAATCAATGCACAGAAATCAGTTGCATTTCTCTACACCAACAGCAAGACAGAAGAAAGAGAAATTAAGGAGTCAATCCCATTTACAATTGCATCCAAAACCATAAGATACCTAGGAATAAACCTAACCAAAGAGACACAGAATCTATACTCAGAAAACTATAAAGTACTCATGAAAGAAATTGAGGAAGACACAAAGAAATGGAAAAATGTTCCATGCTCCTGGATTGGAAGAATAAATATTGTGAAAATGTCTATGCTACCTAAAGCAATCTATACATTTAATGCAATTCCTATAATTTTTTTTTTTTAATGTTACTGTGTTTAAACTTTGTCAGTGAAGTATCATCTCAGTTGTAAGGTGAAAACTTCAGGGGTGGATACTGTGTGGATAACCTGCTCTGAGTTTACTTATTTGTTAGATTTTTGGTCCTTTATTCACAGAATCTATTTTTATTCTTAAAAATGGTTATCAACTATTATTATCTTCTGTGATTATAGCTAGGATATGAAATCTTTATTATGGTCCAAAGTTAATTTTTTCTCAGTTCAACTGAAAGTGTTTTTAATTTCCTACAAATGTAAACTGTTCATGGTTTTTGATGTATTGATATGTCTTTAGGAAGGTTTATTTATTTTGTGTTCTAAATCTTCTTTAAATCTTCTGTATCAAACGATTGGTAGATAGTCCTTGGTAGATTTTTATCTTCATAATATCCTGTCTTTCAGTATGACTGATAACATAATGTTTTGACAAAGTGAAATTACAAAAACTAAAGACATATCATAAAACACAAAGAAGGAAAAGCTCAAAACACCTTTAAAGGAAAGTTATAGAAGCTTCATTCTTCAGTGTCATTTTCCTGGGACAGATATAGCATGGAATATATCATGGTAAGAAATTTAGTAATTGATTTAATGTGGTACTGTCAAATAGAAGAATACAAATGATAATTTTGTAATCAATTAGAAACCTTTCTTAATTCTGATTTTTAGTGTGTTTTTCTTTTTTCTTTTTTCTTTTAAAGATTTTATTTATTTATTTGACAGACAGAGATCACAAGTAGGCAGAGAAGCAGGCAGAGAGAGAGAAGGAAGCAGGCTGCCCACTGAGCAGAGAGCCCAAGGCAGCGCCAATCACAGGACCCTGGGATCATGACATGAGCCAAAGGCAGAGACTTTAACCCATTGAGCCACCCAGACGCCCCTGCTTTTCTTTTTTTAAAGAATAGCTGACTTCCACCCTTGATCAATCACAAGGACAGTTGTCAGGGCTTTGTTTATGTTGAAACTTGTTTCCACGTGAAAGTATGAAAGCTACCTAATCCCTTTTTTGTGCTGGCAGAGAGTATTCTATGTGTTAAGGACACTTTGTGTGTGTGTGTGTGTGTGTGTGTGTGTGTATAATCTGAGAAGAAGAAGAGCTGCAACCAGTTTAATACTGTGACTCTATTCAATGGTTTTACCAGCAGGGGTCTGCAGAGAGGAAATAAGTTGAGAGAAATAATGTTAAACTCCAGCAGTCTTGTCATCTTTATACCTTTAAATTTTAGCCAAATTAGAGTGAAGAGTTCCAAGGGAGACAATGGGTCATCTCTTGTCGTGGCACAGATAGACTGTGTACCCAACAAAGAAGGAAAAAGAGCTCATCAAATGTTAACATAAATTAGGTTTAGAAGTTTAACAACTGGAAAAAAAAAGTCTAATCAACTTCACAGTTATTAAGAATTAGCAAAATCGGGGAGGAGTCAAGATGGCGGAGAAGTAGCAAGCTGAGACTGCTTCAGCTAGCCGGAGATCAGCTAGATAGCTTATCTAAAGATTGCAAACACCTGAAAATCCATCGGCAGACCGAAGAGAAGAAGAACAGCAATTCTGGAAACAGAAAAACAACCACTTTCTGAAAGGTAGGACCGGCGGAGAAGTGAATCCAAAGCGACGGGAAGATAGACCCCGGGGGGAGGGGCCGGCTCCCGGCAAGCGGCGGAGCAACCGCGCACAAAATCAGGACTTTTAAAAGTCTGTTCCGCTGAGGGACATCAGTCCAGAGGCTAAACCGGGGCGAAGCCCACGCGGGGTCAGCGTGGCCTCAGGTCCCGCAGGGTCACAGAAGGATCGGGGGTGTCTGAGTGTCGCAGAGCTTGCGGGTATTGAAACGGGAAAGCCGGCTACAGAGACAGAGCCGACAGTAAGCTCACAGCTCGGTGTTACCTTGAACCGATCGCAGGCTCGGTGAGCTCGGAGCGCGGCCGGAGGTCAGGCAGACGGGAGTAACTGGGCGCTGTTCTCTGAGGGCGCACTGAGGAGTGGGGCCCTGGGCTCTCGGCTCCTCCGGGCCGGAGACCAGGAGGCCGCCATTTGTATTCCCGTCCTCCGGAACTCTACGGAAAGCGCTCAGGGAACAAAAGCTCCTGAAAGCAAACCCGAGCAGATTACTCACCCCGGCCCCGGGTAAGGGCGGTGTAATTCCGCCTGGGGCAAAGACACTTGAGAATCACTACAACAGGCCCCTCCCCCAGAAGATCAACAAGAAATCCAGCCGAGACCAAGTTCACCTACCAAGAAGTGCGGTTTCAATACCAAGGAGAGCAGCAGAATTCCAGAGGAGGAGAAAGCCAAGCACGGAACTCATGGCTTTTTTCCTGTGATTTTTTTTTTTAGTCTTGCAGTTAATTTAATTTTTTCTTTTTCATTTTTTTTTCTTTTTTTCTTTTTCTTCTCGCCTTCGGGTAAAATTTTTTTTTTTAACTGTTACCTTTTTCTTTTTTAACGATTTTTTACTAGTTTATCTAATATATATATTTTTTCTTTTTTACATTTTTCTCAGGTGTTTTCTTTTTTTAAAAAAAATTTTTTTCTTTTCTTTTTTTTTCTTTCTTCCTTTTTGAACCTCTTTTTATCCCCTTTCTCCCCACTCACGATTTTGGATGTCTTCTAATTTAGTTAAAGCATATTTTCCTGGGCTTGTTGCCACCCTTTTAGTATTTTACTTGCCCCTTCATTTACTCTTATCTGGCCAAAATGACAAGACGTAAAAATTCAACGCAAAAAAAAGAACAAGAGGCAGTACCAAAGGCTAGGGACCTAATCAATACAGACATCGGTAATATGTCAGATCTAGAGTTCAGAATGACAATTCTCAAGGTTCTAGCCGGGCTCGAAAAAGGCATGGAAGATATTAGAGAAACCCTCTCGAGAGATATAAAAGCCCTTTCTGGAGAAATAAAAGAACTAAAATCTAACCAAGTTGAAATCAAAAAAGCTATTAATGAGGTGCAATCAAAAATGGAGGCTCTAACTGCTAGGATAAATGAGGCAGAAGAAAGAATTAGTGATATAGAAGACCAAATGACAGAGAATAAAGAAGCTGAGCAAAAGAGGGACAAACAGCTACTGGACCACGAGGGGAAAATTCGAGAATTAAGTGACACCATAAGACGAAACAACATTAGAATAATTGGGATTCCAGAAGAAGAAGAAAGAGAGAGGGGAGCAGAAGGTATACTGGAGAGAATTATTGGGGAGAATTTCCCCAATATGGCAAAGGGAACGAGCATCAAAATTCAGGAGGTTCAGAGAACACCCCTCAAAATCAATAAGAATAGGCCCACACCCCGTCACCTAATAGTAAAATTTACAAGTCTCAGTGACAAAGAGAAAATCCTGAAAGCAGCCCGGGAAAAGAAGTCTGTAACATACAATGGTAAAAATATTAGATTGGCAGCTGACTTATCCACAGAGACCTGGCAGGCCAGAAAGAGCTCGCATGATATTTTTAGAGCACTAAACGAGAAAAACATGCAGCCCAGAATACTATATCCAGCTAGGCTATCATTGAAAATAGAAGGAGAGATTAAAAGCTTCCAGGACAAACAACAACTGAAAGAATTTGCAAATACCAAACCAGCTCTACAGGAAATATTGAAAGGGGTCCTCTAAGCAAAGAGAGAGCCTACAAGTGGTAGATCAGAAAGGAACAGAGACCATATACAATAACAGTCACCTTACAGGCAATACAATGGCACTAAATTCATATCTCTCAATAGTTACCCTGAATGTGAATGGGCTAAATGCCCCTGTCAAAAGACACAGGGTATCAGAATGGATAAAAAAACAAAACCCATCTATATGTTGCCTCCAAGAAACTCATTTTAAGCCCGAAGACACCTCCAGATTTAAAGTGAGGGGGTGGAAAAGAATTTACCATGCTAATGGACATCAGAAGAAAGCAGGAGTGGCAATCCTTATATCAGATCAATTAGATTTTAAGCCAAAGACTATAATAAGAGATGAGGAAGGACACTATATCATACTCAAAGGGTCTGTCCAACAAGAAGATTTAACAATTTTAAATATCTATGCCCCCAACGTGGGAGCAGCCAACTATATAAACCAATTAATAACAAAATCAAAGAAACACATCAACAACAATACAATAATAGTAGGGGACTTTAACACTCCCCTCACTGAAATGGACAGGTCATCCAAGCAAAAGATCAGCAAGGAAATAAAGGCCTTAAATGACACACTGGACCAGATGGACATCACAGATATATTCAGAACATTTCATCCCAAAGCAACAGAATACACATTCTTCTCTAGTGCACATGGAACATTCTCCAGAATAGATCACATCCTCGGTCCTAAATCAGGACTCAACCGGTATCAAAAGATTGGGATCATTCCCTGCATATTTTCAGACCACAATGCTCTAAAGCTAGAACTCAACCACAAAAGGAAGTTTGGAAAGAACCCAAATACATGGAGACTAAACAGTATCCTTCTAAAGAATGAAAGGGTCAACCGGGAAATTAAAGAAGAATTGAAAAAAATCATGGAAACAAATGATAATGAAAATACAACGGTTCAAAATCTGTGGGACACAACAAAGGCAGTCCTGAGAGGAAAATATATAGCGGTACAAGCCTTTCTCAAGAAACAAGAAACGTCTCAGGTACACAACCTAACCCTACACCTAAAGGAGCTGCAGAAGGAACAAGAAAGAAACCCTAAGCCCAGCAGGAGAAGAGAAATCATAAAGATCAGAGCAGAAATCAATGAAATAGAAACCAAAAAAACAATAGAAAAAATCAACGAAAGTAGGAGCTGGTTCTTTGAAAGAATTAATAAAATTGATAAACCCCTGGCCCGACTTATCAAAAAGAAAAGAGAAAGGACCCAAATAAATAAAATCATGAATGAAAGAGGAGAGATCACAACTAACACCAAAGAAATACAAACTATTATAAGAACATACTATGAGCAACTCTACGGCAATAAATTTGACAATCTGGAAGAAATGGATGCATTCCTAGAAACATATAAACTACCACAACTGAACCAGGAAGAAATAGACAGCCTGAACAGACCCATAACCAGTAAGGAGATTGAAACAGTCATTAAAAATCTCCACACAAACAAAAGCCCAGGGCCAGATGGCTTCCCGGGGGAATTCTACCAAACATTTAAAGAAGAACTAATTCCTATTCTCCTGAAACTGTTCCAAAAAATAGAAATGGAAGGAAAACTTCCAAACTCATTTTATGAGGCCAGCATCACCTTGATCCCAAAACCAGACAAGGATCCCACCAAAAAAGAGAGCTATAGACCGATATCCTTGATGAACACAGATGCGAAAATACTCAACAAAATACTAGCCAACAGGATTCAACAGTACATTAAAAAGATTATTCACCACGACCAAGTGGGATTTATTCCAGGGCTGCAAGGTTGGTTCAACATCCGCAAATCAGTATGTGTGATACAACACATCAATAAAAGAAAGAACAAGAACCATATGATACTTTCAATAGATGCTGAAAAAGCATTTGACAAAGTACAGCATCCCTTCCTGATCAAAACTCTTCAAAGTGTAGGGATAGAGGGCACATACCTCAATATCATCAAAACCATCTATGAAAAACCCACCGCAAATATCATTCTCAATGGAGAAAAACTGAAAGCTTTTCCACTAAGGTCAGGAACACGGCAGGGATGTCCATTATCACCACTGCTATACAACATAGTACTAGAGGTCCTAGCCTCAGCAATCAGACAACAAAAGGAAATTAAAGGCATCCAAATCGGCAAAGAAGAAGTCAAATTATCACTCTTCGCAGATGATATGATACTATATGTGGAAAACCCAAAAGACTCCACTCCAAAACTGCTAGAACTTATACAGGAATTCAGTAAAGTGTCAGGATATAAAATCAATGCACAGAAATCAGTTGCATTTCTCTACACCAACAGCAAGACAGAAGAAAGAGATATTAAGGAGTCAATCCCATTTACAATTGCATCCAAAACCATAAGATACCTAGGAATAAACCTAACCAAAGAGACACAGAATCTATACTCAGAAAACTATAAAATACTCATGAAAGAAATTGAGGAAGACACAAAGAAATGGAAAAATGTTCCATGCTCCTGGATTGGAAGAATAAATATTGTGAAAATGTCTATGCTACCTAAAGCAATCTACACATTTAATGCAATTCCTATCAAAGTACCATCCATCTTTTTCAAAGAAATGGAACAAATAATGTTAAAATTTATATGGAACCAGAAAAGACCTCGAATAGCCAAAGGATATTGAAAAAGAAAGCCAACGTTGGTGGCATCACAATTCCGGACTTCAAGCTCTATTACAAAGCTGTCATCATCAAGACAGCATGGTACTGGCACAAAAACAGACACATAGATCAATGGAACAGAATAGAGAGCCCAGAAATAGACCCTCAAATCTATGGTCAACTCATCTTCGACAAAGCAGGAAAGAATGTCCAATGGAAAAAGGACAGCCTCTTCAATAAATGGTGTTGGGAAAATTGGACAGCCACATGCAGAAAAATGAAATTGGACCATTTCCTTACACCACATACAAAAATAGACTCAAAATGGATGAAGGACCTCAATGTGCAAAAGGAATCCATCAAAATCCTTGAGGAGAACACAGGCAGCAACCTCTTCGACCTCTGCCGCAGCAACATCTTCCTAGGAACAACGCAAAAGGCAAGGGAAGCAAGGGATAAAATGAACTATTGGGATTTCATCAAGATCAAAAGCTTTTGCACAGCAAAGGAAACAGTTAACAAAATCAAAAGACAACTGACAGAATGGGAGAAGATATTTGCAAACGACATATCAGATAAAGGACTAGTGTCCAGAATCTATAAAGAACTTAGCAAACTCAACACCCAAAGAACAAATAATCCAATCAAGAAATGGGCAGAGGACATGAACAGACATTTCTGCAAAGAAGACATCCAGATGGCCAACAGACACATGAAAAAGTGCTCCATATCACTCGGCATCAGGGAAATACAAATCAAAACCACAATGAGATATCACCTCACACCAGTCAGAATGGCTAAAATCAACAAGTCAGGAAATGACAGATGCTGGCGAGGATGTGGAGAAAGGGGAACCCTCCTACACTGTTGGTGGGAATGCAAGCTGGTGCAGCCACTCTGGAAAACAGCATGGAGGTTCCTCAGAATGTTGAAAATAGAACTGCCCTATGACCCAGCAATTGCACTATTGGGTATTTACCCTAAAGATACAAATGTAGTGATCCAAAGGGGCACATGCACCCGAATGTTTATAGCAGCAATGTCCACAATAGCCAAACTATGGAAAGAACCTAGATGTCCATCCACAGATGAATGGATCAAGAAGATGTGGTATATATACACAATGGAATACTATGCAGCCATCAAAAGAAATGAAATCTTGCCATTTGCGACAACATGGATGGAACTAGAGCGTATCATGCTTAGCGAAATAAGTCAAGCAGAGAAAGACAACTATCATATGATCTCCCTGATATGAGGAAGTGGTGATGCAACATGGAGGCTTAAGTGGGTAGGAGAAGAATAAATGAAACAAGATGGGATTGGGAGGGAGACAAACCATAAGTGACTCTTAATCTCACAAAACAAACTGAGGGTTGCTGGGGGGAGGGGGTTTGGGAGAAGGGGGTGGGATTATGGACATTGGGGAGGGTATGTGCTTTGGTGAGTGCTGTGAAGTGTGTAAACCTGGTGATTCACAGACCTGTACCCCTGGGGATAAAAATATATGTTTATTAAAAAAAAAAAAAAAAAAAAAAGAAAGGACAAATACCCAACTTTTGTAGCAGCATGGACGGGACTGGAAGAGATTATTATGCTGAGTGAAATAAGTCAAGCAGAGAGAGTCAATTATCATATGGTTTCACTTATTTTTGGAGCATAACAAATAGCATGGAAGACATGGGGAGTTAGAGAGGAGAAGGGAGTTGGGGGAAATTGGAAGGGGAGGTGAACCATGAGAGACTATGGACTCTGAAAAACAATCTGAGGATTTTGAAGGGGTGGGGGGTGGGAGTTTGGGGTACTAGGTGGTGGGTATTATAAAGGGCACGAATTGCATGGAGCACTGGGTGTGGTGAAAAATAATGAATACTGTTATGCTGAAAATAAAAATTAAATTAAAAAAAAAAAAAAAAGAATTAGCAAAATCGTGTTTATTTTCCCTCTCCTTCCCAGTTTCAGTTTTATCTTGGAATATAGACTCTTGCCACAATCTAGGCTTCTGTTTCTTTCTTTTCTTATCTTTTTTTTTTTTTTTTCTTCTGTGTCTAACAAAGTACCCATTTTTCAAGTCCAGAGTGTAAGATTTCGGTTTCTGGGCGATCTATAACACTTTAGGTAAAGTTGTCTAGTTTCAATACATGACTCGTAAAGGAGAGTGAGTTGTTAAATATAAATGAGAAGTATGGCTATGTGTTTGGAATTTGACATATTAAGCTGTACATGACCAGGTGGGAAGTAAGGGACAGTATTAAGAAACATCATTTTGCTCATAGGTGTTTTCAGTGCAGCAGAACAGTCATAATACATTTACATATAGGGTGAGATGCATGAGAAGCCCTCATGGAATATAGTTATGGACAGTAGAGATGAAATTCTCTTTCCATTTATTACTCCCCAGCTGAGGTATAACAGATTATTTTATTATCCAGTGAGTATGAATGACTAACTGTAGATAAGGCGTGATGTTTTCATATTGACATTTTTGATTGTCTTTACATCTGGTTAAACTTTTTTAGGTACTATGTCAGTTTCACCTGAATAACAACAAAAGAGATGAACATCATCTTTCCTGGTTAAGCCAGGTATAATGCAACTAATTTGCCTAACAAGTGGACCATGACTAAGTTTTGTGTTAGAAACTAGAGCACTATCTAAATCTTAATAACAATGGGTAAAATAACAGCAGGTCTAATAATTACTATAATGGCTATTGACAACTCTTGAATTTTCCTATAGTCTGATCTAATTCAGATAGGGTAATACATTAATTTTCTTTATTGTAGTGTATGTATACTTAAGGCCAAATATTCATGCAAACAATTTGACAATTCAGGATCATGTCTATATACACCTATATATCTATAAACACCATAATGCCTCCTAATGGAAATGCACCTTGAAGGTCACCGTAAATATTATACTATATGTAACTGAAAAAAAGTCTTTATATGAAATGAGACCAGTGAATTTTAATGCTAAATTTAGCTCTCATAGAATGTGTAAATTAAAATGAAGAGACCAGAGAGTTCAGTGTTCAGTTCTTTGCTAAAATATACTTTCTGGTAGCTTTTTTAAATCATGAAGACAAATTCGTGTGGAACTCTTTTCTGGTTTTCTTCACAGTGTATTGGTATAATAGATATGTGTACTTCTGATAAAAATGCAGAGACCTTAACCCTTTTGCTCACCAACCCTGACTATCAGTTGCTGTGCTATTTAGAAATCACAAACCTTGCCTGTGCTAGAGACTTTTGAGAAAGATCTATTCAGATGTACTTTGGACCAAGAATGTTTTGGTTGATGAATCTGCTGTTTGTGTTCAGAAAATGGTTATCTGTGTGAAGTTTTATTATAGCAACCAGGGGTGATAAGTCCACATCAGCTGATAAACATTTTTGCTATTAACAGGGTGGTTTTGATTTTTAGCTTTGTGTGAAATGGACCTTTTTCCAGATATGTCTCTTAATATAACTGTTTAATGTATGTACAGCTCTGTGTGTGTTGTGTTTGTGTATAAAAAATGAATTTTACAATAATTATCAAATTCATTCCATGTGCATAATATGAAAAAACATAGGGACATATCAAGCTACTGTTTATATACTGTCATATAAGCTATGGATTAACCTCTAACACAACTGACAACTGAAAAAAGTTTTTGTACTTGGTGTTATCTGGGTAGATCTTCATATTTTTTTTGGATGTATTCATTAGCTTCAGATTCACATTTTATTTCAGAAGAGAAAATTGCAAATTGGTCTTTGTTTTGTTTTTTGGTTTGTTTTGATTTCTTGGTCAAGTCTAGATTTGAAAGAAGTTTTTGTAGAACATAATCTGTAGTTGAACTGGAAAATATATTCCAGCTTTCAAATAAGTTACAATTTAACCAATATTTGAATAATTTCTGTTATTTTTAGTTTTTATAAACTATACTGGGAAATGATTCATAGTATCTAAAGCATGTTCTATATCACTTGTGATATAAAACTAATAGGATGGAAAATTACTTTGAGAAGAAAGTGAGTTCCACATTAGATAATTGGCTCTTTTTATATAAAATTATTGAATAACTGAATGACTTTGGGAAATTCAGCATTTATGATGCTGAAATAATATCTCTTTATATAAAAATCTTTGTATTTAAGGAAGTATATTTTTTACTATGTAAGTGGAATATTTACATGGTGGCAAGAAGCATAAATATATCCGAGGACTTTTTAAAAAATATTTTATTGAGCATCTCACATTTTATCAATGCACAGTATTTTAATTTTTATTGTCACTTTTCTTCCTGGTTTTATGAAAACTAAATTTTTCTCCAGTACTAACTTTATCCTGAAATGTTAATAAGTTCAAGGAAGACATTTTGAAATGTTTGGGCAAATATAACATTATTTTAGAAAATTTGGTGTTCCTTGATAATGTATTAATTGTGCACCTCCCTGAAACAACCGCTTTAAGTTAAATTCTTAATTGTATGAATTCTACACACATTGTATGTGTATTTATTATCTATACTGGAATTTTTATTCAGTGCAATTTTTTGGACAGTTAGTTGTCAATAAATTTCCTTGGAAAATAGGTTGCACTAAGATTATAGTGGAATCTGTCCAGGAAATTTGGTCACAAGTGTGAGAAGCTCCCCGTACTTTTCCTTTTAACCCTCCTTTCATTGCCTAGAGTTGGTTAAATAGTACTGAGTAACTGTCTTTAAGAGTAATCAACACAAAATCGACTCAGTCAGTCACCTAATGAAGTACTTTAACTGCTTTACCTACCCAGTCCAGCTTCTTCCTTTCACCTGGTTCCACTGGGAGTTGATGACAGCTTTCTGACCATCCTGCTATTAATTCCTTCTCTCTCTTCTTAGTTGAAGTCTGTTTTTCCTGGCCAACCTGCTGCTTCTTCTCTATTTCAGTCCTCTTCTCAACTCTCCTTTGATCTCTGTTAATTATTAATCCCTTAAATCCAACCCCACCATCAGAATTGACCTTGGTTTATTTTGTTGTAGTTATTGCTTCAGCCTGGAATATGAATGTGCAAGCCAGTGTTTTTTTTCCTCATCTTCCATCTTAAATCCACTTATCAGTCAATAACATTTTCCACTTATCTAGACCTAGGTATGAAGAATTTCACTGTCTTTCCCAATGCTGTGAGTGTTAGTATTCACAAATACCCCATAGGCTCTAGAGAAATGCTAACAATGATAATAATAAATGGTTAATTTATGTTTAGTGCTTACTTGTGCCAGGTAATTTACATGGATTTGCTCGTATGATTTCCCCATTCCACCCACACCATGAAGTAGCTGCTGCAATTATCTCCAATTTATAGCCAAGGAAATTAAGACTTACCACGATCACCCAGCTAGGAATTGGCAGTCAGTGTTTCAACCAAGATTATTGGTTTCCAGAAGCCACATAACCTATAGGTGGGACCTATGCTCTGCAGAGGCAGGGTATCTATTTAAAAAAGAGAGGGAGAGAGAGAGAGATAGATTTTCAAACTTTTATTGTTTTTAGGGGTCTTTACTACATGAACACATCCAAATTCACACTTCATTAAACAAGTAATTATTGATCACCTACTATGACTCAGGCACTATTCTTGATATTGAAGAAAGCAGTGAGTAAAACTGACAAATCCATGGATATCATGCTGTTTGCATTCTCATGGGAGAGGAACATGATAAAAATATGTTATCGTTGTGGAAGTAAGTTCTGTTAAAAAATAGAGCAGGGTAGAGGGAAAGAGTGTAATTGTGCAGGGAAGTAATATTCTTCCTATTTGTCCTTTTTGATAAGGTGACATTTGAATAGAGATAAAAATAAAATGAGGAGGTAAGCCATGAAAATATTTAGAGAGAGAGAATGCCAGATGGAAAAAGTAGTAGATGCAGAGATCCAAAGATCCAGATATAGATACACCCTGCTTTGTGTTTGTAAGGATAAATAAGCAAGGAGGACCTCCGGGACGGATTAAAATGAGCAAGGGGGGAGGAGTAACTGGAGAGGTTAGAGAAGGATAGGGGATATAGGTCATAGTAAGGTCTTCAGAATTTATTTGGGGTCTCAGGAAACTTCTGAATGTATTTGTTGAGTTGTTATACTGTTGTGGGGAGAATCAGTGATAGGAAGTTATTATAAAATACAAGTAAAAGATGCAGTGGCTTAGAATAAAGTGGTGATGATGTTGGTAGATAGATTGATTTATCTGTCTATTCTTTATAAACACAGAGATACTTTATACACACAGGTGTATGGTATATGCACACATTTATGTCCATATATACTTTTAATTGAAATGTAATATACATATAGAAAAGCACATACATCATAGGTGTACATTTGGGTGAATTTTTTCTGGACACACTACTATAACCAGCTCTCAGATTAAGAAACAGAATATTCAAATCCTAGAAGCCCTCTCATGCTACATTCTAGTAGCATGCATTCTTTTTTTTTTTTAAAGATTTTATTTATTTATTCGTCAGAGAGAGATCACAAGTAGGCAGAGAGGCAGGCAGAGAGAGAGAGGAGGAAGCAGGCTCCCTGCTGAGCAGAGAGCCCGATGTGGGACTCGATCCCAGGACCCTGAGATCATGACCTGAGCCGAAGGCAGCGGCTTAACCCACTGAGCCACCCAGGCGCCCCAAGTAGCATGCATTCTTATAAAGAATAAGCACTGTTCTTCTAAAATAAGAGTTGGCAAACTGTTTATGCAGAAGATCAGATAGTGAACATTTTAGGCTATAAGGACCACAGGTAGTTTTTTATACATATTATTTTCTCCAATTACTTTGATAATAAAACTCCATCATTCTGTGTTAGAAATAATCTATGCCATTACAATTTTGAAAGCCTTGCCCTTCAATTTTCTGCATTCCAGAATATACAATTTTGAGTCCATGGTCTTTTTTACCCCAATTTTCAGGTCCTCATCATGGCACTTTTTGATCCAAAAACTGGACTTTTTCCAAAAAGAAGTGTTTTCTGTTCTACTCCTCACTCCCACCTATCAAAATAATGAGTGATCAAATGTTTTACGATCCAAATGCCATTCAAATATTGCTCTCATTTGGGGGGAATAAAGCAGTAGTTTTACTCAGTTTAGGTTTCTCAGATTTCACAGCAATTATTGGAGAACCAGGTGTCTTTAATGACATGCCAGAGGCCATCCATTCCAGGACATTCTTGAATCCAGAAATATCCTTTACTAAGAACCAATATTTTAAAAGAAAAGGAGGGCCTGGCTACCAAGACTCTTTTGGGTACTTAGAGGGATTTCCTAGAGAAATGGCAATACCTTTGGAGAGACTAGTAGCCATATTTATGTGATATATTTGCTGCTTGCTCTTTCTTTCTTTCTCTCTCTCTCTATCTTTCTTTCTTTTTTTTTTTTTTTTCTTGGCAAATAATCTGAGTTCCAAGAATTTATGGGGACAATAACATCATTGGCATTGGTACCTATGACTCTGCAGGTTCAGTGATTTCCTATCTATCTATCTATCTATCTATCTGTCTCTATCATGTAAGCTCTACACCCAACATGGGGCTTGAACTCAAGACCCTGAGATCAAGGGTCATGTGCTCTACCAACTGAGCCAGCCAGGTGCCCTGTGATTTTCTAGAAGAGCTCATGAAACTCAGAAAATCTCTTATATTTCTGGTTATGGTTTATTACAGTGAAAGAATACAGATTAAAATCAGCAAAAATGAAAGGCGCATAAAGCAGAGTCCACGGTAGACTACATACAGGCTTCTAGGTGACCTTTCCCAGTGGAGTCTGACAACTGCACTTAATTCTTCCAGTTAAAATATATGACAACACATACAAGTATTGTCAACCAGGGAAGCTCACCTAAGACTTGGTGTTTAGGATTTTATTTGGAGTTAGTCATATAGGCACGGAGTGCCCATAAAGTTGATGTTAGTCTCCAGCCCCTCCAAAGAACAAGCCAGTACCATGAGACTCAAGACCCCACCATAGATTGCATTGTTAGCATAAACTATCTGGCATGGCCCAAGGGCCTGGATAAATGAAGACACTCTCAGGGCAGAAAATTCCAAAGACTGCATTATCTTTCAGGAGCCAGTCAAGGACCAAACCTTTCCTGACCAATGTGCAGGAGTTGAACACCCTAGTGCTGAAAAGTCCATCTCTCCCTGTGTGAAGTTTACATCTAAATTTCAAACAAGTTATCTATCCATATATTTACCGGGAAGAGTAGCTCAAATTTGAAACAATATTTTTTATCTCCTATTGTGAAAGTGCATTTTACTCCCTTCTGGTTGAAATTTACTTATCTTTTGTCTACATTTACCAGGTTATAGCCCACTTCATGTTTTTTAATTATTATTATTATTATTTTTATTAACATATAATTCATTATTAGCCCCAGGGGTACAGGTCTATAAATCACCAGATTTACACACTTCACAGCACTCGCCATAACACATACTTTCCCCAATGTCCATAACCCTACCACCCTCTCCCTAACTCCCTCCCCCTGGCAATCCTCAGTTTGTTTTGTGAGATTAAGAGTCTCTTATGGTTTGTCTCCCTCCTGGTACCATCTTGTTTCATTTATTCTTTTCTTACCCCCAAACCCCCCATGTTGCATCTTCATTTCTTCATATCAACTCATATGATAGTTGTCTTTCTCCCATTGACTTATTTTGCTAAGCATAATACCCTCTAGCTCCATCCACGTTATTGCAATTGGCAAGATTTCATTTCTTTTGATGGCTGCATAGTATTCCATTGTACATATATACCACCTCTTCTTTATCCATTCATCTGTTGATAGACATCTAGGTTTGTTCCAAGGTTTGGCTATTGTGGACATTGCTGCTATAAACATTCGGGTGCACATACCCCTTTGGATCACTACATTTGTATCTTTAGAGTAAATGCCCAGTAGTGCAATTGCTGGGTCATAGGGTAGCTCTATTTTCAACTTTTTGAGGAACCTCCATGCTGTTTTTCAGAGTGGTTGCACCAGCTTGTACTCCCACCAACATTGTAGGAGGGTTCCCCTTTCTCCACATCCTCTCCAGCATCTGTCATTTCCTGACTTGTTAATTTTAGCCATTCTGACTCGGGTGATGTAGTATCCCTTTGTAGTTTTGATTTGTATTTCCCTGATGCCCAGTGATGTGGAGCATTTTTTCATGTATCTGTTGGCCATCTGGATGTTTTTGCAGAAATGTCTGTTCATGTCTTCTGCCCATTTCTTGATTGGATTATTTGTTCTTTGGGTGTTGAGTTTGATAAGTTCTTTATAGATTTTGGATACTAGCCCTTTATCTGATATGTCATTTGCAAATATCTCCTCCCATTCTGTCAGTTGTGTTTTGGTTTTGTTAACTGTTTCTTTTGCTGTGCAAAAGCTTTTGAACTTGATGAAATCCCAATAGTTCATTTTTGCCCGTGCTTCACTTGCCTTTTAGCCCACTTTATGTTATCAAATATTTTGTTATTGCAACATTCAAAGACTGGAAAGCTGTATCAGTCACAATTGGCTAGGCAGTGCAACCACAAAATCTCTATGGCAAACAGAAAATACTGAACATTTATTTTCCTCTCATGAACATGTGAATTGGTTATAATTGTTCTGTGTCTGTGAGTCAGGGCAACTCTACTTCTTTTGTCTCATTTAAAGTACCCAACTTCAGGGGAAGAAACTAGCTGGGCTTTGATCTTCTTATGGTTATGACAAAAGCACAAGAGGACAAATATAAGTGCCTAGCCATATTTCAAGCCTCTACTCAGGTCACATATGTTAGTCATTGGCTAAAAGTATTTCACATGAGCAATACCACAGTCTAGGGCTAGGGAAGTACATGCCACTTATCATGAGGCTGTGGTAAACAAATGGAACAACTAATAATACTATAAGGGAGAGAACGGGACTACATTTAATTTACCAGAGAAGCTATGGTAGGGTTAAAAAATTCAGAATGACTTTCAAACCCTGGCTTATTGACTTAATTGTTTGGGCGTAGTTACTCAACATCATTGTTACTTGGTTTTCATATCTGTAAAAAAGAAAATAAATAATTATCTATAGTTTTTTTCTGAGGATTAAAGATAACATGAACGTACCAAGCATAGTGGCCTGCTAGTAAGTATTCAATAAATGGTAATATTTATCATAATATTGATGAAGACCCATTGTTTCCTGTAATAATAATAATAATAGCTTATAGTTAATAGTGTTTGTTGTATTCATGGTGTTATCCCAAATACTTATATAACAAGTATTCTTCTTGTCAACATTTTCTAGGTGAACAAGAGAAGCTGAGAAAATATGTCCAAAATATGTCCAAATATGTTACAAAATATGTCCAAAGTTAGCTTTCATTTTATTTCAAACCATTTCAAACCAAGTGGCTGAAAACAATAATTCTTTATTTAGATCATTATTTTATGAGCCAACTATTAGGAATGGGATCAGCTAAATGGTTTTTCTGGATGCATGCAGATTCAGCCATGTGTCTGTAGTTAGCTCTCTGGTTGGCTGGAACTACCTAGTCAAGAATAGACTTGGCTGTAAGGGCTCATCATTCTTCCATGAAGGCTCTTATCCTCCAGCATGAGAGCCTGGGCTTACCTGCTTCCTGGTCAGGGTTCCAAGAGAAGCAAAAATCTAAGCTGCTTGAGGCCACAGCTTCTAACTGGTGCATCATCCCTTTTACTTCGCTCAGTTGGCCAAAGCAAGTCATAGGCCAGCCCAGACTCAAAATAATTGGAAATAGAATGCATCTCTCAAAGAGAGAAGCTTTATAGACATATTGCAAAGAACATAGATACAAGGAAGAATGAAGGATTATGACCAATATTGGAATACACCATAGTCTGCCTTCTGTCTACAATTCTCACATTCTTCCCCATGGAAAATATTCTCTTTTTTATTCAAGAATCCCTAAATGTCACACCATGAACTATGACATCAGGTTTAAATCTAGAATATAATCACGGTATGTCCAAATGAAACTCATCATATATGGATTCCCTTGATCCTGAGACTCATGAAAAGTTATCCCACAAACATCCAGTATATGGCACTGACACAGAAATAGAATAACCTCAATAAATATAATTGTATGAGAAAAAATCAGAGATACATAGCAGTCTTTGGTCCATAGCAATTTTAAAATCCAAGTGGGATCGTAGAGTAGCAAATATTCTTTGATTAAGGTGAGGTTATATTCTTTGGAAGTGGTTCCCCAGTTTGTTTTTCATGGCTCTTGGTTCTACCTTCAGGGCTATTAGGGCTATTGACTACCCTCTAGGGCATGTTTCCTTTTTCAGTGTCCTTCCTTAGACCTTTAAATTATTTTGTCAGCCAGCCCTAGAAAGTTGGGAGCCCAGAGGCCTTTTTGTATCCTCTTTAGAAATAGCAATAAGGATACTAATAGCTTATAGCTCTGTGTGAGTAAAATCATTCTCTTTTAATACAGGTTGATGTCATTTTTACATATAAAATTTTTCTGAATTACTGTAGACTATGAGTTTGATTTTTTCCCTTTATTAAAAATGTACAGCCCTGATTGTTTTCAAGACATGCCTCTCTATAGATAGACTTATTTACTGTCACTTTGGAATTGGGCTTGTATGACACCATCTTCTGAAGAATCTAAGGAACAGTTTTGGGTATTTGAGAGTTTGTTTGACAACATATTAGTTCTTTCAGATTTCTTAAGAAAGGGTTTTGGAGTTATACTTTTGAATGGATGTTTTTCTTCAGTCCTCATTATATGTAGAAGATTTTTACTGACTGGGAAGACTGAAGATAAGAAACAATTTTTGCATCCCAGAAAATTATGTCCCCTCTGTATTCCCTCAAAATTCTTCTTGCAGACTGGCCAGTTCTTTATTTAGCCCATTTCCTTCTTCCTGTACCTATATGTAGCCAGGACCAACCAGCTGACATTTCTACATTTTGTGGAGATCTCTAGAGCCAAAATCCAAAGTTAATTATATACATTTGTCATCTTTCATGTTCTTGTAGGTAATACATTTGCATATTATTTTATTCTAAGAAACACAGATTGCCATTTTTTCTAACCTCCAATAACAATTTGCTTTATTTCCCCCAGCATTTGCTGAGAGTTTGTTTGCCATTTTTTCAGCCTCTACTTAGTACTCACTGCCAATGGCACTTATTTTAGATTTTTGTCATGGCAGCACCTCAATTCTAGGAACCAATTATTTCTGCATCAGTTAGTTTTTTGCTGTTTAAAAAAATTACAGAATTTAGTCGCTTAAAACAATAGTCTTTTTAAAAAAAAGTTTTTTAGCTCATAATCGTGCTGATCATTAAATTGGGCTGGACTCAGTTGAACTTGTGTCTGCAGTCAGCTGCCAGGTCAGCTGGGAGCTGCTTAGTATAGAATGGCCTCAGCTAAGGCTACTCATCTTGGACCATGTGTTCTCTCATCATCCAGCAGGATAGCCTGGGCTTGTTCTCATGGTGACTGCTTAGAGTTCCAAGAAATTGAACAGAGGCAAACAGTCTTTGAGACCTCGAATTTCAACCAGTTCACTTTTACTTCTGCTGTATTATGTTCACCGAAAGAAGCCATAGGACCAGCCAACGTTTAGAAGGAGGGAAAATAGACTCGGATCTTGATATTAAGGGGTGCGAAATAATGTATTAAGGGGCACAGATAGAGCAAAGAAGGATTTAAGACTCTTTTTGCAACATACCATGCTATACTGTATCTCACAATCAGTAAATCTTGTTACAATTACTGTTTTCTCAAGAAACATAAAAAAGCAATTATTATTCCTTCCAGAAAGAATGACTGTGGCCTCACCAAAACTTCTCTGCTTCCTTGGGGATTTACCCTGACTTTCTGACCATGTATTTCACCCCTGCATGTGTTTGAATACTTGTTTCAGTAGGTAGCTCCCAATCTGACTTTTGCCTACCTGCCCATCTCTAGCTTTGCACAACTCTGGATCTCTGGTTAGATCTAGACCTGTGGACTTGGTTCTGGAATTGCCTTTGATGCTTCATCTACCTCATAGTCATCATTACCATCTGTCAGCCTGTCATTGGAAGGGCTGCCCGCATACCTAACCTCTGCAAATCCTGTCTTAATGGTTGAAGACCTCTTTTCTCTTCATATACTTCCTTCTGATTAGCTTAGTGATTGGATTTTCCCCATGAATGACAAGTTATTTAAACAAATGTGTAACGTATTTAAAAAAAAATTTATAATCTAAAGGGGAAACAATTTTAACTTTGATTTTTGAGGTACTTGTATTTTGTCAAGGTGATTATCCTACCTCAAAATTTCCTTCATTTAACATTTTTGCTTAAAAGTACATGGGGGGATTGAATCAACATGAGGTAACAGGGCTTCAAAAAAAGTAGAAATTAACCTTATTTATGTATTTTGTGTAACAAATAAATAATTTATGTACAATATGGTTAATTAACAATTCATTGGTTAATAATTAATTGACCTAAAAGTGGTAAATTTTCTCAACACTCTACAAAAGAGAGAGTCATGTTGATTTCATGTAGTGGTAGGAGTATTTGCAAGAAGGATTATCTGCTCTACCAGCTACACAGTGATCCCAGTGGTGCAACCATTTATATAAAAACATCGTGAGAGTTGCTTCTCTTTGGAGAAGCACCCTGGACTGAGTCATTCACCTTGTATTTTAGCTCTATAAGAGGATTCAGTAGGATTGTCTTGGCACTCTTGATACTGAGCACCTCTACAGGGCAGAATTTATGAGCACTCTCACAGAAGGGACCTACATTCATATGTGCTTATTTATCCATGTAATTTCTTTGACATTTAAAAGTAGCTGTAGCAGTTATTTATATATAACTTTGAAAATAGTCTCGAGTCTAATCGTCTGTGGCCAAGGTAGCATCTAGTTTCATACCACATATATACCCAGTGGAGACAGTAATTAAAGTAGGCAAAACTTGTTGGAGATTGCTTTCTTCAAAAACTAGCCATATGGAGAAGAGGAATAGAGCCCCTGCCCTCTCCAGTGGTATTAACTCCATGAGTTTCAGTTAACAAGAAGAAAGAGTATACGGCATAGAAACATTCAAGTTATATAATACAAGCTGAGAATCCTGTTTTTACTCCTACAGTGAAAATAAAACTTTTTTGAGAAACTTTTCATGGGATATAGTTGCAGGCACTCAATATTTGTTGAATTATTGCTTAATAACTCTTCCTCTGATATTGTATGATAATTGACCTTATTTTAATGATTGTGAAAACTGCAGTTTTTTCTACAGTGATGAAAATGGTGAGGAGGATGAAACCGGGTTATGCCTATCTGACATGTTTGTGTTACCCACTTGTTAGCAGTGGGTTGTCTCTGAGCTCTCTGATAGCTGAAGCCATCTTATATTGTAACATTCATATAAAAATGGTCTGAGCCCTCACATAATATATATAAAAATCTCTTTAAATATTTACAGTATCTCCCATGATTTTTGAGGAGCTTTTTTTGATAGTGTTGTGAATGATGGTAGGAGAAAAGTTTTCAATAATGTCTATGAAAGGTAGAAAAGAGAGTTGACTGAAAAAACCAGAAGCATTTCAAGCAGGTGTGAAAGTCCCTATAGAGTTTATACACACTTGGATTAATCATTTATCTGTTGGCTTCACTTCTATCAGGCTACTGAAGAAATACACAATCTCACAAATTAATTCATCTTTAAAACTCACAGCCTGTAACTTCAACTGTGATTAATCCAAGTGTGTTTGTGTGTGTGTGTGTGTGTGCGCGCAAATTGGCCTTTACTTTAATTTAAATAAAAAATAGCTTGAATTTCTTGAATTTCTGATTGAGTCATGGATTTAAAGTATATTGTCATAAAGCAAAAAAATTATTAAGCAATGTTTTTGAGAATTGGTATTGTAACAGCAATATATTTTTCTTAAAGCCACCGATGCAATAGTTAGCAAATCAGTATTTATTTTGGTATAGTGATAAGACAATCAGTTATGCATTAGGAAAATAGAGGTATTTTAAAACAGATATTTAGTTATAGAAGTTGTTAATATACCCACTTCAATTTGAGCTCTACTGGAATGTCAATGCTTAGAAAATGCAAAAAGGAAACAATTACTTCAGCAATTATTTTCAATGTCTAAGACATTACATGGGTATATTTTTGAAACCAAAATGTATGTGGATAACTTCTTAACTTTTGTAGCAAAAGCTAGATATACTCCTAAAATAAAGTTGCATATGATTTACAAATATATCCTCATTCATCTGTGTTCTCTGGTCTTTTATTGATAGTTAGTAAAACATAAGATTTTGAAACTTAACACTGAAGAATAGTTCAGGCCTAAAGGAAAGGTACTTTAACATAAATTCCTTTCAGCTTGTGAAATATTTGTTTTGTTTTACACATATTAGTGTATTGGCTTCTCTCCTTCAGTCTCCAATATGAATTTTAACACAATTCAAACATTTCTTTTGCAGCATGAAATCTGAGGAGCAGAATAAGATGGTGGCATGAGCAGAGACTTTTAAGGTAGGCAGTCCTTCCTTACCACCTCAGCTCAGCCTGCTGATTGACATTCTCTTATATCAGACATCAGAGTGGTATCTGGTCGAAATCCTTATTTGTCCATGAAGTTCATCCAGTAAATAAATGTTTCTTCTTATCTATCAACTATAATGAAAATGTGCTACCAGAACATTTTCAAATTTACAAAATTTGACCAGAATGCCTAGAAGTATACAGTGGATCTTGTTTAAAGACGTTGCCAAAGGTGCATCAAGGTGAACATGACTCTTGTTTTTTGGTGGGGACACAACAGATGGCATCCTAAATGGGAAACAGTTGCCTACCTCTGGAGGTATGAAGGTGACTGTGTAGTGTTCATGAAGGTCATAAACAAGCTTAGGAAAAAAATAAGAAATTTGTGAAATTCCTTAAGACATGAAATAGTATTCTCTGTCCAAGAAGAAGCAACTGCTGTCAGGATTTGGTGTGGAATCAAGTCTTCTCTACTCAGATCAGGAGTGGGGGCAATTTGAATGGAGGCAATTCAGTTCAGATGGGAAAACAGTGATACACTTTAAAATAATAAACTTTCAGTTTTCCCTGCTAGGTACATTGTATATCCTCTTTGAATTTACAAGGTTCTATCTAGGAAAGATAGAATGTAGCATGTCATAAATGTGCCTGGAAGAATTGGTACATAATGTTGTCCTATATATTCAGCAATGGAATCTAGACTCTAATTCCATTGACCATCATGGCTTTCCAGTTAAATGTTATAGCTGGTTTTTATGTACCTGCATAGATGTGACTTAAGTCACTTAAGTCACAAATTGTTGTTTTGTCTCAATTTTATGATATGCCTTGATTATCAAGATGAAAGGGACATCAACCTCGAAACTGTCTTATAATTTATTGAGAGAATTGTTTTCTTATGGAATCACAGAGAAGGAAACCTTTTATAATTTGACCAATAATAACACTAACCTATCATTTTCAAAAAAAATGCCTTTGTCAGATATACTTTAATATACCTAATCCTCTCCCCCTAATTCCTAAAATAGGTAACATTTTATAATTTGATTCTTCTTGAATAAGGATCTGAAAAATGTTATAATGCATGTATTAGTTATATAGATAAAATATATTAGTATTTTCTTAATAAAGAGCAAATCCATTGTAATATTTACCAATACTTTGATAAGTTTATTTGTGAAAGCAAACAATCCCAAAATCTTAGGGATTTAAAACTGGAAAGACTACTTTTTACACTACATGGCTTTTTCAGATCAGTGGGGGAAGAGCATTCCTTCATGTTTTCCTCACTAAAGGAACATACTGATGGAGCAGCCACTATTTTAACACTGTCTTTCACTCTTGTGGGAGGAGGGCCAGTTACAGTGAAATATGTAGCACATTATTTCTGCTAACATTTTATTGGTCAAGTTAAATCATATAGTCATGCCTCACTGTAATGAGGGAGAAAAGTGCAGTCCAACCAGAACCCTGGTTTTGGTAAAATCTCCAATGACTGTCTCAGGGACAACTTGGCAAATGACTCAACAATGCATAGCTCTGACCTAGCATTTCCATTGCTAGGAATTAATACTATGATACAAGCATGTTCATTTCTGTGTTATTTGTAATATGAAAAAGTAAAATCCCCAGAAAGGTTTCTGGTTAAATACATTCATGTTAAACTCATCCATTGGGATACCTTACAGCCTTTGAAAAATGAGTAGGATGTATTTGAATTAACATGGAAATTTATTTTAAGAGAATATTGTTAATAAATTATTTGTGTGTGTGATGGTGGTAGTGGTAGTTGTGGTGTTTATGTGTGTGAGTGTGTGTGTGTGTGTGTGTGTGTGTGTGCTCATATGTGCAGATCACTTAGAACAGTGCTTGCCAAAAATAATAATAGTAACTAACACTTATGTGAAATATATGTAAGGCAGTCTTCTATATATTGTACACATCTTAAGTCATTTGATATAACAATCATTTGAAGTGATATTTATTATTCTCAATTTTCGAATGAGGAAACTTACAAAGAATATCTACTTGAACAATTTATAGAATGATACCTGAGATATTGTAATGAGTATCTTTGGGGAGTGGTTCTAAGAGACGTACTTTAAAAAAAAAATCATTGTATTGCTTTCTGTTGCTTTTAGAATTTTTACCATGATCACATGTTACTTTCATAGTTAAACTCTGGTAATATGAATAGATGCCATGACAATGAACCAAAAGGAAGTGACTCATTCCTGCTAGAATGCATGTATACCTCTGCACCCTGAAGTGAATTTTTTTCTATGTAGGGAAAATGTTTAAGATTGAAACTCTCAACTCCAGTTCTTCCCTTTGTCATGGTTAAGCAATGATTGAGCTAGCTGCTTGTTCTTGATACCATGCGATGTGCTTGTACGTGATGATCTGTGATAGGTTTGATTTTTGTCCCATATTTTCTCCTCTTTCTGAGTTCTGCATTCCGGAACTGTTGTCATCAGGCTTGGCTAAGTGGCTGGCTTTGAAAGTGGTGTGTACTGCCTTGAAACAGAGTTCTGAAGAATCACTTTGAGGTTGTACTCTTGGTCTTTTCTCTCTGCAGTGGGAAGGACAGTATCTAGACAGGGGATCCTTGAATCTTGGGGTGAAGAGAACATGAAAAATAGCTGTAGAAGGTATATCATGAGTGAGAAATTAGAAATAAACTTTGCTGGGGGTCCCTGGATGGCTCAGTTGGTTAAGTATCTGACTCTTGATTTCGGCTCAGATCATGATCTCAAGTTGTGAGATTGAATTCTGTGCTCAATGGGGAGCCTGTTTAAGATTCTTTCTCTCCCTCCCCTCCTTCTTCCCTCATCCCCACCCCTACTCTTTCTCTTACTCTCAAAAAATATAAATAAATAAATAAATAAATAAATAAATAAATAAATAAACTTTGTTGTGTCAAGGCATTGAGAATGAATCATTTGCTACCATGGCATAAACTAGTAAAAGTTAATACACAGGCCTTAGAAAAATTGCTAAGAAAGCAGAATTGGAGAAAGTATACTTTCTAACGATCCTCTGGGATAGAGATTCTGGGATATTTTAGCCTTTTGTGCTTTTTGTTATTTTTGTATTGCATTATTAGCTCTTGGAGCTGCTTTACTTGAAGCTCTCTATTGCTTATTCTCTTGGAAGAAGGAAAATGTGTATTGTTCCATGGCTTTCATCTTGGCAGGCTAGGAGTAGAAGACTTGTTACACAATTTCAGTTTGATTTTTATTTCTATTTGTGAAAGACTCCCTTGTTCTATACGTCCTGTCAGTTTTCAGAAGTGCCAGTATTACCGAGAGTATAAATAGTTAAGTTATATTTCCTTTCCAACAACTCATTTCTCTGAAGTTTTTCACTTAATCACAAAATGTTGTAATCATTTTAATTTTCAGGTTTTTTATTATCTACACTAAAACATAGAAAAAATATAAAATGTTTCCTGTAGGTGTTCTTTGTATCTCATTTGACATGAAATGCCTAATTCTGTTGTTTGGTCTTGATGCTTAAGAGTGTCCTGCTATAGTAATCAAGTTAAGTGCTATCAATTTCCCCAACAAGCCTAATTGCCAACTAATATAAAAAAAATATTTTCCCAATGATTTTAAAGGTATGGTCCCACTTTTATTCATTTAAAGAAAAAAAATAGATTTTTTTTTTCTAATAGAGTGAAATGGATTGCTTATATCTTACCAAAATAAAGAGAGTAACATATTTTATATCTCTGTTCCAAGGGTTGGAATGTCATCAATTTTTTAACTAAAGAAAAATAAACTGATTCTTTCTGTGTGTTCATTTCTGTATGTTGGACTACCCAGCGGAGCACTGCTAGATACCTCCTTAGGATACATGGTATTTGGAGGTTTGCCTTGGTTCATAATCATAGTGTACTGAAGCAGCATTTCAGGATTGTTGTCCAAGATGAACGAGGCAACACTGTGTCAGTATCAGAAATCAGTATCAGAAATATCTAGAGAAAAGATCTTTCTTTGCAGTCAGTAGATAAGTTATCCCTCTTCTACTTCATAACCTGGTGAAAGGGCTGCCCCTTTCTGTTCCATACTATATACAGGATTGAAGCTCTTCTGCGGTATTCGTTTAGATTGATCCTTTTATCCTGATTTCCAAATGTGACCTCTGAAGGAGGACTGAAGGAGAATACCAAGTGATTTATGCTGTACTTTTGAATGTCTAGAAGGTATCCTAATGACCATACATCAACCTGTATTGGAGCAATTTTGTAGATACAAAGATAATCCCACCTTCCGTCTTTTGCTCTCCAAAGCCACAAGGAAATATTCTGATAAATTCTAGATATAATTACTCTTCAAGACTTAAACAAGCTAGGGAAACATAAGTGGATTTCCAAAGATGATAGGGAATTATATAGCCAGTAAGAACGGTCTTCTTCTCCTTTTTTTTTTTAATGATTTATGCCCACAACCTCAATTTTATTTTAAACTGTATGTATTTTAGTTACTACTAAAAATATTCCATAGAGGGAAAATAAGTCCTCTGCTAGTTAACATACAAATGAATTATTCTATCAGCATTTGAGAAGTGTTTTTTTAAGGATATGGATCTAAGTGAACAGAAGAGTTCCCAACATGAAAATACATGCTGATTTAACATACTTTCAATCTCAATGACTAGAATATTTGTTTTAAGGAATGGGGCATTGGATTATGAGTCAGGTTTGTTATTGGTGAATGTGATTCTGAATGTGGTATTTCTGGATAACTTTTTTATATAATATAAACCTTAATAATAAATATTATCTTATCTTAATAAGGTGAAACCTTAATATCTTAATAATAAATCTTAGTAATAAATGTTTCTTAGTAATAAATATTCTTTTAATTCATGCAGTCATTTGCATGAGTATTGATCAATTACTAGTAATCGTAATTATACTTATTGGTAATACATTTAATACTAAGTAGATTATTCACCAAAGATACAGTGACAGCCTTGAATGATGCAGTATCTTGAGGGATAGCTTTCAAGTCTGAGTCTTAAGGGGGAATCTGAGTAGTAGGAAAGTAGTTGCTGGGTAAGCAGGAGGAGTCTTTTATCCTGGCATGAATTTTCCTAAAAGAACATATAAAGGCAGGAAGAAGAGGTGGTAATATAAGGAGTACTAATAAAATATGAAATAGGCAATTGGATTGTGACATTGTATTGAGTATTTTGAAGTCTGTAGTTAGCAGGCTCTCTGCTGGGGTCTCTAGTAATACCCACCTCTTAGTGTTTATACCCTTGTGTCATCAGTCATCTTTTTCAAATGGGTGCTGGCCCAGTGACTTGCTTCTAACCAGTAGAATGGAGCCAAGGTCATGGGATCTCACTTCTGTGTTTAGATTATAAAATACTAACTTCCAATTTGATATACCCAATAGCTTGAGAGTTTATAAGGAGATTCTTCCCCTTGCTGGTTTTGATAAAGCAACTTACCCCTGTGGGGAGGTCCACATGGCAAGAAAATGAGGCCCCTGGAATAGAGAAGGTGAGTTCTGCTAGGAACTGAGGACCTTAGCCCAAGAGCACTTGAGACACTGAAATTCTTCCAACCTCATGTAATTGATTTTAGAAGTAAATACTTCTCTAATTGAGCCTTCATATGAACCCCCAGCTCTGCTTGTTGCTCTGATTGTATCCTTGTGAGAAAGTCAGAAGCAGAGGAGCCATTTAAGTTGTGACCAAATTCCTAACCCACAGAATCTATCAGACAAATCTGTTGTTTTAAGCTGCTAAACTTGCGGTAATGTATTGTAAAGCAGAAGACAGTCAATACACGTTTCTTAATCATACTTATTTTGTTAATTTTGTGATTAACTTCTTGAGTATGACATTACTTGACAT
The DNA here is from genome assembly GCF_964662115.1 of Mustela nivalis. Classification (NCBI taxonomy): domain Eukaryota; kingdom Metazoa; phylum Chordata; class Mammalia; order Carnivora; family Mustelidae; genus Mustela; species Mustela nivalis. Next base: position 31,454,777 of record NC_139030.1, on the reverse strand, counting down.
TAAAATGTATATTATATAATGTATATTTAGGAAAAGCTCAATATCTAAGAAAATGAATTGATATAGAGCAGTAGTTCTCAACATTTAGTGTCTATCAGAATCCCCTGGAGGACTTGTTAAAACAGCCGCCCTCCTCCCTCCAGGTTTTTGATTCAGCAAGTCTGGTTCTTTACAATTCACCTTTCTAAGAGTTTTCTAGGTATTATACTTTCCTATTGCCACTATGATAAATTACCATGAACTTCGTGGCTTAAAACAACACAAAAATATTACCTTACAGTTCTGGAGGTCAGAAGTCAGAAATAGGTTGGTGTGGATTAAAATCAAAGTGTCCCCTTTCTGGAAGCTGTAAGGGAAACTATATTTTCTTGCTTTTTCTAGCATCTAGAAGCTGCCTGCATTCCTTGGCTTGCAGCCTCTTACTCCATCTACAAAGCCATCAGGGTAGTATCTTCAAATCTTTCAAATTTGGACCACTGACTCTCCTGTCCCTCCCTTTTTTACTTATAAAGACTCTTATGATTATGTTGGCCCCAACTGGATAATCTTGGATAATCTTCTCATCTCAAGACCTTTAACTTAATCGTATCTGCAAAGTCTCTTTTTCCATGCAAGTTTTCAGGGATTAAGATATGAGCATTTTTGTGAGCCCATTATTCTGCCTATCACATAGGTGATGGGGACATGCTAGCCCAGGGATTACACTGTGAGCATCAATGACTGTAGATTACTTTAAGAACTGAGCGCCTTCTGCTTTGGAGTCTCTCTGACTTCATCATGCCCCCTTCTTAGCCTTGCTCTTCATAAGATTCCACAGCTTTTGTTTTGTCTGTGGACTAGAAACTTCTTACCTCGGTATTCATGTAAGCTTCCCAGACACTCACAAGAGTCTCACCTGAATGTAGGGAGAAGGTTGCTCTATTGATGACAGGTGAAATGACAGGTAGTTCTTTCTGATATTTAATTTTTATCTATGTTTTTAAGGTTTATGTTTTACCACAGCTAAAGTCTTTACTTTGGTGATACTGTATATATATGTGTGTGTATATATATATATATTTTTTTTTTCTAAGCCAGGCAATTACTAAATGGATTTTAAAGCTCTCTTTCCAAGATTAAATAAGAGAGTTCCAAAGATAACACAGTACTAATTAGGAATGATAACAGGCTAGAAATATTTCCTATAAATACTTTTTTTTAACATTTTCATCTTTATTTCATAAAATACTTTTCTTCTAATATGTAAGTGTATACACATGTATGTGGGTATAGATTCTGGCATTTAAAAATGCATCACTGGGCGCCTGGGTGGCTCAGTGGGTTGAGCCGCTGCCTTCGGCTCAGGTCATGATCTCAGGGTTCTGGGATTGAGTCCCGCATCGGGCTCTTTGCTCAGCGGGGAGCCTGTTTCCCTCGCGCTCTCTCTCTGCCTGCCTCTCCATCTACTTGTGATTTCTCTCTGTCAAATAAATAAATAAAATCTTAAAAATAAATAAGTAAATAAATAAAAATGCATCACTGATGGGGCGCCTGGGTGGCTCAGTGGATTAAGCCTCTGCCTTCAGCTCAGGTCATGATCTCAGGGTCCTGGGATCAAGCCCCGCATCGGGCTCTCTGCTCAGCAGGGAGCCTGCTTCTCCCTCTTTGTCTTCCTGCTTCTCTGCCCACTTGTGATCTCTCTCCATGAAATAAATAAATAAAACCTTTAAAAAATGCATCACTGAATAATTAAGATAACATCTTATTAATAATTCCCTCTAAGAGAAGCATAATTGTCAATCAATTCAATTACTAAGACTAAGACTGTGAAAGTTTAAAAAAAAAATATGTCATCTGCCCTTGTCTGTCACCTTATATAGACACACAATTTTAGAATTAGATGTGTGTGTCTTTGTCTATGTCACAAAACTCTCTTAAAGGACAGGGATATGTCTTTAGATTTAATGTCTATATATTTTCCTTCCTAGAATATTCAGGGACTATGGTGTTTTTTACCTCTTTGAGGGACTGTATCTTTCTCTGTTAACCCACGCTTTCATTCAAAATGCCAGGGGATTTATCAGATTTGATTTGAAGGACTAGGGATGTTAAGGGTCAAAAATTGCTTTTGTGTGCCCACAGACCAACTAATCCTGGACAATACCTAAGTATGGAGGGGAATAAATGCTAATGGACTCCTGTAGCTATTTAATTCCTCCCATACAGATAAACTTGAAAGGTAAGGAAAATCCCAGACTTTTGTTAACAAAACTACCATGGAGTGTTTTTTGGAGGATTTTAAGTTTGCCATGTCTAAATTAACTTTTAAATAAAAAAAAATTGTTAATAACTTTCTTTAAAGTGAAGTTTGTATAATAAACCTTCAAGCCCAATCATTAATAGTACAGTATTTGTCAGCGAAGAGAGGATGTTATCTATATGAAATGTTCCTTCTGAATTTTTGAACCAAATGTTTTTGCTTGGTTTGGCTATGTTGTTTATGTGAATTCACTGATTCTCTTGCTATTTTCCAAGTACTGTGATTTTAGATATTTTCAATATTTTATATATTTCATTCATATTAAAGATTCTTAGTTTGTGAAATAGTTGACTGTTTCAAGAGATAAAACTAATGCTTTCTGTAAATTTATGTTAAAAATCAATTATTTCATGAAACACAAGAATTACAGATATATTTATATATTGACACACCAGTGAAAGAGACCAGCTAATGTACATTTATTATCCTGTCTATATACCATTCAAAGTAGATATTTTCTGAGAATTTTTTAGATTTAAATAGATTTTCTCCTCCTAAATTATTTTAGTCCATCTCCAGGGAGTTCTGTTGCCGACTTATCGGATGTGAGACAATTTACACACTATAAAAATAAGTGAAAGTAATGTGATGTGCCAGTTTTCTAGTGGAGTATGAGTAATCATCCTGTTGGCATGGCAAAGAAATTCATAGAAAAACACTCTTTTGTCATTATTGCTGAAAATTAATTCTAATTGAAAGTCTTTATTTACAAAAGAAGGACTATAGTAGATTTGATTTCTAACTAAAAACAAATGAAAGCTTCTTTTGCCTCTTAGTACACTTCTAATTGAAAGAGTGTTTTCTTCCTCTACCACTTCTCTTTTAATAAATATTTGTTATTCACTTGCTATGGCTAAGATACTATGGTAGGTAAGGAGGGAAATATAAGGAGTAAAAGATGCTCAAGAATATGTAGGTTGTAACTGATCATTGACCAAAGAGTGATACACACACTATGAATGCTAAGGAAGTTGAGGGAAAAAGAGATGATTTCCAACTAGGGTGTAAAGGGAAAGCATAAAGATTCCAGCAAAGGAACCACAAATTGAATGTAATATAATAGGGCAAGCACGGATAAATGACAAGAAACTGGCGCAGCTGATATTTCTCCTACTTCTGATATGGTCGTTTAGCCACATTAGGAGGCTAAAAAATATAGTGCCAATTATACTGACACATTTTCTTGCAAAAAGTTGAAATTACCAAGAAGTGCATTTGAAATATGATTTTATATTTAATCAACTAATGATAAATCTTTACCTAAGTATATTTATGCCTTTTTGGTATGAAGATATGAGTGCCTGGGTGGCCCATTTGGCTCAGGTCATGATCCCAGGGTTCTGGGATTGAGTCCTGCAGAAGGCACCATGCTCAATGGCAAGTCTGCTTCTCCCTCTGGCTCTCCCCCTGATTGTGATCTCTCTCTCTCTCTTTTAGTTAAATAAAATCTTTTAAAAATATGAAGATATGATCAGTAAAACATTTAAACATGTTTATTTCCTCATTATCTCAAATTTCAAAAATATACTTTAGTCTGTGTTTTATAATATCTATAATAAGGTTAAAATGATAAGCATAAATACATTGAAATAAGTAAATATGCATATACTGAGTGTATGTGCTCAAAAATATTTTACTGGTAGATGGCATGATCAAAGTAATTTTTTTAAGAGGTTTTATTCACTTAATTGACATAGAGAGAGAGCACAAGCAGGGGCAGCAGCAGAGCAAGAGTGAGAAGCAGGTTCTCTGCCAAGCAGGGAGCCGGATGTTGGGATTATGACCCAAGCCAAAGGCAGATGCTTAACTAACTGAGCCACCCAAGTGCCCCTTGGTTCTTTTTCTAAAGCAGAAGACATCCTTTCCTGTATTAGTCAACTTTCTCTTATCATTCAGCTTATCCAGAAGGCTTTAAGTTCTTAATCCCTTTCTAGATCAGAAGAGAACACAATTGATAGTTCTCTGTCACCATTCCCTATTATATCTGAGGCATACTCTAAACAGTGACCCTTGAAAACCTTCTCCCTGAAATATTCATGCCTTTAACTGGCACATCTATCTGTTTTTATGTTTTATGATTTATTCTTACTTTTCTATAATCCTGTAAAGATTTTTCCACAGACCTACCAGTTCATTCCATAAAATATTAGAGATGAGGGATCACCAAGTCGCTGTAGCTTTGGGGGCAGTTATCGTTAATCATGAGAATTCATAAATACATGTATATATATTTTTAAATTTTTTATTTTTTATAAACATATATTTTTATCTTCAGGGGTACAGGTCTGTGAATCGCCAGGTTTACCCACTTCACAGCACTCACCATAGCACATACCTTCCCCAATGTCCATAACCCCACCCCCCTAATACATGTATATTTTAATACAAATGGAACTCTATTATGCTTTGTTTGTGCTTTCTCTTATACACATATGTGACTTTTGAAGAAAAAGGCGTAATTATGGGGGAGGTGATCGTCATGTGATTTGATGGAAACCACTATGCCACCATCTCTTAAATGTCATATTTCACTTAACAGATTGAATGATGTGAGTTGAACAATGAATATCTGTTTTTACAGTGTACAAGGATGGATTTTAGTGTCCATTTGCCATGCATCTTTATAAGGACATCTGAATGGCATTTCCCGAACTGAAGGCAGAAGCTATGCAGGATCACCTGGAACCTTGTTAGAAATGCAAAACCTCAGACCCCAGACAAGACCTGAATCAGAATCTCAAGAAGTAGGGTCCAGAAATCTACATTTAATAAGTTCTCAGATAATTCTTAAGCACACTAAAGTCTGAGAAGCTCTTCTAGGGGAAAAAAAAATGTAGTGATTTAGATTACCACGTCAGAATAGACTTGAAATCTTTCAAAATTAGAAAACTATGTCAGAAAGTTCTTATGAGCTGCCATGACCCACTGATGCATTATAACGCAGGAAATGAGTTAATCACATAATATTTCATAGCAGGGAAAATTACATTCTGATTTCTCAAATTTGTAGAGGATAAATCCAGATAAAACTGTATTTTATGGAATTGTATTTGATGAGCAAATAAGCTACAAACGTGGCAAATAAACTACAAACGTGGATAAAGGTAGCCCAGAAAGGAAAGCAGATTATCCCATGCACTAATTACCATAATTATGGTGAGGTGGGATGGACAGTAACACTTTAAAGCTACTTGTGCTTCTGTTTTTCCCTCGAAGAAGAAAACCACATCTCTTATGAGAAAGGTGAATCTAGATGTGATTTATAGGAGAGGTAAGAAGGCCTGAGTAATGAGGCAGGGAGAAAAAAATCAAGTCAATAGGAATTAAATATTCAAAAAAATATTTTTTCAGTATTTTCTCTGAAATACAAGCCCAAGCTTGTTTACATGTGAATCAGTTTTAGCTTGTTAATTGCTGCTTGCCATTTCTGTGTTCATGTAACAGTTCAGTGCCTAGATGATGCTCTATTAAAATAAATAAATAAATAAAATAAACAGCAGTACTTAACAGCTTACTCACACTGATCCTATTAACCATGTGTCAATTTGTCACTCTTGGTTGAACAAGGAAAATATGCCATAGAGAAACTGATAGCCTCTTTGCCTGAATTACACATGTTTGTGTATAATCATTTATAATTTCAGCAGGGAGTGGCAGAATTTATGCCACTTATCCATTGTGTCTAATTTGGATCCTAGCAATTTGAGGCCTGTTTACAGTTTCATTTAAATGAGCATTGCCCAGTATAAGAAATAAGGCCAGCTACCCTCCCATAGTACAGCTGCCTTAGTGGGCCACGTAGAAAGGCTTAATATATAGCATACCTCGTTCTATTGTGTTTGCTTTATTGCACTTCACAGATACTGTATGTTTTACAGTTTGAAGGTTTGTGGCAACCCTGTGTTGTGCAAGTCCATTGGCATCAGTTTTGCAACAGCATTGGCTCACTTCAGGTCTCTGCATCCCATTTTGGTAATTCTTGAAGTATTTCAAGGTTTTTCATTATTATATTTGTTATGATCATTAGTGGTCAGTGATTACGACTTCCTGAAAACTCAGATGATGGTTAACATTTTTTGGCAGTGAAGTACTTTTGAATTACAGTATGTACATTGTTTTTTAGATGTAATGCTGTCACACACTTAATAGACTGCAGTACAGTATAAACATAGCTTACATGTGCACTGAGGAATGAAAAAAAATTGACTTGCTTTATTGTGATATTTGCTTTATTTCAGTGGTCTGAAACAGAACCTGCAGTATCTCTGGGGTATTTCTGTATTAGACTGAGATATGGAAACTTTGGTCTTATCTCCCAGCTATATCTTTTTTTTTTTTTAAAGATTTTATTTATTTATTTGACAGAGAGAAATCACAAGTAGGCAGAGAGGCAGGCAGAGAGAGAGAGAGGGAAGCAGGCTCTCTGCTGAGCAGAGAGCCCGATGCGGGACTCGATCCCAGGACTCTGAGATCATGACCTGAGCCGAAGGCAGCGGCTTAACCCACTGAGCCACCCAGGCTCCCTCTCCCAGCTATATCTTTAACTTCTTGCATAACATCTCTGGGCTTTATTTTTCTATTTAAAGCAAGGGAGTTACATTAAATGATTGTAAAAATTTATAATAATTCTATAAACATGGAGAGTGATCATTTTTTGAGCATGGTTCAGGGAAGAACTGGCCAGGAAGTATCTGATTTGAAATTAAGTTTGAGGGAAATTCATAATCCAAAATTTACCCATCTATAAAATGAAAATTATTCAGGAATCTAATATTAAATTTTGCTTAGAAATAGAAAGTTCTTTGTTATCCTATGATGAAATATCTTGGAAGTGTTGGTAATAATTTAAACAACATTGAAAGCACAGCTCTCTTTCAGTGTGTTAGTTATCCTTCAGTGGTATGCTGCCTGAAATCTTCATCAAAGTTGCACTTGAGCTATCTTTAAAGCAATATCAATGGGTATTCCATAATGCAGTAGGAAACTGCCATGTATACTTAATATCTTTTTTTTCTGCTTAGTTGACATATGATGTTACACCAGTTTCAGGTCTATAACATAGTGATTCAGTAACTCCATACCTTGTGCCATGCCTACTACAAATGTAGCTTCTATCTATCACATGCAATGCTATTGCAATGCCATTGATTATATTCCCTATTGTGTACCTTTTATTCCAGTGATTTACTTATTCCATAACTGAACACCTATATCTCCCACTTCCCTTCACCTATTTTGCCCATCCCCCCACTCCTCTTCCCTCTGGCAATCATCATTTGCTTATTATTTATTTATTTGTTTTTTAGATTCCACATATAACTGAAATCATATAGTATTTGTCTTTGTCTGACTTATTTCATTTAGCATAATACCTTCTAAGCCCATTCATGTTGTCACAAATGGCAAGATCTCATTCTTTTTTATGGCTGAGTAATATTCCATTATTTTATATAGATATAGATATTTTACACACATACATATACACATGCTACAACTTTGTACATTCATCATCACTGGACACTTAAGCTACTTGCATATGTTGGCCATTGTAAACAATGCTGCAATAAACATAAGGGTGCATATATTTTTTTCAAATTAAGGTTTTCAGTTTTGGGGGGAAAATATCCAGTATTGCAATTATTGGATCATCTAGTTATTTCTCTTTTCAATTTTTAGATGAAGCTTAATGTCTTTTTTTTTTAAGATTTTATATATTTGACAGAGATCACAAGTAGGCAGAGAGGCAGGCAGACAGAGAGAGAGAGGAGGAAGCAGGCTCCCTGCTGAGCAGAGAGCCCAATGTGGGGCTCGATCCCAGGACCCTGAGCTGAGCTGAAGGCAGAAGCTTAACCCACTGAGCCACTCAGGCACCCAAGCTTAACGTCTTTTTAAAAGAAAACCAAAATTATCTCACTTGATTAACAGTCTTCTAATACTTATATTTAAATAGTTATTTCCATATTCAAATTAAGAAATAGAAAAGATGTCCACACCCAAGAGTGGACAGACCTTTCTAAGAGTCACTTTTATTTATGCCCTTACCATGTACATGGACAATGGAAAATTTTCCTAGGATCTCTAGTTGAAAAAGTCCCCCCCCCCGCTAGTAAATCTATCATTTTAAATCATTGATTTGGAAGTTTATGCCCTAGTCTGAGTCTGAGCATCAGTTTCTGCAGATGAAATTCAGTATGTTTATGTGTTTGCTCTTGGGACACATATATCCATGGGGAACTTGAAGATGACTGTAGTCTTTCTTACCCATTTTCTTCTCCAGAATAGGTGAGGTTTATTTTATTTTCACCTTTCAGTTTTAGAAGCATCAGTAAAAGTTTTATGATGAATTCAAGGACTTGGGAGTCAGGATAGCACAGGTGGAAATCCATGTATTGTAACTTAATACAAGACAGTGATGGATATAATACTTGTCATCTTTAATGTCAATAGAAATGTTTACTAATGAGTTAATTTGGGAAAATTGAACAACCTTTTTGAATCTCAGTTTCCTCATCTATAAAATGGGCTTGTTATGGCTTAAGTGGGTAGGAGAAGAATAAATGAAACAAGATGGGATTGGGAGGGAGACAAACCATAAGTGACTCTTAATCTCACAAAACAAACTGAGGGTTGCTGGGGGGAGGGGGTTTGGGAGAAGGGGGTGGGATTATGGACATTGGGGAGGGTATGTGCTTTGGTGAGTGCTGTGAAGTGTGTAAACCTGGTGATTCATAGACCTGTACCCCTGGGGATAGAAATATATGTTTATAAAAAATAAAAAATTTAAAAAATAATAATAATAATAAAATCTTAAAATAAAAAAAAATGGGCTTGTTATGATTTTTGAGTTGTTAAGGTTGTTAAACTAATGGCAAGTGATGACTTGGTAAGCAAACCTGCTGGTATTTAGCCATAACACAGCCAGCTTTTTCTTGATAGTGGCATGTAGACCCTTGAGCATCCATAGCCCCTCTTCAGCCTATGGTATAAAATGTCCTGTGGCCTTGTTCCTGAGTTGCTGAACTTCTCACTTTGCACTGATTGTATTCTCTACTGAATTCTGACCATATACCTGAAAGAAGAAGGCATCATTAAGGACAGAGTCAGTCACTTTATCCTTTTCTTGTGTATTTCCTTTGCACTAGATGTTTGCTAGTGTGATGGTGGAAGCACTTTAAACTAAATCTGAATCATCATTTTTCCTGCCTTATGAACATAGACTAGACCTTTGTTGATTAGCCTGGTAAAATGTGATAAAATGTCTTCAATAAGATGAATTTTTCTATCCAATTTGAGATGTATGAGTAATATTGCATGTCTTCTTCTTAACTAAAATCAAGTGAAATATGACTCTGTGCTTTCATCATGCTAGGTGTGCAGATAATTCAGTCATTGGGATGATTGGTTCTCGTCCTCTTCTGAAATAATTCCCAGGATTTGGGGTGGCACACAACACCATGGTAAAGCCTCCTGATTTCCATATTTCACTGGTCACCACTAATTTTTCCATTTCCTGGACTTGCAGAGTCCCTAAAATTAAATGATTTTTCTCTTATATCAAGTGCATTTAAGGGAATCTTTGATAGGGCCTAGTTGCCCAGGCCTGCCTCACTGCTTGCAAGACTTACTCATGTTCACTTAAGTCCTGCCTCTCTTTGGGCATATCAAAGGATTGAGGTTCAGAGTCATAATTCTTGCTTCCTTCTGCTCTCAGAAAGACTATCTTGTTTCCTCTGACCCTGAATACCTCTCCAGGATATCCACCTCTTTTCTGTTTCTTTTGGATATAATTTAGGGTGATCTTTATTCTTTAGACCTTGAAAAGCAAAATCCTGGAAAAGAATATTGTTTACAGGTACATCTGTTTTGAGACTTTCCATACAGATTCCTCTTCTGGGTAAAGAAAGGAGGATGCTTTGGTCACTACTTGCTCGGAAAGGAGAACAGAAAAATATATAAATTATTTAGAACAAAACACAGAAACCTTGGGAAATTTCCCACCATGTGTTTTCCAGCACTTTGGAATATATTATAAGCTCACAAAGTTTCCTTCTTCCTGTTCCCTTTTTCCCTTTTCCCCAAAACTGATGTATTGATTAGTTTAAAGAAAAAAGGCCTAAGTTTAGTTAATGCTGACTAATTTGGAATAAGAAGGTGATGTTGAAATTGCTTCTCTCTGTTTCCATTTTCACTTTCCCATTTGACTTCCAGACCTTTCCACACGTAATGTGCCAGTGTAAGGAGAAGGCTGAAGTCTTTCATTTAGTGTTTGTTAAAAGCTTTTAATCCCCTTGTCAGAGCCTCCAGTTTCCCCACATCTGGGCAAGCTGGTAAGAAAGCCTGGGTACCTTGCCTCATTTCTTTGCTCTCTCAAACTATTTTGGACCTGCTTGAGAGCTTTGATTTGCCTTTCCCAAGGTCCTCAATTATGTAAGCACTACACCTTTTTATACATTCTTGGTGTCTGTTTGTGTGTCCACACACATGTGATATTACCACTTTTGACTTAAGAACCAAATTTTGGGTGAGGGTTTATCTACATCTTCAGGTAAATGTAATACTCAGAGAGAAGGTACAACTTAAAGAGAGAGAGAGAGAGAGATCGCCAGTTTATTGAGTTTAAGTTACAAAATGTTCTTGAAATTTAAAGTACACAATAGTTATGAGTCCAAAACAAGCTTTATTTGCATGTCCAGTGCTGCTTGACTATAAGGCTTCAATATCTTGGCAACTTCTAAAATTTATCTTGATCTCTAGACTATGAAAGAGTACTAGATGGTATAAAAATGGGTTTTCTATCCCAGCCTGAATTCCATTCAGTAAATGGAATGAAGAGTTTTTAGAAATAAAATGAACCACATTTGCTTGGTCCTGGAGGTCGTATCCCAGGGGGTATTGATAGACTTATCCATTGGTCTAGAGGGGGGCTTCTGCCTCATTTTCCTAGGTGGAGCCCAAGGAGGCTATAACTATAAACCTCTTAAGAGAAGCCTCATCTAGCATGGCTCTGGGAAAACATGGTACCTGACCCTGGAACTCTTGTGTAGGTAGTATGGAGAAATAGCTGACCCGGGAAGGTAGATGAAAGGTAAGCAGGTAGAAAGTTGAAGGTCCAGAGAGGTCTGGGAGGAGGCCAAAGAAGATGTAAAGTGGAGCAAAGCTCACAATAGAGACCACGTCCAAAGCCTTAGATACCCAAAAGGATGACACTGTGTAGTTTTCAAAGACCAGGTACATTCCTACATCCAACTGTATAACCTTTTCCCCACTTGGGCGTCTAATAGACATGTCAAATTTAACATGTGCTAATTCCTGATCTTTCTCTTCTGTTAGTTTACTTTTACTGCATTCATGCTCTGTAATGGCATTAAGCCCTAAATATTAGTGGTTTACAGTAATGTTTATTTTTCACCCATGGATCTTCAGGTCAGCTTCTGTAGCTCTGCTCCAGGCTGAGAGTCAAGTTTAGGTTTGCTTTGCATGTTTTCTCAGTGTAAAAACTAAGATGAAGAGGGGTGCCTGGGTGGCTTAGCCAGTTAGGTGTTGACTTTTGGTTTCAACTCAGGTCATGATTTTAGAGTTCTGAGATGGAGCCTTGCATCAAGCTCTGCACTCAGTGCAGAGTCCGCTTGTCCCTCTGCTCCAGCTCCTGCTCATCTGCTCTCTCTCTCTCTTTCTGTGTGTGTCTCTAACATAACAAAAATAATATCTGAAAAAAAACAAACAAACCCTAAGTTGAAGCGACAGCTCCTAATTTGAGCATGCTGTCCTGCTGTCCTCATGGGGGAGAGCAAAAGTTCAAGAAAGATAGAAGGAATTTCCAAAGCTTCCATGTGGAACTAACACATGGTGAATTTTGTCCATGTTCTACTGGAGAGAGGAAGAATCATAAGCTCTTAAAAAATTAATCGTAAAAATTTAAATGTTTATGGTAGAATATCTGACAGCTACAGGAAAATCTCACAGTCCACTGATGATACTTTGATATATGTATTTATAGTAATTGAGATTATACTGCTTATGCAGTTGTGCTTTTTTTAGACTTTATTGCAAGGTATTATAAAACGTTATATAAACATTATTTTAAATACCAAATAGTATTTTATAGTATATATGAACTATATTTTCTTAACTATATACTTCCTAAAGGACATTAAAACTACTTCTAATTATTTAATTATATTTCTCTGTAATAACCATCTTTATGTATCAAACTATTTAAATCATAAATCTGTACTACAATTAAACTTAAAGAACCAGTTTCAAAAACTAAGACATTTTTTTTTTTGGAGGTCTAATTCTTTTTATTTAAAAAAAAAAAACAAAAAAAAAACTAAGACATTTGAATATAATTCGTTAAATTGAATTGAATCATATGATTATTATTGATATTTGATAATATTTTATCTTAAATATAGAGATCTCATACCTAAATAAAATTACAAATAAACCTCTCATTAAATCTAAGATAAATAAACTCTACTTCACAATCTCTTTTTTTTTTTTTTAAAGATTTTATTTATTTATTTGACAGACAGAGATCACAAGTAGGCAGAGAGGCAGGCAGAGAGAGAGGAAGGGAAGCAGGCTCCCTGCTGAGCAGAGAGCCCGATGCGGGGCTCCATCTCAGGACCCTGAGATCATGACCTGAGCTGAAGGCAGAGGCCTTAACCCTCTGAGCCACCCAGGCGCCCCTCACAATCTCTTTATGTCTTAATTTATCCTATCTCTTTAATTAAAGCTCTTTCCTTGTGTGTAAATGTTATAAGTTGAAATCAATTTCTTATTTCTATTTTGCTTTCCTGTTTTGCTTAATTGCTTGTATTCAATCATCATTTTTTATTAACCAAGTTTTATTATACATAAGCATGGTATCACCTACAATATTTTGCCAAGAGTTGGCAGGATTGAATGATCTTCAGAAATATAACCAATTTGTTACTTTTTCCTTTTTTTGCTACCGAGATTTTTATTTATTTATTTATTTATTTATTATTGCTTTTCAGTGTTCCAGAATTCATTGTTTATGCACCACACCTAGTGCTCCATGCAATACGTGCCCTCCATAATACTCACCACCAGGCTCACCCAAGCCCCCCATCCCCCATCCCTCCAAAACCCTCAGTTTGTTCTCAGGGTCCACAGTCTCTCATGGTTCATCTCCCCTTCCCATTTCTCCCAGTTCGCTTTTCCTTTCCTTGTCCTAATGTTCTCTGTGTTATTCTTTTATGATCCACAAATAAGCAAAACATATGATAATTGACTCTCTGCTTGACTTATTTCACTCAGCATAATCTCCTCCAGTCCCATCATGTTGATACAAAAGTTGGGTATTCATCCTTTCTGATGGAGGTGTAATATTCCATTGTATATATGGACCATATGTTCTTTTTTTTTTTAATTTTTTATTTTTTATAAACATATATTTTTATCCCCAGGGGTACAGGTCTGTGAATCACCAGGTTTACACACTTCACAGCACTCACCAAAGCACATACCCTCCCCAATGTCCATAATCCCACCCCCTTCTCTCAAACCCCCTCCCCCCAGAGGACATGAACAGACATTTCTGCAAAGAAGACATCCAGATGGCGAACAGACACATGAAAAAGTGCTCCATATCACTCGGCATCAGGGAAATACAAATCAAAACCACAATGAGATATCACCTCACACCAGTCAGAATGACTAAAATGGACCATATGTTCTTTATGGCATCTTGACTCTTTCCACAGTTTGGTGATTGTGGCCATTGCTGCTATGAGCATTTGGGTACAGATGGCCCTTCTTTTCACTGCATCTGTATCTTTGGGGTAAATACCTATAGTGCAATTGCAGGGTCATAGGGTAGCTCTACTTTTAATTTCTTAAGGAATCGCTACACTGTTTTCCAAAATGGCTGTACCATCTTGCATTCCCAACAGTATAAGAGGGTTCCCTTTTCTCCACATCCTCTCCAACA